>NC_090451.1:695503652-696118235 GCF_031143425.1 Pleurodeles waltl
ATAGGTTAAATGTCCAATTAAATGCTGTTGGCTAAAAATTGTAAAATAAATACATAAATAAACGGAAATATCTCGCTAAAGGGTTCACACGTGGCATGGGGGCCAATCAGTGTCCAATACTGTTATCCAGGCATTAAAGGGCGTTTTATATCCCTGTTATTAATGGCACGTTGACTGCATTCTCGTAACTTGTGATTTTAAAAACTAATACTGTCAACTCCAGTATCTGCCTTGTCCTCATCATCCCTGCTCCTGTGACGCCAGAGTTATAAAGGCGCTCTGTCCCCTTCATCTACCCCCAGGATAATAAAGCCCTTTCTCCCCCTGTTCCTGAGTGCTAAAGCGCCTTCCACGAGGATTTTAAAGCACTTTCTCTTCAGCGTTATAAAGCGCTTTGTCCTGTTCATGTAACCCCAGGATTATGAAGCACGTCCACTCCCTGCGTCTCCAGGATTATAAAGCGACCTGTCATGTTGATCTGTCCACCAGGATTATGAAGCACGTCCACACCCTGCTCCCGGAGCCCCTGCTGTACATTAGAAGAATATTGCAAGTCACAGAGGAGGTCTTTGAGCAGAAAAGAAACCAGGCCGAAGGCTGAGTTCCTTAATGAAGTTATGGAACTCCAAGGTGACTTGCAATGTCCACATCATGTACAGTAGGGGGTACTTTATTCCTAATAGTACATGGCCACACTATAACTTTTTCCCTCAAACAACTTATATTATTGAGGCGTAGCTCTTTCTTATGAAAAGAGAGCATGTTTGCACACATGAAGAATACAAATAGAATCCCCAGTGCAACATTACACACGTCAAAAAAGCTGTTAGATTTTAAAAAAAAAAAAAAATATTAGAATCAGTTTAATAAGTTCGTTTTAAAAAAAAAGGTGCAGTAGAAATATGCAGAAAGTTTCCCGCTTTTTTTTTGTAAGTACCTAAGGAGTGCAAAAAATGAACATGTTGCCATACATTTCTACTTTATGCTTGGCACTGTACAGCAGAGAAAAACAGAGGAATGAGAAATAAAAGCCATGTTTGTTTTCTTTCAAACAACTGCTTCAATTATGCTTCATGACCTTGCCTTTTAGGCATTGTGACGTCAGTACTCAGCTTAAATAAGTCATTACTGTTGAATTCTGGTGTAATTTCTTTGAAAAAGACAGTATGGTTGCAGAGATGAAGAATACAAGAAGAACCTGAAGTGCTAAATTAAAACTAACAAAAAGCATATAGTAATTGGCTGAAAAACATATTAGAATCAGTTTAATAGAGGTCAGATTGAAAAATATAGTTATTCAGAATGTGTAGAATCATGAACAGACTTTATTTGTGGTGGTTATGGCTTGTAGCGTGCATTAAATAAACATGTTGCCATAAACCTGTCCTCTGATCACTGTTTATTTTAGAAATAAAGATCAGGTTTAATTAAGTGCTTTAACTGAAGTAGTAATTATGCCCCCTGACCTGCATTATTCAGCAGGTACTACTTATTACAGTTTCATTATTTTCTTCCTACTGATGAGAAGAGATATAGCAATGTGACTGTAAATAGGCTATTCAAGATGGGTTTTTCATACAGTGATTGCAGGTTTTTATGCATTACAAAACATTTAACAATACATCCCACTGCTCTTCTACCTCCAGTATTATAAAACCATTTCATTGTGGTCCTCTTCTTCCAGGACTACAACGTGTATCTACTCACTGTGCCTCAACTACAAACACTTCACCCTGTTCCGCTCCCTGCATCAGTATGGAAGTATCTCCAGTACATCTACAACCAGGACTAAAACATATTCCTCTGCATTTATCAACCCCATGCTAAATCACTAATTCTTGTCTATCTACCACTGGGATTCTAAAGCACTGTCGGGAGGAATGGCTTAACGCTTGAGACTCGGTGGGCACCAGGGGGAGCGATTACTCCAAGCCACTCATGATGACTCTATCTCAGAGAACAAAAGACTGGCTGTCCGGTAGGCACTGTCGAGTAGGAAGGGTTTGTGAGTGAAGAGGAGGCACTACAGAGCATCATCCCATTGAGACAATTACATGTCCCTGCAGTCTCTGAACTTTCATAGTTTTAGGGGACGGTGGGTGGCCATCTTGGACTATACAATCATGTTTCATGGAGTCCTTGTATGCAATTAATTATGCAACGCTGCTTGTAGCCATGACCATGCAGTCTGAAATTGGGTTTTCCCCTTTGAAAAAAAAAATATTAAAAAAATATATATATATTTTAAAAAAATGGTTCCTGGAGTTTGTTGGAGAACATTTGATAAAAAAAAACTGAAATGTTCTGAAATTGAAGTAGTGAACATTTCTAAGACTGCATATATTGTTTTACTGCAACCGGAATAAATCCCTGGAACGTCAGTGTTGTACATGTCAGGTAGGTATGTGCAAGCTATATAGAGTTTCAGTAAGAAATGTAAGATTTGCTAAGATATGAACCCCCAAATATTGATGCCCATTTGTTACTCCTTGCAGTGACACAAGAGTCAAGTAGGTACCAAGCTAATTTTTCAAAGAGTGCATAGAAAAGAGGAAGGCCAGGAAACACGTGGCACAATGCCTCAAGGCTGACGGCAAGGAGATGGGTTCACCTGGAGCCAGATTGAAAGAAAAGCCCAGGACAAGGATGTCTGGTTGATGGCCTGAAACCCAGGAGGGGCAGTAGGCTTAAGTAATTGTGTGTATAGTCACAAAGCTTGAGGTAGTTACCTGAAAGGTGAAGTACTGATGAATGTTCATAAAATGAACTCAAATTTTGCAGGACTCGCAACTTTCCAATCACTGTCCATAGAGCTGGTTCAACAGAGATAAACATAAGGTGTATCTATTCACTGTCGCAGTTTGATGCAGGACTTTGTCATGTTACTGGTGCAGCGGATTTGCACCATGCAGATCTGTGGTGCAAACTCAAGTACAAGCTGCACTCGAGCAGATGGACCTTTAGTCCTACACTGAGGCGTGACTCGACAGATCAAATACATTAAATACAGGGAAGCACATGCCCTTGAAAGAATGATGCAGAGTGGTAGATTTGCAAACCATAAAGGCTTATTAACAGATCAGCAAAGTTACAAACTCCGTCATTCAAATTAGTCATAAGTCAATACTTGATTGTGTAGTGAATCCTAGTTTGTTTTAACGGGTTAACAGGAGTTAGCTTAGCCGTAGGCTTGTAAACTCGTGCCCCCGTCACCCAGTGACTTTTAACCTACTTAGCTTGCTCTGTCTTAGTCCATTTAATTATTTATTTCCTTTAAAATGGCGGCCTTGTTTATAGTTAGGCCACTTGTTATGGGTACTATTATCAGTGTCACTGCACCAAGGCGTCAAGATCAAGCACGAAAGACAAACATACAGTAGGCATTCACACTTAGAGATTTTCCCTCTCTATACTTTCGAGGGATTGTTGATATTAATTGCCGTCCCAAGCATGCCTGTTATCTATTGTTATGAATAACACTTATGTCAGAGGACCTTGTAGATCTGTATAAATACAACACACTCTTAGACAGATAATCAGAGGGATTCCGACCAGAGGGCATCGCCACCATCGCTGATACCGATGCTGCAGTCATCTTGACGCTGACCCAGTCTTCGTGTCCCTGCGGAGTCTGAGATAGAGACCTCATTCCAAGGTAACGAGGGTTGGGGGCTCCTCTCATGGACACGTCTTTGGCAGATTAGGTTTAACGAACCCAGCTCTTCCTTTTCTAGGTAGGAGGTTAGACTTACTCTCCTTAGGGTATTAGGGCTTATTCCATCTTTTACATATACATATATTTCTTTCATATATTGCATAATGGTGGGGGTCTTTATAACAATGACTCTCCTCTTTACAATACTGTTGCTTGGTATATTCATTATCCTAATCATTGCAGTTCATGCAACTTATCACAAATTGCAGTTATGTGGAATAAAAACTATTATAACTTTACTGCATCTGTGTTATTGCCTTTGTTTGTAAGAGACATAATAAATCTGTGAGAAAAGGGTAATTTCCGTTTAACCATGACAACCCTGAGATGTTGTACTTTGAGTCCATGCGTAAGCGACTGCTACAAATCACCTTTTACTATTGTGTTTCTGGTGAGGTACTGCTAGTAAGCCGGTAAGGTTTGGACAACAGTTACAAATAGTTGTAGGAAGAGACTTAGTCACCTACAAACGAAAGTACTGTCATCCTGAGACCAGCAGTCTTGCTCAGAGCAAGAGTCCAAACTACGACAATTGCATTAGTCTACATAAATCAAAGCAACTCCAAACGGAAATTTTACGGACACTCTTTAAAGTTGTCAAAAAGCAAATCAAAGCACGCTCAGCTTCCTGTGAAGAGAAATTCAGTAAAATGTTAACCTAGAAAGTCAGCTAATTTTGGGGAGAGGTCAGGAAGAAGTGTCAGCAATTTAGTCATCTCACTCCAGGGTTACAAAGCACTTTTTCCTCTACATCACATCTCTCTCCAGGATTAAAAAGCACTTCTCCTTGCTCATCTATCTCCAGGGCTATAAAACACTTTATGCTGTTCTGCTTCGGGGATTATAAAGCAATTCTCTTCTCTATTCTTTCAAATCCAATTCTATAAAACACTTCAACCTGTTGCTCTGACTCCAGGCTACAAGGCACTTTTTTCTGTACATCTCCATCCAGGATGATTATAAAGCACGCCTCCCTGTTCCTCTACCTCCAGGGTTATAAACCACGTTCTTTTTCTTCCTGGATTGTGAAGCACTTCTCCTAGGCAAGTCGTCCAGCAAACCACGGTTACCCATCAGAACTGAAATCTCTTCCAGACCCAGACAAATTACCTGATTCCACTGCTACAAAACACTAAGGCCCATATTTATACTTTTTTAGCGCCGCACTTGCGCTGCTTTTTTACGCAAAATGCAATTGTATTTTGCAAGTTTGCGCAGCTTTTGCCTAAAAAAAAAATGATACAAATGCGGCGCTAAAAAAATTAAAATATGGTCCTTAATATCTATTCATCATCATCATCATCATTGTACTTTATTTCGGCAAGAGAAACATACCATAAAAGTACAATACATAACAATGTATAAAAAAATATAGAAAATACACAATAAGATAAATAAAGAAATAGAATTTTTAGAAGAGGAATTAAGACCAAAAAGAGGTGGGCATAAAAAATTACTTGCACCCACAACACCTCTGAACCCATAAATATCAGCTAATATCATGCATCAAGGTGCAATAAATATACTTTAAAAATCTAGATCTAAAAGGCAGCCACCCAAACTTATTCATTGTCATACAAATAAATTTGTTTTACCACAAGATAAAATATATAAACAGATAAAATCAGTTTGGAGAGTTCTCTCAGCAAATGAACAGTTCCCAAAGACTATTTATGTCCAGTAATATAAAAACAGAGCCTCAAATTCAGCAAAATATCAATTATTATCATACACCAAAATACAATAAACATGCGTAAAAAGATCTAAATCTAAAAGGCAGCTACCCGGACATATTCTTTAGAGTCGCTAATCTAAAACGCCAAATTGATTCGAAGACTTTTGCCACCGGGTAAACTTTATGAACCATGGATCAGATTTGAAAATTCTCTCGGCGTATAAGTAACTCCTAAAGCCCATCTTTTTGCATAAGGGAATGATCCAAGAGGCCGTCTGTTTGTCACATGCACAACATTGAAAAAGGACGTGTAAAACAGACTCTTCATTCTTACATCCCATTGGACATAACTTAGACTTATTGATAGAGTTGGGCCATTTATAGGTTAAAGAACACAAAGGGAGGGACCCTAATCTAAATCTGATAAAGAGGGCACGCGCAAAAGTGGAAAGTGCTGCATCCATAAAGGGCTCAAACTCATAATGACATTTGAACTGCAAGTAGGTATCAGACATGGACAGCGGCACGACCTCAACCAATTGGGCAGTTTGGACTTTAAGCCAAAAAGCATCCTTCAGTGACTGCACAGCGTTTTTAGGAATGGAAAGGGGATCCTTCCAAAAGGACCCCAGACCAAGGAGCATAAAAGACCGTTCAACATAAGCGCACCAATTGATTTTAATCTTGGGGTTATAGCCCACCAGATTGAGGAGCCCACATCTGAATGGAATGAGGGCATCAGAGGACCATAAACAAATTCAAAACAAAAGAGGCCTTATGGCAGCAATGTGATTAATTGAAAAATGAAATATCTATTCTATATCATATAACACAAGAGGATCCCCCAAGGAGACCATTTAGCTAGGACCAGGAGGGAAGAGAAATTGGAGTTGGAAATGTCCCGAACATTTTGAAATTCTGCTGTGCCCCAACAGAACCAATATACTCAAGTAGTGGACCACATATAGTCCATTTTAAATACCTCCTTCATAGGTACCACTCCCGTAAGGCCCTAAGCTGCTTTGGCCTCTGAGAGGACTCGCACTGCCTAAGATGCAGAAGTTTAGCAGCAAACGTTTTCTACATGTCGTGGTCTTTTTATAGAGTGTTGGCCTATTGTACAGAAGTAACAGACATGCTGAAACTTATGATTAAATGTAACAATACATTAGGCCCCAGGGATGGACAGAGAAGGGTTCCCACCGCCCAAAAGAAATTCCTCGCTCCAGCACTACTCTTGGCCAAACACTTGATTGCCTGCTATTGGGGAAGGGAACGTTGCCCTAATGTCAAGCAATGGTCAGATGCTCGTTTAGAAGAAATGCATCAATCTTATATATGTGCTGGACTTGTGCCTCCTTCGTCTCACCCCAGGGATATTTTGGACTCACTTAAGAACTATCTTTTACAGAATCCTGACAGCGGTGAGGATCCGCACTGACGAGATGAGTGGGCACCACTATAGAGCATGAACTCTCAGAAATGTAGACTCTGCATGGGGAAGTAATTGATTAAAAGAATGGGGGGAGAAGGGACAAAAACTGAGCTAATCTTTCTCTCCCAGCATGTGTGTCATTCAAACAACCCAAATGCTGCCAAATCTTTTTCATATATTTTACTCAACCTGGATTACAACATGAGCTAAATATCTACTGATTTTCAACAAAATCTTGTTTGAAGTGCACAGGGTGCCTTGTAATATTATTACGTAATGAGCTTTGGTTTGTTGTAGAGTGTGATGCTATTTAATACTACAAATAAAACAATCCAAAACCTTTTCTTTATTTTTTTTTTCCATTCCTTTTCAATGGCCAGAGCCCGCGGGGCACCATCATGGGAGGATCCAAGACGCAGAAGAACATCCTCGACTGCAAGAAGTGGGCGGGGGGGAGAGCACAACACTTATCTAGGAACAGCGATGAGAAGGAAGCCAGCACCGGCTGGGGAGGTGTGCCCTGCTGGAGACAAACACACTCCTTGAGAAAAAGGCGTTTGAGGGGAGGCGATCCAGTCAAGCGCGTTGCAGTAGATGTGGACAGCACCGGCTTGGAGGAGGCAAAAATGGTGGTTCATCCTGGCCTTCAGAAAGATCTGCCGTCGGTGTCAGAAGAGTCCTTTGGGCCTGCACCCACCTACATACAATCAGGGCCCCCCCAAGCTGCATCCATTGCACAATCTTCTTCCTGCCCCCGAATGCCCACCCAGAACAAGAACAGTAGTCCAGAGATACTCCCCCACCCCCAACCCCCCCCACACACACTTATTTTCCCCACTCCCTTCCCCATATTATGTTTCAGTTCCTGCTTTCAATGAGGTCCTGAATCCAATCAAAGAGGTTCAGGGGTTGATCTCTGGGGTTATCTAGGATTTAGTAGGAGAGGTCCAGATACTCTGAGAGTCAGTTACTGATCTGAACTTTAAGTGGCTTCATATCCTCCTTGGCAGCAGGTTTAATGTTTCTTTTGCTTCCCCAATCCACCCCATCCTCTCTTGTTCTGTCCACCAGTTTGTCATTGTTACCTATTTCACCTACTACCTAGTGTTTCGTTTTCAGCTTCCCATGGGGTGTCTCGCCCTGTAGCGGCCGGCCATTTAACACCTACGCTGAGAAGGATTTCAACTTTGTTGTGATGAAAAGCGAAACAGATGATGGACAGGAAGTTTTGCAGGCAAAGCTGCAAACTTGATTCAGACATTGAACTTTATTTGGTGGTTCTATCCATTTTCTAGGACTTTAGAATTTAATTTATGGATCGATTTCTTTGACATTGTTTTCAGCTCATTTTTTAAATTTTGTGCTCTTTGTATACCAGATTGCTCCCCTGCTTTTCCCCAACATGTTTTAGTTGGCCACTACTCCCTAGGTTTGGATTTCCCCTATGTTAAAATTTCTTTCTAATACATTTATTCCCTTTATTTAATATTAAATAGGCTGAAAATTTTTAACAGTTATGCATTTGGTTATTCTTTAAATAAACTTCATATTAAAACATTTTATGTTATGAAATTAAAGGTTTAGTTATATAGATGTGTTTTGTTTAGATAATCAACAAACTTTGAAATTCATAACACTTAAAAAGCTTTGATTTTGCTTAGTAGTGTTTAATTCCGGGGACCGAGTCTGGTTATCTGGCTTGTAGCATCTCCAGTATCTAAAGTCACGTGGTCTGGTCAAGTCTTGCAAGAGTTAAACGAGATTTGGCCAGGTCACGTGAAGCGCTGGACATCTTGTTTAGCAAGGCTACAAAAGCACGACTTGGACACGTGCAGGTGTTTGACTTTCTGGGGTTCAAAAAGGAAGTTTGGAGGTTACCTGCTTTTGGTGACTCTAGTGAAGCTGTTATCTAAACCGCACTTCTGCTACTTTTCGCAATGTAATTGTACTAAGCACAGGCCTGAAACAAAAATATTTTTTACTGACATTTCCTTCGGCAAGGGCAATTGCCCCTGAGCAAGGACAATAAATTTAAAAACACTGTAAAAAGGGATTCTAAAGACATGGGAAAAAAATATATTTGGCAAAGTTTTGAAAACACAACAATTCGCCTGATAAAAGTTTCAGAGAAAAAGCATCACAAAATTCAACTGGTACCTTTCCGGTATCCTTCCCTCTGGTCATGTACATCCACCAATTGCACAATCAGTTGGTAGGCACACTAGATGAAGGGATTAGGTGAAGGTTCCTTCAAACGGTGCCTTAAAACTTAGCTGTTCAATCTTGCTTTCAAATAATTTTGTCTGACCAGCAGTGTTTCTTTTAAATCATATTGTCGGGGTCTCTGCCGAGTACCCCCCCACTCTGCAAAAACCCTAAATAAATAAATTGGTTGGATCAACTCGCAACTCCAGAGGTGTTTGCTTGTTACAAAAGCATTATCGATGTCAGATGTACTCCATATATGACCAAGATTATATGGCCCAACTGCAACAGGACTACTGGGATTACGCAGCAGAAGAGGGACAACATATGAAGCAGGCTTGAGTAAATTATGCAGCAAGAAAAGGCAAATTATGCAGCATAATCCAGCACATTTTGATATCATATTACTACATTATTTGGTAACTTTAAAACTTTTGGTTGAACCTCATTAGTACCAATTTAACACCCAAATATAACAATATGCAACAGAAAGGTGACCAGTCTAGCTTTGCAAAGGGCCTTCCACCATGCAACAACACGTGCCACTGCATTTTTACTAACTTTTGAACTGTTTGATGTAGAAACAAAATTGTTTTTTGTTCAAATCTGCAGATTATGCGGCAGATGATGAATTATGTGGCAAATGCGTCAAATCTATAACTATGAGAAAACTGCAGCAACCGCACAATTGCATAATTCCAGTGGCCCTCATTATAGAATGTTACACACAAGAGGAAATTCTTCAGTGCATATTTTGAACTTGCACATTTGAAAGTGTTCCCTCATGTGATAATAAAACAAATGAGGTTCAGCAAAATAAAATTTTCAACTAAGACTTTCTATTTGTGCAGCACACACTGTGAGCTCACATGTTTCAAGGCTCCAGTGCCACCACCAATCTTAAAAGATTTCCACTGAAACTGCCTAGATATTTGAGGAGCAAAAAAATTTTTCTGATAAAACTATATAGTGCACAAGTGATAATGAATGAAAATCGTGTTTCAGCTAATATTCATTATTTCCACGTCACCAAGTAAAGTGCCTTGATTAGTTTTGATCCTATCAAAGTCTGTTTCCAGCACACTTCAGATTTTTTTTTAAGTGCCTCACTTGTGCTACCCTTACTGCTGATATATTCTGAACTATGTCTACAAATCAGCCAGCTATGATGCTGTAAGCAAACACAGGGGAGCTTGATGCTTAATTAATATCAGCACGAAGCCATGCACATCGTCATCCGGGGCCGACTTTAGGGCAGTGCAGCTGGTGCGGCCGCACCGGGTGCTGACCTGGAGGGCACACTGACCTCGGGGGGGGGCTCTGTGTTTAGTAATAACTTATAATTTAAAAACAACTGCTACAAAGTTCCTTGTGTGTCCTGGGTTCAGGCATCAATAAAAATATTGAGATAACTTGTGTGATTGTTCCTGCTAGAGAGAGAAAGAGATATCAGAGTTTGGTCCAGTGGCAGTTCTGACTCACTCTAAAGTAGTGCAGAGGGCTAATATACCTGATGCAAAGAACAGATCTGTATTTTATGTGGATTGCTGGGTGGATTATTAAAGCCAGCCATTACCAGTGCTTTAAAACAAATGAAATGTATATGCGAGAGGGGCTATGGAGAGATGAGGGGCACTTTTGCAACGTTGCAATGAGGGAAGGAGGAAGTCATTGGTGGGGGAACCAAAAAAGATTGTCGCAGCAGGCACCCCTCCCCTAAAGCCTGCCCTGTCATCAACTTATGTATTTTAAAACACTTGTGTGCTAATGAAGCTGTTAGCACTAATCAGACCGCCTTCAAATGTGCAAGCTTGGGATGAGTGCTGTAATGGTGCCGCATTTGTGCTGTTCCAGAAAGGAATTACGACTGTTCAAATATAATGTGAGAAATTCACTATATTTTTCCCACATTTTGCCTTTCAATGTTGCTCTTAAAAGTTGTTTTAAAATAGCATCTTCCTTAAAAAGCAAAATATGTGAAAAATATAGAGTAGCAAATTCCTCACTTTAACAATGGATAACAGCACACCTGCGTCTCTAGAAGCTGACGAGCCACCGGTAGCTCGAGCTGGATGCCTGGCTGTGGCTTAGCTTGAGGGCCTCTTGGAACTAAAGAGCCCAAAACGAGCTGAGCCTTCGTGTGCGTTTGCCGGCCACCAATGATATAACATCCTGTGCCAAGAACGAAAGACAAATTATAATCTGTAACGTAGAACAGGAAAACAAGATAGCCATGTAGTGGCTGCCTCGCACAGTGTAAAACAAGAAAATCACAGAAGAATCCCAGCTTCCGATGCCTTGCTTGACTAAATTGTGTGATCCTAGGAGAATATTTTATTTCACTGACTCTCTTTTTTCATTACCACATAAGTAGCAGTTTCAAATACATAAGTTCAGGATGTCAGTCTGGATATGTGCTCCACAAAATCTTCTTGCACTTAATTTAATTCATCATAAAATTGCCATAGAGCTAAAAACAAATCTAGGCGAAATGTAGGGTATGAATGACAACAGGCTTACTTTTTAGCTCAGAAATTGCATTGTCATGAGGGTGAAGATGGGGCATTAATGCTTCAAAGTGCATATTTACAAACTATTGCTTTTAGTTAATGCCTCTCAACATAGTGATATAAACTGATGTACTAAGGTGAAACGCTCCTGTATGTTAACGAAAAACACTTGTTTTAAATTTTTAAGTGAATTTATCACAGTTTTCTACAGTGTTTGTTCCATCAATTACAATTGAACCATTTTCAAGGCGAAATTCGAGAAGCTTGCGAGGTATTGGAAAAAAAAAACCAATAACTTGATGGAGAGGATCCAGACTTTAGAGGAAACAGTGGGGGGGATAAAGGAGGAGTTGAAGCACCACGAGGATGAAATCCGAGGCCTGAGTGAAAAAGAACAAGGCTTACAAGTTAGGATCGAGCATCTGGAAAACCACTCACGTAGGAACAACTTAAAATTGTTAAAAGTTCCGGAAGGAGCAGAAGGAGTAAATCTTAAGTCATACGTTGTCTCACTAATCAAATCGGTCTGTGAGCTGGAGGAAAGTAATGAAGAGATCGAAAGAGACATTCAGAGAGTCCACCGGGATCCCTTCACGAGGCGGCCCAATAGTACAAGAACAAGGAAAATTTTAGTTAATTTCTTAACTTATCATCTAAAAGAGAAAATTTTGACCAAGGCGTTACAACAGAAGGCATTAAAGATGGATAATGTGACTTTTGAGATCAGATCTGACTTATCTAAAATCACTATGGACAGGCAGTGGGAGCTGGGAAAAAGGCTAGATGAATTCAAAAAACTTGGAGCCACGGCTCAATTGAAATTCCCAGCTTTTTTACGAATAATGCATAATAACAAAATGTATAATATAAGAGAGATAGATAAGGCAGATGAATTGTTAGATGCTATTAGGAAAGAACAGGCTGATCATGTGTAATATTTGCAATAAGATTTTGAATTTTGTGCCCCCCAGGTAGGCAGGGCACTCTAAAATCAGGCCCATGGTGGCTGACATAGTGGGGGGTTCTCCTTGGGAGGGGTTAGGGAGGGGGGGTACAAGGGGGTGAGTTTTTGGGGATAAGGTCAGAAATTGTTTCTCGTTCACCTAGGCGGTGGGGTGGTGGGTTAATTTTAAATGACTAAAATCGGCATGGGCCAGGGGGAGGGCAAGTTTATGATAAAACTTCTCTCGTGGAATATTAATGGGTTGAGAACTAAGTCGAGACGAAATAGAATTGTTCAATATTTAAAGGATTCCCCGGCGCAAATTTTAATTTTGCAGGAAACTCATTTGGCGGAGGATGAGTGTAAAGAGTTATTTAGCACTCAAAAGTGGGTGCAAATGTGTTTTTGCACCTCCCATAATTTTCATACAAGGGGGGTAGCCATTTTAATTAAGCAAGGATTTCAAGTCAGACCAGAAATCTTCGAAATAAAGACAGACCAAGCTGGTCGGTGGATTATAGTAAAATTACAGGTGAATGAAATATCTTTAGTTCTGGCTGGCTATTACGGCCCAAACTGCGACTATAGCGTACCTTTAAAGAAAGTATTCTCTCAGCTTATTGAATTCTCAGATTCAGTTATTATGGCGGGTGACTTTAATGTGGTTCTGGACAATAGATTGGATAGGTCTGACTCTTGTAGGTCTTTGGGTACACCCAAAGCGCAATGTTTTTTAAAGAGAATGATGAAAGACCAAGGTCTGTGTGATATTTGGCGGAAGAAGAAAGGGGAGACTAGAGCCTTCTCCTTTTTTAATAAGAAATATAGCCACGCGTCACGTATCGATTATTTCCTAGTCGATGAAAGGTTGTTGGAAAACGTTGAAGAAGTCGAATATCTGCCGCCACATTTGTCGGATCATGCGGCAGTAATTCTGCATTTGTCTGCTCCACAGAGAAGGCTGGTTAGAAGATGGACATTGGAGCGTGCACTATTATTAGATGAAGATGTCTTGCTGTACGTACGTAGGGAATCCGTGGCCTTCTTTAACATTAACATAGGGTGGGCACCATTATCAGTGGTTTGGGATTCTTTTAAGGCGGTAATACGAGGGGTACTCAAAAGTATAGCATGCTACAAATATAAAGTGTTTAGAGACAAAATAAGGGCTTTAGAGCAGGAGATGCTGTTAAAAACCGAAGTGTTGGTTGGTAGAGGGGTTGGGTCGCAGGAGGAGGAGTCTGGAAGAGTGGAATTGGCTGAGTTAAGATCGCAACTGGCTGATATTTTGCAGGCACGCATTGCGAAAAGATGGGAGGTCAGCAAATTAAGACACTTTGAATATGGGGAAAATTCAGGGAAGCTGTTAGCTTGGAAAGCCAAATCAGATCAGGTTAGGAGCCAGATTAAGGAAATAATGATCGAGGATACAGGTGAAAAACTGATATATAGGGAGGATATTGAACGTGGGTGTCAAGATTTTTATGTATCCCTGTATACGGAACATGTGGATGGGCAAGTAAAGCGGGTAGAAAACTGGCTAGCTCAAGATTCCTTGCCACAGATTTCGCAACAAACTCGGGAATGGTTAAATGGCCCTATTACGGCTGAGGAGGTAACCGCGGCCCTAGTGGGGGGCAAAGACGGGAAAGCTCCGGGCCCCGACGGTATCCCGGTGGAGGTGTATAAAGCCTTAGGGGACCTTATAAGCCCAATTTTGTTGGAATTATTCAGTAGAATCTTTCTTAATGAGATAGATATGCCTCTCTCTTGGAATGAAGCGGTTATCACGTTGATTTTGAAGCCGGGTAAAAATCCGACTAACCGTGCATCTTACAGACCTATCTCACTTTTGAACAGTGATTATAAGCTATTTTCTAAAATTATAGCGGACAGACTAAATAAAGTTGGAAATAACTTAATACACTCAGATCAGAAGGGCTTTTCAAAAGGTAGATACCTCCATGAGTTGACCTACGAATTTATTGGGGCAATAGACTTTGCGGTATCACTTGATTCCCCTTGGGGATTATTACAATTGATGCAGCTAAAGCCTTCGATCAAGTAAATTGGGACTATCTAAAGTTTGTGTTAAGGAAGGCTAATCTGGGAACTAATGTGTGTGGGGTAGTAAATCAAATCTATAAGGCCCCCACCGCCAGAATATTAGGGAATGGGAATCTTACCGGCCAAATTGTTATTGCAAGGGGTACTAGACAGGGTTGCCCGTTATCCCCTGTACTGTTTAATTTGTATATGGAGCCTTTTGCAAGAAAGATTCGGCGAAACAGGGTGATTTCCCCTTTCCGTTGTCAGGGCTGGGAGAAAAAACTAACTCTGTACGCAGACGATCTTCTGCTTTTTACTGATAATCTTTCAACGGCATTCCCTGAGGCTATTAGGCTTGCGGAAGAATTTGGCAAGATTTCAGGGTATCAGGTGAATGTAGAAAAAACAGAGATAATGGCATGGAATATGGATTATAAATCAGTCCATTGTAAGAAGGAAATCAGATATTTGGGAATTTTGATACCTCAAAACATTAATCAACTAGTAGAGAGGAATCAGGTTAAATTACTGTTGGAATGTAAGGGCCTATTAAAAGGCTGGACCCATCTCCCTTTGTCTATTATAGGCAGGGTTAACTTGGTAAACATATCTATTCTCCCAAAATGGAATTTTTTGTTTTCAACTTCTCCACTCCCTGTGCAGAAAAAATATATAGAAAAAATGCAGTGCCTAATAAGCGATTTTATTTGGAACTCTAAGGGGGTTAGAATTTCAAGGAGAAAGTTGAGGCGGCGTAAGCAAAAGGGAGGTTTGGCATTACCGGATTTGCAATATTATGCTTGGGCTTTCCTTTTAAAAAACGTTAGAGTTTTTTCCACATCGGACTCTACAACAGTTGGTCTAATGTTCAAAACAATGGCTTTTAATATTAAGGGTGCGTCAACAAACTTTATTTTTAAATTTGGGGACCCCAAATTCTACAAGAAGATTAGGCTGAAAATTATGCGGGGCCTAGCGGAATGTTGGTATCGGATCAGACGATTAGTAAAACTAACCTATTATAACTCCAATGCACCTATTTGGGATTCCCCGGGTACTCCAGAATGTTTTCAAGACATACTAGCGCTACTGTTAAAACAGGCGGGAGTAGAGCACTGGGGAGAGTTGTTTTTTGAAGGAGACCTGCTTTCATGGGAAGAATTAGTGTTACTAACGAGAGGAGCCTTGTCTAGGTGGAAATATTTGCAAGTTAGAGAATGGGCCAAAGGGATTAAGGAAGGTGTGGGTAAGAACAACCCTTTGGATGTGATTATCCCGTGCCCTTTAATAGGCCCCCACAAAGTGTCAGCTTGGTACTGGGGGATCCTGGAAGGGGTAGGTGGCGTTTTTGACCTTCCTGCAAAACTGTGGGGAGATTGTTTTTCGGAAGAACTGCTTGAAAGGTGGTGGAAGGAGTCATTAGCACTGCTCCATGGTACAGTGAAACCAGCTGTGTTAAAGAAAAACCATTATTACACGCTACATAGAGCTTACATTTCCCCAGATAAATCATGTAAAATGAAAGGAGGCCAGGGGGTGAACTGTTCAAAATGTGGGGTGGCCCAAGCTACAGATATTCATATGTTTTGGGAATGCTTGGATGTCCGACACTTTTGGGAAGAAGTATGTGGAGCAATTACGAGTATTCTGAAACAGAGAATAGAGGCCTCCTTAAGGTTGATAATTTTCGGGCAAGATCAGGATTGGTTGAGACGGCCTGTTACGGTGAGAGAGAAAAAGTTAGTATTCTATGCAATAGTGCTGGGGAGACGAGAAATATGCAGGAAATGGATGTCGACGGCTCCGCCAGGATATGCAGAATGGCTTAGAGATATATTAAGTATAGCAGATTTGGATCAAGCTATAGGGGGAAAGGATAAGGTGCGAGGGGATTTCTGGGCACCATTGTTGGATTGGCAAATAGATCACTGAGGGTTGTAACTTTACTTTTATTTTTTTATTGTTTGTTGAAATTGATATGGTTTTGTGTCATTGGTCTGATGATTACATACCCTACTCTGAAATCCTTGGGGATTTAAGATAGTCTAAGGATTGGTCGAGAAGAGAGGGTAACCCCTGGCCGAAAGTAACTTCCCATGTGTCGGTTGACAAGCAAAGGGAGCTCTATACACTGCCTAGGGTGAATGAGGACTAAAAAAATAAATAAATAAATAATAGGACCATTTTCAAGGTTCGACTTGCGCATGGGCTCTTAGACCCAAGACAGACCTTTGACTCGGCTTTCTCAGTTAGATGAGAGCATCTTAAGATACAAGCTCTGAGAATGTGTGCCCTGGAAGCAATGAAGCCTCACGCCCCCCTTTGTTTGTTTTTAGCCTCGAGGCTGGGCCAGAAAATGCTGGGATCCTGACTTGAGGCTAAAAGCAAACAGTGCCAGCCTTCTGTTTTTTGTTACTGTTTCAAACAGTACAGTCGAAACAAACCGCTGGCTGGCAGGCAGGAGGGGAGGCCTCCGTCCCCGACTTACCTGAAATCCTGGCATCCTACGGTAGTACACGCGTGCCAACCAGTAACAGGGTGTGCAATTGCAACTGTGCCAATCAGGAGAGGAGGCATTGAGAGTGTCAAGCATGGCAGTTCAGCCTCAAATGAAAATAAGGGGATATGCTGTATGCAGATATTCTGCATGGGCTAAAACATGCACAGTGTATCTGTTTACAGCATGCATATGACTCGATGCCACAGAGTCGCATGACACTGTGATGTCAAGTCACAAACCCTCACTCATTCACAGACAGCATGTAGTAAACCCACCCTTTCGAAAGGGTATTGCTTGCAGCCTGTGAAGTGATTGACAAGCAGCCACAGGAAATACAAGGCTTATGGCACCGCCCGCACACACACACCTCGACAAGTTAGAGCTCAAGGCCCACGTTCAAATAGGACCACACAACCACAGTGCACACAAAATACTCACTGGCATGCAGGCATCTCAACACATGCTTACTCGACAAGCAGTCCACAGAGATATCAAACCTCATTAAGTCCTCTTCCTTCCTGAAACCTAGCTTAACACCACATCCACATCGGCCCCGGACATTGTAGCAGCCACACCTACAGGATACAAAACCCTGCACCAGGACCAACCCCATGGACCAGGAGGAGGACTCAGCATCATCCACAGAGAGACAATCAAGTGTACCTCCTAGACTGACCCAGAAGCCACTTTTATGGAACGCATGCACTCCGAGCTTCAGATGGACAGTAAACCCACTATGAAAAGCGTCTTGCTTACGGGGCCCCAGGACCTCGCACCCACTTCAGCAACCTCCTTACTGCACCGCTGGGAGGTAGCTTTGTCTCCAGATGTGGGATGAAAAGAGAAGGTTGTCAGTCACCTAGCAGGTGGACCCTGTTTCCAATGGCGGGGCTGTATGAGAAGGGTCTGCCAGTCACCTGGGAGTGGCTTTGTCTCCAGGTGTAGGACTGTACGAGGAGGGTCTGTCAGTTAACTGGAAGGTGGCTTTGTCTCCAGGTGTGGAACTATATGACTATTTTGTCAGTCACATGGTATGTGCCTTGGCCCCGGATGTCACACAGTATGAAGTCGTCTGACAGGCCGGGTGCTCAATTTTCCCAACCACTAGGTTCAGTAGCTCATCTGGGCCAGCAGTTTTTTTTTGTATATGCCTTCTGATAAACCCCTTCATCCTCTTACGAATTGTGGACTATAACTACCAGAATGCAATGAAAAAGCCAGGTCAGATTGTGCCACTTGAGGGATCGGGGAAGGTGAACTTAGGGTTCAGGTGTGCCCTGTCAATCACCTGGCAGGAGGGACTACAGCTAGTCTGGGCACAGTTATGGCTGTATGAGGAGGGGCTGACAACCTGGTAGGTGGTTCACATGTAGGGTCACCCAGTGGGTTGGCTTTGACTCCAGGTAAAGGCTGTCATTTAAATTTTGGGTGAGCTTCGGCTCCAAGTGAGGGCTGTCAGTCAGGTAGGAGGTTAGTTTAAAGTCTAGGTGAGGGTGGTCAGTCAGGTAGGGGGCGTGTCTTTGTCCAGATGAGGGCTGCCAGTCAGCTGGAAGGCGAGCTTTGGCTCCAAGTGAGGGTTGTCAGCAGGGGAGTAGCCAACCAAAGCTTTTCGGGCACCAAGCAAGCGAAACAACATATTGCAACTCTGCCAGAGGAGCTCCCTCTCTCTTCCAGCTAAGTATCTGTCCATTCATCGTTTTATCTTCCCATACACTCTTGATAATCACTAGGGGTGGGTGGTGAACTCTGCTTGCAGAGTTTTTCTCACTCCGCGCTGTCTTTAGAGCGCGGAGTTGTGAAAAACTCCAGGTAGCGGAGCAGAGTGTTTTTCTTGTTTGCGCTTGCCAACCTTAAATGTGTGATCCCCACCCGGCAAGATTTCTCAGTGCGGGCGGTCTCGGTTGCTTCCTACTGTCTGCGTTGAGAAACCTTCCGTTCGCATTTAGGAAGCTAATACCGGAGCAGAAAGTCTACTTGAGTGGCAGAAAAGAAGCTGATTTTACAGGGCGCAACAAGCATCTGGCGCAAAAAAATAGCAAGAACGGCGTGACCTAATGCACTCTGCTGCTAGCGGAAATCAGTGTAGCGCTGCAGATTTTTTATTTAGCACTTCGCGGAGTTCCCCTGCACTCCATGAACTTCACCTAGGCCTAATAATCATTTTTTCACATTTATATTGCATCAGCCATTCAGTATTTCTTCCAACATTCACTCTGTCACCATGCCCTCCATTTGCCCACCTATCCATATCCAAACCTATCCATCTATCTTCAAACCTATCCATCAAACATATCCATCCTTTCACTAAGCCATCCATCCTTTAACTTTTCCATCCCCTTTCATCCATCCTTTCATTTATCAATCCATCGTTTTGCTCATCCATCCTTTCACTCAGCCATTCATCCTTTAACTTTTCCACCCCCTTTCATCCATCCTTTCAGTTATCGATCCATAGTTTCGCTCATTCATCCTTTCACTCAGCCATTCATCCTTTAACTTTTTCATCCCCTTTCATCCATCCTTTCAGTTATCGGTCCATCATTTTGCTGATCCATCCTTTCACTCAGCCATTCATCCTTTAACTTTTCCACCTCTTTCATCCATCCTTTCAGTCATCGATCCATCCTTTTGCTCATCCATCTATCCATTCACTCATCCATCTATCCACCACATAAATCCATGCTCTTTCACTCGTGCACCCGTCCTTTCACGCATGTTCAGTGTCTGCCGAGATGCAGACGGAAGAGGCCCGTCAAAAGTCCCACCCCTGTTCCAGCTGCTAAGGGTTGACGAAGCCCCTAATTGTCAATCAGCTAGGGGGCGGGCTTTAGTCCCGGTGAGTGCTGTCAGTCAGCCAGGAGGAGAGCCTTGCCTTCAAGTGAGGGTTGTCAATCAGCGAGGAGGCGGGCCTGGGACTAGGTGAGGCTGTCCATCACACAGGTGGGCCTTGTTTCCAGGGCTGTCAGTCACCCAGCAGCCGGCCTCAGGTGGGGCTTATAAGGGCTGTATGAGCAACACTCCCGCAAGTGTCAGTTTGCAGGGCTCAGGATGGTTAGCGGTGGGTTTTTGCAAGTTGTAGCGCTATGGATCGCCTCCCTCGTGATTCGAGGCGCTTCCTCCGACTCCTGGGAGTCCTCCTTTCTCAAGAAGAACTCTCTGGCCTGGGAGTCCCTGGGGAGCCGCTATGCTGCGCCCGGTATCCCCCTCAGAGGGTTCTTTGGAGCCGATGGTGGGCGCGCCGTGGCCGCTTTCAATCCGGTGGTACTGCAGTGCCTAGAAGCTGACATGGTGGTCACTGTTCAGAAGGACCTTTTCGGGACAGGAAAGTTGGTGGAGCCGGGTAATCTCCGGCTGGGGGCAGGTTTCTGCGCCTCCAAGTCTGTCGGTCCGAACACGGTCACCTTCCAGATCGCGCTGCAGGACTGTGGCAACACTTTGCAGGTGAGTGTCTGGCTTCTAGGCGCTTTCCGTACTTCTGCGGGTTTATAAGGTCTCGAGATGCTTAGCAGGTGAAAGATGGCTTTGGGGCCTTCCGACCCCAGCAGACACTGCATAATTGGAGTCACCCCAGGGAGGTGACACGTGGTGGGCTGTCCCCACCTTGCACGGCTCAGTCTGTTTTGATCTGCCGACCCCTCTACGGACAAACGCTGAGGGGTCCTTGGCTGTACTGACCGCATCTCGGTCGAAGCTGGCGTTCACTGGCGCCCCATAAAGCTGGAAGGTCACTGAATTTTGAATTTTTAGAACAGATGTTCTCATTTCCTGTATAAAACGCATTTCTCTATACCCCAGGAAGTCTGAAATCACGATGAGGTAGGAGAAAAGCTAGGCAGCTCAGTGGGTAACGTGCCTGCGGCAGAAAGGTGTGTATAAAATGTAAGGCCCTTATTCACGCAAGGAAATCCGCGGCACAGCGGGTAGAAGCGCTTCCTGCCGATATACCGTGACCCACGATGAATCTTTTCATTCTTCGAAGGGTAGTGAGTGGCAGTCAAGGAACAGTCCTAAAACTCTCCACTTAAAGCGCTGCGAAGCTAAGGTGTTGCAAATGCGTCTCTTTCGTCACTCCCTAACGTGTCCAAATCAGTTACACTAACCCCCTCAGTCTCTAGGCAGTTTTATACTTTTATATAGCGCTTCTGTACTGGGAAGGGTGTTGGCAATCCTTTAACTGGGACAAAAAAGGCGTTGGGGGGGGGGGGGGGTCTCTAAATGGTGCGTGGTCAAACAACCAACTTTTCTTGCGCTTTAAACAACGTGTCATGCATTGGGTGCTGATGTGAGCTTTCTGTAAAGTGGTATGAGCCACCCTTAGGTCCTTGAACTACGGGTGCTGCACCCCCTAAACAACCATCTTGACCTTCAGAAGGTGAAGGAGCATTACTTTTTTTTTTTTTTAATGCATGTAAATCTGGTCCCTTATGCTGTGCTCTCCAAGACAGAGGTCAAATGTCAGGCTGTGTATTCTAGCAAACTATATTCCACTGGGATTGGAGGTCACTTTTCTTTCTGACTGAAAATTGAGGAGTTTCTGTTTAAGTTTAGTGGAGAATCTTTCTGGGTACAGGGAGTGTGAAGAGACTGCGGGAAGACTTTATTTCTATCTCGCAACAACATTACTTGCAACATATATCAGCAGTTAGGAAAGCACTAGTGATTTACATTTTTGTAAGTCTGACGGGCGATGTGTTATCTGATCACGACACGCTGTGATGCGCAAAACAATACTCGCTAAAGTGAGATTCCCTCACCATTTGTGCGCTATATAGTTAGTAGCAGTAAAACTGCGCGCATTTGCAAGTTTAGTAGACCTTTCAATGGCAAATGTGCCGTCTGTAAACGACTGTGCTACACACACGATATTTCAATAATACATTTGAGACTGAACTCCAAAAAGCACAATGGTCCTGCTGAATGGGCGTGGCTCCTTGCTGTGTCAGGTCTCTGTGCGATGCTCGACTCTCGACAAGGCCTATGACTTTAAAACCACTCTGAAGGCTGTTGCAGCAACACTGCCTACAACACAGCAGACTGGTTAGCTTTGCCAATGTTTGTTAGCAGAACCAGATGAGTGACATTGAGCGCCTAGAAGTGAAACTGTAGCAGCTCTGAGAATGAGTGAGTTAGATATTACTGAAGGTTACTATTCTTGGGAGTATGGCATCCGCCCTGTTATCCCCCTCACCTTCTCTGCAGCCTGTCAGCTTGCGTTGTTATACACAAGCTTTAAATTCTCCTTCTGCATCTTTACTTTTCTACATGTACTTCTCGCATCTGCCACTTCTCCAACACAATCATCCGAAAGAGTTTCGTTTTTACTTCCACCCTAGCCATATTTCATCGGCTTGCATAATAGAGGGTCCTGGTTTTATGGTATTTACTAAATGGAGTCGCAAAATGGTATTTGCACAACTTAGATGTGAGCTCATATAGGGAGCCTGTCCTGTTTAGCAAATTAACAGCTGTATGTAACAGTACACAATGGTGCATATTAGCTTCATGCTAATGTATGTTAACATATGCTTGTAATTAAGGAAATCTGAACCTGTTTTGTAACTCCCGATCTGCTCAGCTTTTGCCTGGATTTCATGACTCTGCAAGGAGTCTTTCACAAAAAGCAGTACTTTCAGGATATTTCCCCTTTACAGACAGGAAACAACCTATGTGTGTCTGTAAAAATCAGACAGAAAACGGGGATCCTTAAGTATGATCAATGATGAGGCATATGACGGTACCTCTCTGTGCACGCTGCTGAGGCCCAGGATTGGTTGTGCATGCAGCCTTTGACTCAGACGGGCACCGAACCTCGCGCTGCCCCAGCTTTAACTGCAGGTCATTTAGTCATGACCCGTTAAACACCCACTGACAACCTGAACTCTCACAGATGCCCCAGTTCACCATAAGGACAATACTAGATATGAGGCATCAACTCTACTAAAAGCAACAGCCTGGAAAAAGCAAATGCTCTCTCGGAAGTAAAAGCGAAACCGGAGCTACCTACCTGGCGTGGCTTACATTAGTAGGTCCTCCCCTCAGTCACTGGAAAGATACCAATCTTTGAGATTAATCGTTTCACACCCCCACAAAACATCAATATAGTGACCCAGGAAGGGGAGCTGGGCAGACTCTTGCAGAGTCGAGGTAAAAGACTAATGTTAATGAGTAGTTTTTCAAGGTGCTAGCCAGGCACTATACAGTCCTATTATGCACTGGCAATGCCAATAGGTCTGGCTTATGAAAAGTTATTTTGCATCATTGATGGGGCTTCTGCATCCAATGAGTTGTCGAACATCAAATCATCTTTGTACTTGTGAATCTGTTCACCTACATACTCTAACTCACTGACACAAGCCTAATAAAATACACAAATCCAGTAGCCTGTGAAAAATAAGTGTGCAGTAATCTAAAGCACTGGTAGTTACTTGCAATAACTAAACACAGTAGCATCAGTCTTGCAGAGGCACTCTACATATGTTTTTTTTAAGTTCAAGCGTGGCTGCCATGTTTGGAACAAATGCATCGGCCATCTTGGAATTGTAAAACAATAACATACTGCAGACAAGTGGTCTCCTGGCTTTGAGGGAGTGGCCATGAGTACAGAACACTACTGATACAGTGAGTAAAGCAACTGCTCCATTAGCACTGCCAGAATAGCTGTAGTATCCTCTTAAGAAAAAATAAATTGGCGATGCAAAGAAACTATAGAGAACTGAAGGACTGGTAAACCAGCCCTGACAATATTACTTTCAGGTGGATATTCAGAAAACCATGAATTACTGCTAGTGTCAAGGCAAGAGCAATGGCTAAGGGAAGAAATAACTACTCCATGCAATAAGCTGTTAGAGACAGAAGGTGTAAATTACACTCGTACAGACTAATGACGGCTGACCCAAAGGCCCTCTGTGGGATTACCATGATTTTTTATTAAAATATCTGGCAGATGCTAAGCATGTCAAGCATTCTGAAAAATCTAGCAAGAGTCATTACACAGCAAATTTTCTCCCCACTAGGTTCTGCCAACGTGTTTAACCCACACGAAACCTTTTCTACAATGGTCATCTGAGATTTCGGGTTAAAATTATTTCTGCATGCTTTAGCAAAGTGCAAAACAATCTACCCCTAAAGACGCATTTGCTTTAACATCCTTGCTTCCTCTGTGTAATTTCTCATAATGAACAGATCAGACCTATGGCTTGTCACCATAACAACTCGGGCCCACTGTTTCAGAGCAAACATTCCCACATCTAACTGGCAAAAAAGTTCAGAGTTAAACAAGTGTACTACACTAGTTAGCTAAGGACAATAACTGCCCTTTGAGAGCCTAACGTGATTGCTCCGTAACAAAAATGTCGGAGCAGGGGGTAAAGGCAAAACCCTCATCTATGATGCTAATTTAAATTTCATAGTATCAAAAATTGACCCTTAAATGCCCACCGACTGCCATACTTTTTACAACCAATGTCAGCCCTACTACATTTGTCATAACATTTAATAATTCCAGTCTATAATATGTTACTGGCTGGTGGCCACAACCTACTGTGTGGTTTCATAATTGGATCAAGCCTATGGAAAAGGACAACTTTTCCAGATGAACTAAAGATCCATAGCATTTAGCAATTGGGTTGATTTCTAAACCTACATGGCGCTATGCTATTTCTTTAGCGCAAGACTAGCCGAAGGCGGCTGAATGTGCCATATATTCCAAGAGAAACAGTCCATAAGTTAGCGGTAGGCGCTCAGTGCACTGCAATATGTTCCTCTTTAAAGAGGAACCTTCAACTCTTTCTTGAATTGGAGAAACATAGGGGTGGGGTTCCGGGGGGATTGTGAGGAAATGGTGTCAGACACCCCCAGCTCCCCTGAATGTGTAATACACTTACCAATAACTTTAGGTCCTGTAGGCTTTGCCTGTAGCTACCTCGGCTCAACCCTGGGTAGCCATGGCTCTGAGCAGCAAGTCTTACACAGGGGAACAAGCATTAAGCATTTAAACGTCACTCGAGTGTTGAAGAAATCAACACCAATTTGTAAAAAAAAAAAAAAAAATTTTAAATAAGATTTTACACACTAAAATGAGAGACCAGCTGAGAGTTCAGGAGAAAGATTTAACTAACAATCAATATAATTTCACTTTACTGCTAACAAGCCTTGGTAAAGTCAACAAATTAGCCGCTTGCTTTCTTTTTCAAAGAAAACTTGGGCATATGTAGTGAGGAAACAAACTCTCCTAAGGAGTAGTTAGGGGACTAGCAGTGACCAAGAACAGTCTGCTTCAGAGGAAGCAGATCCAGGCACTTTATCTGTGTTACCATGGATTTGTATGACTAGGTCGTGATGAAGGATGCCGTGACTGTAATGCAGTCGACTGGAGCTCTTTATGTAGCTGTTCCTCCATCAACAAAGATGGTGAGGGGTGGAGCCTGGGTGCAGGGTTGCTGTTCCAGTCATCTCCGATATGGCTGAAGTCCAGTTACCACTGGACTAAGTCACACTTTGTCACGGTCTCAAGCTAATCCTTCTAAGCTGATAGATTGCCTTCTGATAGTCCCAGCAATACTTCAACAGCACTTTCGGGCTCGGAAAACTTGCATGCAAATCTACGCATCAGGTTTTTGTCCTTAATGCTGCTTAGTGGTAGAAGTGGCTTGAAGACTCTGGGCTACAACTTGTCCCAGCAAGTTCTACTGCTGTTATGCCCCTGTGCTGCAAACGGAAGGTCAGCCAGCTGGACCATGAAGCTGTCTTGGCTTGACTGGGCTCTAGAGACCTTCTCCTGGAGCAGGACAAGTCACGCCCTGTCCGTCTCTGCTAGCCAGCAGGTGCAGTCCAAGTCAGTGCAGACTGATGGTCCCTCAGTGCAGCCGTACAGTCTTTTGGCCCTTCTGATTTGGTTGCGCTCTGCGGTCAGGGCTCTTGATGCTTGGAGAGAGCCCTTAGGGCGGTAGCCAACAGGCTACCAGGTTCCTTCCCACCTGGTGACCATGTTCTTTGGCGACTGGCATCATCATGCCAGCCTGTCTTACTTGCCAATGGGGTATTTCTGAACACCCCCTGCCTCCCTTCCCCTAGTTATATACACCTGCCCTTCAAAGCAGCTTCACCTTTGATGTCTGCCTTTGGGGCAAATACTAAAGTGGCTTCCTTCAGGACTGAGGTGTTGCCTCATGGCCTGAAACCCCCAATGTTCTGCTTCCTGAATCGTCTGAACATTTTTCCAGGAGGGCAGAAAGTGGCCTTGAGGTGGCGCCATGTGGGCCAAGGAAGGCACAGGAGTTTTAAAGCCAACAAAGTGTCAGCTTTGCTAAAGCTGTGCACAGCAGCAAGCTACATTAATTTTGATTTGAGATCGGCGCTTATTTTGAGCAAGTGGTTGCTGATGGGGTGGGGCACGGTCACTTGTGTGGGCACTGGCACTTCTATGTCCATATCGGATGGTTTCCAACTGCAATAGAGGTAAACAAATCAGAAGATGAAAGATGGCAAAACCATCGCAAACTGAGAAATCAGACCTGTGAGAATGAGGTAGGAAGTTTCTGCTAGTAGATTGAAGACCACATCCTTGGTATGTGGCATGCTGAAGATTTTCTTTGCACAGAATACTGGCTTCTGAGCAGAGCATCACTTACTAAGCACTGATTGACAAGTCTTGCTTAACGCAAAGAGTTGTTTGATACTTTGGAGTGCATACTTTGGTCACACTGCTCAGGAATTGACAGAGCTGAGAGCAGCATGTGACCATCTTTTCACCAATTGTCCTGACAGACACAAACTTACTGTGGAAATACTTGGCAACCCATGTGCAGTAAACGTCCTGCTTGTGTTGTATGTTGCACCCTGCCTTTAGAGCTCAGCAAGCCTGCTAGAGGAGTGATTACCACACAGACCCAGGAAGTGGTAACTTTTGTCATTGCTCTCAATGGCTAATTCCACCCAGCAGTACTTGACTACTCTACAAGTCTACAGTGGTGGACTGAAGGACTAGTTTTATTTGGGGGACCTGCAGGGTGGCACAGTCAGTGGTATCGTGTCCCAGGTTATCCATCTAACTTAAATGCCCTGGGCACCATTCACCAGGGACTTACCAGTAAGTTTGCCATTTCCAATTGGGTTTAGACAATTAAACATGCAGTTTAGAGTTGAGACGCTTCCACTGAGATCTGGTTAGCAGGCCTCAGTTCACGGAGTTGAAATTCAGTCAAAACACCTGAGGGGGGTGTGACCATGTAAAGGGTCATTTCCTTTCAGTGATCTTCTTGCTTCCTTCTCGGACTACCTAATGATACCAGTGTCTGGCATTTGTTGGGACAGGTAAAGCTGAGTACAGGATGCCACGAGTGTAGGCTAGCATTGAAGGGGTTGGGGCAGGAGTGTACTGGAAGGTGCATCAGGTACTGGAGCTCTGTGGGTGTACTGTACAGTACAGCATGCGCTGAGGTTATAAACATCCCCTTTCTGTTCTCTAGGTCACACCGACCCAGCTAGTCTACAGCTCGATTCTGACTTATAACCCGACCCCATCTGGCAGCACAGTAATCATCCGGTCCAACCCTGTCTCTGTGCTCATCCAGTGCATATATCCCAGGTGAGTGGACCTTGCCTCGCTGCTTCTGCTCTCTATCTGCCCTTCATCTTCACTGCTGGGGGATGTAACTTGGCTGATGTGGTCTGATCTCTTCTAGGAATGGCAACGTGAGCAGCAACCCCATCCGCCCCACTTGGATCCCCTTCAGCTCCACAGTGTCGATAGAGAGTAATCTGGTCTTCTCTCTGCGCCTGATGAACAGTAAGTGGGGATCATGATACTCATGGATGTAGGGCAGTTTGAAGGTCATGACGTTAAATCTACTTTGTCCATGTTCCACCTTTCCAGACGACTGGTCTGCTGAGAGAACCAATACCACCTTCCAACTGGGGGAGGCCTTCCACATCGAAGCCTCAGTCAACACCGGCAGCCACATGGCGATGAGGGTCCTTGTGGACAGCTGTGTAGCCACCCTGACTCCAGACAAGAACTCCAGCCCAAGATACGACATCATAACCAACTCTGGGTAAGGAGAGTGATTAGTAACAGAGTGCAGGAGACTGTATGGTTGCTGCAGGCATACTCTTGCTCTCATGCTTAACTTTGTACCCAGCTCAGGGACATCTGGAGGACTTTTGGTGCCTGGGCCAAATGTATTTTTGGGGCCCCCTGTTAAGAACCGCTTTGAATTTACAATCCAATTTCACCTTTTAATGCACTCTTTGGCCAGGTCACTGATGGAGCAATGCAGTCTGGTCCAACTTCTAAGTGTCTATGTCTAATAGTCATGGATAGTGACGTGTGTCTTCAATGTTGTAAACAGCAGCTCACTAATATTACAGCAGATAATCAGACACCCTCCCATTTCTGATAACTTCACCTAAAACATAAACCCAAGATTTCTCGGTAAAATGTCTACAGTGCTCTCATCACCCACATGAAATGTAAACTAAAGGAAAACGGTATTTCAAACAATCTGTAAGAATTAGTCTGTTCTCTGTGTGAGGTTCTGCAGAACAGAGCTGGCTCTCAGGGGGCTCCAGAGAGCTTGGGCCAGAGCCCACTTTGCCCATGCCTTGAAACATCTCTAAGCTAGTACATGGCCACATCTGTCCAAGACCCTTCCTTGCGTCCAGTGGGGAAGGTCCACTGTAGCCTTCTCTCCCAAACCTTCCAACAGTGGGTCTGGTTGCCACAAATGTACCCTTGCTTCAGTGGGTGACGACTGAGTGCAACCACCTAGCCCCAGGCCGGTCATGCCTTCTACTGCGTAAAAGTAGGGGCTAAGGAAAATGGACTGAGAGGACTTTGTTTCATGGATGACCTGGAAGCTTGGTTGTAGGGGAGACCTGCCTGGGAATAGGCAGGTCCAGCGTTGGCAGGAGGAATATGAGCTGGACTTAAAGACAGCAGTGGTCCAGGTTGAGGGTGTTTGGATTTGGGTGACCCCAAGTGGAGCACTCTGGGGCAACAGCCTGCACAGATCCCTGTCGCATTCTAAACGCCTCGGCCCGCCACATCCTCGACATACCCCGCAGCAGCCACATCTCCGCACACCTGAGACACCTGCATTGGCTCCCTGTCAGCAAAAGGATCACCTTCCGACTTCTCACCCACGCACACAAAGCCCTCTACGACAAGGGACCGGAATACCTCAACAGACGCCTCAGCTTCTACGTCCCCACCCGCCTCCTCCGCTCCTCTGGCCTCGCACTCGCTGCTGTCCCTCGCATCCGCTGCTCCACGGCGGGTGGGAGATCTTTCTCCTTCCTGGCGGCCAAGACCTGGAACTCCCTCCCCACCACCCTCAGGACCACTCCGCTTTCCGGAGACTCCTAAAGACCTGGCTGTTCGAACAGCGATAACCCCCTCCCCCCCCCTTTTTCCCCTAGCGCCTTGAGACCCGCACAGGTGAGTAGCGCGCTTTATAAATGTTAATGATTTGATTTGTCAGGGGTCCTGTGATGCCAGGACACGCCGTGGAGAGCACGCTGCCGGATAGCAGTTCTGAGGAGCAGCACAGGACTAAAATTTGGGTTACCAAACCATTCTTTCATTTGGATGAAAGATCCAGTTTATGCACCGACTGTTGGTGTCCATACTAATGGAAAAAATGTCTAATTCAACTTTAGTTGCCTCTACCCCCACCCCCAAAACACCTGTAGTGTAAAAATATTAATGGAAATTCATGCTCAATATCTTAACAGTAGTTTGTTTCCTTCACCTTTTAATTATTAAAAAGCTACGCCCTTAAAGGGCTCAGAGTAAATTTTCAAGTGTAGAAGACTAGTGACCAGTAACAATGGCTGATCCTGAAGGCACCCAAGTAGGCTAAAACCAGCCCTTCACATGTTACTTACACTGGCTTTCTAATATAGGGAGGTTTAAGTTCTAAGCACTCTAACCTTTAATCCAATCAGGAGGTGTTGGTCCCAGCTTTATTCTGTTCTACGCCTTGAATCTACTCGGATAAGGTGGCTCCAACTTGATGTGTTTCAGACAATGAGTGGCACTTCCCCCACTTGGTGCATTTAGCCCAGGTTCCTGCATATCCTGACAGTGTCAGAAGGCCACATGTGGTACAGCCAGTTTAGAAATATTAACCTGAGCAGATGCTATGAAAACTGACACCATAAATGAGTGATCAAGCACCACCCCAGCCCCATAGGAGGATAAAGCATGTTGTGAATCCTTGAACCAGAATGGTCTTGCATCTGTATCAAGTCAAACGAGGTAAAACTAATTTTGCCACACATCCGACAAAACTGGAGGTTCTGCAGCTACTAACATTAAAATGCCAATTTCTGCTACAAAATGGTCTCTTGTGTAGAGTCCTGTGGCTAGCATATCACTTGTAGGGTGGGCAGGTGGGCACCTTCTATTAGGAACCAAATACAAGCGGCAATGCAGAAAGTGGAGTAAACTGAGTTAAGAGCTCCCATTCACTAAATAAATTCTGTGCATATATACACTTCTGTGTTTTTTTTTTTTTCCTCCAGGTGCCTGGTTGATGGGAAGCTTACTGACTCCTCCTCCACCTTCATCTCTCCACGGTCCCAACTCAACAAGCTTCAGTTCAAAGTTGATTCCTTCATCTTCATTGGAGATGCCAGATCCTTTGTAAGATTTCATTGTGATCTAGACTATGGTTGCAGAGCTTGGCTCTCGCATAAGGAACCCTAGGCTTTGTTCCCCCCTGACCTCTGACCTTGTCATTTTCAGATCTTCATCACCTGCAACCTGAAGGCTGTTGATGCCTCTGTGGCCCCAAGTGCAGAGAACAAGGCATGTTCGTACAGTAGAGCTGTCAGCAGGTGAGTAGGACTTGGTGGGCCTGTGGTCCTGAGTTGGTAGTACAGATGTCCTAAATACAATGATTCTCTATTCCAGCTGGTCTCCAGTGGAAGGCTCTAGTGGTATCTGCAGCTGTTGTGACACCGGCTTCTGTGTGAGGCCATTAGGGGCCCCACCACCCTCCAGCAGGCGAGCAAGGAGAAGCGAGGTTGCTAAATCAGGTCAGCTTTTAATAAAGTGCTTGCTGATGAGAAGGAAAGTGGCAGGTTTGCTCCTAGTTTAAGATTGGCTTAATTGTAAATCTATCTTTTTACATCACTTGGAAAGGAGGTTAAAGTGACCATGATGAACACTTATCCTACCCCTTGTGTATGATGGTGTATACTTGAGTGGGGGTACAAATACAGGGCTCCATTATTCCCTATGGGTGGGTGACCAGCTACCCTGCCTCTTCAGTTGATGGCATAGTGAATGAGTACCACCCTGAGTAGTGTATTCAAGTAAGCAGCCGGTGGGGTATGTGACTGCTCCCTCAGATCCATCTCGACTGTGCAGATGGGAATCCATATCTAATGAACCACTGTCCACTCCATGGGTCTACTATGGAGTGTGAGTCAACCATCTCTTAAATGGATTGGTTATTAACCTCTGAACTTATACCATATGCAACAAAATGTCCTCATGTAGTTGGAGGCAGATGACTTGCTGAGTGGTCAGATCTTGGCATGGTGTGTAGCTCCCATCCTGAAGTGTTTGATAATTCTGCAGTGGTTCAACAGGGGGTGGGGGGGGGGAGTAAGTAAACAGTTGCTCATATGCCCTGTGAGCGGACAGGCTCGGACCTATGTAGGAGCATCTTTATTGTGCCCCCTCAGAGTGTAATTGGTCATCTCAACAGGCTTGCACTGACAGTGGTGGCCTCACTACATTGATAGAGAGATGGGCCTCTTCATCTTTGCTAGTGAGTGTGCTGGCTAAAGACCTCTATTGAAGGTCAGGAGTCCTCTCTGCAAAGGCCAGCCTCAATCACTGAGACCTTGGCTCTTCCCTCAAAGGATGGAGGGACCATGTAGGAGGTACACAGATCACAGTATGCTTTATTGGGTGCATACAGAAATGTATACACACTAGAATCTATAAACTGGAGGGTTTCAGTCACAGCGGCTAGGGCAAGCTGTATCTTACCTTTTCAGGTTACCTCTTGTTTGGTCAGGCTACTGAAAGCGTCAACCCTCTAGTTCTGTATTTGGGTAACAAAGGATCTGACTGCAGTCTGGAATTGGTACCTCAAGATACAGGTGCAAACTGGGGCCAGTTTAAGGATGGCTCTTGCAGAAGATGATCCTGGTATGCACTGATGAATCAGGATTGGTCAGCCCCATGATCTGACCATAAGGGATCCGATTGGTCCATCCAAGAGGAAACCAGTCAGTCGCTTAAAGTGCGAAAGATTGACCAATGCAAGACCGCACACTTCACTGCGGGGTGAAGAAATCTGTGCCAGAGCTGGGAATCTTCCTCTTCAGCTTGGGGGGGGGGGGGGGGAAGAGACGACCTGGAGTCTGCAAAGAGCTGAAGACTGAGGGACTGTATCCTGCATTCACCTAGAGCAGTGCCTGCCCCAGGGACTCATCAGCCCTGCTGCATGGTGATTTGGGGTCGGTTCTACTTTCTGCTACAAGAAGTGACTTGTGGTGCTTCAGAGGAAGCCAAGGGCTTGTATGTGACAATACTAGGAATTTAATAAAGCAGGAGAGAAGCTGTCCGGAGATTCTAGCAGCCAGCTGTCTGGAGATGTGCAGAGATCTCTACATCACTGGGAGGCCGAGTATAGAGATGAACCTTCCAGGTCCTTTGCGGCCTGGGGGTGTGCAGATGTTAAACCTTGAAAGCCAGGTGAAAGACCAGTTTTTGCAGAGATCTTCACGCGTAACAAACTTTCTAGTGGGAGTACAACTGGCTGGAGGGTAGCCAGTGCTTTCTTTTGGAAGTAAAACCAGTGCCAGGGCCCTCATCTGGAGGCCAGTACAGCTTGCACCACCCATTGCCCCGGGACGTGATGCTCTTGACATTCTGGTCACACTTGGAGGAGTGTGGTGGCTAGTAGCTGTGTTGGGACTACTTCACGCCCCTCAAAGCTATAACAATGGCCTAGGTGATGGTATTGGTCATTTTGTAAAGAATGTTGAATTAATAAAGAACTGCTGTTCAAGTCTCAACTTGACAAAGCGCCACCTTGTGGAAAACTGTCGTAAGTGCCAGTGTTGCAAATTTAAGTGCCAGTACTGAGCACCACAAACCACAGCTCAAATGTAAGCACTAGTGGTCGCATCACTGCAAGCTCCCAGACTCGGGGCAGCAGCTGCACACGAGTAAAGCACAAAAGATAAGTTTCTGTAGTGTGAATACAGAGGAGACCACAGCTGGTGTTCGTGTTAACCTCTTCGAGTGAAGATGGGCCCCAGTGTACATTTATTAGGTTTTAGAACTCTGTCCAGCAGCAAAGCACGAGGGTATCACCAGTGGGCTTTTTGGCCATGTGAGCAAGGTTGGCTGGGGTGGGTTTTCGGTTTCCTTTAGCCTAACATAGGGTTGCTGTAGAGATTGGTTTATTTGTATCATGAGCAGCATTTCCACCCCCCAAAATTCTTAAGTATTGAGGGCGGAGCCTGGGGCCCACCCTGCAATTTGGTACAGCCCTTTCCAGAGGTTCAAATAGCATGTTGCAGCGAATACAATCTGTGACCTGATTACCCAGGTCACAATTCTCTAGACCAAGGTGTCCCTGTAGCACAGCGGCTATGTAGAGGCTACCCTGGCTTCTGAAGTAGGTGTGATTCTTAACTCTTCGTCCCCTGACATGTTAGACTTCAAGTCTGTGGAGACACTACTAAACCTTTAGTCTGAGTTCTAGACACGTGTCTTGCTGTTCACTTTTCTATCTAAACTTAGCCTTCATCTTTGTTATGTTCCTGGTACCCTACATTGACGCATATTTAGGAACTTGAAACCTCCTCAGTAGATTCTGAGATATATATATATATTTTTTTTTCCAGTGTTAACAGTGGACGCCTTCATTTCTTCCACAGTTGCAGCTCTCCTCACTTCGTTCCTCCCAGTCTGTAGCTTTTAAAACCAGTTCATAGGGTTTCAACTAGTGAGTTCTGAGCAGCAGTGGCTACTCAAAGCAAGCTTGGTGGGTGGACTAGTAGTGCCTTCTAGTTGTATGGTATCCTAAGGATGCCTTATTTCATGGTTATCTGACTCGAGATAGTAGACCACACCTTTTTGATGAAGTGGTCTTTATTTTCATAATGTCTGCAGGTGTTAATCTGCCAACAGTATTTGGGGTGATTTGAGTTTTGTACAGAAATGTGACTGGTAAGGTGGTGCAGCTGTTTAGATCTTAATGTAGCAGTTGTGTTCTCTTCCCCTTTGCAGAAGAAAGTGTTGCTGTCTTGGGACCTCTGGTCATTGTGGCAAGTGAAGGAAGAAGCAGCAGCAGCGTGGCTTCAGATGGTAAGGCTCGGTCCTTTGGTATTTTGCTTGTTAATGTTTATTTGGAGGGAATACATTTTTCCTGTCCTGAAAAGGAGTGTCCCACCTAAATGAAATGTAAAATGTAGATTATCTGATTTTTCGGTCTGGAGTGAATGTTGACCTCAAAGTTAGTGGGTTTTTCTGCTTCTGACATCCCATTTATCTGCATATACAGAAGGACAAGAATTGTGTTGAATTGGATTAAACTTTAAACTGGCTGAACCACACAGAAGGACTGAAGTGTTACACATCTGCTTACCATGTGATCAGATCCTCTTTAGGACATTGTAATTTGGATTTATATGATTTAACTTTCTTTAGCGTGTGCCTCTAATGTTGCTGCATTGTCTGACCATCATTGGATTTTCAGGTTTGGGGGAGGAGGGTGTTTCCCCTATGAAAGCACCACTTAGTTGATATTTGTGCAATATTACGTTGCTAATTGGATTGTTTATCCAATTCAAACACCCCCCCCATATGTATACTCCTGCAGCTGTAATCTAACAATGTGCAAGATGGTGCTTTAACTCCCTTTGATTTAGAATTCATAAAATTATATTAATTTATATATTAATTGTAAATCAGCAGAGGGTAGTTTCTAATGTGACTTAAAGCAAGGTTAATTTAATGCTTGGTGGACTAATGTATTCAGATGAAAATACCACTGAGATGCTGAACACAGTTGTGAACCTGAGAAGTGTCAGTGAGACAGTCTAGCAGCTTACACCTGGTGAGGTTTGGATAAAACTTTTGTTAACACTGTCCTTCTTCTTACAGGAGAAGAGAAGGATCCCTGGTCTGTCATGGGACTTGTTCTTGTAGGACTTGCTGTTGCACTGTCGTTCATCATTATAGGAGCCACGGTCTTGTACAAGAGATGTCGGAATTAATTGTGTATGGATTATCTGTGCAATAAAAGAAAAAAAGTAGTTTGTGTCTTCAATCATTCAGACTCTGGCACTGTAAAACTGTGACTAAGGGGGTGGGTTTGCTGTGCTTAACTAAAACAGACTTCAGGATGGATATTTGGGGAGAAGCGGAGCTAAGGAAGGATTTGTTGATTGCAGACTCAAAAGTGATTTTTCTAAGCTGCCCTCAAAGCCTAATGGGCTTCACTGGTTTAGATAGCATCTGGAGTTTCACAGGCTGACCAGAGGATTAATTAATGGAGCAGCCCACCACTGACCTTCAGAAGCTGTAGGCCATCAGCCATGAATGGTAAGCAATGGCAAATGGCTTCAGATCTGCATTTTAGATGTGCAGAGGAGCTTTGTTAATGTTTGCAGCCAGAAGGCTGGAGTGGAGAGAAGGACAGACTGCCTCCAGCTTGGGATGCGTAAAAAGAAGGCTAAATTAATACTGCAGGTTACACGTACCTAAACCACTTTGGTTCTCCCACCCCCCCCCCCCCCCCCCCCCCCCCATATGACAATCTTGAACACAAATTGATGATGAAGTGTGTTCCCTTGGAGCACTAGTCCTGGAGTCCAACTGTGATGCCCTGATTCACTCTTCAGCCTCATGGTGTGCCTCCTTCCTCACCTCTGCATTAATCAGACTACTGTAGTCCTTGTGCCATGCTATCCTGCCCGGCTACGGTTTTCGCACGCCTCAGCACCCTGGTTTGGCCCCTCTAACTTTTTGCCCTATTCACCTGCAGCCACATTGTACCATTGCCCTAAATTCATATTAAACCAACTGGCCCCCAAACTTTTCAATCTAACTCGGGGTTCACAAACAGGGACTTTTTTATATATAATGGGTCTGCACACTCCATTTTAGATATTTGAAAGAGCAGAGTGGTCCACCTTTCACAGTGCAGGTAGCAGTCTACTTTACAAAGCGGGCTGAGATTTCCCTTCTCCCATCCCCCGCAGGGTTTTGCTGGCTCCTGGAAAATTGGTGTGGCACTGAGTCAGCCCAGGTGTAGGCTCTGAACTGTCCCTCAAACGCTGATGTTCCATCATTGTTGGACGAGGAGAAGTCTAAGCATGCTTAGACTTTTTTTTTTTTTTTCCCCACCCCCTTCTTACGAGTTGTGACCATTTTGAAAGGGACAAAGGACTTGGGACTCCTGGGACCCTCCTCTCGACTGGGATAAGACTTCTGTGGAGTCACACGATGTGGAATCTCCTGCTGTGCTACTAGCAGCTTGGAGTCCTAGTTGGCTCCATACAGTAGACACAAGGTGTGGGTCTGTTCACAATATGGGGCAGTGACAGGTGCCACAGGATTTAAAACTGGTAGTCTTTGACATTTCCTCCACCCACCGAGAGGATATCATAGTCGCAAAACACTTGTCAAAAACTGACAGAGGGGTAGCTCTTATCTTAGATTACTGCTGGCTGGTGTGAAAAGAACTGACTGTGAGGTGGTGCTTATAGGTGAATTAGTTGTCACTTCTGGCATGGACGGTAACACTGTGCAGAGCCAATCGATGCCACCCACCAGTGCACAGGGGTATTGTGCACAAACAAATCTTCCGGATCCAGTTAGACGCCTGGGAAAATTCAATAGTAATGAGTCTACAGCTAGAAGTCTGTCAGCTGAGAGTAAAAGGCTGAGAACAGTATTTTGGATAATAATTACCCTAGTTTAGAAGTTTCGCTATTGTAAATACAGGAAGTAAGCTAAGGGTAGGTTGCAGAACAGAGGAATGGGTTTGTCGTTTTATGTAGCTTCACTTAGTGCAATCTCATTTTCCACTTATTCATTTCCTGCTACTGTCCAATAGAGGAAATGAGTATTGGTCCATGACCAGTCTCAAGGAGAACCTGTTATTCCTGAAAGGTACTCTATTCAGTCCATAGCCTTTCTGGGTACATGAGGGTTTTTTCTTTGTCCTTCATACCAAGGACCTGAATTGTTAATTGTGACAGCCAAACACTCCTTGGGTGTAGTCAGAAATAGGAGTTCCTCTTGCTGGAAAATAAAAAGGAGGCGGCTTCACTGGATGGTCCTGATTCTGAGGACATTTCCTCCTGCCTCTCATACCACAGCTCCTACAACTACTCTTGAAAGTAATTGGGAAGCTACTTCACTAGATGGTCCTGGTCCATACCACATCTCCTACTTCTCATTTACACCTTCTTAGCACCCCTCTCCGGTTGTACTCTTGCCTGAACGTACAAATAGTTCACTGGATGGTCGTGGTCTTCAGGACATCAGTTCCTGCCACTGGTATACCCCTCATAGTTCTACAACTCCTTCCTCCTGCTTGACAGTAAGGAAGAGGATTCACTGGATGGACTGTTCCTAAGACATTTCCTCCTACCCCGGTTACCAACATCACTCCTTGGTAGTCCTTGCCTGAAAGTGAGGAGAAAGCTTTAGATGTTTGTATGGGTCCTCAGTACATCCCAGAGCTCTGCTAGGCTCTAATCTCCTAATATTCATTGTCAGGGAGAGGGCAGTTTCCCACTGGGGGCAAGTGAGTTATTTCCAAACCCCCCTCTCCTTTCAGTAAAAGAATGGGCCTGATGATCTTATGGGGTTGATGGTCAATGTGGAGACAGTGTAAATCTGTCATGGTTTATACGACCTTTCTCCTGTATATCAGGCTCATATGGGGGGGAGCCATCACCCCTTTTTGTCAGAGCTGGAAGTTGTGAAAAGAGCAGTAGGGGTTGGCAGTTGCGCCCCTTAGCTAGAAAGACAAACAAGGGTGAGCTCTTCTACGATGGGGTATGGCCACTCCACTGTCTTACATGCACGTTAATCTGTTACTACATAAGCACCTGTTTTTGCACAAAAAATTTGACCTAATTTAATTGATCAAAATCATATATTGGCATGGCATACTTAATGATTGACATTTATTACTACAAGAGATGTTATGTAGATTCTCATAGAAAATATAACCCACCACTACCATCCATTGAAGAATATAGTCATATTTATCCCATGATTCCGGTGGTTATAGGGTAGTTCCTGCCCCCTTTATGTAAAGCAGGCATGAAGTTGTGGCAAATCTATCAATGTAAGAAGAGGTTGGGGGATTGTGGATTATGGATCTTTTAAAAACTCAACCCAGAGACTACCAAATATCTACAATGCTAATGGCCATTTGGGTGCTATGCATAAAGTGTTTTGCTTGACTATCAATAAATGCCATCACACAGTGAGAACCCCAGCTCCTGGGCACAGTTAAGTTGGGAGAAATATGGAAAAATTGATACACATCAATACCAGTCTACAGTATGTACCAGTGTTCTACACCCATTGTCTGTTAATGTTCTTGCCTGTGTTTTAGTCCTAGGCCCGCCATCACCTGAGGCATGAATTTCTCGAAACTGGGTGATATTATCAGAGTTGTGATCTTGGTAGCAGTACTATGTCAAAAGATTTTAAGTCCCATGTGGTCGCGCTGGTGAATGTGTCTTCCAAATAGAAGGTGTAGCTATTTAGATTATTACATTTTCTGGAATGCATGCTACAACCCGCAAATTGTCTCTGTTCTTAGAACATTTTAGATTAAGGAAACTTCAAGAGAATGATGGTTCACCTGGTAAGTTTAATGCCAGGAAATTCACCGCATGTGCACCAATTAAGACTTTGTGTTTAAAAAAAAATTGCAAATTGTCCAAGGGTGCAAGTTTGCTTTGTTGGAAGGGTTATGTTGCAGGAGCTACACATGAAATTTGGAGCCACTCCTGATTTGTCAGATCTTGTGTGCCGTCGCATATGTGTGCCACCTGCAGAGTTCATATTGGCTTACATGGCCGTGAAGAATGAAAGTGTGGCCATCAAGACTGAAGCAGCGGTAATAGTTGAACCAATACAATCTGAGCACCTGCTAAGACCAGAGAGGATAACCCAATAGATAATAGCACCTTCACATGGCTTACCCATGAAGCCAGAGTTGGCCAGCCAAGGAAGAGCTCTTCGAGGTACGAGTCACGCCAACCCATAGCAGGACACTGAAGTGACACCACTTGAGAAACTACATTGTTTGAAGGAAGAAGAGAAGTAATTGTTCAAATAACTTCAAGGATTCAAACACAGAGCCTCGTGTAGATAAAAGGCTAGGTATCAATACCTTGATTGATAGGGCAAACTATGACCAATTCATACAAATAAAGCACTAACAATACCAAAATCAATTGGCATGATGAGTTGACTCCTTTGCCATTAGCTGAGGTATTAAAGGCCGTAATCAAACATAGATATGACTTGCGAACACCATGTTTGTAGCGCAATGTGGGACTGGAACTTTGATCTGCTGTAGGATGGTGCATGTGCTGCAACTTACACACTTTGTTTTGAATGTTGGGCCTGGGAAATGGAGGATCCCAAGCAGAAATACATTTTATGAAGTAGGATGCCTAAACACCAAAACCAGTACATTTCCACTAAACAGTGCAGCTTTTCTGCACCAAGACACGGGCCGCTACCCTTCCACACAAGATCAGTAAAACGAGAACTTAAGCTAAAAAATAATCAGTAGTTACAAACGTATGTGCCAGCCAGTAGGGGTAACTAGTGGTAAAAACTGCAAAACAATAAGATCCCAGCACTGTGTGTATTACCATTCATATAAGACTACAGAACAAAACCATCAACAGGGCAAATGACCGGATACTGACAGTGGATGACATTATGGATGATCTAAAACGAACAAATCCAGACTGCACTGGAAAACCAAGCCCAACAAGGATCTCAATTCCTGGTTCCTCGTCCCATCAAGATAGAAAACAAAGCTGAATTGCTAAGAATGCCTGCCACTTATGGCACCCAGTTTGGTTGGTAAGACTTTCTTTTCATCACTTATGGCTTGATTCCTCTCTTGGAAGTGGGATTCACCAAAACATGTAATGACTGGAACAAGAGTGCAGGACATACAAGTAATGCTCCTATAGACCCTTGAGAAACTGGGAAGGGCCTGTTATTGGCTTGTGAGCTATTAATTTTTTTCTGCAGAGTTCTCATGCATTCATCCACATTTCCACTGTGTTCCATTCCCAAAATCACATAATTAGCAAAATCAGTACCTTAGAAGGAGACCCTATTGGCCGACTGCCTCTCTTGCAGTAAGGTGGGTATATTTTTTGCATCTTGTGTGCAACTGGTTCAGAAGATGTTTGTTGTAATTAACGAAGATGATGCAAATTCCTAGGTAAGTACTTTTATTAAATAAGTTCCAAAGAATGAGGCAACCACCAGCCTCACAGTGCATCGTCTCCTTATCCTCTTGCCCTGCGCCTCAACCACTGAAGAATGTGAAATCAAGATTCCACTTTCTGTCACGGCTCAAGAGACAGTCGAGAGCGCGAGGAGACAAACATAACACACCTCCTCTTTAATGATAACTCAAGAATACAACATGTTTAACAAAAATAAAATTTAACAGCAGTACACTATATACATATATCAATAAAGCATACTACAGCAACACTTGACAATTAAACACAGATACAAAACAAGATGAACTGCGCAGAATAACTGTATTTCTTTATCCCATGACTAAATCCTTGAATTTCACAGGAACCTTGGTTTCAAGTTTCCCATGAACAGGACCACATTCCCCACCCTTAGTTAGAAAACACATTTACTCTCTCAGGAGTGTGTGGTGTGTATGTGTGCCTGTGAATGGTACAATACATGGAAGACTCCGGGTTCCATTTTGGGAGATCTGGGGCTGACTGGAAGAGCGAATGGAGATAAAGGAATCCTCCCCCTCCCCAATATAGTTTTCTGGATTGCTATCTCATGCTGCGGTTAGCTCTGATTCCGGAATGGGACGGCTCATGTGGTTGTAGTGTTCTAAGTGGTCGGTGAGTTTCTAGTTGATGGCTGTTTCGAGAACCTTCACCAAAAAGGGGAGCAGGGAAATGGGGCAGTAGTTCTTTAGATCTTCTGGGTCAGCAGATGGTTTCTTCAGGAGCGGCCTCACTTCAGTGTGTTTCCAGTCCTCCGGGAAGGAGGCTGTGGTGATGGAAGCATTCAGGACTTTCTTGAGCTTATCACAAATCGTCTTGCAGAGAGGGTAAAGATGTGGTAGGGACAAGGGTCTGTGGGGGTGCTCCAGAGCTTACAAAGTTCATGATGGAGATTGTGGCTTGAGTTGTGAGAGGGTCATAACGAGTGAGCAGGTGTTTGGGGTTGTGTTCATGTGTGTGAGCAGGCTGATGATGTTGTGGTGGGATTTGAAGTTTTTGTTGTTGGCTCAGATCTCGTCGTGAAAGAAGTCTGCCAGGGTGTCACACAGTTCTTGGGAGGAGGTGATAATGTTCCTGGGGGCAGCTGGGCTCTCCAATGGTGAAGAGCTCCTTGCTGTCGTTTGTAAAGTTTGTTTTGAATCGTGAGCCAGGGAAAGGCAGGAGGGTACTAGTTCCATTAGTGCACATGAATTTCCTGTGGTCACTGGTCCACGGCAGGACACTCTGGCACCAGGAAACTCAGGATAGGTTGGAATCTTTGTTCTACTGGCCACTGATGCACAGAGAACCAGAGAGGGTCTGTAGAACCTATCTCACTTGCCAGATGAATGAGGAGACAGGAGGGAGGACCTAGGCACTGTTGGTACCTCTACCGGTCATGGGTGTTCCATTTGAGTTGGTGGCAATAAACATAGCGGGTCCATTTGACGCCCGTGCCCACCCAACAGTCAGGCAACATGTATATATTAGTTTGTGGTGGATAATGCCACCAGGTACCCGGAAGCTTTGCCTGAGGAGCATAACTGCACTGGTAGTAGCAAGAGCTTTCCTGGAGATCTTTTCTAGGGTTGCATTTCCAAGAATGGTAATTTCTGACTAGGGAACCAATTTCATCTCCTCTTAACTGACAGAGATGTGGGGGTAAGATAGTGTGACATACCACTTCTCCATGTTTTTCCACCCAAAAACCAATGGTTTGGTGGAGTGGTCTAACAAACACTGAAAGGCATAATGGGATCGCTGACAGAGAACCTCAAAAGGAAGCAGAATCTTCTCCTGTCTCTTGTTTGCCTATTGTGAAATGTCTGCATAAGGAGTAGGGTTTAGTCCCTTTGAGCTTCTGTATGGACACCAGGTGCAGAGTCCACTTGCCTTAGTCAGAAACGGGTTGGAAGGAACCTCAGTCTCCAGAAGGATGTGGCGGCCTTTGTGAATGGCCTAAGAAAATTGGTGGTGCAATATATGAGGAAGGTGAAGGAAAACCTTCAGGATAGCCAATCACTGATGAAGGAAAGGTATGACCACAAAGCTATGCTAACTGGGAATAAGGAGGCATTGGTGCTAAAGCCTATTTGCCCCAGTGCTATGGAGGGCAAGACAAATTGTGTGTGCCATACAAGGGAGTTCAGAAGGTTTCTGTGGTTATCTACTTGGTGGCACAATGGAACCCAAGAGGATGTTCCATGTAAACAGGATGAAGCTTTTCTTCTGGAGAGATTACCCAATAAACATCATGACTATGGCAGAAGAAGTTAAAGGAAGTCATGTACCTATTCCTGACTTGCTGCATAGTGACATGGAGTTGCTTGTTGATAGCCTTTTCAAGAACCTGCGGCGGAAACAGGAGAAGGGATACGGGGTGGTAATTCTTCAGATCTGCTGGGTCAGAGCATGTTTTTTTTTTTTTTTTTTTTTTTTTAGGAGAAGCCTCATGTCTGTGTTTCCAGTCCATGGGGAAGAAGGCCGTGGTGATGGAGGCATTCAGGACTTTCTTGAGATTGTCGCCAATCGTCTTGCAACTGACATTGAAGATGTGGGGGGACGCGAGACCGTGGGTGCTTCCGAGTGTATGGAATTCATGATGGAGATTGTGGCTTGAGTTGTGAGAGGGTCCCAACGGATGTTCGGAACGTATGTCCGTGGGTGTCGGCAGGCAGATGTAGCCAGGGATTGGGGTTTTAAATTATTGTAAATGGCTGAGATCTTGTAGTGGAATAAGTCTGCCAGGGTTTCACACAGTTCTCTGAAAGGAGTAACATCGTTCCTAGTGACTGCGGGTTGAAGCACTCCTTCACGATGGCAAAGAGCTCCTTGCTGTGGTCTGTGCTGGCTTCTACGAGGTCTGTTTGAGCTTTTCTCTCAGGAGGTGGCACTGGTTTAGTGCTGAATGATGGCCTCTGTGCTTGAAGGGCTAGAGGAGTGCTATATGGTCTACCTGTGTGACATTGCAGTGTTAATTTATGACAGGACCACTGGAGACACCTAGAATAGGCTAATAAGAATGCCAGAAAAAAAAGGGGGTTCATGTTGCTTTTCCCTATGAATTATACCTCGGGGGCAGGTTTCAAGGAGAAAAAAGGCGACAATAACGTGGCCTCGCGATAAACATCCGATTTAAAATGGTGTTGGAAGGTATTCGGTCTCGGCAGGCGACACGGAGGGTAAAACCCTCTCCTTTCAGAAACAGGGCCTTGCTGCCATTAGCCAAACACAAAGGTGACAGGCGGAGGCTGAAAACGAGGCGTGACACGCACCGCGCGCGGCACCAGCCACAGTTTGAGAGAGGCGGGGACCTCTCGCCTGCATTTCCATAGGGCCGGCTGCGCCGCCCGTGCGTGTCTCCCGCCAGGTTGCCACTTCCGAAACAGAAGACGGACGACAAAGGGAAAGCCGCAGGCGTTTACAACTGAATCTCCACGTAAAGGCAGTAGACATCTTGGAAATAAGTGCGTCTTCGTCTACAGGCAAAATCCAGTTTCAAAACTGCAGGGAAATAATTGTTTCAATGAAGAATATATTTTTGAAGCCCGACAAGTATGAGATAATATTAAACAGTATGAATAACCTCATGTTGGATACAATTTTTTTTGGGGGGTATGCACTAAGATCTGACTGAGTTTTCAAAAAGGTTCAAGATATATGAAAAAAAATAACAGGGATGAAAAATCATGGTTTGTTTGAAGGCAAAATCATCTACAGTTCATAACGTTGCATTGGCTGCGTATCACATCCAACATGGCCGTGGGCTCCCGTTACCGTTGTCCGTCGTCGACGCTTATATCCGTCTGGCCGCCCGGTCGCTCTTCGCCCATCGTGGTCGCGCGCGTATGACGCCGTAAACGGCGACGGTGGCCGTGAGGGCTGGAGACTGAGAGAAAAGGGGGAATAAAAAAAGAGGGGGGGAAGGCGGACTGAAGCGGCGGAAGCGGGGTGCTTCGGCGGGTCGCGGCGACGCGAGGTGCCCCCCCCCCGAGGAAGAGGGCGGCGCGCGGGGGATGAAGCAGGAGGAAGCCAGGGGCGCGTGACCGGGAGAGGTGAGAGGCCGGCACCCCGGCGGAGGAGGGGGGCCTCCAGCCGGTCCCCGCGGAGCTCCTGGCGGACGGAGGGGAGTGAACCTCAGGGGGGCCCCCTGGTGGGAAGAGACGCTCCCGGCCCAGGGAGGGGGCGGCAGTAAGCCTGGGTGAAGTTGGGGTTTGGTTATGGGTGTTATGGTTGCAGAGGCCCCTCCCAGGTGAGACTGAAGGGGGGGCAGGGGTGGCCTGCAAGAGCCTCTTCTCAGACTAAGAGTTGACAGCGGGTATCGACCCCCCCCCCACTGGGGTGTTTACTGCAGGAAAACGACGAGGGAGGGGGCTGCTTATTTGGCAGGTGCTGTGCAATACTACCTGAATCTTATTTAGACCCCCCCCCCCCCCTTATTGTTTTTTTGTAAACCAAGTACTAGTGTCTTAAAGATCTGTCTTGTTTGAAGTTCACTGTATATCAATGGACATTTCAAGTTAGACGAGTCTGTTTTAAGAGAAACGCCTTTGTCAGAGTAGGAACCTGTTGATCGTTATGAGTTTGGCAATAAAAGTGGAGGGCGGCAGCCGCAGGAAGTAGACAGTGGGTTGACAAAGATTGATGATGTGTGAAGTTGGGAAGCAGGGTTGATGTTTTTTTTGGGGGGGAGGGAATAGTCATGATGTAGCGAGCAAGAAGAGAGTGGCGGGTGAGAGATAGGAGGATCTGATGGGAGAAGCTTAAAGAAAAGACAAGAGTCGAGCTGGGAATGTTGAGGATTTGATGGAAGATGTGGGGGTGTAGCTTTGAGAGCTCAGCGGAGTAGCAATAATGTCAGGAGGACAAAAGCTGGTCTGCAACCAGGATCAAATTCTTATCTCCATTGTTTTACTTCCTCAGTCAGCTGCTGGACAGAATTTGCAGATGCACCCCCCTCATAGGGCAAATGCCTCCACTAAGCCACATAGTAACACAGAGCTTTAATAAATCAATTTCCAAAATCCCAGTATTTAACATCTAATTTCAAATAGACCTGGGCAGAAATCTCGGAGAAAACTGCAAAATTCCAGGAAGTTCTTAAAGCAAGCAAGTGGAATTTGGCACGTTACACTGCTTGTGGTGATTTTTTTTTAGCACAGAAGCTTCTTCCATGCTCTAAAATCATCACCTCGCTGTGCGCTAGACGGCACTGCTTCTTTCAAGCTACTGCTTTCTTAACAGGCATGGCTGTGACCTGCCCTTACTGTGCTAGGGAATGCAAATTCTTGCTCGCCAACTTAACATTGGTGAGCCGTACATGAGGAAGAAACTCCACCCCATGGTGGCAATCCAGGTTTTGGGGGATAATGTCATCCATCAATACCAGGAGATTATTGGACCAAATAAGCAACTTCACCAACAGTATTTGGGTTTAGACCCAGCAGAGGTTTAGAATTGAAATGTCTCTAAGGGTGCCTTTCCATTGCAGTGGGTGACCACCAGTCTGCTGCCTTTACCGTTTTTGAATCCTACTGTAGCTCATTATGCAGTTGAAAAGACACTACTCATCAGTTTACTACTCACCAGTCTAAATGAATCAATAGGACTTTGAAATGTATTAGAGCAAACATCATTTGGTAGGTGTGTCAGAGTCAAGCATTATAAAAACACGGTCATTACCTTTGCGTCTCATGTCTGGCTCATCAGTAATGGTATCTTTCCATTCCCAGCCTTCAAAAATGTCATTGATTTTCACTATTGTTGGTGCCTATCTGTATCTGTATGTATCCATATATATTTTTGGCCATCTTTTCTGGTATTTAACCATATTTATTTTGTGTTTAGAGAATAAATAAAGCAGTCACATATAACAAAACAATGCACCCATAAGTGAACAGTAGCTTTATTCTACAAATATGTTAACATATGCCTATATTTAAGAAAATCTGATTCTGTTTTGTAACTCCCTGTCTACCTGCTCAGCTCTTGACTGGAATCCATGAGGCAGCATGGAGTGTCCTTAAAAAGGCACAATTTTCAGGGTTTTTCTACTTTAAAAAAAAAAACATACAGACCGGAAACGCAATGTTTCCTGTCTGTATTTATTTATCTATAAACATCGGTAAAAATGGAAAACTGTGAGCCTTATCCATAATCATGGCAACAAAGCAGCCCCTGATCATTTTTGCGATACAGATTTGTGCTGTCTAATGAACCATATGCGCATATATTAATCCTCCGTTGTTTGTCTGCATTACTATCCCATAAACTTGCAAAAGGACCTGATGTGATAATGTCATTGTGTGAGATTCCATATATGTAACTCGTTAGACCAGGCATCTTTTTGGCGTGTCCCTGCTGTCTTTTTGCCTTCTGACCTCCTGGTTTTATGGTGTACTGGACTCTGTTTTTGCTGGTTTATTGTCTCTTCACACTTTACCACTGCTAATCAGTGCTAAAGTGCAAGTGTTCTCTATTGAAATTGTACTTTTGATTGGTTTATCCCTGATTGGCATATTTGATTTACTGGTAAGTCCCTAGTAAAGTGCACTAGAGGTGCCCAGGGCCTTTAAATCAAATGCTACTAGTGGGCCTTAATAGCCCTGTAACCATGGCTCAGACCTGCCACTGCAGTGTCTGTGTGTGCAGATTAAAACTGCCAATTCGACTTGGCCAGTGTACCCACTTGCCAGGCCTAAACCTTCCCTTGTACTACGTCAGGCACCCCTAAGGTAGGCCCTAGGTAGCCCCAGGGGCAGGGCGCAGTGTATGTTTCAGGGAGGACATATACTAGTCCTAGTGTTTCATATGTCCTAACAGTGAAAAACTGCCAAATTCGGTTTTCACTGTGCAAGGCCTATCTCTCTCATAGGTTAACATGGGGGCTGCCTTTAAATATCCTTAAAGCGCAGAATCTCTTTGAGAGCAGATAAAAATGTGGAGTTTAAGAACTCTAAACTCAATGTAAGATTTTTTTTTTTTTTAGTGAAGTTGGTTTTTAAATTGTATGTTTGAAAATGCCACTTTTAGAAAGTAGGCATTTTCTTGTTTAAACCCTTCTATGACTGCCTGTATGTGGATTGTCTGTCTTGGTCAGTTTGACAGTTGGGCTGTTTTGCAACTCTCTAGACAGTGCCACAAAAGGGGGCAGGGTGTAGCCTGCGTATCCTGATGAGCCGACTGAGCTAGAGGGGAGGGAGGCGTGTTAGTTCACACATGAAAGGACTGAGCCTGCCCTCAAACAATGCAGTCTCTGACCCCCTGGTGTGTGTCTGGGGCCTGGCTTGGACAAGGAAGGATCTGGCAAACACTTGAGACTTTGAAGTTTGCCAACTTCAAAGGCAGAACAGGGTATAAGAAGAAGATTCAAAACCCAGACTTAGTATCTTTCTGGAATCCAGAGGAACCCCTGCCAAAGAAGAGCTGGAGGAGGAGTACTGTCCCTTTGCAGTGCTGCTTTGCTGGACTGGCCTACAATTTCTGCTTCTGCCTGAAAAGAGTGCAACAGGTGAACTTTTCTGTGTGTCCTGCTTGAGAAAGTTCCCTAAGGGCTTGGAGTAGAGCTTGCCTCCTGTTGAAGTCTCAGGGATACCAAAGACTTCAGTTTCCTCGACCTGCAGCACTGAGAACTGTGTGTTTTGTGCTGTTAAAGAGGAGAATCTACTGCGACGATGCCGCTAGCCTGCGCTGTAACTTGCTGACGCCGCATAGTCGCATTGCCCCAGTTCGCACCGCGACCCTAGTCTCATAGATGCGTCATCAGACAACTTCACTGAGCCGCTACTCGCACAGGCAACCTGTGGGCCCGCATTCCAGCATCGCCTTCTCACACCGCAGCCTGGGCCTCCCTTACGCCGCTGCTGCTATCGGTGCCGCTGCCTGCGCCATGGTCTGTGCACACTGCTCGTGAGGAGCACAAAGCACCATCCCGTCCCGGACCACAGACCCGGTCCGCCAGCACCATAGACTCCAATGTCGTCACCAGCAATCCCTGCCTGCACCGTGGCCTGTGGGCACCGCTCGTGAGGGTCACAAAGCACTGTCCTGTACTGCTGGCTTGGGCCTACCGACGATAGCGATTCCGCAACAACTCTGCAGCTGCCTTCCCCGTGACTTTTGGACACCACACGTTGCACTGCCCCTCTTCACACCGCAGCCCTAGTCTCACCGACGCCGCTGGACGCAGTCACCGAGCTGCTGTCTACACCGTGACCTGTGGACACCACACCTTGCATGGTCCTGTTTCGCACTGCAGTCCTGATGCCATCCACACCAGGGCTCCTGACTTCATCCGCCCGGAGTTTGATCTGCAGCGAGTGTGACTTCAAGGGCCCAACGACTCCTGCTCAGACTCTGGAACAGACACAGCAACGTCGATGATGCTGCTCTCCGGAGCTCACCATGAGGATTACAACGCCCTACAAATCCAAGGTACTGTTTGCGGGTCTTCCCAACTCTGTATCTGTCTCGCGGCGCTGCGGTGGGCCTGAACTGTTGGTTTTGTTGATCACGACGCTGTGATAGCACCCAGTGGAGCTATTGACTTCATGGAACTGTGTTTTTCTAAAACTGGTGTGGTGTCCTTTTGTAGTGTTTTCACTGTGTGTTGTGCAAATACTTTACACAGTGCTTCTGAGATAAGCCTGACTGCTTGTGCCAAGGGGGTGAGCAGGGGTTATCTGAGCAGGTATCTCCCTAATCCTGACTAGTGTGAGGGTCCCTGCTTGGACAGGGTGCAAACCGACTGCCAACTAGAGACCCCATTTCTAACAGAACTCCAAATCATTTAATTTCTGTATTGGTTGATGGCAGATCCTGTACGAAGTAGCTCAATCAAATAATTAAAATGGTAACAGCATGGAAACCTGTTAGCTCAGGTTGATGAATAGTGTGGTTGCAGCTCCCGTATCACAGAAGATGGTGGTAAACGTTTGGGAGATGTTGACCATTAAAAATAAATATATATATATATATATATATATATATATATATATATATATATATATATATATATATATATATATGAATTTTACTCTATCATGAGCTTTACTCTGTCTCCCCAACACCCTATGACTGTCATTCTATCTTCCATCCCGACTGAGTCATCCCAAACCCATTCTACTACTTTCATCTCCAAAATAACCCTGCCTAAGCTGATCCCTCCTCTTCCACATCTAGCTCACCCAAACCTAAGTTTACTACTATGATCTCCCAAACAACCCTACTAAATTCTCCCTCATTTATCTCACTCTTGAATCATCCAAAACCCCTCATCCTCCTATGATCTCCCTTACACTTTCCACAGACTCTTCCCTCCTTCATCTCTCCTCTACTCATCCCAAGCCTTATCCTATTACTATAAACTCCCAATTAACACTTCTGGATTCTTCCGTACTCTATCCCTCCATTACTCTAGTCATTCCAACTAACAAACTTATATATCCTCTGCTCAAATTAACTCCTAATAATACTAAAACTGTACTTGTATTTCCCTATACTAATCCACCACTAAATTCCTCTTGGGATCCGGAGTAGCATGCTACTTGCCAAAAAACGCTTTAGCGCCTCGTCAGGAGTAGTAAGCCCTAAAACAAATTACAATAAATTTCAATACAATAGACAGCTGCAAAATAAGTAATGAAATTGCAGCGAAGATGTGTAAATGCATTACCATTGTGGGAAACTATTCCCTTCACGACCCCATCCATTGATAAGTCAATGCTACTAAGGATTTTTATTATAGAAGTGGACATTCTTGGAGAGACTAAAGGAAATCTGCTTTTTTATATGATCTGGATTAGGCTGATTTCTAGATAGTACCAATGATTTACATTGGTATGCTTTTAATTGATATACATTCTTTCGTGGTACACAAGTTGACGGTTGTAGCAACCAGTAGTTTAAGTCACAGCAGATTCAGTTGCTGAGGATGTCACTTGTAACAAGTCTGAATCGGTTCTTGTATGGATGCACAGCTGGAAAGACAGTAAGCTTATCAGTTCTAGAATGAGACAGATGATGGAGAGTGTATACTGGAGTAATCTTGAAGCACTTCGGGATCCGCTTCAGGCTGCTGAACTGAATTGGACACATTGTGCTGTTTGATGTAGTCGATCAACACATTTAATATTTTCTTTGCTCCTGGGTGTAGTGACAGGATTACAATGAGTGTACTTTTTCACCCTATGAACTGGAACAGATGTTCTGTAGGATGGGCCCAAGACTTGCTAGTCAGAATGTGTTTCTAAGCTTGCTTTCCTACTTTGGGGAGCCACTCAGCAGCCTTCTCTTTAGTGGGGAAGACTCAGTATTTTATATTGGAGAGTCTGTTTCACTTCTTGGATATTCTGCAAAAAAATACAATCCTTACCAGTATTGTATGAATCAAATTTAGATTCTACTTTCTCATGAAAAATCAGATCAGGTACATACATTGCAAAGCCAAAAAGCATTCAGTATGGGGTTCAGCCATACAATACTCCTCTAGGTAAGTTTTTGTGTGCTGTCTGAGCTCCATAGCGTCAAGCTTTGCTTTAGCGTACTTTTTGGCTTGGTTGAACACACCATGTGATGCCAAGGGTTTAGATGATAGTGTAGTAGTTGTACACCCACAGCAGACCTAGCATCCATAAATGCCTTGGCAACAACATTTTGATTGGCCACTGTCTGAAATGAAAGTATAAACTGCGACCATTGCTACTAAGAACTGAAAGACTTGCATGACCATTTAAGTAGTGGCAGTCATTTGTGGCCACCCCAAGGGAATCTAGAGCAGCAATCGACCACTGCAAAATATATATTAAATTGATTGACAGCTGGCAGTAGGTCAGTATGGTCAAGGAAAACCACACAAAGTCATAAAGAGTTAGCGGTGCTGGTCTTCTAACAGTTGGATGGCTGTGTTGCTGTCAAATGTTAGATTGCTGTACATATTTCTTTGCGTTTTTTTGGTAAATATGGCCACCTGTATTATTGCTGTAGCATTCACACAGTAGCACTGATGAGAGCATAATTCGATGCTAAGCCTTCATGAGCTGCCCAAATCAAATGTAATTAGCTCACTCATTGGGTACATGCCTATCACCAATACCGGGAATTTCAACCATAGGCCCAATGTCTTTATCGAGGCTTAAGAGATATTTAGAAGGGAAACTAAGGGTTATTTTCCCATTTCAATGTGGCTTGTATCGTCTTCATAATATATGCATTGCTCTTGGTCTGGAATAGAGTTACAGCAAAAAACGTTCACTTGCACATAACGCCTAGATGTGGTAATCTTCAAAATAATCCTTGAACTGCAAACCACAGAGTATTTTTGCTTCGCGCTAATTGAAAGTGGTTAAAGGCCGTCTGTCTAGAAGTTGCTCTTATACTCATGTGTCGGTAATGTGCGGAGTTTGCCAGATTGCTTGTTGATATGATAGCATTCTAAGGTCCTATGTCAGTGCTTCCCAACTTTTTCACTTCTGTGGACGCCCACTTTATCATTACTGGAACCAAGGGACCCGCACTGAATCATTATTGGATTCTGGTGACCTCCTACTGATGAGTCATTACTGGAAGCCGGTGACATCAGCCTAAACATTGTCGATGAATTGAAACTCAAAACAATACAAAAATACAGAAACCAGCGTTCATCAAACATACACAAATGATAATTAAATTTGCAAATAGGAACAAAAGAAAATCATTTAATAGGAAAGTTGACACTTTTCTAAATGCAGTTAGTCACACATCATCCATACTGTATTCTGTTTGATGCAGCTGCATAGCTCCTACAAACCAATCTGAGGATACTAATTAAAATTTTAAAGTATACAATGTGTATTTAATTTGTTTAATGTGTTGGTAGAGGTAGAACTGCATTTTACCCGGTTTTAAAAGCAGGTCTCACTTTTTATGAAGTTCCTGTATTGCAATTTTTATAAGCACTTGCAGTTTTGTATGCTAACCCACATAACAATTGGTCAGATATTGGGACATGCAATATTGTACTTTACATCTTTTTATTCCTGATGCATGTTTCACAACTCCACATACTTTTATGCACTTGGACTTTGTTGATATAGTTGGTATCTATGTAGTTGTTTTTAATAACATTACATTTAAAAATGTAATTGCTGCTAGTTGTGAGGCCTCAAGCATTGTCACTTTCATAATTTGCAAATTTTCATGTAAGTTTGTACACATTAAATATTTCTTGGTAAACTGTCCACTTGCGGAGCAATTTGGGTTTAATACTAAAAAGTGCTGTACATAAATGCACCTTGACCTACATCTGAAAGCAAGGAACTCTTACATATTCACATTTTACTGACCTAATCCCCCTGATCAATTGACCTTGTAGTGGGTGGATGACAACTTCATATCTTTTGGTGAAGCTCTGCTCTTATAAGAATTACATGATCACTAAGTGGCAACTCTGTACCCTGATGGATTAGAAACTTTAAAGCACAAGCATTTTCTGGCTAAACCTAAACTGTCGCCTCAAATCTTTTAGGTGCAAGTGCTTATATTCTCATATATCCACCCACCTTGCCATGTCCTGTAATAACACCTTATGGCACAACCATCTCAATCACCCTTTATCTCTTTTGCCCATGTGCTCGGGTTCCTTATAATAATCACCTGCCTTCAGTTGAGTATGTAAATAGGCACAGTGGGGTTTACCCCCCTCTTCCCAAATAATAACCACAATTGTGACAAACATAACTATGATGTGTAATTCTTTATCTCTGAGAAATATATTTCATACAATATGTGCACCAAACCTGTCCTTATGTGATTGCTATTGTTATGCGTATTCATGTATCTTTGACAAGTTTGAAACCTAGAAAATATTGATAAGATTAAAGTAGTTCATTGTAACTATCGATTTATGATGATGCACAAACTAGGCACATCTTGCCAAAGCAATAAATCAATAAATGTGTTGAGTGCCCTACTCACCCGGTAGGGTCTCAAGGCGCTGGGGTGGGGTGGAGGGGGTGCTACTGTTCGAAGAGCCAGGTCTTGAGGTGCTTACTGAAGGTCAGGAGGTCCTGGGTTTTGCATAGGTTGGTGGGAAGGGAGTTCCAGGTTTTGGCTGCAAGGTGGGATAAGGACCTGCCGCCTGATGTGGTGCAGTGAATGCGAGGGACTGTTGCGAGGTCGGCAGAGCTGGCTTTTCAGGATGTGGAAGTTAAGTCGATCGTTGACGTAGGCCAGTCCGGTGTGGTCGAGGGCTTTGTGAGCGTGGATTAGGATTTTCAAGACAGTCCTTTTGTTGACGGGTAGCCAGTGTAGGGCTCTGAGGTAAGCGAAGATGTGCTTGCGGCGAGTGGGGTTGAGGATGAGACGTGCTGAGGCTTTCTGGATGCGCTTGAGTTTTCTCTGGAGCTTATCTGTTGTTCCTGTGGAGAGGGTGTTGCCGTAGTCCAGTCTGCTGAGGGCGTGGGTGACTGTTCTCCTGGTTTCTACAGGAATCCACCTGAAGGTCTGGTGGAGCATTCGAAGGGTGTTGAAGCATTAGGACGAGATGGTGTTGCTTGCTGGCTCATGGAGAGGGAAGAGTCTAGTATGAAGCTGAGATTGCGTGTCTGGGTGGTGGGTGTCGGGGGCGGCCCCAGGGTGGCCGGCCACCAGGAGACGTCCCATGCTGACTTGTTGGGTCCGAAGATGATCTCGTTTTTTTCTGAGTTCAGCTTGCGGTCATCCATTTAGCGATGGCGAGAAGTCCAGTTGGAGGTTGTTCTTGGCAGTTGCGGGGTTCCTCGTGAGGGAAAGGATGAACTGTGTGTCAACGTAGGAAATTATGTTGAGGCCGTGGGGTCGGACGATGCTGGTGAGCGGAGCCATGTAGATATTGAAGAGGGTGGGGCTGAGTGAGGATCCCTTCGGGGCTCTGCATAAGTCCTTGGTGGCCTTAGACCGAAACGGGGGCAGTGATCTCTTTGTGTTCTTTCGGAGAAGAAGAAGGTGAGCCAGTCCAGGGCTTTGTGGCGAATTCCGGCGTTGAAGAGCCGTGTGTGAAGGGTTTGGTAGCATACGGTGTTGAAGGCTGCGGAAAGGTCGAGAAGGATGAGTGCAACGGTTTCACATTTGTCAAGCCTGGTCCTGATGTCACCGGTGCAGGCGATGGGGGCGGTCTCGGTGCTGTGGTTTTTGCAGAATCCAGACTGGGAGACGTCGAGTAGGCTGTTGTCCTCCAGGAAGAGGGAAAGTTGGTGGTTGACTTTCTTCATGACCTTTGCGGGGATGGGGAGTAAGGAGATAGGTCGGTAGTTTTTAAGGGCTTCGGGGATCGACTTTGGGCTTTTTGAGCAAGGTGTTGACTTTGGCGCGTTTCCAACTTTCCAGGAAAATGGAGGTCTCAAAGGAGCTGTTGATGATGGTTTGGAGCTGGGGAGCAATGATTTGGCTGGCCTTATTGAAGACGCGGTGAGGGCAGGGGTCTGTGGGAGGGCCGGAGTGGATGGTGCTCATGGTTTTGGTGGTTTCTTCATCGTTGGTGGGGGTCCAGGCGCTCAGTACGTTGGCGCAGCAGGGTGCGATGGGGTTGTCCATGTCAGTGGTGGTGGACAGAGTTGCGAAGCTTACATGTAGCTATAAGCGTTTGAGGTTGTTCTTTAGAGTTTACCAATAATGGACTACCCTGGTGTAAGCACCTACAAAGTCTATCTAGATGGCAGAACTCTATGGTCCAGTCGAAGGCATAGCGCAGAAATGTCGCTCGTCTATTTTAATCCTGCACTATTGGTGTCTATGATTAATAATTAAGAGTAGAGTGAATCCCTGGTTGTTGTGGTTCCGTTTTTCCCGACCAAGAATACGTGGGTAGACTTGATTATATAATTTGATGTTTTAAAAAAAAAAAAATTAAGTAATATTTAAAACAAATTTTAAAATAGAAATACATTTTATTTTATGGGTTTATAAAAGTTTTAATGACTTTACATGTATATGAAAAATGAAATTTTTTGACATTAGAAAAGTTATTACTATGTATTTTCCTCCTACACTTAAGTGTAGAAGGAAAATACATAGTAATAACTTTACTAATGTCAAAAAATGGCATAAAGAGATTTCTGCTGCAGTAGCAGAGATCTCCCGTTGTCGCATGCCGCACTAGCTGGTAGAAATGTGTAAGCCTACACTTGATTGTAAATCTACAATTTGGAATGGATCATAGCAAAAAGTGTAGATTTTGCTGGGTATAGTAGTAAATATACTTGTGATTAATTTTACACACATATTTGCTATTGAGACAATGCCCCTAAATCTTGAACTAGCATGACAACTAGTGAAAAGACTTACTCCGCATTTATAAATGTTAAACCTGGCTTCACTGCTGTTTATTTAAAGCAACATTTGGCTTACTTTGAGCAATTTGGGGACTAAATAGTTTAATGCAATATTGTCTTTAAACAACATCTCTGACAACATAAAACCATTTTCATATTATTTGCAGCGAATGCTGTCCTAATTACTAAAATGGTTACAGAATTGTTAAATTAGTTTGAACAGGTTGTGATATAGAAAAGCTGGCAGCTCAATATGGGCATGTAAAAGGTGATGAAAGTCACTGTTACAGGAGTGCACCGGGGTGGAATTGTAACGGAAAATTTGCTATTAAATAGATCCTTTCTATCTAATCAGAAAGTGGGGCTTGATAGTCTAACCATGTCTACTGTCCATCGGACTTGCATGTGAATGAAAGAAAACATTGTGCATTTCCTTCGTTTGGTGCAGTAATACGTTGATCAGAAAGACCATAATTATGGCCATACTTGAGGATGTCATTCACTACAAAACAGTGGTTCACTTCTAACAAATCTCGTATGAAGTGAATAATTAGTGTGTGTTGGCCTCTTAATAAAAGAGAGCCCCAGTGATCAAATTAATATAGGTATTAATTTGGTAAGGCTCTTTTGCCACAAAGTATACCATTGTCTGCTTTCAAAATTGTGTGACTAAGAGCATCCTTACTTGGTGAACGCCCAAGGAGTTATATATATTTTTGATAGAATTGTGTGCCTAAATCACCTTGTAACTCGGCTTTTATTATTAAAGATGTAGATTGCTTTCGGTCCTGTATTTTGATTTATCTAATTGCATGTTATATTGTTTTATGTTTTTTCCAACTGAAGTATGATTATCTAAGAGTAAAGATTTTTGCTGTTTTAAATATTCTTTTTCTGTGTCTTATATATTTTTTTTTATTATCAAAATGTCAGCATGTTGTGTAATCCCATTTTTTGTTAGAGATCATTATGCTTTTGATAGAGACCATTCTGTCCCCAGAGCAGCATTGGTTTTGCCAGACTTCAGGGTTTTAGATATTCAATAAAACTCCTGTTGTGAGCTTGCACTTCTCAAAGACGTGTATAATCTTTAGTAGATGTTTTTCACCAGTAATGTTCAAAATAAGCAATTTGTCGTTTTAAGTTAATTTTTAATTGCAAAATATCCTAAGTGCTAACTGTTCAGTCTGTACTACTTAAGGGGGGGCTTATGCTTTTGCTCAGTGTTGTCCGTAGTTCTGTTCCAGGCTTGACAAACGGTGCCCCTCAGCATAAATGAGTCTCTTTTGATCCTCCTGCACAGCTTGATTCTGCCTCATGCAAAGAAATATCATTTTCTCCTGTCTTGTTGCTTTTCCAATCAATAATGGCACAACCAGTAGCTCTTAAATTTGTAATATTCCAGTCCATTTTTTTTTTTTAATGTTAATACTCTGACGCATCGGAAAAATGGCACAAGCATGTGTTGTTCTCATACTGTGCACATACATGATGACTTAATCCTGTGCATGCATTGGCATGATGCAAGTGCCATTTGATGGCAGCACAAACCCTTTGGCTGAAAGTTTACAGTACTACATTATGTATTAGAGAAGTATTGATTGCAGTTAAGGTAATGTGTGTCGCTATGTTAATGCTGTTCGAACTTGTATGTATTGTTCATTAATGCAAAGCCTTTATTATTAGGGTGAGCACTCTAAGTAAATGTTGCAAGCTTCAACTGCACTGCTGACAGTGGCCCCAGTATAAAAATGTTTACTCACATATGCAGTTTAACAATACCAGGCTAAGTGTAGTGTTCCCAGAATGCTCTCTGATTAGATGCAAATATTTGCAGAAGATCGAAAGAAAAATTGATGGGTCTTTGCTTTCAAATTAAATGTTCACAAAAAATGCAACTTGGAAAAAAAACATTTTACTAAACTAATGTGAAAATCTAGGTGACATTTACTTGAAGCATTGTCTACTAAAATGTTGATGCATGCTAGTATTCCCAAAAATATTCTTAATGGAAAATGAGTGCCACTTGTTCCAACAATAAACTATCATTGGTAAGTCCTATAGGTCTGACATTCGTGGTCAGCCTTTTGGTATTGTCAATTTATGTCTTGTTTGACATTGTTTTTATAAAACTTCATTGTTGTGGGAGCTGCCAGGCCCTCGCCATTATAACAAACATTGGCAGAAAGCAATAATACTTTTGGTCTCAAAAAGCACTCCTTGCCACAGTAGTCTCTGGCACTGAAAAAGACAAAAAAAACTGTGTGCTAATATGTTCCCTTTGTCACCCACTGTGAATCCAGTCTCTCCCCCCCCCCCCCCCCCCCTCACTAATTAGAGGCCCACTTCTTAGTCACGAAGTGCACCCTTGAATTAGTGCAGATGTATGTTTTTAATGAATTCACAGTAATTTACAGAAGTAGGCCAGGAAATCGTACTCCTGAAAATACTGGGGAATTTCATTTTAGCATGAGCAGTAGCATGGGTGTGTAGATTTTGTTCATGATAAAATCTGTTGAGTTCACTTTCCCTCCAATCACTTCACACCCACCCCCCTTAAAAAAAAAAAATAAAAAAAAAAATTTAAGTCTTTTTATCTCTGTGAGGAGTAAATTTACAATCTTTATTAGTATGGGAAAAGATTAGAAAAGATATGGTGATAACTACTAAGAAAAGGCAAGCTAGTAGGTTTACATAGCCTACAAAGCGCATTCCAACCCTTTCTTTTTTTTTAATTTGGCCCTTGGAATGTGTCCACAAATATTTCCTGAGGCAAGCATGTATTCCTGAATCTAAACTGCATGACCCAGTGTGTAGGAATTGTATAGCTGTTCAATCCCTGGAGGCACAGCACCCTGGATAATGTACTGCATGGCTAAACACTTATATGGTCCCAAAGGTGAACCTATTGGCTATGCTAATGCTTCTTTTAGTTCCATGTGTTTAGTCTTCCATTTATTCTTGGGTCCCACTCTGCTTCTTGCCTCCTCCCACCCTGCCTTGCTGCTTGCCCACATTGCTGTTCCACTGTACCCTCCTCGTGTTGGTATACCCCTAACCTCCTTTCACCCTTACCCGCCCAGGTTGCCCCGAGGACCAAACTTAAGAAAAGCACTATGACACAAGCACTGGCTGAGTTGTACTTATTTTTCACCTCCCCCATCCGCCCTCTGAGTTGCCTCCCTCCATGTTAATGGCATTGTGACCTCTTGCCAGGAATAAAAACCAAAGCATTGGCCTTTGCAAAAGCTATTGGCTTTGTGAGTAAGTGTTAAGCATATCGTACAGCAGCATGGATGAAAGTAAATAAATGTAAAAAAACAACGCTATGACCTGGCCAGCAGTGACTTCAGAGCTCTTTTTCTTTTACTTTCAGCCGTGCTGCTGTATAACATGACGAAAATATTGGCAAAGCCAGTTGCCTATTTTTGTAAGCAATGAGAATGTCTCTCTGCCAGTCTTCGTTTGTGCCATTTAAAAAGTCCCAAATGTTGATTTCATTCTCACTGTTGGATTATTACTTGTGAAAGAGGGTGAAGTTTAATATTCTGGGTTTAAGAGGACATTTTGGAGGTCTCCATGCAACCTGAATATTTTCTAGACACCAGGGCTATGTAATCTGGGCTCCTGCGCAGGGTATCGAAACAGTGTAAAAGGAGGAACAAGCTTGCAAAGACGGGGTAGATTGGACGTGGATGGTAATCATTTCAAATGTCTAACAATGATGTTAAGAGCACTGAAAGCGTTAATTAAATTGTTCTTTACTGAAGTGATTTGACAGTTTTCCCTACTGTTTGGCACAGGTACAGAAACTCTGTGAGCTTCCTCATACAGCACAGACAGCTTAAGTTCTACACACAAACTCACATACACCGACAGAAAACTCTCCACACTTGCACACTCAAAACACGCATACCAAACTCTCCTCACTCTACAAACTTGCCTCATGCTCGCGCACCCACCCACAATACAAACTCACCCTACTTGTGGACATCTACTACTTGTGCCACTGAAATTAATGAATTCTGCGGTCACAGTGTTCTCTGCATAATGACTTGCATCAGGTGCCACTAGGTCTGGGCGGAGTTCTGCGCAGTGACCAAAAAACTCCGCTATGCAAGCGGTGGAGTGGGTTAGGTCAAGCAGTTCAGGCTGGTTTTTAGCGCAAGGTGTTTGTCCTGCGCTGAAAAATCAGTGTGAACTGCACCACGCACAGTGCGAGAGGGCGCTGCTTCTTTTCTGCTACTTGAGTAGATTTTCTCCACGAGCGGTACCTTCCTCAATGCAAACAAAGTTTCTCAGTGCAAGCGGTTGCGACCATCTGTGACCACCCTCGTTGAGAGATGTTGCTGGGAGGTGGTCTGGAGTAAGATTTTTCTTGCTCGGGCTCGCCAACTTAATGTTGGTGAATGAGGAAAGGAAACTCTGCTCTGCTTTGCAGAGTTTTTCAGAACTCCATGCTGTAAGCGGAGCATGGAGTGGGAGAAACTCTGTGAACAGAGTTCACTGCCCTCCTAATTGCCACACATTTGCTACAGCATGCATACTTTGTACATTTTAACTGAAAAAAGTCTTTATTCTGTACAGACTGAAAGGCACAAAGAAGAGCCCCAAGTGGTGCCCAACAGTAGGAGACACGTTTTATGGGTTCATCAGATACGTTTTTGGTGGGCTGATTGCTGTATTCAGGTGTTGCAGTTTCTGAATTGAAATTTTTGCTTTAACAGAAATTAGTGCTAAAGTGACATTACAGTGCAATACGACTGCCACAGATTATGCTGCAAATTTGCCTTTTTTTGTGGCATAAATTAGTCCATCGTTCCCACATAATCTGGATTGCTGTTGTATTGCTGTCCCCTTGCTACCCTTGGACATATTTCTAACTGCTATCTATAGTCTGCTGTCATGTCTAGCAATTAATGCCCAAAAGCCCAATATTTATCCTTTTTCACTGATGTCCTCTGGAATTCTTAAAAACTGCATTTTAAACAGTTCTGTGCACCATTTTTACCTTGTATATGCAATTGTACTCAGTCTCAGGAAACCCTAATAGATGGTGTGCTCTTGGTAGTATTAGATTTGAATTCAGTAAACACATTGGATCCTAGCTGGTATTTCACACCCATCTTGTGTATTGCGCTCTGATGTTCCGTTGGTTAACATTTGTTCCATTTAATACAAATTCATAATTAAAGTGTACGTTCCTATGTTGAAAGCAGCAATAATGTAATCCTCTTTCGCGCTTGAGGATCTTGTACTTCCCAAGTCAGACCACCTCGAAACAAGTAAATATGAGACACACTGTGAAAATAAACTGTTGTGGGTGCTGAGGAGTTGTGCTAAAACCAGGAGAAGTTGATTGTGTAACCACTGTACTGTGCACGCAATACTTGTAAAGTTCTTCTCTGAAGTGTTTAGTTTTTTAGGTCACATCTGGAGCTAGGATAGCCTGATACCTTCCTGCCCCATTAAACCTCATCATGGGACTTGTGGTCTGGTGACTGATTTCGTAACTGGGGCTTGCTCTGCCTTATAATCCTGAAATCCATGCTTTACGCTTTGTGTAATCTTGGGTAAATGACTTTACCCAACTATAGACCAGATACTTCCTTTGATCCATCGAGGTGTATATTTGTTGCAACCACATGGCAGATTGTTTATTATGTATTAAATATTGTTGTGCTGTATCTGGTAGAGCATGCAGGTAACACACTGGGAGTCACCTTTTAGTCAGACTGGCCCACAAGGAAATGCTGTTACATACCAGATACTTGCATGGACCTTGCATTGTGTTAGTGCCATCAATACGGGCCTTTCAGCTGTACCAGCATGTTAGGAAATCCGGAGTTCACCCTAGAGGCCAGCAAGACTTTACTTGGTACTAGATATTATGTAGTCACTAACCTTACCTTTCACCGTTATAATCCTAGCTGTCTCACTTAACCGCTTAGGTGATTCTGGGCAAACCACTTTGGTTGCAGGCCAAATTATTTTCCTCAAAACACTTAGAAGCCAGATTAAAAACAAAATCTCACATGAGCTTCTCCATGGCTTAAGTGGTAACTAGCTTGATCTATAATAATCCACATTATAACCATACTATTAGTATTTGTCTGTCACTGTAGTGCTTTTGTACTCTTGATTGATCTGTCAGTGTTCTTGGCTCTATCTCGACCGTTTATGAATTGTCCCACTGGTCCGTGGGGGTCCAAATAAAAAACAAAAAAAAACTGTTAGCTCATCTAGCTCCTTGGCAGCTGATTAGGATGGTAACGTGTGTTGTACAATATCTCACAACTAATGATTGAGTGCATAGGTTATCTTAAATTTAAAATTAATCCCTATTGGTTTGTATTGATCTTAGAAGTACTTCAGCAGTGCATTATCCAATATGTTCTAGTTAGTTTATGGACTTAATGGGATGGCCTGAGTGATGCTGTGGTACGACGATGAGCATAGTCTTTTTAGTAGGATTTAGGAGGAGCCTTGGGAATGATTAATGGACCCTGGCTTCCTTCTATTGTAGGACTGTTGATGTCACTAATCCTAGTCATTTTTCCCTCCACAGGTAGATCGTCACGATGAGAGAGAACATGCAAGCGAGAAGGTTCTGTAAACCTGCAGGCTTTCGTGGCACTAGACTCTACTCTGTCCGCAAGGCAGACACCCTTGCTCGGAGGGACAAGCTTAGGCTTGCCAGAGGGCTAGAGTCGGAGGTCCCCTCTGCCAAGACCACTGCTGGTTTCCAGAAGCTGTTGAAATATGGTGGCTGTGTCAGGCAAGAGTTGGGCCAAAAGGTTCGGCTACAGAAGCAGCTTGCTAGGAGCATAAACACCTCTGGAAGTGTGATGAACGATGAAGACAGTTGGGACTTGCCTATGATGTCTGGCTGGAACAACCCTGATCTTGGGGGAGATAGTGCTGTGAAATCCAAACACACCATGGATGTGCACAGGAATTCAAAGGGCCGTTGGCCCTGTGCAAATAATGTGGGTCATGGGTCATCGATGAATCGAAAAGATAGCAATGTGTTTGAAAGGGAGGATATAGTGCCTGGCAAAACTTTGCGCAAGAGAGCTGTTAGGAAAAACCGACGGGCATTGTTGGCCTACATGATGCTGTATCATTTGAAAAAATCGGCGTTGACATTCCACTGGAAGATCTGGCGGAAGGGTGGAGGCCGCCGAAGGAGCATCGGCTCAAAGCGCATTCGGTCCTCTGTTTCCTTGTCCCCGGCTTCAGAGGCTGAAGAAGACCTGGGTTCTGCTTATTGCCCATCAAAGAAAAACTGCATAGGTCCCCGGGAGTGCTGCGAGCCACCACTGTGTGGGAGAACTGCACCGGATGATCACACTCCGGTGCGAATGCAAGTTGGCCATGGGTCACGGGTACAGCCACACATCCACGTGAGCCCGCCTCATCAATTTTCACTGGTCAACTGCAGTCCCTCGCCAGGCCCCAGTACAGACAGACTTCCACACAGTTTTGGGTATCGCAGAAATAATTCCACACCAATGACTGAGTATAGCTGTGCAGGCTATATGTCGGCAGAATCTAATCATTTGCAGGGTCTCCTCAACCACACTGGTGAAAGCACCAGCAGGTCCCCCCACACCGGTCTCCTGAGCTCGCTGATGACTGAGGACGAGGACACTGGGGAGGTTTCATCCTTGTGTCCACAATACACAGAGTTGGAGAAGGTAACCTTTGATGGGGACAGTGAAGAAGACCAGGAGGCCTTGTATCATGGACTGGATTCCCAGTCTTCTGGGGAGCTGAAGGGAGATGCTTCGCTGGATGATGACTCTGGTAAGGGCTGTAATGATGGGCATCTTTGGCATGGAAAGGGAGCCTGGGGACTATTAAACTGTACTTAATGTCAGGTGTTTGAGGTTTGTTCTGAGCGAGTATCTGTATCATGAGTTACAGCAGCTCATGAGTTTTGCATTCCCCTGCTATCTACTGTTGGCACAGAGTTTCCAAGTTGCTTTTTCTTAAAGGCTATATCTCATGACTCTTCCCTAATCCCACAATACCCCAGGGCAAAGACTCCACCATGGATGAGTTTTTTTTTTTTTTTTTTTTTTTTTTTTTTTTTTTTAAATTCTTCAAGAATGCACCCTTTCAATTGTGACTTGTTGTTACAGCAAATACCTGTGGTCGGACTTCCATTGAGTCTGCAACCTCTTCTTATCACCAGACCATGAGGAATCTAACTGGTCAGCATGCCAGGCTTTCAAGAATAAAAAGATTAAAAATTGCATAAAACATTGCTGGGTAATTTACTTGATGTACAGTTTAGACCCCTACTGATCTACTTGCTGCACTGTGATCCATGGAGAATTACTGAGAGTAAAGGACTGTCTAGTATACCACCAGCACAAAAAAGAAGAGCCCTGAGTTTCTCTCAGAGGCTCGGACATAGACCAGCAGTCTGCAGTGCAGTTGGTAACCCTCAGCAAAGACCAAGGCCATGCTCAGAACCATTATTTCTCAATCTGCCCTCGAGGATCAACCCTTTGAGAATCCCCCGCCAAAACCTTCGGGTTTGGCTATAGGCACAAGCCTTCTCTGCTTTGAGAGGCTCATTCAGCTTTGGAACAAGAACTCCAAACCTCTGCATTAGCAAGCACAATTCTCACCTCCACCGCAAGAGGAGCCTCTCAGACCCCAAGCCAACTGCTTGGAATAAGCAGAAACTCCCTTTTCAGGAACAAATGTCTAAAGACTTGCCCTTTTAGCCTGTATAGAGTACACCAGTCATGTACAACAACCTTCCCCTACCCATCTTCTACTCTGACACCACATATGGTCCAGAACTGCTATGACTGTTGCGAAAGAAAGTACAGGCACCTCTGGTCAAAGGTGCCATTGAGCCAGTATCCCAACACCAGTGTGGTCATGGAAGAGACACCTGAGGCTTTAGCTCGACCCTGGGCCTTTTAATCACTACATCCTGTCTGAACACTTAGAAATGACAACTCTTCAGGGTGTCATTCCGCTCTTGTTCACAGGAGTCTTGAGGCAGAAGGTTGCCTTGAAGACTCCTGTGAACAAGAGCGGAATGACACCCTGAAGAGTTGCATACTTACACGTTCCCTCATTTGGCGCATGATCCATATCTCCAAATTGGTAGTGTTATCTACAGGTCGCAATGTAAAGTTCTACCATTTGTGATTAGCACAGTCTTAAGGGCATTCACCAAATGTCTGTCAGTGGTACCTGTCCATCTGCAAGGAAGCGCCATCCATATCCGAATGATTAGCTGATAAAGGGCAGCAATTGACAAGAATTCCCCACACATACACAGGGTACCAGTGTCTGTTACATAGACTGGGGTACACAATCAGTGTATTAAACTTGCATCCTGATCCACTTTTTATTCTGGGAACTGTATTAGGACATGCTAAGCAGGGACTTTAACAAGCCCATTAATGGGAGATAAATACCCATGTACTTCTGTTTCTATACCCTCCCACTCTCTCTTTCTTTCTCTTTTACACATTAGATAAATCGGTTGAGAATTTTTGCTTATCCCTTTCCTCCCTGCCTCTAATGCTATACTTAGTGAGGAAAATAAATTGCGCATCCATGATTCATTGTGAATGTGCTTGCCAAGGTGAGACAGCCATTGTTTTTGATGTTAATGGAAATGTCTGTCCATTTGCATGTGAAGTTACCAATCAAATGTGACCTCTCTGCATCAGGGATGGTACTGACACCCAAACTTAAAGGAACCAAATGCAGCAATTTGGATAGTTAGTTGTGACTTTCTCAGGAATGTATACAAACCTGTGGGATGCACACAAGTCTGCCACGTGTGCTGTGCCGCAAAATGGGAAAGGATTTGTCAATTATTCCCTGTAAACAAATAAAGCCACCGTGCAGGATATTGTTTTTAACCTACTGTTTTTTTATTTTATTTTTATTTTTTTACCTTCAAAAAGCAAGCCTTCCGTTTGTTTACACTTAGCTGTAGTAGCCACCTACATGCAAAATAGAGAGGACACAATTTGTTCGAAATTCCTGCAGTTAAAACTTATTGGAGAGGCTTAAAATGTATTCCTCATAGGACTCCACAGACACTTAGATTAGACCTGAATATGACACTAACAGGATTTATGGGACCTTCCCTAGTGACATATTTTCTTAAAAGGCAGACTTCCCAGACACAGTGACCTTAAAATGAGTTGGTGTGTTGTAAGCACTCAAAAGAGGAATGTTTTATACAAGTTCACAAAGATGACAAAACCAAAGTTTTTGCCCAAGTAATTTCCCATTTTCAGGTGAGTCAGGCAGTGGTTTTGCCTATCTTTTTCCCTTCTTTCGAGACCGTTGCAAAGGCGGCATGACACGCATTAGATGTCAAGACGGCACAAATGTACTACTATGAAAGGATAAATTGGATTTGCAAGACCAAGCAACTGTTTGTGCTTTTCTGAATTCTCATTTGGGAAATCACATTTCGAAGTGTTTTCTCATGAGATGGTGAAATGCATATCTACATTATATACTAAAGCAAAATGTGCAGTGCATTCTGTTTCTAAGAGACGTACCACTATAAAGAAGGGTACAATGATGCCCTTTGTAGGGAAAATACAAATAGCATGCTTCTGTAAAGTTCATATATTGGCAACTCTATTTGTTCACTAAGCACTTTAGTTGATTTCAAGCCCAGCAAGAATGGTTGGTTGGACAAGATTAAAAACGTCATTCCAAACATGAATTGTCTACTTTCTAGCTAGATGCTGCTTGAAGCGTGGAGTATTGCTTTTCAGTCTACGCACAGCATATGAAATGCAGCAGCACATGCTTCAAACAGAATATTTTACTGTCTATAGCTTGTAGTTCTGCGTATTCACATACGCCCTCCTTCCTCTTTAGAAGCGAGTAACGGTCTAACACAATTACAACCTTTTAATAAATAAGCATGTTATCTTGCTTAGTTAAGACTCACTCTCCGCTACTCACCCATTTGGGGAAACTCAGTGTGAGTTAGAATCATTGTGCATTGTAAGATTGAGGGAGAGTTTAGACCTCTCAAGACCAAAGACTTTTGAAGAGAAAAAAAATTGAAAATATCCACACCTAACATTAGTTAGCAGGAGTATGCACAACATGTCAATATAAAGCAATACACACACAAAAACAGGTAATTAAAGGGTGAGTTGCCTTTCCATAGATTGCAAGCTAAATAAAGATGTGAGTTAGAGATGCCAAAGTTGGCAAATTGGGTAAAACCATACCCAGTTGAGAAGTATTTTGTCAGTAAGTCTCATAGCAGAACAGAACTTTTATTTCCTCAATCAGCTGCAGTGTGTTTGATGTAATAATGGAGTTTACATGGGTTCTTTGGGGAATGATGTATATCTAATCCTAATGTGCTGTTTTAGTATATTTTCTTAATGTTCCGAGTAAAAATCACAGAGCTGCTTTACAGAAAATTCAGTTATGTCATACTACATTGGTCAAATGTTCTGCTTTGTATGAAACTGAATGACCCGATTCGGAAAATGCATGGATTTCTATTTACTGTTATCTTACTGAGAAGCATCAATGGTTAGTTATTCTTGAAGTTGGAGAGTTCATAACTTTTTACTGAATATTGTGCCTTAACCACTGCCAGCATGCATTCATGGGGCAGTCTGATAGACGTTTTTTGGGGGGACAAGAAGCCAGAGACGTGACCTGGGAGGATAGCCTCTAGGTAACAGCTCACTTACTCAGGGCTTCTTCCACAGGCACTGGGCGATCAAACCTAAGATATTGCTGCCGTCAATAACTGAACTATCTCACATCCCTGTGAATTACAGGCAACTTAACCCCCTGCAGCATTCAAGTGCTTTACCTACCAATAATACCCTGTGACGCAATCTCTGATAAACACTCTTAAGCAGTTTATAACATTAAGCTACAAGGTGTAGCTTACAGGGAATGACTGTTACCCAAGGGAAGGTGCACTTCTTTGAAACACAGGTAGAACTGCCTTGCAGTTGAAACTAGTTGTAGAATAAAATAAAAACCATGACTGACAGAGGCAATTGCAAAGTTAATGTTAAGATGGAATTTAAGTACCCATGGAAATGTAAGCACTGTGAGGCAGTGCATGTGGCAAAGCACAGAAGTGCAACTTAAAGTTCAGCATCTTTCCTACTCTGTCCTGATCAGGTTCCACTGCTTAACCTAGTAACTCTCCTTTAAAGACAACAAAGTGAGCATGACGTGAAGGTGGATAGGACAGACTAACATTGGAATTGGCCTTTAGGCCTTAGTAATGGCAGATTGTTAGTGGCAGCTGGCAGTGAATGCAACTGCACAACAGTTTATAAGACACATGTGCTATCCCTATGATGTATTTGGAAGCTCTCCTATTTGATTTGCAGGAATAAATGTATACAAACCTACACTAGAGAGGAATAGATGACATCCTGGTATTGAAGGGACTGGTGGGGGTTGGTGAATAGCCTGGATTCCCTGGTGACTGCAATTTGCTGCACAAGACCTAGGAGTGCAGCGCTAGGCAATAAAGGTACTACTTCTGCATTTGTATGCTGTTCGCCCACACTATGCCCCCTTTAATAATGTGTGCAAATCTCTCCCACGGGAACCACTTTACTTTGCTTTAATCTGCTGTCTCAGGGACCTGAAGTTGCAGGATACGTTAGTTGGTAGAGGAGATTATTAGTGGGCTGGAGGCAATGTTGTCAGAACCATTCACATGCTGCTGTCACAGCTCTGGAGGTTGATATTTAGCTGGCCTCGACAAACTGGACCGGCTACAACTCGCCTTCCAGCAGGCGAAGCGTTCATGGCAATATAAAAGTAGCCAGTCTCCCCCCAGAGGAAACTTAAACCTGCTCTTAGTCCACCTTATCACGAGGGCCCTGCAGCTATTGGAGTAGAAATGCGTTAGAAATAGTACTGATCACCACACTTTTGGGGAAGAATTAAAAATTAAACAAAGTACAGCACACCAGCTGTCCAGGACTGAATTCATAGTCTCTTGCTAATGTGCTCCAAAAATGAAATTGAGGTCTTCTTACAGCTCTGGCAATATGGCACAGTAAGGACGTATACCAGCTGTGCTGTTCCCGTATTGCAACTTACTGCCAGTGCACCTTAGTATCGACTCATTTCATATGTTCTACAACTGAACCTATATGCTGAATTACACCAATATGCTGCTTTCTTGCAGTATCACACCTTGCTGTGGGATCCACATATATTACTCTGCGATTACAGCTTTGGCACCCGTCACAAATTGGTGTACCAGTACAGCTTAGTGGTGACTGGCACCATGCTTTGCAGATCATGAACTTATCCAGCAAGTTAGCTATGGGTTTGATCTTGATGAATTTGCTATAATTGTTTTTTTTCCAAATATACTGTCTTTGCTCCTCTTATTGCTGTAGTGTTCTGCAGATCATTCACAGCTTGCTTTCTTTGCATGCACAGCAGCTATGCTCCCAAATGGCTACATGTCCATGACCTCACACAGTGACCTTTGCCTTCCTGGTGGCACTACAGACTCCAGCATCATGATTACCAACGTTTGTAGTATTGATTCAGTGCTGACAGATCAATTGCATAAGAGTGCCAGAGCGACAGAGGCAGTGATCAGCAATGGCCCTCGGGCAGAAGAGACTGAGCCTGTTACTGACAAGCTGGAGACTCAAGTGGGAGAAGAAAATGAGCAGGCGGAGAAGCCAGGCCTGTCTGAGTCCTTGACTGAAGAACACATAGCCTGTGTACAGAGTAAGCATAGCTTTCTGACATTTTTTGTTTGTTCGCTGGTGTTGTTAAATGTGCTTGACACTTCTCCTACTGAAACTATTCTGAATCGACTAGCTGTTAATGTGACCTGCAACTAAAGAAGGCTGGTATTACTGACCTTACCTCCTTCCTTCAATGAGAGGCAGGAACTTCTCATACCACTTTTTGCAAGTTGCAGAATGGATGTACTTGCACAACACTCTGGCCTGTGGGTGTGATTGTTAGACCAGGGTTGCCTATGTGAGGAGTCCTCTATTATCATTACCTAATCCATTGCCATCCTTGTGACTCATTCCACTGCATCCGAGAGTTCCTGCAGTAATGCAGACTAGTGTAGTTTTGCCATTCCAAGGGTATCTGCCCTGTATGTAAGCTGCTATTGGCATTATTCAACCTCTTAACAGAGTGGTTAACATTTTATGGTGTGTCATCGTAAAAAAAAAAAGCTAGATGAATCTGAGAAGTTAATGCTGCTTGCCCTTCTGAAGGATGTCACTAGTAGTTCTGCTTTTACTAAAATACTGCTCTTACCTGGCTAGGTATTTTGGATCAGTTTTTGCAGACCTATGGGAGCCTTATTCCGCTCGGCACTGATGAAGTGGTCGAAAAACTGGAAGATGTGTTCCAACAGGACTTCTCCACAGCACAGAGGTAAACCCCTCTATTTGAGAAGTTTTCTTGCAAACAGTTGTTTGGAAAGACTTGAGTTTCTTTCTAAGGATTAACTTGTACAAACATTTCTAAAACAAAATACAATTTCTTAAATTTGTTAGAAAGGTAAAGGCAATTCAAATGAAGCCTAAATAATTAAAATGCATCCTGAGGGGGTTGGTTGTTACATACAGATGAGACAAAGTAGTTTAAGGCTGCATTCGCTGCACCAGTATGGGGAGGAGTAAAAAGTCCTGCTTCAACAGTAATCTATTGAGGCAAAGACTCTGTTACTGTTAAAAGTAACTCTCATGTATCTCTGGATATGTTGACAGCAGAGGTCTGTCCTTAGCCCTTAACCCTTTTGAGAAGGTGCCAAGATAAAGATTTTGGAAATCTGTGGCTACTGGACTCTTTGACTCGAATCGTCCAGAGGTGCTCCAGTTCACATCATGGCATCTTACTAGCCTGTCTGTGATCGTGAAACCTGTATCCCAGGCCTAGCAATGCTTCTGATTGATTAGACTACACATCTGGAATTCAAAGGCTCCAGAGGGTGCTTGTGGGATAAACTGTGGGTAGAAGTGGATAAGGATGATTGTACTGCTCTCCCTGCAACTGGTGGTGTTATACTTAAAACGTGCTGGCACCTATACCAATGTAAGAAAAATTGGTGGATGCATCTGCGAGTCAACACGTTTTGCATCTTACTGCTTAGGTGTGGTCTGGATGTGTTAGAAACTGTGCCGTTGTCCAATATTGGTTTCTGTTGAAGGTATAAGCTCTGGTTTCCAGCTTATGAGTCCGTAAGGTAGCTTAGTTGCCTGGATGTTTAACGGCAGGTCATGTTAAGGGGAAGGGAGGGAGAGAACATTTTGGGAGGAGTACTGGTATGCAGACTCTGTAAGAAGTTAATGTTGATTACCTCTAAGCTGTTACTTTCTCAGTTGCTGGAGGTTTTTGCAGGCTCTAAGGGGAGGGTCGAAAGAGGCAGGTTATATTGTTGGGCTTCCCCATCCCTAAATGATGCATTTGTGGTTCTGTAATAGCTGTAGTTACTGGGCTGAAAGGCAAATCCTTGTTAGTTTAGCTGATCAACTGGTAAGTTTATGGTCATGACCAGTACTTGTGGTCCTCTTCTGATGCGCAGTGTACTCGGGATGCAAAAGCCATCAAGCAACATTCTATCTCCTGTTCTGTTTTTCAGGAAGGGCTTAGTGTACCATCTTATTCAGTCCTACCAGCGCGTGCCTGGCAATGCAATGGTTCGAGGCTTCAGAGTCAACTACAACCGGCATGTGCTGACCATGGATGATCTAGGCACCCTTTATGGACAGAACTGGCTCAACGACCAGGTATTGAATCACCTACATTTTTTGCAAGTACCCTACTTCATTGCCTAAAAATATGTTTTTTTCTTGCTGGCTGTATGGGTGGTCCTAACAGAAATGTGTCCCTTTCCTAGGTTATGAACATGTATGGGGACTTAGTGATGGACAGCGTGCCTGACAAGGTGAGATTTGTCTTTAGACTCAGCTTGACAAGCTTTCTAATTGTCAAAAGGGCAAAATATTGATCCTAGTATTCCATCCAGAAGTTGTGGTATAGGATCAAGAGTAGACTGCTGGTCAACCTTTCAGAGAGGGTTAGCGTTTCCTGGCATTGGCTTAACTTTGGTTTCATAATCCTCTTTTACAGTTAAATGTGGTGAATCTTTTTACAGATGCTGGGTTGTAAGAATGGTGATTTGTTTTTCTAAGTACGTCATTGCACATGGTAACTTCATATGTATATTGCAATGTTTTTTTGTTCAAACTACTTGACATTTTATCTGTCTATTTAATATTGATTTTTAAATTATTGTCATGCTGCCTTCTGTTTGAGATGTTGCATTGCATACTCTGTAGCAGGCTACCTTTTCAAATATGGATTACGGAAGTTCTTTTTCTAAGATGACTGGTGTAAGGAAATGCCTCCTTGGCATGGTTACCCCCTGACTTTTTGACTTTTTGCCTTTGCTGATGCTATGTTTTGAATTGAAAGTGTGCTGAGGCCTGCTAACCAGGCCCCAGCACCAGTGTTCTTTCCCTAACCTGTACTTTTGATTCCCCAATTGGCACACCCTGGCATCCAGGTAAGTCCCTTGTAACTGGTACAAAGAGCCCTGATGCCAGGGAAGGTCTCTAAGGGCTGCAGCATATCGTATGCCACCCAGGGGACCCCTCACTCAGCACAGACACACTGCTTACCAGCTTGTGTGTGCTGGGGAGAACAAAACGAGTAAGTCGACATGGCACTCCCCTCAGGGTGCCATGCCAACCTCACACTGCCTATGCAGTATAGATAAGTCACCCCTCTAGCAGGCCTTACAGCCCTAAGGCAGGGTGCACTATACCATAGGTGAGGGCACCAGTGCATGAGTACTGTGCCCCTACAGTGTCTAAGCCAAACCTTAGACATTGTAAGTGCAGGGTAGCCATAAGAGTATATGGTCTGAGAGTCTGTCAAACACAGACTCCACAGCACCATAATGGCTACACTGAAAACTGGGAAGTTTGGTATCAAACTTCTCAGCACAATAAATGCACACTGATGCCATTGTACATTTAATTGTGAAATACACCCCAGAGGGCACCTTAGAGGTGCCCCCTGAAACCTTAACCGACTATCTGTGTAGGCTGACTGGTTCCAGCAGCCTGCCACAACCGAGACATGTTACTGGCCCCATGGGGAGAGTGCCTTTGTCACTCTGAGGCCAGTAACAAAGCCTGCACTGGGTGGAGATGCTAACACCTCCCCCAGGCAGGAGCTGTAACACCTGGCGGTGAGCCTCAAAGGCTCACCCCTTTGTTCCAGCACCGCAGGACACTCTAGCTAGTGGAGTTGCCCACCCCCTCCGGCCACGGCCCCCACTTTTGGCAGCAAGGCCGGAGGAAATAATGAGAATAACAAGGAGTCGTCACTGGCCAGTCAGGACAGCCCCTAAGGTGTCCTGAGCTGAAGTGACTCTAACTTTTAGAAATCCTCCATCTTGCAGATGGAGGATTCCCCAATAGGAGGAGGCACAAAGAGGGTGTACCCATCCTCAGGGCTAGTAGCCATTGGCTACTAAGCCCCCAGACCTAAACACGCCCTTAAATTTAGTATTTAAGGGCTCCCCTGAACCTAAGAATTTAGATTCCTGAAACTACAAGAAGAAGACTGCTGAGCTGAAAAACCCCTGCAGAGGAAGAACAGAAGACACCAACTGCTTTGGCCCCAGTCCTACCGGCCTGTCTCCTGCCTTCCAAAGAAACCTGCTCCAGCGACGCTGTCCAAAGGACCAGCGACCTCTGAATCCTCAGAGGACTGCCCTGCTTCTAGAAAGACAAGAAACTCCTGAGGACAGCGGCCCTGCTCCAAAAGACTGCAACTTTGTTTCAAAGGAGCAGATTTAAAGACCCCTGCAACTCCCCGCAAGAAGCGTGAGACTTGCAACACTGCACCCAGTGACCCCGACTCGACTGGTGGAGAACCAACATCTCAGGGAGGACCCTCCGGCGACTCAGAGACCGTGAGTAACCAAAGTTGTCCCCCCTGAGCCCCCACAGCAACGCCTGCAGAGGGAATCCCGAGGCTCCCCCTGACCGCGACTGCCTGAACCTAAAGTCCCGACGGCTGGAAAAGACCCTGCACCCGCAGCCCCCAGCACCGGAAGGAACGGAACTTCTGTGCAGGAGTGACCCCCAGGAGGCCCTCTCGCTTGCCCAGGTGGTGGCTACCCCGAGGAGCCCCCCCCTTGCCTGCCTGCACCGCTGAAGAGACCCCTTGGTCTCCCATTGAAACCTACAGAGAACCCAATGCTTGTTTACACACTGCACCCGGCCGCCCCGCGCTGCTGAGGGTGTACTTTTTGTGCTGACTTGTGTCCCCCCCGGTGCCCTACAAAACCCCCCTGTTCTGCCCTCCGAAGACGCGGGTACTTACCTGCTGGCAGACCGGAACCGGGGCATCCCCTTCTCTCCATTGAAGCCTATGCGTTTTGGGCACCTCTTTGACCTCTGCACCTGACCGGCCCTGAGCTGCTGGTGTGGTAACTTTGGGGTTGCTCTGAACCCCCAACGGTGGGCTACCTTGGACCCAAACCTGAGACTTGTAAGTTATTTACTTACCTGCTAAAACTAACAATAACTTACCTCCCCCAGGAACTGTGAAAATTGCACTGTGTCCACTTTTAAAACAGCTATTTGTGTTTTATGTGAAAAGTATATATGCTACTGTAATTATTCAAAGTTCCAAAAGTACTTACCTGCAATACCTTTCAAATGAGATATTACATGTAGAATGAAACCTGTGGTTCTTAAAATAAACTAAGAAAATATATTTTTCTATAACAAAACCTATTGGCTGGATTTGTCTCTGAGTGTGTGTTCCTCATTTATTGCCTGGGTGTATGTACAACAAATGCTTAACACTACTCCTTTGATAAGCCTACTGCTCGACCACACTACCACAAAATAGAGCATTAGTATTATCTCTTTTTGCCACTATCTTACCTCTAAGGGGAACCCTTGGACTCTGTGCATGCTATTCCTTACTTTGAAATAGCACATACAGAGCCAACTTCCTACAACTGGTTACTAGAAGGATGGAACCTGGGCATCGAGTTATCAAACGCTACCTCAGTCAACAACCATAATGAGTTTCCAGGCCTGCTATGATAACCAACATGCAGATCCTTGAATCGCTAGACTCATTCTTGCATGTGATTCCCTTGTTCAATGGCCCTTTTTCACACAGTTAGCCACCTGCTTTGACAAGGTAGTAAACTTTAATGGAAAAGCATGAAGTTTCACCATAGGCATTCACATACCTGCCAAATTTGTGAATCTTGTGGAAGTTTCTCCTCTGTGACAGCACTCTGCACAACCCGAGATCACGCCTGCAGAATGGTAGTTGGTTTACCAGGACTGCTGGCGGGCATTAAAAGAAATTCTAATATACCTAATTGTTCTGCTCCTTTCAATACATGTCAACATGCCTCACCTCTCCATTAGTGTCTAGCTCGGTTTCCCATCTTAGCTTTGTGCTACTGCTTCATATTATCTATTGACAGTAGCACTTTTTGTCTATTTGACTTAATTGTGAACAAGACCTGTCTATCCGGCACACATCTCACTGTAACCATCCTTTCCCTGTTTCCCTCTACCCACATCACCCCCTTGTTTGTCACCTCTTGCTCAGAGGATGACCAAGAAATCCCCCTGCTTACCCCCCCCCACCAACATGCAGCCATCAGCCTTGCTGCTCCTTTCAGCTTCGTTGTCTACACAGTTCACCTTTGTTTCTTTGTCTGCACCTTTAGGCCACTAAATGATAAGTAACATGCTGGCAAAAGTCCAGCTATTGTCTACCACACTTATAAAAAGAATTATAGGCGTGTCAAGGCATGCTGGTGATAGGCTCACATCTCATATTCCCTGTTAATCCAGTAACCATACACACTGGTGTCTGGGTCATACCTTTTTGGGTCTCCAGTATCCCAACAACCATCTCGCGGGCTTCCCACTAACCAATAAAAACATACACCATGACACCTTGGCCATATACCTCCTATGTTCCCCCAGTAACTCAACACCCTTGCAGAATGTCCCTGCTTAGTATCTCATATGCCCTACTGACCAAAAAACATGCATTGCAGCGCCTTCATCCTACGTCACACATTTCACCCTTCTTCTCAATTCCTTCAATTCATATTTGCTTATGTTGTCAGCAGTCAGTAAATGATGGTCCAGAATGCATTGTAAACCTCTGAGAAATTATATAATCCCAAATCTTTCAGATAAAGCAAGGTCTACAAAGCACAGTATTATCTCTGCATAATTAGGTGAGCCAAAGCAAGGCCTCATGATTTCCTAAAATGGCTGCCACGTTGCCTTGAAAGTTACAAGTGAACTTGGTCTTCAGGGTTATGAGCAATGCACTTTTATGACCCCAGACTGGTTGTCCATCTCCTCCTGGTCCTGTGCACCCATGACCTTTCTCCAGGATACCTGCACCTGATGAATAGGCAAGCCTCATTGTTACCATGCTCACCATGGAAAGTTAAGAGTCTTCTATTTCAGAGTTCCACATGGACTGTTCTTCTAACCGTAGCCCTGCATAGACTATTGAACTGATAGATCTATTACTTGGACACTTCACATGGTGTTGGATGCCATTTTAAACACCTTTCAGCTTGTTTTCTGTCACCTGATCCCTTGATGTGGCTGACCTTCATTTGGCTGTGCTCCAGACAACAGTACCAAACATTGAGCCAACCTGTATTCTTTTTGCATGCATCACAATTTCACTACTGCACAGTTGCTTTTGTGAAACCAAGAAGCAAGAACATCTCATGATAGTGGTGTTGGGATTTTTTATTTTTAATGATCTGCTGCTGGTCCCCATGTCAGTCATTTGTCTGTCAGGACAGTGTGAGAGACTTCAGTGGCCCCAGAATTGCTTCTTCTCCAACACTTTAAACAGTAGTTTCACCCCCTACAAGTTAGACCATCTTGTCTCTGGCAGAGAAGCCTTTTTAGTGTTTGGATTCCCTATTCTTTGGGAAGTAGTACACATTGCACACATTAGTAATACCACTGCAGCCATTGGCTAGTAGAAGCTTTATACTGAAGGACCTGAAGTTGCAGCCAACTGCGACCTTAACTTTGGCTGCCTTTTATTTTTATTTGGGCAGTATCCCAATTGTCATCTTGAACCGGCTGGCAGTCTCAACTACAGTGAGGTACATATACAGTTTTTCTAAAAGTCATACTGAAGTATGCCTGCTGATAACTGCTATTGTGATTTGGTCTGGTCATAAGTTCCACCTGCATGGCAACCGACTTGCAAGTAGTCAGCTGAAACTCATTAAGTAATTGTAGTAAACTGGCTCTTTACATGATATATATCACTAAGTGGTAATATTGTACTAGGAGTCCAGAGATTCCCCCAGAAGTGTACAGTGCTCAGTGTAAACTCACAGTGCTCTATTTGTGGTAGTGTGGTCGAGCAGCCTTAGGCCTAACACTGAGGAGTGTAAGACCATTGTTAATCACACAGTGATTAATAAATGACACGGCTCAAAAAGGAGATCCACACCAATCATGGAAAAATAATCTTCTTTCAAGATTTATTTCAAGACCAAGAAGTACGTTTTTCAAGAAAAAACACTGTGCAATTTTTAGTTCAGAAATGGGAACCTATGGGAGGAAACAAAAATGTGGTTTTGTAGGTAAATGTACAACTTAAAGAAATGGATGAAAAAATCAGCATCCGACAAGGTTCAGGTTAGTAGCAAATCTACCCTTCCATCGGCACAGTGGCGGCCGGGTACAGAGTTCAGACTCTGAATCTGGTGTTAATGATAACCAGTGGAGAAGGGGGATAATCGAAGACTTGCTGCTACAGGTGGGTAAAGCAGTTTAGTATCCCAGTAGCCTTGGGGTAAGGTACGCTTGGGGGCACAAGTCAGCATCAATCTTACACCCTCAGTGGCACAGGGATGGCTGGATTCAGAGTGCCAATAGAGCGTTGGACGCCCAATGCAATCCAATGGGGGGAGATCTGTTTCTAAAACAGACTACAGGCTATGGCCCCGAGGCCGGGTGAAGATAACCCACAGCTGCACATGGAAGTAGAGATGCTGGGAGGCGTAGGGGCATTGTCGGTCGTGCTCTCCAAGGCTCAGGGGCTTTGGGTGCCTTGAGTTGAGGCAGCAGACATCGCTGTGGAGTCTGGCACGGGTCAGCACAGGATGGACTATCGCTCAGAAGTGCTAGGGAACCTTCACAGGACCGGTGGGACACTTGGACTCAGGCTGGGGGTGTAGGGTGCAGAGGTGGGTCTGGCGGTGGCTTCGTGGTTCCTCAGAGCAAAGTTCTTTGTTCTTTAAAATTGGTTTCTTCGGGACAGATCTGCTGTTCGTTGGAGATCTTTGACTTAGTCAAAGGCAGGCAGTCCTTCCAAAGTCATGGAGGTCTGTGGGCGGCAGGACGGGGTATTCCTTAGATGCAGAATCCTTGAGGGCTGCAGATAGGCTCGTAAATCTGGGGCCACATCAATTTGTGTGTGCAGTCTTCTCTGCTGGTGCGACTGTAGGGTCTGGCTCTTCTTTGGTAATCAGGAATGTAGTTTCAGGATCTGGAGGAGCCCTTAAATACTAGATTTAGGGGTATAACAGGGGAGTTAACAAGTAGGGACCAACGGGTACCATGACTGGGGTGTCTACACCCACTATAAGGCCACCCTCCAAGTGTAAGGGGGCATAGGCCTACCATCCCTGATAAGTTAAATCCTACCATCTTCAATACGGTGTGCACTGAAAACTGTGCTTCATTTTGCCTCTGGTACCCGAGTGGAGTTGGCGATGGTGGGTACACCTGCTATTCTCACTTTGTTTACCCACCAGTGCGCCTGCCAAAAGTTGGAGGTTTGAACCAGAGGCAGCCATCTGCTCGGGTCCCATTACAAAGGCAGCACACCTTTGAAGCCCCCCACCCTCAAGCACTGTGCCTTCCTGTGAGGTGGAGGTATGACACCACAACCAGGTTGGTCTTAGTTTCAGGTAGCAGAGAGCAAGGGCTGTCACCTCATGGCCCCAGAAACGAATCTGGCTATGGTAGATTGGCTACAACTAGTCTGGGTCCACACCAGGGTTGGTACATTTTCATGGGACCACCTCGAAGGTGCCCTCTGAGTGCATATTGGAATAAATCCAACACTGTCATCAGTGTGGGTTTATTGAGGGGAGTTGTTTGATACCAACACTCCTGGGTTCCATGAAGCCATCATAGTGCTGGAGAACTAGAGTTTCCAGCTCATGTACTCTCTATGGCTTCACTGTCACTTATAATATCAAGAATAGACTTGGATATTGTACGGGCATATCTGCTCAAGCAGATATGCTCACACCTGACATACAGTGCACTCTGCCTTAGGGCTTGTAAGGCCTGTGGAGCGGTGACTTACCTATACCATGGACAGTTCTGCTGGACATGGCACACAGTGTGCCATGTAGGCTTTGTCGTTTGTCCCTACACCAAAGGATGCCAGCTGCAGTGGTACAGCCTTGGTGAGAGTTTCCCTAGGGGTCCTTCGGTTGCCATGCCCCAAGTACCAAAGGTACCCTTTACCAGGGGCTAATAGCAGGGACTGACGTTGTCAATTGTGGTCTAGTTTGAGGGAAGAAGCACTGGCACAGGGGACCTTGTTGGCAAGGACCCTCTGCACTACAATCAAAACCACATTGTTTTCCAGTCAAAAAGTGGGCAGGCTAACCATGTCAAAAGAGGCGCTTTCTCACACTCATCTATACCTCTGAGATCTTTCTGTTGCTGATGCAGCGCTGTTGGTTAGAAACGAGTACTTTAGTGTGGCTTTCCATAGTACACAGTACCATTAGACTGATGAATGCCAAGACTTGCATCTTCATTTAGGAACAATGTGCAGCTTCTATATTTTTCAGTATATTTTCCCCATTTGTAATATCTGTGTCATTCTCTTAAATTTTCCTCTTGAGGGTGCTCTTGAAGTTTCAGTTTTAGACCAACATGACTAATGTACTAATTTCCTTGCCCTGGGACTGTAGTTTGGTGTATTCTTTTTAGCAAACCATACAGCTTGCTGCTTTCTGCCCGAGGTGGACCACAGGTCCAGCAAGTGGCTCCTTCCAGCACTGAGCTCTTCTGCCCTTAAGAAGTTTAAGGGTCCACCCGTGTATGTTCAGTACCTACTTCTGAGTGAAACCTCTTTAGTATTATCAAACTCGTCTATAAAACTGGCCTGCCTTAAATACAAAGTGCTGTTCTGGGAATGTATTAGCTGCTTCTCCCAAGTGAGTAACATCAAAGGGTCTGTGAAATTGTTCTTTAAAGGAAGGTTACTGCTAAAGATTGCTTGCACTGGGTGAGCCATGTGCTCTCTCTGTGCTCTTTGGTGCACCGCCATCACTTCAACATATATGGGCACTAAAATGTTATTTGAACCCTTGATCAGTACTTGCCAATATATTACTTTAAATAGGTGACAATATATTCCTCGGAAGTGCAGGTATTAAAAATCTTGAGTGGTTTCTATTAAGTCATAGAATCAGTGTCCTGCAGCAGGCTCAAAGACTGACTTGGGTAAAGGATATCTTCCAAATAAAACATTGACTCCTCCAAAGTTCTAAATTCACAAGAATGGAATCTACCACTTGAGGGGAAAAATATTGAGACCCTGGAGCTCACAGTGATTGAAAGTCTTCAAAACAGGAGAAAAAAATGTCTAAGGCTGACTCCAGGTCACAGGAATGGTCTTCTACCACACTAGTAGCAGCCCAGATCGATCATGTCACAATATAGCTCTAGCATTTCTCTTCTGACCTTACTTACTTATCCATCCCTCCCACCATCTCACTCCAAATGCAGAAATAAGTTTTGTTTTCTTCTTCTTTTATCGAATGGAAATTGCTACAGCTTGATATTATTGATTTAGGCATTCTGGTGCCTCAGAAGCTGGTATTTGATTGTTGATTGGATTCCTAGGCTTAAGAAACATCTAATGTTGTACATGGTGCATCTCTAAGGGCCACTGACTCTTACCGGACAGTTGCACCCTCTAGGTTCTATTTCCCAAATTCCCCCTTTGGAATGTATTTTCTGCAATGATTCGTTATGCAGACCACCAGATAGGTGACCTTTTATTGAAATACCGTTAAGTCCGGATTTTCTAAACTGTAAGGAGCACTTGATGATAATGCTGGCTCCAGTGACACATCCTCTCTTCTGCTAGGTATTTTAAAACGGGGCTCCATTTGAGCCTTCACACAAGTACTGAACGTGGGAAGTTGGCTTTACAACCTGTGATGTTGATCTTGCTGAAGTCTGCTCCTCTTTCCTCCTCTTGATGGTTGTGGCTTCTGCTGCTTTCACTCTGACTGTCTCCAAAGCAATTGACTGTCTCGGAAGTTGTTGTACCTACCCTTCAAAAATGCAATGCAGTGCAGTAGGAAATTAGGAGACCGTTAACAGCTGTTGATGACATATCTAACTTGGAGGCAGTTGGTTACTTTGTTACATTGGTCTATATTGGACAACGTAGAAGACCCATCATTTAACTGCCCTATCATGGAAAATCTCGGGAAGCATTAACTTTCCCATCACGTCATTGCTGGATGTATGTATAAATCTAAAGACATTTTAGAATGTCATTCCATTCTCTTCTAAACGCTGATCACCAGAGTTGTGAAAAACTTTAGGCCAAGGGATTTCCATTTCTCCATTGAAGAGAGATCTGAAAATGTAATTAAGTATTTGCATCCTCCAGAGCCTTTCAGCCTTGATTACATTAAAGATGAGAGGGTAAGTCTTGGGAACACATTCCATGCTGTTTTCTCCACTCACTCCAAAAGAAAAAACAAATTGGAAGATTCTAGAATCCAAAATGTAGTTATCTAACTTCAAATAAAAAAGCAGTAAAATAAATGCATTTTGTTAAACAATAATGGTTTTAGGTTAGTCCACTGTTTCATGTCTTTAATGCATTGTCTAAAATGGTAAGCTTTTCAAATGCTTGTGAATGACTGTTGAATCATTGTCAGATAAGTCACATTATTAAAAGTAAACCGCCTTGTCCAGCTTTGAATCTTCATAGCTTCGTATGCTACTTGAACATTTCCAACTTGACATAGGGGAATATGTGATTAGCATTGGAACCTATAAAAAACAGGCTTAACCATATTTTCCAAGTTGTTTTATTAATGAGGCATTTGTTCATCCTCCCAGGTTAATGCTTCTTTGCAGCTGAACAATTAAGTTATTTAGGAGAAAGTCTCCTCATCTCCAGATACTGGTGTCATCCACCAAAAGTAAAGATTTAAAAGCAACAAAGAGAAAATTACTCTGTGCACTTGGTCAATAGTGTTTTCTTAAACTTATCCTGATGATAGATTTCAGTGGCCCGTAAATGCCTTTGTTTTTCCAACAGGTTCACTTCTTTAACAGCTTTTTTTATGACAAGCTGCGCACAAAGGGGTACGATGGAGTCAAGCGCTGGACTAAAAATGTAAGTCTTGTTTTAAGTATTTGGATGTGAAGTTAGTACATGCCAGACTGATCTGCTTTGTGTCACTGAAATGCTGACTTTGAATTGTCCCCTTTGGTCATTGGTTGTATGGTGTGTGTTGTTTCCAGGTGGATATATTTAAGAAAGATCTGCTCCTTATACCCATCCATCTAGAGGTTCACTGGTCGCTGGTTTCTGTGGATGTCACTCGGAGAAGCATCACATACTTTGATTCTCAGCGTACCCTTAACAGGCGGTGCCCCAAGGTAAGACCAGATTACTCACAGAAGGAAGGGTCAGGGTAATTCTCTAAGCAATCAGTGCAACAATGTGCAATACTTCTATAATTCCAAAAGATGAACTAAGGTCATACTGCCCGGGGGTGTCTTGTGTGCGCCAAATCAGGAGCATATGAGGGGGTCATACTTTCAGAGTACATTAAACTGGTTTAGAGGAGGAGCAGAGAATGGCCAACACACCAGTATATACTCATCTGAAGGTACCTAGTGTTACAAATGGATTATGCAAATGCAGCAGCAGTGAGGGTATGCATACCCTCAATAGATGGGTAGCAGACATAACCTACAGGAGGATGGGGTCGTCATGTTTACCGAGTGAGCCCCAAGTTTATACAGCGTACCCCAAACAACCTGAGTATTAATACTGCCCTCAAATAGATGGTTCATTGAATTAACACATTGATGTACCCCAAAGGATATGCTGGAGGTGTGTGACGATGACGCACACTGAACAGGTAGGGCAGCTAAGAAGGAAGTGGTGTACACTAGGTTGTACTCGAGTGGCTCTTGGTTATTAGTCAAAAGCATCGATTGGCCCGTCCACACTGTCCATCCTAAGCTCTTCCTACTAAGTACACATAGAAATGTAATACATGTACAATTACTTTGAAAACGCCAATTTTTCATTGACTGTTTATAAATGCTACATAGACCAGTTCTTTAGTATTTATTCTAAAGAGGAAAATAATTATAAATGGAAACAAAGCAAAGGCATTACAATTAACCTACTAAGCCAATGATCACCAACCTGTGGTCTGCAGCCCTCTGCTGGCAGGAAGGCACTTATCCAGCTGGGGCCTCTGACAGAAACACATGCATGTCTTTGTTTATTACTTCCTGTGAGTTTTAATAGTACTGCAAAGTTCCTAGTGCATCCACCATGTTTCGGGCAAAAATAAAAGGGCCAAGCTAACTCCGGTGATTAATGTACCTGCTAGAGAGAGAGAGATCGGGGTTTTGTCAAGTGGTAGTTGTGATCTTTCTAAGGTAGCGGAGAGAGTTAATATGCTTGCTGCAAAGAACTTGCACAATGCAGATCACAGAGCAGTATTTCATATGCAAGGCGCAGTGGGTTACTTTTCTCACAGAGATTCTTTTGTTAATGTGCAGTTCACCCAATGCAATTATAATCTAGCTCAGTGAGCTATGAACTGCCATCAAAGAGGTACATGCAAACTGCCTGGTACATGTTATTTATGAGAGGTTCTATACAACTAATTACATGTGACAAAGAGGCTATGGAGAGATGAGGGCCCTTATGGTTTTACTTCCTTTCCCCACCATATTTGTCAAAAAGCTTTCTCGGATCTTATGTACCTAACAAATAAAAACAGAAATTGCTTGGGAAATGTAGAATCTGAGCTGAGGATTCAGCTTTCCTAGATAAAACCAAACATTGAAAAGTTAATCGTTGAGATGCAGCGCTAACTCTTGTTACATATTTTCGATTTTTGTGTATTTTTTCAATAAAAAATCATTATCTTTTGTAATTCAAGTATTTGTTTGGAGTGCACTTTGTGTATTTTTTGCGAATTACTGTTTTTAATGTTTAAAATATAAATTGTGCCGGTTGTTTGGGGGTTCCCCGGCTTCAAGTATTGATTCAGTGTCAGGACCCAAAAGGTTGGGAACCACTGTACTAAACTGAAAACATTTTCACAAACCATTTTTGATGAGAGAAAAAAAAGGGGCAATGTAGCTAAATAGGCAAAAGCCCAAAAGGCAGTCTAAATTGTGCTCCTTTCTTGAAGGAACAGCATACCTCCACTATCCCATCATGCCCTGTTTAGCTATTTATGGTTTTCCTACTCCTGCTGACATGACCCTATAGCACTGGAAACCTTTCCTCAATGTCTTGAGACAGACTGCTCATGTTTGTTTGAAGCCCACCAGACAGCTGTCTGCTTACTAAGACTTCTTGGGGACATTCTGATTGAGGACTTACGATTGCGTTTCGCGCATTGCTTACCGTTAGCTTTGTGGTTTGTAATTCACGCTTTCTTTATATTTGCTGGCCTTACTTTTTTAGGCTGTCCAGTGTGTCTTTGTCCCTCCTTGGAGCATAGCCTGTTTACTGTATTCTGTGAGTGCTTGCTCTCTATAAACAGGCCTATAAATCTTTTTCTCATGTCACATTTTTTGTGCATTCAAAGACTGGTCAAATGTCGGGTTGTCTTCGGAAGGAGGTTTGTGTGTACTTTTATTTCTGTAACCACAAAGTGAGAGGATTTATTTGTTAATCTGGGGATGTGACAGGAAATGCTTTTTTTTTTCTAGCATGCAACAAACTGTAAATCTCTGTAAATAAACTATGTGCATATTTCAGAACATATCTGAATTTGGAAAAGCACAAATCATTTTTTGTATTTGTGAAATGTGGTGTAAACAGTTTTCTGATGGATACGACTACCTGTGGATTACTCACCTTATGAATTTGATCCTTGCGCCAGCATCGACGGAAAGTCTTCTTCCTAGATGTCTCCGTCGACGAGGACGTCATAATGGCACGGCTCCACGTGACTCCGTCTGACGTCAACGTGCCAATAAGAGGTCCTCGTCGGCGTACTGACGTCAGTTTTCCTTTTTTCCGTGCCTTCGACGCCAACGGTTTTTCTTCCTGGCCCGTTGGTAACTGTAACGATTTTTGGCGGTTACAATGTCGCCTCCGAAGAAGTCTGGTTTCAAGCCGTGTAGAGAATGCGGGGGTCGGATGTCAGTGACCGACCCACACTCGGACTGTATTTGGTGCTTTAGTTCCGAACATGATGTGGAAGGTTGCTCTTCGTGTCAGAGCATGAATCCAAAAGCTCTGAAGGAGCGCGAGGCGAAGCTCTTCTTAGCCAAAGCAGAGAAGAAGGGCCATAAAAAGGATTCCTCCCATGCTTCTCCCAAAAAGCATAAGAAGCGGCGCCGTCATGACTCTCTGCGCCGATCGAGGAGTCGGTCGAGGTCTCGTTCTTCACGACGCCAGAAGACATGGGAGATGAGTCCTACTGTCACGCCTCAGCAGGAGAGTCCAGAGTAGTCACCGGCGCCTTCAGTTTTTGAGGTCACTCATTGTAGCCCTCACTTTTCGCCGGCGCCGAGGGATCCTGATGTTCAGCAGACATCTGCACAGCAGTACCCGGCTTTCCCAAGTCCAGGGACGGATCCGGACGCATTTTTGAATGCGATGTATGCTGTCTTTCAATCCATGGCCCCTGCTGGTGCACCGGCGGGTCCCACGGGGCCATTGGCATTCAATTTGGGCTCACCGGCGTCGTACAGGCCTGCTCCATTCATGCCCTTCTGCCCTACAGAGACTGGCGGTTCGGCGCCTAGGCTCTACCCTGGCAGGCGTCCTCCACCTGTGACTGTGGACCCGCCTGCACGTCAACCGACTCCTTCTCCGCGCCATCCGGCGTCGTTGTTGTCTCCATCCAGACGGCTCCATCACCTTCCGGCCAATCGACTTCGAGAAGGTCATCTGCCGACTTCGTGTCAGCGCCGGCACCAGCGCCGGATGAGCCTAGGAGCCTTCCTGGCCCTGTTCGGGGTTCGAGATCGTCGGCGTCAATGGATTCTTTGTCGACGCCGGCCCTGAAAACACATCTTAGATCTCGGAGGAAGGCATTGAGACTTCTGGAGGAGGAGGAATACAGACAGCTTGAGGAAGGCGAGATTGAGCCTTCTGATGACTTCCAGGGTCTTGCCACTGCAAGTGGTTTGGATACTTCCCCGGAGTGGGACATTGCGTCTCCGGGGGAGTTTACTGAAGAGGCTGCTTTCTTTCATGCAGTGGTGAGAAAGGCAGCTGAGTATCTGGATTTGCCTTTTTCCGTGGCAGAAGTAAAAACTAACCTGCTCACAGAGGTACTTCATCCCTCTTCGTCCAGTGCTGACCCTTGGCTGCCTTTCAATGAGGCTTTGACTGAGCCTATTTTGGACCTGTGGAAAAAGCCAGTGACGACATCTGCTGTGAACAGAGCAGTGGCAAGGAGACATAGAAGTGCCCCAAGAGATCCGTTTTTTCTGTCTCGTCACCTGACTCCGGAGAGCTTGGTAGTTCAGGCGTCATGTTCTGCAAAGACTGCCCCTGGAACATTCCCTGGAGTTCCGACTGATAGGGAATCCAAGAGGATGGAGCAGTCTTGAAAGAAGATTTTTTCATCATGCAGCATGGCCCTTAAAGCTAAAGGTAAGTAATTTCAGTTGAAAATATGTTTGTCTGTGATGACCGTGCAGTACCATCCCATGCATATTCTACTTTATGCCACTCCATGCCACACTACGTAATCCACTCTATGCCTCTCTAGGACCTTCCACTCTGCACCCCGCCACTAACCAGGCTTAGAAAAATCTGCTTGCCCGCTTGCACTGGCGAGTCAGATTTTATCAGTTCGATCTTAATTTAAAACCTACTTGCCTGTTCTGTTGAGTTGGCAAAGAATAGGTGTGCTGCTCACTCTAAAATGAAAAAAGCAATAAAATGCCTTAAATGTCTTTTTTTTTCTTGTCACATTTGCTGTGTGTTCAGAGAAAGAGGTCTGAAGTCGGTCAGCTTATTTAACTGCAGAGTGCAAGGATTTTGTAAAGTGAATTATCTGGCCTGCTGTACGAAGTGTGAAATGAGAGGCTGTAGGGTGTCAGACTTTTCCTAACACATTTAAATTACTAAGCCAACTGTACAAACCATTCAAAGAATATTTTAGTAGTTGTGAATGCCTATTTTTTGTACTTCTGTGGGATATAAAAAAAATGGGATGAAAACCAATTAGAACACTTCACTTGATGATGTATAAATGATGCTTGTTTTCGGAACGTTTTCAGAGTATTTTTAATACACAAGTTCATGGTAAAGTTTTTGTCCATTTCAGTGGGATATTTGTGGTCTGTAAATGACAGTATGCTACCACATCATGCTTTAGTAATGTATTTATTAAAAGAGTGTTTATACACGAACTGAGAAATACTCCTTCCCTGATGGCAATGCGTTTAGTAAACTAAGAGAAGTCACATCATGCGTATCCTGTATGTGGGCTAAATTCTTATTAGACATGAAGGAAACATTTAGTGTATTTAATCAAATTAGTTTTTGGTACATAAGAAATGCACTTGTATATGAGAATGAAGAAGGCGGCGGCTCTGTAAAATAAAATAGCCTAGGATTACACAATTGGAGACCAGTTAGTGGTTCAAGGGCATTTCAATTAGGTTGTGTAGATTATTCAAGTTACTCAACCTGCAGGCCTAGCAACACTTTTATGATTTTTCGAGGCCCGCTAACTTTTAGCCATGCTTAACAGCAGCGATGCTGGTGTAAAGCATGGCTAAAGTACATTGGCAAACCAAAAAGGTCTTGCATCTGAACAAACCCTAATTTATGCATTTTTGGCTTTCTTGATTCTCATTGCCTGGACTCGTGCAAATGCTGTTAAATGTTCAGGAGGATCTTGAAGGATCTAGAGGAGATTAGGCTACATGGTATTCCGAAACCACAACATAGTTATGAGGAGACTGCAACTGGAAGATGAGGGAAGTGGCAGTACCTAAACTCCACCGTTATCCAGGAAAAGATACCAGAAGAAAACACAAACTGCTTCAGTCAAGGTTCATGACGGTGAAGGTAGCATCAGTCTTGACTGGTTAGTCATTGATGGCTGGTTTGAAGTAGAGGAAGAGTAGGGCAGCGTTAACCCCTTCTCTGCCAGGTCTTTTCCCCCCTCAGGTGCCAGGCCTTTTTTGGCTATTTGGGGCAGTTCGTGCTTAGGCCCTCCTAACTTTTTGTCCACATAAGGTACCCATGCCAAATTTGCATCGTTTTTTTTCCAAACATCCTAAGGATTCTAGAGGTACCCAGAGTTCGTGGGTTTCCCTGAAGGAAACCAAGAAATTAGCCAAAATACAGTGTAATTCGATTTTTTTTTTTAAATGGGAAAAAGGCCTGCAGAAGAAGGCTTGCGGGTTTTTTTTCTACCTGAAAATGGCAGCGACAGAGGGTTTGTGGTGCTAAAATCACCATCTTCCCAGCTTTCATGAACAGGCAGACTTGAATCAGAAAAAACAATTTTTCAACACATTTTTGGCATTTTACTGGGACATACCCCATTTTTACTAATGTTTGTGCTTTCAGCCTTCTTCCAGTTAGTGCTAGATATAGGTGTGAAACCAGTGCTGGCTCTCAGAAAGCTCACCATTTATGAAAAGTAGACAAAATTCTGAATTCAACAAGGGGTAATTTGTGTGGATCCTAGAAGGTTTTCCTGCGGAAAATAACAGCTAAAATAAATATTGAAATTGAGGTGAAAAAACCAGCAATTTTTCTCCACGTTTTACTCTAACCTTTTCCTGCCATGTCAGATTTTTGAAAGCAATATACTGTTACGTCTGCTGGACTCTTCTGGTTGCGGGGATATATAGGGCTTGTAGGTTTATCAAGAACCCTAGGTACCCAGAGCCAATAAATGAGCTGCACCTTGCAATGGGGTTTCATTCTATACCGGGTATACAGCAATTAATTTGCTGAAATATAAAGAGTGAAAAATAGGTATCAAGAAACCTTTGTAATTCCAAAATGGACACAAGATAAGGTGTTGAGAAGCAGTGGATATTTTCACATCTCTGAATTTCGGGGGTGCACATACTTGCATGTGAATCACTGGGCATTTCTCAAATAGACATCTTTTTTACACACTGTCTTATATTTGAAAGAAAAAAAGTGTAGGAAAAGAAAAAGTGCAATAATATTTGTTTTGCTATTCTGTGTTTTCCCCCAAGTCTCCTGATTAAAAGTGGTACCTCACTTGTGTGGGTAGGCCTAATGCTCACAACAGGACACTCAAAATGGACACATTACATTTTTACATTGAAATCTGACGTGTTTTTTGCAAAGTGCCTTGCAGTAGATTTTGGCCTCTAGCTCAGCCGGCACCTAGGGAAACCTACCAACCCTGCGCTTTTTTTGAAAACTAGACACCTAGGGAAATCCAAAATGGGGTGAATTGTGGGGCTCTCACCAGGTTCTGTTACCCAGAATCCTTTGCAAACCTCAAATTTTGACCAAAAAACACACTTTTTCCTCACATTTCGGTGACAGAAAGTTCTGGAATCTGAGAGGAGCCACAAATGTTGTTCCACCCAGCGTTTCCACTAAAGTCTCCCGATTAAAAATGGTACCTCACTTGTGTGGGTAGGCCTAGTGCCCGTGACAGGAAATACCCCAAAACTCTATGTGGAGACATCAAAATTACCAACTACTAAACTGCCTGGTTTTGCAGGAAGGGGTGGGGGGGGGGCACACCTGCGCTTTTGGTCCTGGGCTCCGCAGCTATATTGGGGAAACCTACCAAACCCAAACATTTCTGAAAACTAGACACTTGAGGGAATCCAGGGAGGTGTGACTTGGGTGACTCCCCCAAAGTTTTCTTACCCAGAATCATTTAGCTAAAAAAGACAAAAAAAACAAAACATTTTTCTCACATTTCTGTGTGGGATCACCGCACCGGGACAAATTTCCAATCTCCCAATGTTAACCTTGTGTAGGTGGGCCAAGTGCCTGTGACAGGGAAGAGCCAAAAACATGTCGAAATTGAGGGGGAACCAAAGCAGGTCACAAAGGGTAGTTTGGAAAAAAATAAAAAAATAAATAAACATTTTTAGGCTGACAAGTGCAGCAGAATTTATATCGGTATAAATGAGACAATGTTAGGTGGTAGGAATTGTGTGGATTCCTGCAGATTCCGGAAGGTTCCATCCCAAAAATGTGGAAAAATGTGTGATTTCCAGCAAAGTTGGAGGTTTGCAGGGCATTGTGGGTAAGAAAATAGTGGCACACAGCCTGTGTGCCATGCCCCCTAAAACAGCATGCAAGGTATGTAAGTCACCCCTACAGCAGGCCTTTCAGCCCTAAGGCGGGGTTAATTATATCACGTGTGTACATATCTGCAAGAGCAGTTATACCCCTGCTATGTCCTTCGCTGTTCTTGGACATAGTAAGTGATCAGGGAAGCCATTTTAAGGTACATGTACCAGACACACTGGTCAATACAAATTCCCCCTGCTACATGATGGCTGTACTGAGGATAGGGAAGTTTTGTATCGAACGTATTGTATTAATAAAGACTCAATGATTCCAGTGATGGATTTATAATACATGGACGCAGTGGGCACCTCAGAGGTGCTCCCTGAAAAAAACTACTACTAGTGTGCTGGCTGACTGGTCTTAACCAGCCTGCCACCAAGGACGAGTACGACCCTCCCACCCCCGCCTCCCATATTCCCACCCCCTGAGGGTTAGAGCCTCTGCTCTTGGGTGGCCAAAGTCTGCTCTGGCTGGGGTGTTACAGACCCCTCCCAACAGGATGACCTATAAATATGCAATCAAAGGCTGGAGACTAACCTTCTGCCCCGGAGCCCAACTGGCACCTGCAGAGGTGGGAAAATTAGCTATGCAGGAGGCGTGTTGCCTTTTTTTCAGGCTGGACAAACCCCTACTGTGACCAGTCTGAAGTGGACACAGTCTTGGAAATTCCACCCCCAGGACCTGACATAGAATGATGTGGATAGCTTACAAAAATCTATGAATTTCAATGTCATGGACTGTAAGCCTTACATTGGTATACTAACCTTGTTCCCACGGGTTCCAATCTGGCAACAGGGAATAGCTAAAGAATTTGAATCTGATAGATGTCAATGGCAGAGAACCTAGTTACAGGCACGTACGTTTTTCCTTGCTTTTTTAGTTTTGGGGTTGGTGGGTGGAGAAAAAGTCCTTCCAAAAGACCAAGTAAAACCAGCAAAAAAAAACAAATTCTCTGTCTTTCAGCACATTGCCAAGTACCTCCAAGCAGAAGCAGTAAAGAAGGACAGACCGGACTTCATCAGTGGTTGGAAAGGTTATTTCAAAATGGTAAGTGGCCTACAACTCCATTTACGTTGACTGGATCTTGTAAGGTGGTATGACCTTGAACTTAGCACTTTTACTTGGAATCCCTGATTCACTGTTTTACTTAATCATGCAGCTTTTAGTCGAGGTTTCAGGTTGAGTTGACAAGAATTTGAGAAGCAAAAACCATGACCGGACAGAAATAGCAGTTGGATTAAAGTCTGCCGATCGCAGTATATCTTGCCTGTCCTATTTTTATGAGGCCTTGTGTTTGTTTGTATACATGCGTGTGTGTAGAGAAGATAAGTCAAACGGTGCCAAAGATATAGGCAAGTGTTAAAAAAAACTAAAAAAACACGCTTTTTCTATGGAAACATGGTCCTAAAAATCATTTAAAAAAATATATATATATGTATATGTGTGTGTTCGATGGCTTGTCTAGCTCTATATCCTCATGCTTTGTATAATTCCACAGTCTAGTTTTGGGCTCAGAGTGTTACAAGTTGTTTTTCTAAGAAGAATCTTTTCGAGTAGAGTGGCTCCTCCTCTTCGTGATAGTGCACATGGGCATATAGAGTCCTTTGTTAGATTGTTTTTTTTCCGCCATCTGGTGCAGACATGCTTCCTCTTGCTCTGGTAGATCTGTTTGGTATCTTCTGTACTTTAGTCTAACTTTCTATAAACTCCAGTATAGTTTTGATTGCGTTTCCACTCATTATATTCAATCCGATTTAGATTGTCTGGGTCGATTTCATCCCCTTAGGGCTGACCTTACCCATGTTGGGCCTACTTAGAGACATTGTAGTCAAACTATGTTAGGCTGATATAATGGACTCCTTTTCGGTTCAGTCCTCTGTATCATGCCACATTTGCCTACACCGATCAGCCTTTAGTGTGTAATCTGTGCCTGGGACGCTTGTAGATGGTTTTGACCCAAAAAGACTCTCCGAGAGCAAAGAATGTGATGACTAGAGATCGCGTCCAAGTTGTGAGAACACACACCTGACATCTTTGGAGAAGAACACGCGCAAGAAGTAGTAGGACAGCGTGTAGCAGGCTCCATTCCAGATTCGGACTCAGATCAAGGTTCTGATGTCAACAGTTAATCCATCTCACCGCCGCAGTACGTGACTTCAGCAGCCCCATCACACCAAACAAAGACAAATAAAAAGGCATTGGTCTTCAGTTCTTTACTGCCTTTGGGCTATGGTCTGGCATGAAAAAGATTTGGATGACCAACATTCGGGTTCGGCACTGAAACAAGACCATGGTGCATTCGGCATCTACCAAACACACTGCTACATCTGTTTCGGTACCAAGCTGAAAATCAGACTTTCCCACCTCAGTGATGAAAAAATTAACTGCACTGTCAAAGCTGAAATTTTTTCGGTTCGAGTCGAGCATTCCATATCCAAACCTTCGGAATCAAAAACTGACCGTAGTAAACATTCTGAACCTACTGAGGACTCGTCTCTAATAAATCTATATTAGAGGTTATGGACTCTAAACAGCACAAACTTCACATACAGAAATAAACTGGAAGGATCATAGCCTCTCCTCCAACAATTAAAAGAAAACTTACATTTCAAGAGACTTTGGACTCTTGGCCTCCACCTATCAAAGTCTTGAAACAGAAGGAGAAACAAAAGACTACACAACAATCTCACCCTTCACCCCACATTCTCCTTGCCTTCCTTTTACCCCACCATCACCACCTTCACCTACACATTCAAAACAATTCTCTCGAAAGACATCTGCATCACCACATACGGATGATTTAAGTGATGCTCATTAAGAGATAGACCCATGGGAATCTTTAGTACCCATATCCCATTCTCCCTGATGACCCAGATTTATACCCTGCGTGGGCATCTTACCCTGAAGATAACACTGCTTACAATCAAGTAATAGCCATGGCAGCTGCGTATCATAAAGAACAATTACATACATATCTTATTGAGGTTAATTTTCTGTTTCATACTTGAACATCTACCAAGGTCTCCCTATGCTTCCAGGCATGCTTGGACATGCTGAAGACAGACATTTTTAAAAAAACCCATAAAAGCAAGGATCACTACACCCAGGGTTGATTTTATTAAAAAAAAGAATTAAAAAAAAATTAACTTGCACTCGCTGTTCCAGTTTTCATTGGGGCTCAATTACCACCTGGTCACCTGATGCCATACTAGTAAGTGCAGCAAGAAAATGGGCCAAGTAAAAGATATGATGCAGCAGGTAAGAGTGACTACTCACGCTGTGAACCACTGGAGGATTGCAAATTCCCAGGCTCTTCTACCAAGGTATCATAGGAGCCATTGGGATTAGATGGAAGACACGCTGCAGTAACTTCCACCGGAACATCAGAAAGGGGGGCATCAATTAGTAGCAGAGGGACAGGCTATTTCTAATGCAATTGGATGCACTACTAATGCAGCTGATACAGCAGCGAGGGGAGATAACACCAGCATAATCCTCAGGAAACATTCATGGCTAAGGTCTACAGGATTTAAACCTGAGATACAGCAAGCTGGTATAAACATGCCCTTCGATTAGGAGCTTTTATTCGGACCAGAGGTGGATACCCCCATAAAAATGCTTAAAAAGACTCGGACAGCTAAGGTTATGAGTGCACTGTACACCACACCCACTAGAGACAGTTTTCGTAGGCTTCAATTTAGGGGTGGTATTCAACCACAGAGCCATCCACCTCACAACAAAAACAAGGACCATACTTATATAACAGGTTCATTCAGAGCTCTTACAGAGGATCTAGGGGAATAGGTAAATCATCTGTTCCCAGAGGTTTCTCTATCTCAACAAAACAGTGATGTCATACAATTCCCCACAGCACATACATCTCTTGTGGGAGGAACACTGGTAGCATTTTACCCAAAATGGTACAACATGCCCACAGATCAGTGAGTTCTATCATTTTTCTAATATGGCCATTGTCTAGAACTCATCTCCACTCCACCAAACATTCCTGCTTGTTCTCAAACTCTCACAACCATATAATTATGCTAAAGGAGGAAGTACAGTCCTTTCTTCTGAAAGGGGCTATAGAACCAGTGCCTATCCCGACAAGAATCAGGAGTATATTCACTTTACTTCCTCATACCCAAAAAGGACGCTTCATTAGGACCAATTCTAGATCTCAATCTATACTTAATCCCATAGCGTTTCCACATGGTCACTTTCCCAGCTGTTATTCCCCTATTAAAACAAGGGGATTACTTGACAGTATTACATTTCAAAGAAAATTATTTCCACATTCCCATACATCCAGCACATTGCATATATTGCAAATAAAGATTTGTTGTTGCAGGAAAACACTATCAATTCAAGGTATTGCCATTCGGGTAACAACACTTTCAATCTTCTGCACAGTTTGGGATTCACAATAACTTGCCTCAAAGCTCCTCTCCAACCATCACAAATACAGCCTTAGTTGGAAGCGATTCTAAACACCCAGTCAGCATTCGCATATCCAAACCCAATAAGGACTTAGGCTTTTCAAAATCTCATCTCTCAATTACAGGAGAATCATATTTAAACAGTGAAACTAGTGATGAAACTGTAAAGAATGATGGCTTCTTGTGTAGCCATAGTTCCCTATGCAAGACTGCACATGCAGCCTCTAAAGCAGTGCCTTTCCCAACAGCGGTCTCTGTCAGAGCGTCTGCTTCAGGGTCTAGTGTTGTTGGACCGCCAGACTCACTGTAATGTTGGAATTACACCAACCTATCAAAGGTTGCCTCAGACCACTATCACAACAGATGCATCACTAATCGGTTGCAGAGCTCATCTCAACAACCTCACTATACAAGTGGGAATGGGACTCCAAACAAAAGACTTAACATATAAGCTACCTGGAATTCCTAGCTGTATTCCTAGCACTCAAAGCGTTTCTAACACCAATCACACACACAAGGTAGAGTTAATGCCCGCGGACAATATGAACACTATGTATTATCTACAAAAACAGGAGGGGGGGCACTTGTCTCAGTTGTCCCTTTTAGCACAGACCATTAGGAAATGGGCAATTCACAATCACATTCAATTAGTGGCAGAGTATCTCCCAGGGATAGACAATCAACTAGCGGACTTCTTAAGCAGGAGGCAGTTACAAGTCCACGAATGGGAAATTCACCCACAAGTAACTCAAGAATACTTTCAAATCTGGGGAACCTCAGACATAGACCTTTTCGCCACAAGAGAGAACTCAAAATACCAAAGCTTTGCATCCATGTACCTCTCCCCACACCCCCCAAAAATCCAAGGACAATGTTCTATGGATGAACTGGCAGGAATATTTGCTTACGCTTTTCCACCTCTCCCACCCATTCCATCCCTAATAATAAAAATGAAACAAACCTCACTCGCTATGATCCTCATAGCTCCCACGTCGGCATGTGTACACAACACTATTGGACCTGTCTGTAGTACCACATCATAAGCTCTTAAAGAGACTTGATTTTCTAACTCAAAACAGAAGCCAAATCAGACACCCAAATCCCAGCACACTCAACCTGCTGATTTGGCCCCTGACGTCAGAGTTTGGATACTTACAACTTCCATCTGAATGTATGGATATGCTAAAGGAAGCACATAATCCCACAACTAGTCAGTATTATTCTGCTAAATGGAAATATTCTGTCTACTGTTTACCCAAAAATATTGTTCCACTTAAGTACTTCAATTAGGCTTCATTTAACAGCTATAGCTGCTTACCTGTAAAACAGACAACATATTTTCATATTTAGGATTCCTGTTATAAAGGTCTTTCTGGAGGGTCTTAAGAATTATTCCACCCAGAATTCCTCCAGCTCCTGCATGGAATCTTAACATCGTTCTCACAAGACTTATGGGTCCACCATTTGAACCCAGGCGTTCTGGTACTCTACAGTTCTTACATGTAAGTTGGTTTTCTTACAAGCAGTCACTCCTTTAAGCAGAGTTAGCGAAATTCAAGGGTTCACCTTAGAAGAACCTTTCTTTCAAATTCATAAAGACAGATTAGTTCTCAGAACAAATCCAAAATTCCTACCAAAGATAGTTTTACCCTTTCATATCAACCAGTCAGTGGCATTGCCAGTCTTCTTTCCACAGCCAGACTGTCGCTGAAAGAGCTCTACAGAACCTCAATGTTAAAGTGCTCTCATGTACTATATAGAGAGAACAAAAGATTTTAGGAAATCAAAACATCTTTGTGGCATTTTCCTAACCTCACAAAGACAACATTATCTGGGGGGGGAATATAAGGTTTAGCCAGATGGATAGTTGTTTATTCAAACTTGCTATCTTAAGGCTGAAATGATACTTAAACCAGTAGACTTCTGTTTGTGGCATGTAGTGCTGTAGATTCACATGCGCCCTCCCCGGAAGCCTGTGGTCATTGCAGTACAACATATCATAAATATGTATATACATTGCATGGACAGCTTTTTTATTTATATATATATATATATATATATATATATATATATATATATATATATATATATATATATATATATATATTCTACACCCTTCTGCGGGAAAACAATCTAACAAAGGACTCTATGTCCAGGTCACTATCGCTGAGTGGAGGAGTCACTTGATGTCGTGAGACTCAAAGATTCTTTGAAGAAAAGCAACTTGTAACACTCCGAGCCCAACACTAGAAGGTGGACTTATGCAAAGCATGTAAATCTACAGCACTACATGCAATGATCAGATGTCTACTGGGTAAGTAATAACTTCCTACATTTAACTGAAAGAAAAAAAAAAAATTTAGAGGGACATTATAGTTAGGTTCTGAATTTACTCGTACAAAACCATAGTACTTAGTTATTTTAAGTCACTATAACTCGCTCCCTAGGATAACTAACTTACGCCCTTGCCATGCACAGTTTTCTTATTAATAATTTTATTGCAAATGTTGCAGCGATATCAAAGATGCAATACAAGACCTCATAAATGATGAATGTGGAGTAATTAGCTGCGCATGGTGAAGGTGTGAGTTACCTTAGGGCGTGAGTAATGGTTACCTAAAATAGACTAACTGCTGAAATTCTATGGTTTTGTACAATCAAATTCAGAACCTATCTATAACGTCCCTGTAACCTTTGAGTTTTTTTTTTGTTTTTTTTCTTTAACGTAAAGTAATTTTAATTACTATGTTATTCAAACCCCCACCTTTGGCCTTGAGTGGTGGGGTTTGGTCACAAGGCCTGGCCTACAGGCAGGCCTTGCAAACAAGCCCTTATAACCACCCAAACCCACGCAACACACGTCCTTTGGCTGTGGGCAGTGCAGGTTGGCCACATGGCCTGTCTGCCAGTGGATCTGTGAGTGGATGTGTGAGTGTTGGAGTGGGTTCTGAAAGTGGGTGTGAGCCCCCATTTTCTCTGCACCTGCTTGACAGATCACCCCAAAACTTACCATGCGCAACAAGAATCACTGCAACACTTTTTTGGGAAAATTGCCTGAAGATTTGTCAAATGGTACCAAAGATATAGATAGTCAAATGCTTTTTCTATGGAAATATGGTCCTAACTACTACCTAGGGGTGACTGCCACAAGTTTCTTTTTATTTATTTTGTATTTATTTTTTAAAAAATATGTATGTATGTGTTATTTATATATATATATATATATATATATATATATATATGTGTGTGTGTGTGTGTATATATATGCTACCCAGTGTTCGCTCTCCCTTTTTTTTGTATATATATATTCATTCACCCACCTATTATGGCAGGGAAAAAATGGACAGTAGCTGTTGGACATGCACATTGCCTCTAGGAGGTGCAGGCTTGATGTCAACTGAGACTACCTTGAGTAAAACAACATGTAAAGTTCGAGCCCAACACTAGGTGGTAGGAATGTTCATAGCATGCAAATCTGCAGCACTACACACTAGGAATAGATTCTTATAAATACCACGTTGTGGTGCATGTTGTGATCTCTCTCCTGTATGCTGCTTCCCATTACGCACCCCGCCGGTTGCTCCCCCCTAGCTTGTGTGTAGTTTTCCAACTCCCTCCCTCCCTTTTTTCCCCAACCCTTCTTGCTTTCTGCTGCCAATCAGCGTTCATTTTTAGCTGCTACTCTGTTGCTCCTCACTGTTCCCTGCTTTTGATTTAATATTGACTACGCTCCACCCCACATTATTCATCGATATCTTCTGTTGCTTCCCCCTTTACATTGTATTTATTGACTCCCTGACATTTGTGTTCATGTTGCGCAATGTTCGTCATCTTGAGAGAACAATGTTTTTTTAATACTTTACCCAGCTGTCATCTTGTAATGTTCCCGCACGTAGCGGGACTGTCAACTTTCTTCAAAGTCTCAAAATCAGTGCTTCATAAGTGTTATAGTTTTAGGATGGACAGTTATTGCTACTGGCTTTTACAGTGTAGACACATGATAAAACTTTAATCATTGACAAACACCAATAGCAGCAGTCAGAAAGCATTAGCAGAACAAGACCTATTAGTTTACCAATCCTTGTTATGGTATCAGCCATTTAAACTTTTTTGTATTAATAGACTTGAAAGTTATGTCCTGTTGATCAGTTTGCTCATTTTAGGACCACTGTAAGCTTGACTTTTCTTACTTTTGATTGATTTTCCTGTGTTCTGGAGCTAGATCCAGGGAAGGATGTTGCAAATAAGGAGTTATCAATACCTGTGCAAATGCACATGCCCCCTCCCACGTGGCTAGAGCCCTGTTCCTGCTTTTCATGCATGCTGTTTCTACTATACTTCATTTATATAACCACTGAGTACCCAAGAAATGGTTCTAGTAAATCCTGGCCTGTAATTCACAGTAGAGAAGCATGTAGCGGGGGGAGCATGATCTGCGCTGTTTGATAGCCTTCTGTAAAATAGACATAATAGTGTACAAGATATCTATATTTATGCCAGCTAATCAAGGTTATGCTTCTGTGTGCACAGCATGTGAATTTGTGTTCATGTGAATGCTGTCAAGCAAGTTACCTGTAACTTGAACCGTTGGGATTGTGATCCTGCGCTGGTTACCATACTCATGGAGTTTTTCTGCATTTGCCATACAATGCACCGTCTAAAGCATAGCATAATATAACCTGCAAACCCCAGTTTCTCACTCAAATGTTTAAAATGTTACGCTGAAGGCTTCATTTGGAATGTAGTGTAGCTTATGATGGTGCAGTTGTGAGTATGCTCTTATCTAAAATGGTGATTGTATATGCCATGTTTCAGACATAAGAGGAAGGATTAGCCCTTCTTTGACTTGGAAAGATTTAGATTTCAAAGTGACCAATACTTCGGAGTGCACAAGAATTTAGAAGGATCCCAAATACGTATCATCCCTTTATAATCTAGTTCCACAAATCAAGCACTACATGCAGTGAATGTCTAATGCCATAATGCCTTTGTGCTGGACTGTTTTCTATTTGAAGAGAAAGACCTACTAATAAAGTGTACAATAAACTATTCTGTCCTCTAGGTTTCATTTTTTTTTAATTTTTATACCAAGATTAAGGTACACATTTCCTTACCAGAATTGGGTACTTGTAGGTTTATTTTAGCGCAGCATCATATATATTTTACACGGTGATGTAGGTAGAGAGATTTAGAAATTACTTTTTTGTTCTTCTCTGCATGGCAAACGTGAAAATGAACTACATCTTTAATAATACTTACTTAATGTGTACAACTTTATTTCTGAAGAATCCCCCATTTTCTTAAGCACTGGAATTTATTTGTTTCCACATGTAATTGTAATTATGTAGTGCTTACTACTCCTGACGAGACGTTGATGCGCTTTTTGGGGATTATCGCGCTACTCCAGAACCCAAGAGGAATTAGTTGTGGATTAGTATAGGAAACTGAGTACAGAATTAGTTAATTTGAGCAGAGGATATGTGAGTTTGTTAGTTGGATTGACTAGAATCCAGAAGTGTTAATTAGGAGTTTATAGTAATAGGATGAGTAAAGTAGAAATGGAGGAGGGAAGAGTCTGTGGAAAGGATTAGGGAGATCATAGTAGGAGGAGGGGTTTTGGATGAGTCAGAGGTGAGATAAATGAGGGAAAATTCAGTAGGGTTGTTTGGAACATCATAGCAGAAAGCTGAGGTTTGGAGTGAGCTAGATGCAGTAGAGGAGTGAAGAGCTTAGGCAGAGTTAATTTGGAGATTAAAGTAGTAGAATGGGTTTGGGATGAGTGAGTGGGGAAGGAAGATTGATAGACAAAGGGTGTTGGGGAGACAGAGTAAAGCTTATGAGAGAGTAAAAATTCATATTTTTAATATATTTTTTAAAATAAATGTTATTTTATTTATAGATTCAATTGTATTTTCTCTAGAACAGTAGGACTAGGGTAATAAGTAAATAGATATGTAAATACATAGTAAGGGAATATATGTGCAAGGAATGTAATGGGTATAATAGAAGTAAAGTTGTATTGTAGAACCACTTTCAAGATTGGTAATATTTGATAATAAGTGTACTTCTATAACATTCCTGTATCTTTCTTAAATTTTTCAATAGCAAATGCTTCCTGTTAAATAGCTAAGATAACATTTGTTCGTTGTGTATCTAGGATCCATGCAATGACCTGTTAACAGGTTAAGCATAGAATACAAAACATATATGTATATACACACATCTTCGATGGCACTTGTAGCAGCAGATACACATGCTGTGCATTATCCTGCCCTCTAGTGTTGGGCTCAGAGTGTTACAAGTTGTTTTTCTTCGAAGAAAGTCTTTTCGAGTCACGAGATCGAGTGACTCCTCTTCGGTTCCATTGCGCATGGGCATCGACAGATTTTCTTTCCGCTGTCAGGTTCAGAAGTGTTTGCTCTCGCTCCGAGATTTCGATTACAAAAACTCTGTAAAACTCTTTTCGTCTGTATTGTCTCAATCCGGTTTATATCTTCCATCGACACAGCAGTACCGTCAGGAAAACCACTTTGTTTGCCCTTCGGGGCGCGTGCGCCCAACTCGGGCCTATTCGGGCCGACCGCGTGGAAAGCCTCATGTATCAGACTCCATTCCGATTCTGTCCTCCGGTGTTGCGCAAAATACCCGTACACAGACCAGCATCTGGTTTGCAACCTTTGCCTTCCCCCAGATCATCGGTTCGAAAATTGTGAGGCCTGTCGATCCTTCAGATTGAAAATGACTCTTCGAGACAGGAAGGCACGAAGACTCGAAATGGCGTTGAAGCAGTGAACATCTCTACGTAGAGGAAGAAGAACTTATGCAAACAGCGGTCTCGGTTCAAGATTCCGAATCAGAACAGGAATCAGAAGACAGACCGGTCACGGCAGGACAACATGTGAGTACACCTGCCCCTGTGCCCTCACAAAAGAAAAAGCACAAGGCCTTGTGTACGCCACTGCCGGAAGGTCATGGCTCGGCCCGAAAAAAGACTGGCGGTGACCAACTTACCAGTTTGAAAAAGTATGCTTTTGAGCCAAACAGGGCATCTTATACAGAGGAACATGGACTTTCAAAAAGCTTTAAAGCCACAAAACCTTTGAAGAGGAGTTTGAATTACAGCCTATACTTGAAGTTATGGATGAAAGGCAGTCCAGGATCCACACCCATAAGGAAACTGGGAGAATTCAAACCGCATCTCCTTTAAAAACAAAAAGGGAGCTAGTCTTTCAGGAGGAATTGGACACTATGCAGCCTCCAGCAAAAGTGCCAAAGCAGAAGGAGAAACCACCACCTCCTCAATCTTCTCTTCACTCTCCTCCTCACTCTCCACACCTACCTACCTACCTCTCCTCCTACAAGTCCTACACCAGTGCAGTCACCCACTCACTCTTATGACTCACAAAAAGACAATGTGGACCCATGGGACCTTTATGATCCAGATCCCATTCCTAGGAATGATCCAGACAGCTATCCCTCTAAACCATCACCACCTGAGGATAGCACTGTCTATAACCAAGTTATATCTAGGGCTGCAGCATATCATGGTGTCACCATGCATACAGAACCCCTAGAACAGGATTTCTTATTTAACACCCTATCCTCAACACACTCTAAATATCAATGCCTTCCCATGCTCCCAGGCATGGTAAAACACGAAGATCAGATATTAGCTTGCAATGACACAGCCCATTGGGATGAGCTGCAAGACATAATCCAGCATCTCCCCAAAGAACACCAAAAAAGGGCACAACAAGTAGTGGAAGAAGGGCAACCCATTACTAACAATCAAATACGATCTGCCCTAGATGCAGATACCGCTGCTAGAAGTGTCAATACTGCAGTCCCAATATGCAGGCATGCATGGCCCATATCTTATGGATTTGAGCCAGAAATACAGCAGGCTGTGTTAAATATGCCATTCGATTTAAAAAAAAAAAAAAAAAAAAAAAAAAAAAAAACATCTTTTAGGGCCAGAAGTTGGCACAGCCATAGAAAAATGCTGAAAGGAATTTGGTGCACTCTACTCTGCACCGTACAGGGGGGGGTCCTTTCGAAAACCTCAGTTTTCGAGGGGGGTTCAGACCACAGACAGCTGAGGCATCCACGTCACAGGCAAAGCCAACCTACCATCCGCAATACCAACGGGGTGATTTTAGGGGCACATATAGAGGGCAGTACCCCAGAAATAGGGGACAATTTCAGCCCTCTAAGCAACCTCCACAGCACCCAAAACAGTGACTTATCTCACTCCCCTCTGCTCCACACCTCCTGTGGGAGGAAGGCTTCAACAGTTCCACACAAATTGGCAAAATATTACCACAGTTGGGTGCTATCAATTATCCGCAGTGGTTATTGCCTATAATTGATACAAACTCCTCCAAATATCCCACCAAGGTCACACAAACTATCCACAGAGCACATCAGTCTGTTGCAAGAAGAGGTCCAATCTCTACTAATCAAACAAGCAATAGAATTGGTACCACATTCTCAAATAGAGACAGGAGTTTACTCACTATATTTTCTAATTCCCCCAAAAGATGGCACCCTCAGGCCAATATTAGACCTTAGGACCCTCAATCTTTACATCCTGTCAGAACATTTTCACATGGTAACTTTACAGGATGTCATCCCACTACTACAAAAACAAGACTGCATGACAGCATTAGACCTCAAAGATGCGTATTTCCATATACCCATCCATCCTGCACAGGAAATATCTCGGGTTTGTCATTCAGGAAAGCACTACCAGTTCAAAGTGTTGCCCTTTGGAATAAGAACACCTCCAAGGGTATTCACAAAGTGCTTAGCAGTAGTCGCAGCCTACCTAAGAAGACAACATTTCCATATCTTTCCATATCTAGACGATTGGCTAATAAAATCAAACAGTCATACGCAATGCCAAAATCATATGCATTATGAAATACAAACCTTGCACACACTAGGGTTCTCAAACTACCAAAAATCACACCTTCAACCAGCACAAATACAACAGTATTTGGGTGCAATATTAAATACTCAGCAAGCTCTAGCATGTCCAAATACACAACGGAATACAAGCTTTCCAAAATATAATCACACAAATACAAATCAACGATACACTGTCAGATTTGTCATGAAAAGTTGAGGAATAATGGCATCATGTATTGCAATTGTTCGACACGCAAGACTAAACATGCAGCCCTTACAACAGTGCCTTGCACAACAATGGTCACAGGCACATGGTCAACTTCAAGATCTAGTGTTGATAGACCGCCAAACATGCATGTCCCTTCAGTGGTGGAATTCCACAAACGTAAACAAAGGGCGGCCATTTCAAGACCCTGTGCCTCAGACCATAATTACAACAGATGCATCAATGATTGGTTGGGGAGCTCACCTAAACAATCACAACATTCAAGGGCAATGGGATGTCAACACAAACAGCTACACATAAACCACTTGGAGTTATTAGCGGTCTTTGTAGCACTCAAAGCTTTTCAACCTCTTCTCACACAGACGCATGTTCTTATCAAAACAGACATGACAACCATGTATTATCTAAACAAACAGGGAGGGACCAATTCATCCCAACTCTCTCCCTTCTAGCTCTGAAAATGTGGAAATGGGCAATCCACAACCATATTCATTTGTTAGCACAATACATTCCAGGGATAGACAATCAATTGGCAGATATCCTCAACAGAAATCACAAACAAACACACGAATGGGAGAATCATCCTCCAGTACTTCAAAAATACTTTCAAAAGTGGGGAACACCAGACCTAGATCTGTTCGCCGCAAGCGAAAACACAAAATGCCAAAACTTTGTATCCAGACACCCACATCCCCTATCCAAGGGCAATGCTCCATGGATCAATTGGTCAGGGATATTTGCCAATGCTTTCCCCTACCCTCCCCCCCCCCCCCCCCCCCCCTCCTTCAGTTTCAAGTCAACAAGTTGCGTCAAACTTCACTCAACATGATACTCATAGCACCAACATGGGCACGTCAACCGTGGTACACAACATTATTAGATCTGTCAGTAGTACCACACTCCAAACTCCCAACCCGACCAGATCTGTTGACACAAAACATAGGCCAAATCTGCCATCCAAATCCCAAGGCACTCATTCTAGCTATTTGGCTCCTGAGGTCAAAAAGTTTAGATATTTACAACTCCCATCAGAATGTATGGAAGTTACTAAACAAGCAAGAAAACCCACTACTAGACAGTGCTATGCGAACAAGTTGAAAAGATTTGTATATTACTGTCAATCTAAACATATTGACCCTCTTACAGCATCAATACAAGAGACTGTATGTTATTTACTTTATTTACAAAAATCAAATTTAGCATTCTCTTCAATAAAAATTCATCTTACTGCAATTTCAGCATATTTACAAAACATACAGCACAGCTCTTTATTTAGAGTTCCTATCATTGAAGCTTTCATGGAAGGTTTAAAACGCATCATTCCACCCAGTCCATCACCAGTCCCTTTTTGGAATTTAAATATAGTGCTTACACGACTTACGGGACCACCATTTGAGCCTATGCACTTGTGCCAAATGCAGTTTCTAACATGGAAGGCTGCCTTCCTAGTGGCAATTTCTTCTTTAAGAAGAGTTAGTGAGATCCAAGTCTTTACTTTTGAAGAACCGTTCTTACAAGTACACAAGCATAAAGTTGTACTAAGAACAAACCCAAAATTTATTCCAAAAGTTGTATCCCCATTTTTTTTTATAAATCAAACAGTGGAACTGCCAGTCTTCTTCCCACAGCCAGATTCTGTGGCAGAGAGAGCTCTACAGACATTAGACATAAAAAGAGCTTTAATGTACTTTATAGATAGAACTAAATCGTTTAGAAAGACTAAACAACTATTTGTTGCCTTCCAAAAACCTCATACAGACAATCCCATATCAAAACACGGTTTAGCAAGATGAATTGTACGATGCATTCAAACATGCTACATTAAAGCCAAAAGACAACTTAGTTACTCCTAAAGCACATTCTATAAGGAAAAAAGGTGCAACAATGGCTTTTTTTGAGGGAATATACCAATGGCTGAAATATGTAAAGCAGCTACTTGGTCAACACCACATACATTAACTAAACACTACTGCGTAGCCGTATTTTCACAAGCCACAGTAGGCCAAGCTGCCCTCAAAACATTATTTCAAAAACATCAACTCCTACAGGCTAACCACTGCTCTTTTATGGGAGGACAAACTGCTTTGTAGTCTATGCACAGCATGTGTATCTGCAGCTACACATGCTATCGAACAGAAAATCTCTTACCCAGTGTACATTTGTTTGTGGCATGTTCCGCTGTAGATTCACATGCACCCTCCCACCTCCCCAGAAGCCTGTAGTAGTTTCAGTTACAAACATTTGTACATATGTATATATATTTACATTAGCATGGACGTCTCTTATTTTTCACCTATATACTCTATCACTCCTTCCTTACCCTCTGCGGGAAAACAATATAACAATGGAGTCGATGCTCATGCGCAATGGAACCAAAGAGGAGAAGTCACTCGATCCTGTGACTCAAAGACTTTTTCGAAGAAAAACAACTTGTAACACTCAGAGCCCAACACTAGATGGCAGGATAATGCACAGCGCGTGAATCTGCAGCAGAACATGCCACGGACAGATGAACACTGGGTATGTGACATTTCTATATATATGTGTGTGTGTGTGTGTGTGTGTGTATATATATGTATGTATGTATGTATGTGTGTATATATATATATATATATATATATATATATATATGTGTATGTATAATTTATTATGAAATGGTAACTACAGGTTCATCAACACAAGCATACGCAGTCCATTGCTGTTTGGATATGGTTGTTATGAAGGCAAGAGCCAATTCTTGAGTAGTCTTCTGAAGACAAGATAATTATCAATGGCTCTTATATTTGGGGGCAATGAATTCCATAGTTTGGCTGCTTGATGAGAGAAGGATGTACTACCTATTGACATTTTCTTTTATGTTAAGGTGGGGTGCGAATCTTGAGCGGAGGATTCTTTGAATTTATTTAGCTATTTTGCTTCTGATGAAAAGTGGTCCTGTTCCATGTATAGCTGTGTGTGTGTGTGATACAAAGCAGCCTGAAGGTGGATCTTCTGGCAACCGGTAACCAGTGTAGTGCTCTCAAGGCAGGGGAGATGTGGGCTTGCGGCTTTACTTGTAATAGTAGCCTGGCAGCTGTGTTCTGAATAAGTTGTCGTTTTTTCATAATAGAGGTGATCCTCGGTGTCTGCTATAATGCAGCAATTTAGTGAAGTTTGAGACCTGTAAACGTCTTTAGCATACTATTACAGGTAGATTGTGTCACATAATTCAGTAGACTAGCTTGACAGTTTGTTCCTGCTGTGCCACGTAATGTCAGAAGGCCTACTTTTAACATAATGCATAACTTGTGCTGTCTGTGGTAGACACTACATGATGAAACTATGCTTCCTGAGAAGCAGTTATAGGAGGAAAGTGTGCTCGAAGCAGCTGCATGACAAAATAATTGAAGTATGAGGCCAGTAGGGATTCCTGTCTGTAGGAAGTTGGCTCTGTATGTGCTATTTCAAAGTAAGAAATAGCATGCACAGAGTCCAAGGGTTCCCCTTAGAGGTAAGATAGTGGCAAAAAGAAATAATACTAATGCTCTATTTTGTGGTAGTGTGGTCGAGCAGTAGGCTTATCAAAGGAGTAGTGTTAAGCATTTGTTGTACATACACACAGGCAATAAATGAGGAACACACACTCAGAGACAATTCCAGGCCAATAGGTTTTGTTATAGAAAAATATATTTTCTTAGTTTATTTTAAGAACCACATGTTCAAATTCTACATGTAATATCTCATTTGAAAGGTATTGCAGGTAAGTACTTTAGGAACTTTGAATAATCACAGTAGCATATATACTTTTCACATAAAACACAAATAGCTGTTTTAAAAGTGGACACAGTGCAATTTTCACAGTTCCTGGGGGAGGTAAAGTATTGTTAGGTTTTGCAGGTAAGTAAACCACCTACGGGGTTAAGATTAGGGTCCAAGGTAGCCCACCGTTTGGGGTTCAGAGCAACCCCAAAGTTACCACACCAGCAGCTCAGGGCCGGTCAGGTGCAGAGTTCAAAGTGGTGCCCAAAACGCATAGGCTTCAATGGAGAGAAGGGGGTGCCCCCGGTTCCAGTCTGCCAGCAGGTAAGTACCGGCGTCTTCGGAGGGCAGACCAGGGGGGTTTTGTAGGGCACCGGGGGGACACAAGCTCACACAAAAAGTACACCCTCAGCAGCACTGGGGCGGCCGGGTGCAGTGTGCAAAAAAGCGTCGGGTTCGCAATGTAAATCAATGGGAGACCAAGGGGTCTCTTCAGCGGTGCAGGCAGGCATGGGGGGGGGCTCCTCTGGGTAGCCACCACCTGGGCAAGGGAGAGGGCCTCATGGGGGTCACTCCTGCACTGAAGTTCTGATCCTTCAGGTGCTGGGGGCTGCGGGTGCAGGGTCTTTTCCAGCCGTCGGGATTTTAGAGTCAGGCAGTCGGGGTCAGGGGGAGCCTCGGGAATCCCTCTGCAGGCGTCGCTGTGGGGGCTCAGGGGGGACAACTTTGGTTACTCACAGTCTCGGAGTCGCCGGAAGGTCCTCCCTGAGGTGTTGGTTCTCCACCAGTCGAGTCGGGGTCGCCGGGTGCAGTGTTGCAAGTCTCACGCTTCTTGCGGGGATTGCAGGGGTCTTTAAATCTGCTCCTCTGTAACAAAGTTGCAGTCTTTTTGGAGCAGGTCCGCTGTCCTCGGGAGTTTCTTGTTCCTCTTGAAGCAGGGCAGTCCTCTGAGGATTCAGAGGTCGCTGGTCCTTGAGAAAGCGTCGCTGGAGCAGGTTTCTTTAGAAGGCAGGAGACAGGCCGGTAGGACTGGGGCCAAAGCAGTTGGTGTCTTCTTTCTTCTTCTGCAGGGGTTTTCAGCTCAGCAGTCTTCTTCTTCAGTAAGTTGCAGGAATCTAAATTCTTAGGTTCAGGGGAGCCCTTAAATACTAAATTTAAGGGCGTGTTTAGGTCTGGGGGGTTAGTAGCCAATGGCTACTAGCCCTGAGGGTGGGTACACCCTCTTTGTGCCTCCTCCCAAGGGGAGGGGGTCACATTCCTATCCCTATTGGGGGAATCCTCCTTCTACAAGATGGAGGATTTCTAAAAGTTAGTCACTTCAGCTCAGGACACCTTAGGGGCTGTCCTGACTGGCCAGTGACTCCTCCTTGTTATTCTCATTATCTCCTCCGGCCTTGCCGCCAAAAGTGGGGCCGTGGCCGGAGGGGGCGGGCAACTCCACTAGCTGGAGTGCCCTGCGGTGCTGGAACAAAGGGGTTAAGCCTTTGAGGCTCACCGCCAGGTGTTGCAGCTCCTGCCTGGGGGAGGTGATAGCATCTCCACCCAGTGCAGGCTTTGTTACAGGCCACAGAGTGACAAAGGCACTCTCCCCATGTGGCCAGCGACATGTCTCGAGTGTGGCAGGCTGCTAGAACCAGTCAGCCTACACGGGTAGTTGGATTAGGTTTCAGGGGGCACCTCTAAGGTGCCCTCCGGGGTGTATTTTACAATAAAATGTACACTGGCATCAGTGTGCATTTATTGTGCTGAGAAGTTTGATACCAAACTTCCCAGTTTTCAGTGTAGCCATTATGGTGCTGTGGAGTCCGTGTTTGACAGACTCCCAGACTATATACTCTTATGGCTACCCTGCACTTACAATGTCTAAGGTTTGGCTTAGACACTGTAGGGGCACAGTGCTCATGCACTGGTGCCCTCACCTATGGTATAGTGCACCCTGCCTTAGGGCTGTAAGGCCTACTAGAGGGGTGACTTATCTATACTGCATAGGCAGTGTGAGGTTGGCATGGCACCCTGAAGGGAGTGCCATGTCGACTTACTCGTTTTGTTCTCACCAGCACACACAAGCTGGCAAGCAGTGTGTCTGTGCTGAGTGAGGGGTCCCTAGGGTGGCATAAGATATGCTGCAGCCCTTAGAGACCTTCCCTTACATCAGGGCCCTTGGTACCAGGGGTACCAGTTACAAGGGACTTATCTGGTTGCCAGGGTGTGCCAATTGTGGAATCAAAAGTACAGGTTAGGGAAAGAACACTGGTGCTGGGGCCTGGTTAGCAGGCCTCAGCACACTTTCAATTCAAAGCATAGCATCAGCAAAGGCAAAAAGTCAGGGGGTAACCATGCCAAGGAGGCATTTCCTTACACTGTCACATTCATAGGTTTTTGTTTTTTCACCCCAAAGTTTGAGCTATTCATGATTCAGCCACTTGAGTATGCACTAGCGTTGCGGGTAAGTAATGCAAGCTTGATAATCGGTTACCTTCCTTTTTTGTATATCTCGGTCTTAGCTTTTTTCTTAATCGTGATCTTTGATGCAGAGTGCAGTTTGAAGTGTAGGAGGCTGAATGCATGTTCCTAAGAATAGTTGTTGGATGGACCCTATCCCTGCCTACTGGTGCGGTCTCATTAGGTCAACTGTTGAGGTGAATTGGAATGTGTCTCCCATTGTCTTTGTGATTCTTTAATTGTATTGTGATTTATGGTAGGATCTGATGGAAAAAGAAGTTCAATGGATGTTTCAGTTTCTGTACAACATTTCAGCCCTAATCAAGACACAAATTACATTTTAAAGGGCATTTTGGTCCCTGTTTCTCATGAATGTCTCCTTGCCCTGAAGGGTGCAGGAGTATTTTTACTCAGCATCTTTGTCTCTAAAATAATGTGAAGTCAGACCAGAAGCATAACTCACAAGAATGTAGGACTTACTATAGAAGAGCAAGCCTTTCATTCACCATGCAGGCAGCAGCACAAGCTTCATTCACACATACTGGATGGTTGTTGCCCTGTTTACATGATGATTTGCCAACAGGTTTGTTTCATACGTTATTGTTTTTTTTTTTTGTTTGTTTGTTTTTTTTACCTTTGGGCCCTACTCAAGACTAACCTTTTCTTTTTTCCTGGTGTTTGTCCACAGAACGTAGCAAGACAGAATAATGACAGTGATTGTGGGGCCTTTGTACTGCAGGTGAGTGTCTAAGCAAGCTTGGCTTAGGTTTTATGGGCGACGTGGGGTGTGGGTCACAGGATAACTAACCATTGCGCAGGCTGAAAAGACCAGATCACTCTTTGGGTTGAGTGTGCATCAATGTAGAGACTAGCATTGATGCAGCAAATATGTGAAGAGTGTAAAAACGGAAGTTACTTTTGTTATCCGCCTTGTTCAGTAAGAATATATTTAAAAACAAAAGCAACAAGCAGTTGGTACATTTTGGGGTTAGAGATTAACCTTAATGCAGTAATAGAATTTTTTTATTTGATATTCACCTTTTCTTGCTACATTTGTTTAATGTTTTTTATACCAGGATCTTTTTGTGGTCTGTCCCCTTTACTTCCGACATGTGATATCATGTGATATCTTAAAGGGTTTTGGGAGGCTTGCTTAAGGCAAAGTAGTTATTCACACCAGTCTTCTGTCAGCAGTGCCTGGTGTGATTCTGCAGAAACAAACGAGTAGTAAATGTCCATTTCTCCAGCCTGTTGTTGAGTAACTTCCCTCCAGATGTCAGTAGCAGAAGGACCTGTAGGAAAATGAAGTTCTTGCGATAGAGCAGTACTGATTTCCTTCTTGGAACTAGTAATTTTGCTACTCATCTGAACTGGAGTGTGTGGATTGAGGTCTGAGGATCCAGGCCAGAAGATTTGGAAATTTTACGCAGGTTCTGTTTGCCCTGGAGACTGGATGGTGGTCTTAGACCTGCAGGAGGCATAGACCTGTCCAGTAGACCACCAGATGATACATTTGAGTTCACTGGGAATAGGGCTCCTGTCTTCTGGGTATTCTGGGGTAGGGGCACTCCATCCATCGTCTTCCCTGATGGTTTTCCTCGGGGTCCACTGGGAGGGGGCCTAAATTACAGACTTTAAACGCTACTCCGTTAGCCTAAGGGACAACTGGGTGGGTAACTGACTTACCCCTGGTTACTGGGGGTCACGTACTGTACCTAACTCGGTGTGCCTAACTGCCCCAGCCCCTAACTAACCACCACACTTAACAAATTCCACGTTCTTGGTATATGGTTTGGCCCTCCCCTAAGGCCCTGTGTGTATGTATGTGTATAGAGAGGGATAGAGAGGGATAGAGAGATTTACCAATTTTAGTAGAGGAGTGTTGCTCCATTTTCAAGTCCCCTTGTTAGTCTTTGGGGACACCAGGTAACTTACCTCCACACTCCTATTTGCTTGGGGTCATCTATCTACTTTTCTCTCGGGGTCTCTAGTTCTCCCAGCTCCCTTCTAACTATTTCACATCCTTGGGAGGGGGACCGAACCGCGCATTCCACTACTTTAGTATATGGTTTGGCACCCTTATAGGGCCCTAGCTATTTTCTGCTATTTCTTGCCAATGCTTGTTTTTCTATGCTAATTCCAAATACTTAACGTGTGGTATATATAGTGTGTACTTACCTCCAGTTGGGGGAGACTGCCTAGAAGTAATCTGTTGCTGTAATAAAGTACCTTTATTTTTGTAAAACTGTGTTGTTCCTTTCATGTGTGATAAGTTACTATGTGACTGTTGTGGTATTGCAAGTGCTTCAAACTCCTCCTAGATAAGTCTGGGCTGCTCACCACAGCTACCTCTAGAGAGCCCTGGCTTCCTCAACACTGTGTCCTTAACTAATAAGAGGTTGCCTGGTATAAGGTGCAAACACCATAGGTGTCCACCGCACACCAGGCCAGCTTCCTACACTGAGGCCTCAGCAGTTAAAGTGCAGGTGGTGTATTTACCTGCCTTCATCTGCTTCTTCCTATGCCACCATCTGTTACCACACTGTGAGGGTACTTGAACTCTTTCAGGTGTTGTGTGCTTAGGAGAACATGTTAGGAAGTGTTTCCATGTGGCATGTTGGATTCACTGGCAGTCATCCAGCAACAAGACCTCCCTTTGTCACGTATTGCTACAATCCATAGCCTGAAGGTTTTTCAGACTATAGTTTGCCATCTTGGTAAGCCTTTTGGCACTGAATGGCTGCATCTCCATCATCCTCCATGAGATTAACTTGTTAGTCTCGCTTCTGGCTTCCCAGATATCTTTGGATGAGGTGGTTCGTGCTACAGACCTTCAGCAGTTGTGCCCAGAAGTTTTTCTCCACTTTGCTGCATTGTAACCTACATGAGAGCGGTCGCCTGCTTTTGAATCAACAAGGTTTTTTTTCCTCCCTTCAAGGCTTTTTGGTCTCTTTCTGACCAGAGTTCACAGAATTACCAGCGAGCCCTAGTCCGAGCCACATTCTACTCTAGTCCTTTCTTGGATGAAAATGCACTAATATTAAAATGTTGCACTTTTACAGCCAGCGCAGGTGGAGTTCAAAACACAAATTGTTTTTCTTACCCGCCAGCTGGCATCAATCATGAGTGGCGCTCTACCACGTTAAAGGCCAGGAGTTCTGCTGGGTATGTTGTGGACGACCTTAGCACCTGGCTGTTTCATGCACACATCCTGGATTGTGATTCCTTAGAATTGCATTGTGAAAAGGCTCCACTTACCTAACCATGCTCTCCCGTACAGAGGAAAATAACATTAATAAATGTCACTTGCACTAAGTCGATATTTAAGAAACAGTTTTTATCAATAAACTCCTAAGCGACAGTTTCTGATGTGTTTTTTTTTTTTGTTTTTTTTTTCATCTCCACAGTACTGTAAGCATTTGGCCCTTGGTCAGCCTTTTACGTTCACACAGCAAGACATGCCAAAACTGAGACGTCAGATCTACAAAGAGCTGTGCCATTGTAAGCTGACTGTGTGATGAGGAGAGAATGAGAGGAGGGTCCCTCTCAGTACCACATTCGCTGAGGCACATGGCGCCCCGCTGGAAGACGTGTTTGAACCAGGGGCCAAAGCACCTGCTTTCAGAGACTATATGTGAAGGGCCTGGGGCCATTTGAGTAAGCCCTGATTATTTTGACGGAACTGTCAAGGGGGGTGTGGGGGGGGGGGTGGGAGGGTGACTAAATACAAAAAATGAAAGCAGTCTTCGACAACACAAAAAAAATCCGTCTGTGTTAGTACGTTCTAACTTAATATTGGGACCTCGCTTTTTTTTGTTTTTTACTTTTATTTTCTTGGTCACCATATTTTTGCATATTTAAATGTTACTGACTTAAGGACGCAGTTCTGTAGGTTTTTTGTCGAAACGAAAGATGACCAGAAAAACGAAAAAATGTTGACTAATAGGTGGTGAAACTGAATAAAAGTTGAACTTTGTTACCACTTCTGCTCCTGTTTTTGTAGCTGGGTTTGGGGGGGATGTTACAGAGGGATTTTAAGGATGTGTGGGGAGCATAAATGACAACTTTCCTTTAAGAGAATCTCCCTCTTTAATTAGTTTCTGCTGAGCTTTGTAGGTCTTTCCTATCAAATAGCGCAAGCTGGCTGCTAGCTTATTTGTTGCTTTGTGTCTCTTCACTACCTTTTTGTTTTGTTTCTCTCTCTCTCTCCTGGAGAATGTACACATTACTTATATTGGCAGTCCACATTTAATTCCGGCCAAGATTTCCAAACCATTTGTGTAACTGGATAGAGCTTATGACTGTAAAGTACCTTGTAGTAATATAGGGGTACAATGTTATCTTTTTTCTGAAACAGTTGGCACCGATAGTTTTTCTGAAATACTGCCAGCAGATTCTTACTCAGCCCGAAATGAACCCTCTGAGCATGTGTTGCCTCTGCTTCCGACCCCAAGACCTGTGCCGGCTCCAGGTCACTATGCCCATGCTGACACGGTTGACGCCAGGGACGCCGAAACAATCCTTTTCTCTCACGTCAAGTATGTGCCAGTTTGAATTCGACTGATGTTACACCTGAATCTGACTGCGGTGCTATACTTCCACTATTGGATTTTCCTATTCATCAATGAAGGGAGGCCACCTTGCGCTCCCTTTTTGGCACTGATTCTGATGACTATGACCAGGGTGATGAGTTCTCAGTCCTATACCAATGAGAATTGGGTTGACTATTTACATTAGGCTGGTGGCCTCAACATCCCTTATCTGATAGTCTTCTAGCTGTAGATTCCTTACCTGTGAATTCTCCCCACGCGTTACACTGGATCCGGAAGGTTTTTCATAAGCAGTACCCCTGCTTGCCGGTAGGTGGTGGTAATGTTCTCTCTCTCTCATCTATACGTGACTCACTTAAGTCAAGGTCCTGGTGGAGTGGAAGGTCCCGGGACCGGTCGTGGAGCCTGAAGTAGTCGTCATCTCACTAAGTCATCAGGGTTATTGGGTAAGTTGAGGCACAAGAAAAAAGGTCACGTCTAAGTGGTCTTCGCCTTCTCGTCCGTCAGCCGCTGCAACGACTGAGCGTTGTCATTCTAGTCCTTATTCTCCAGAACCTTGGCTGACACCTCGCCTAGTTTCCAGGAGCCAGAGTGACCCCTTCCCAATTAAAAGAATTTTAGAAAGCTATGCACTTTATTTTTGGGCAGGCTGACCTTAGTAGCGTGCCTTCAGGCCCCACAGGGTCGGAGGGGGCCCCATGTGGTTCTGCACTGATGGGCCCCAAGGATCCAGTCTTGGATCTGGGCCGGCGCCAGTCATACCACCCCAACCTTCCCCTGGCGCCGGTCATGTTGACACTCCCAGCGGCATCATCCTTGACTCAGACAAGCTGGATGGGCATTGCTGGGCACAGATTCAGGCACCCACAGGAGCTTTGCCTTCTAGGTCTGATCCTGAGCCTCGGGAAGGGCTGGGAGGGATTGCTGGACCCTTTAGAAAACCAGCCTTAAGAAGTAATGAACTGGCGTGAGGATCTGGGTGAGGCAAGTGGACTAGACGCTTCTCCACGTACTGGAATTCTTTCTCCCCCTGCTGTGGCTACGGATTAGGGAGCTTCCTTTGCTGTGTTGGTGCGGAGGGTGGCTGAGGTCCTAGACCCTCAACTACCCTTGGCAGCAGTCAAGACTAACATCTGTACAGAAGTGCTACAGCTTGGAGTCTCCACACCTGAACTCCCACTTCTGTTTAATGAGGCACTTTCGGGCGTCCTTTTGGGTATCTGGTCCAAACCCAGTACATGGACTCCTGTGAATTGGACTATTGCCCGCCACCATTGCAATGCGACATGTGACCCAAGTTTCTTCTGCAACACCCTAACCCTGAGAGCTTTGGGCCCAAGCCTCCAGTTCCCAAGGCACTTTCCCTACCTCTCTCCCAGAAAGGGAATCTAAGAGGCTGGACTCATTTGAGAAGATGTTTTTGTCTGCTAGCCTGACATTGCTGTCCGTGAACACTGCATACTTTCTGGGCCTTTATTCCCGCACTGTGTGGGACATAGTTATGGAAGTGCCTGCCCCAGGTCCGAGAGTAGGCCCAGGCTCTATTCTCGTAGGCTGTTGCTGGTTGGAGAGAGACAGCAAAAATCCCAATTTGTTGCGGATTTGACACAACCGACTTGCTAGGTAGAGTGGTTTCCACAACAGTGGCCATCAAGCGCTACGCCTGGCTGAGAACATCTCGGGGGGGTATGTCCGAGCTTCCCTTATGGACATAGCCTGTGATGGCTCTCGTTTCTTCAGAGAAGGGGCAGATTTGGCGCTTGGGTGCTTTAAGGACTCTTGTGCTACGGCCAGGTCCTTGGGCCTCGCAGAGGCCCCCAGTACTCCTCAAGTTGCCTTACCTGGCTACAGAAGAGGCTTCCAGCCACACCAATTCCTGCCTAGCCTCTGTGCCGCATATGTTAGCTAGCCTCTGTGTGGACGAAGGCATGGTATCCACAGACCTTGTGGATCAGGTGGCCAGTGGTCTGTTTAGAGGTTCACAGTAGTCAACAGAGACTTTCAGTTCACCATGTTCCCTTTTGGCTTTATCAACACTCCTCGGGTGTTCACCAAGATGATGATGGTGGTGGTGGCAGCTCATCTGTAGAGATGAGGGGTGTCGGTCTTCCTCTAGCTCGATGACTGGCTGTTGAAGGTGATCTTGCCCCAAGCTCTCTCCTCCCATTTCCAGACTACAGAAAGCCTCCTGCATTCACTGGGTTTCACTATAAACATGCTGAAGTCACACACACATGCTCTCCTTTTCCTCAGGGCTGTTCTGGACACATGCAGTTTAGGGCTTATCCTCTAAAGCGGCGAGGATATTCAGACTATGATACTGTTGTTTCAGCCTCCAGCCTGGATTTCAATGGGACTGACTCTGAGGCTGTTGGGGACTCATGCCCTCTTGTATCCTGTCAGTGGCACATGCCATATGCAGGCTGTACAGTGGGACCAGAAGTTCCAGTGGGCGCAGCATCAGGGGAATCTCTCAGACATTGTCCATATCTTGGAGGGAACTGCAAAAGATCTGCAGTAGTGGCTAACAAAATGTGATCGGGTCAAAGGCACATCCCTCTCCCTTGCCCAACCAGATCTCACAGTAGTGACAAATGTGTCATCCTGGGATGGGGTGGCTATCCGGGGGATGGGGAGATAAGAGAACTCTGGACTCCTGCAGAATCCTAAAAGCCTTCCTACCTTCAATCAAGGGAAGGATATTGCGGGTGTTGACGGACAACACCACTACCATGGTGGGGTTGTGGACCTTTGTCAAGAGGCTTGGCACATCTAGACATGACGGGAACAGCGGGGCATTTCCTTGGTGGCTCAACACCTACGGGGCTCTCTGAATGCCAGAGCAGACAAAGTCAGCCACACATGCCTAGCAAATCATGAATGGCATCTCCATTCAGAGGGGTTTGCCTTTGCTGAGTACGTGCACGCCAACAGTTTTGCAGGTTGGAGTTTACAAGGGGGCTCTCGCTCATAGATTCTTTTCGTCTCGAGTGGACCGCAGGCTTTCTGTACGCCTTTCTACCCCTACCACTTGGGCTCAGAGTTCTCAAGAAGATCAGGAACTACCGTACCCATGTCATTCTTGTGGCCCCAGACTGCAAGGAGAGTCTGGTATCCAGATCTACCCATCATGTCCGTCGATCCTCTGATCAGACTGCCTCTTCAGGAGGAACTGCTGTCTCAGCAGCAGGTGAGCATTCTTCACCTGAACCTGTCCTCTCCCCGCCTTCTTGCTTGGATATTGAACAGTAGCAGTTGACAGCTTTTGACCTTCCTACCAATGTCTGTAATGCCAGGCATCCCTCCACCAAGACGGTAAGTGCCTGCCGTTGGAAGAAAGTTGTTGAATGGTGTGTAGAAAATTCTGTTGCTCCCCTTTCTGCCTCTCTCTCTAAGGTTTAACTTTTCATTCTTTCCCGTGCCCAGCAGGGCTCTACCTTGGGCACTCTTACTGCTATTTATCAGCTATTCTGCTTTCTTGAGATTGCCTGATGAACCATCCTTATTTAAGTCTCGAATTGTACATAGGCTACTCAAGGGTCTTACTCATGTTCCTTCCTTCTGCATTCATTATGGCCCAGTGTGATTTTAATTTAGTTATGACTTTCCTGATGTGCACTGCTTTCGATACCCTCCACAATTGTCCTTTCAGACTTCTCATATTAAAAACAGCCTTCCTTGGGGCAATAATCACTGCCCACAGCCGCTCTACCTCTCTATATATCCTGACAAATCGGTGCTTCACACAAGAGCCTCCTTTCTGACAAAAGTGGTTAATCCTTTTCATGTAGCCCACTCTGACCCTGCCTTCTTTTTACGCACCCCCACATCTTTCTAAGGAAGAGTAGAGACTCCACCGCCTGGTCCCAAAAAGGGTGTTGGTGTTCTACATTAATCATACCTGTGAGTTTCGTGTGGATGACCAACTCCTCGTGGGGTATGTGCCTGCAAAGAAAGGTCAGGCGGTGCAGGAGCCAACCATCTCTTTGGGTCGTGCTCCTCATCAGTGTCTGCTACGCATTGCCTAAGAAGTAACCTGAAGGTTTGCATGCTCATTCCACCAGAGCTAAAGCTGCTAGCACGCAGAGTTCTGGTCCTGGACCTCTGCCAGGCAGCAATGTGGGCATCTCTGCACACATTTACCAAACATCATACACTGCGCAGTCCGGTCCATATGGATGGTGCAGTTTGCCAATTCGGTCCTGAAGGACTTTCTCATTTGAAATTGGCTTGTAGACCGTCCAGAGATGGTATAACTTCAAATTGCAAGGAATCTGCAGCTAGGAGACTCCATCAGATGAGCAAGTTACTTAACTTTGGTAGTGCCATTTGTGTTAGAGACTATAGCTAACTGTAGATTACTTACTGACCCACCCATCCTCCCTGCTCTATACAAACAGATTTTCTAGGGACAGGAATGATCCCTTTTTGGAACCTAGGTTTGACACGCCAGTGGTCAGTGTTCTTCATGGCTCTGCATTTCTGTTGTGAAAGTCATGAAAAGAAACTGCGCCTGGGTGGCACTTCTGTAGGAACCGCAACTTAATTTCCGGTGTGCATAAGGCTTGTGACTGATGCTGAGCCGATAAATGCCACCTGTGGGTGCACAGTGCTCGCAGAAAATCTTCAAGATCCAGTCTGATGCCTGGGGAGAATTCAAAGGTAAGGAATATGCATCTAGATAGTCTCTACCAGGTAAGAAACGACTAAAGGTAAGTAAATAATAATTTTTTGTTACTGAACCTACCACAGAGGAATCTGCCTCCTAAGCTATGGTCATGTGTAGGGTGGGTGAAGTTCTTGATCTCTACCTTGCCGCCATGGAGCTCAAAACAAATATTCTGTCTGAGGTCCTACAACTTGGAGAGATTTCTACTGAGCCTCTCCTCCCTTTTAACAAGGCTTTAACAGTCAATTTATTAGGGGCTTGGGCCAAACTTTGCTCTTGGCCCCATGTCAGCTGACCAATTAACAGGTGCTGTCCCTGCCCCGGATGCCCCTGCTTTTATCTTGTAACATCCTTAACCAGCAGCCAATTCAAACATGTTTCCTTCTACTCCTGATCTGGAGCCTAAAAATGTGGAAATATTTGGCAATCGAGTCTTTTTGTCCCCTCAGCATAGCCTCCTGCTCTGTCAATGCCATCTGCTTGGGCTGTTACCCCCATGCTTTTAGCAATTCGTTGACTCCAGTCCTCCCAGGTGTTCTTGATGATCTTCGTCCTGTCTTGCCCCAGGCAACTCAAGATCACCATGATGCGGCCAAGTTAATAAGTTGTGCCTTGTATTCCACCACCATCTGGTGAGCTATTGACACCAGTGGTTGTGGTCTGCTAGATTCTCTCACGATGTTCAGTACTCATGAATGGACTCTCCCTTTGAGATGATCCCGTTTCAGGACAAGGCTGACTACACTCTCAAGCGGTTTAAACAGTAGGGCTGCAGTGTGCTCCTTGGACCTATATGACTCCTTACCAATTGCAGAAGTTTCAGCACTCCTTTCACAGTTTTGGGAGACACTCATTAATGTCAGCCTGTCTAATTCGCCAACGCCCCTACCCCCCCCCCCCCCCCCCAAGAGATCCAGCAACTTTGGTTGTGGCAAATGCAACCCCGCACAAGTTCAGCATGCCACCCAGTCCGCAAAGTCCCTCCCATGTCACCACCTGTTAAAACTCTTTAGCATGCTCTTGACTGGACTCAGCACAGCAACCTGGCGTGAGTCTGACTGATTCGTTCCAGGTTAGCAAGAGATTACGTCAGACGGGGGTCCTGCAGATAGTTTGCAGGGGGTATGCTCTCCCATTCCTTTTTTCCCTGCCACACCGTCCACTGCTCACTACCGCCCCAACGACTGGCTGAGGACCATCTCTCCATTTTGCAGCAGGAAGGGTAATCCTTGTGTTCAATGGGGCTATCGAGAAAGTGCTGGTTTTAGAAGAGGAGCATGGTTGCTATACCTTCTTCTTGGTGCCAAAGAAGGCTCAAGTCGTTTGGCCTGTGCCTTCTCAGTGCCTTCCTCTAAAAGGAGAAGTTCAAAATGCTCCCCCTAGCCCTGTCGCCCTCGACCTTGGACTTGCAGAACAGCTTATATTTCCATCCTGCCAGCCCATCGGCACTCTGCGTTTCGGGATGGGACAGGAGAATTTACAGTTCACTGTGCTCTCCTTGTTTCACAAGTGCCTCTTGGGTGTTCACAAACATTATGGCAGTGGTGGCAGCTCATCTTCGGAGGTCCAGGGTACTAGCCTTCCCCTTACCTTGATGTCTGGCTGCTGAAGGCGGGCTCGCACCAGGTAGGCATCGGCCACCTACAGACTAGGGTGAACCTCCTGTTTATCTCTGGGGTTCACTCTCAACATGCCGAAGTCACACCTAACTCCTTTTCCAGCACTCTCCTTCCTCAGAGCCATTCTGAACACTATTTGGTTTCTCGGCTCTACCCTGGCACAGAGTGTATAGGACATCCTAATCTTTCAGCCTGTCATCAATTTCAGTAAGGTTGACTCTGAGGCTGCCGGGACTGATGGCCTCCGGCATCCTGCTGGTCGAGCACGCCAGATGGCACATGCAAGTTCTGCAGTGGGATCTGAAGTTCCAATTGGCACAATTTCAAGGGGAGGTCTTCAGTCACATTCAGTTTTTGGAGGAGACTGCAAAGGTTCTGAACTGGTGGTTGCAGCACTGCTATTGAGTCAGTGGTAGAGACCCCTCTTTCTTCCCTCCCCTGAGTAGACAGTAGGGACCCCTGTATGGGGTGGCCATCTGAGAGGTGGCGATTGGAGTCCTGTGGTCGAGTCCTGGCTCCACATCAGTCTTCTGGAGCTGAGAGCTTTCTGCTTGGTTCTCAAAGCCTTCCTGCCATCCTTCAAATGGAAGCAGACACAGCTGCTCATGGACAACAGTGCCATGTGTTTCTGGTAAAAAATTTTTTTAAAAAACAGGGCAGGTCGGGTGTCATAGCCCTTGTGCCAGGAGGTCTTTCACCTCTGGAAAAGGTTGGGCCACCTAGGACTTTTTCCTGGTTTGAACCACCTGACAGGATCATTGAATACCAGGGAGGGTGAGCCATCAATGCTTAGCATATCATGAGTGGCTGTTACACCCAGAGGTGGTGCAAGGTCTCTTTCATGAATGAAGAAAACCTTGGTCCAAACTGTTTGTCACTGCTGGGGAACATGCAATGTCTCTCGTGTTATGTGATATGTTCTGCCTTGATTGGAACTTGAGACTCCTGTAAGCCTTGCTGCTGATATCACTCCCAGCGCAAGTTCTGAGGATCAGGACAGAAGAGGCCCAAGTCATCCTAGTGGCTACAGAACAGGCATTGAGAGTATGGTACCCAAAACTTTTAGGCTTGAGCATGGGCCCTCAGATTAGGCTACCCCTGTAAGAGGACCAGCTTTTGCAGCAACAGTGCAAGGTTCTTCACCCAGTACTTTTCAGTCTCCACCTTAATGCTTGACGATTGAGCATAGACGGCTGAACCCTTCCACCTTCATCCGGAGGTGGTTGTCTACTTGGCATCCAGGCGTCCCTCGATTAAAATTATATATATCCATTGGGACAAACTTGTGGATTGGTGAGGCACAAGCCAGACTTCCCCCAAACCTACTGCCCTCCCAACCCAGCTCAAGTTATCAGACGTTCAGCTGTTTGCTCTGCTTTTTTCCTGGAAAGGCTTTGCTTTGGGCAGTTGAACTATTTTTTAGCTCTTACAGTTGCTGGATCAGCCCTGACTGTTTAAATAGCAGTTGCGATGTCTCTTGAAAATGCTTCTACATGTACCCCTTTTCACTTTGTGATGTCCCAGTGGGAGCTTAATCTGGTTCTGCTATGCAGGATGTGCACTCGATTCATGCCGCTTACAGCTCCCTATCAAGACTCTGTTCCTCATTGCCATCACCTTGGCACGGTGAGTGAGTGATCTTTCAGGTGCTTTCTATTCATCTTCCTTACACTACATTCTTCCCACACCAACTAGTTCTGCAGACTGGCATACTCCCTGACGATATTTGATTCTTGGGTGGACAATCAGCTGTTTGTGGAATTTGAAGTAGCAAAAAATGGCAAGGCAGTGCAGAAGACGGCTATCTCCTCCCGGATCATGCTTAAAGATCTGCTACACATTGGCTAAAAAGAAGCCTCAAGAAGGAATGTGCTTATTTGACTAGGGCCAAAGCTGCTCCCATCACATTAGCATGTGGTAGCCCTGTCCTAGACATACGGGTGATGTCTACTTAGCAATTGGAGGAAGCTGGCCCTCTATATATGGTGCCCTGAAAACACTGTACTGAGTTCAGTGAATCCCCACTTGGTTGAAGTAGATTGGACTAATGCTCTCTTCTTTGGTAGTGTGGCCCAGCAGTTTGGCTGATCAGAGGGTAGCGCTATGCATTTGTTGTACTCACAGAGGCAATAAATGACATGCTTGAAGAATAATTCTGCAACCAATTTAGAAAAATAACACTTTTACATATACTTTAAACCCAAGAACTTTGACATAAGGTAAGTATGTTTTCAAGCATAAATGCTTTTTAGTTAAAAAAAATCGACACAATTTCAGAGTTCTTCAATGTCAATCTAAGAGAGGAAAGCAATCCGCAAACAAGCACTTACTTGGCGACTCGGGGGACCAATCTTGTTGACTTAAGGTGAGTACTGGGCACGGGTCAGGACCACATCAACAGGTAACTCCAGGCAGCACTGGGGTGGCTGAGTGCAGAAGTGTTGTATGCTTTCTGTGCCCTATGTATTTCAATGGGATTTGGTGTCTGGGGAATTAGGTGGGCCAGTCGGGGGCAACCAACAGGTAGGTCACAAACATGGGGTGCTCGTGGACGTAGGTACAACTTTGGTCCTCTTTTCCCTGACCAATGCAGGGTCTGTTTCTTGGGGTCTGGTTTACTTTTCCCGGAGCACTTGTGGTTTGGGGAGTTGGGGGTCCTTTTGCCGCAGGTGACATCAGGGAGTCCAGGAGGGGTGAAACCACAATGGACTCGGACTCTGGATAGCTGGGAGACTTTGCTGGTACTGGAGGTCTTCTCCCACTCTAGTCTGATACTGTGGGTACAGTGGTGTCTTCAGGTGTCAGGTCTTTGCAGTTTCAGAGGCTGCAGAGTCCTTTCCTGGGAGTTTGTTGGAGATCAGGTCCGCTACTAATGGGATACTTGAGTCTTTTTCGAAGGCAGGGAGTCCTCCAGCTTTCTGGAGGCTCGGCTGCAAGGCGTCTTCTGGTGAAAAGTCTGCAGAGGAGTGTGGACAGGCTGGCGGGTTTGGTACCAGGTCAGCTGCTGCTACTTTTCTGCTGGTGCGACTATTCTTTGTTTTTTTCATAGGTCGTCAGGATCTGAGTTGTAGGGTTCCACCTAAAAACTCAATTTAGGGGTGTTACGAGAGTGCCAGGTGGTAGACAATGGGCTGACTACACCCTTTCTCTGACCACTTTGGCTCTCACCTCCGTGGGGGTGGGGGGGTAGAAACATGTATAAGGTGGCTGAACTGGTCAGATAGTCAGTTGACACGCAGGTAGGTTTTCAGAGGGCACCTTTAAGGTGTCTCCTGGGTGCATATATTAATAAATCCGTCATTGGAATCAGTGAGGGTTTATTAATCTTGAGATGTTTGATACCAAACATCCCTGGGTTCAGAGAAGCCATCATGTAGCTGGGAAACTCGTAGTGACCAGTGTCCAGCACATGTATTCAAAATGGCTTCCCTGTTCACTTAGTATGTCTAAGAATCGACAGACTTAGCAGGTGCATATCTGCTCATGCATATATGACCTCACGTGTCTTGATGCACCCTGCCTTATGGGTGACTTACACATTGCACATGCAGTGGTAGGGGACCTGGCACAGAGGGGTGTGTGACAAGTCATGGTTTCAATTATACCTGCACTAACACATGCAGTCTGTAATGGCAACACTGTGTGGGTTTGGTGAAGGGTCGTGGGGTGGCACAACTGTAGGTGCAGTCCTCGGGGACCATCCCTAGTGCTCTAGGTACCAGGGGCACCACTTATTAGGGACTTGCACAGGGTGCTAAAAAGTGTGCCAATTGTGGAGAACAATTGTGCAGTTTTGGTTAAGAGCTCTGGCACTGGAGACCTGTTGAGCAGGGACCCAGTCCACTTTCAGTCGAAATCACATCAGATACAAGGAAAAAAGTGGGGGCTAACCATAACCAAAAAGGATGCTCTTTTACAACTATTGTCTGGAAAATCTGGTTCGCCGAGAGAGGTATTTTGCCTGCTGGATACTGTAGTGTGTTCTGGTTTGAGTCCTCTCACTGACCCAACTTCAGACAGGTGCTCCTTTAGTATTTATTCAAAAGGTGAGCAGTCTGCAGATCAAAATCTATCAGAAGAACAAGTTACTTAGACCATCGAAAGCTCTTTCTGGTGGAGACTGACCATCCCATTCTCCCGGTTCTTTGAACTTTATCCATTAATATGATACTAAGTCTAGGAATCTGCACAATGCCAGTTTCCTTCTGGGGCTCTGCGCCCGGGAGCACGGACAGTCTTTAAAGCAACTGACATCAGTACACAAGAGTAGCACATACATAGGTTTGTCATGTCACTTCTGGAACGGTCTGTGCGGAGCCACAGGGCACCTCCTTCTGGTCCACAGAGGTACTGCTGAAAACATTGTGTAGTCGGACATGTGGGGAATATTCAAAAAGTGAGGAATCTGCGGCTTGATTGTGTCTACCAGAAAGAGCGTTTCAGAAGATAAGTAACATGTTTTTTTTAGGCGCTTTGAGGGGCTGGGCAATGTATCTACCTTAATGATAATTGCATTGAGTTAAATACAGTTTCCAGCCTCCCTGACAATGCTCTTGAATGCAGTTTCTACCTCAGGGAAACCTTTATACAGCCCTCCTTTCCAGCATAATGCACTGATTTCCATGCTTAAGAATGCTTTAGACATTGTAATTAACTTAATGCAATTAACTTTAATGTCATTACATCGCCTGTCCCCGTATAGTGCTGGATGGACAAGAATTACGCATTTTGTGCATTCCTCACTGCTAAGTGCAAGAGGGCTTTTCGTCTCTTAAAAAAAAAAAAATCTGGGACAGGCAGATGTGAAACCAGCGGAAATGGGTGGAATAACTCCAAGTTTTTTGTGCTAAGTCTTGGTCTGTCCTATTCTTACTTTGCTGGGTTTCTTGCAACCTAGTGGCCGAACCACAAACTGCTTTTATTAGGAGTGTTAATTTAGATCTTTTGCAAGCGGGTCCCATGTACACATGGTTCATGTACAACGCACTCCTTTTGTTGTGAGTACACCTCCTCTCCTGTCTCAATTTTTATTTCAATACAGCTTGCATCTGGACCAGCTTACCTGCTGCTCGGCTAAATTTCTAATGTTGACACTTTTTTTTCCAATGGCTGCTTGGTCTGTTGACCTTTTTGCCTCTTCTGTAGTTGTCCTTTTAACTATGCATTTTGAATCACCAACAGTTTGCAGCAGCTGAGAGGCATGGTCTCTGCATCTTGCTTGGGGGGCCGTCATATAATGCACGACTGTGTTCCGTGCTGCTGGTCAAGGATCCACTGAGTCCACCTGGCTTATGTTCCCATCAAGGGTGCCCTGACTGCATAGATGTTTATTTCATCTTTGGGGAAAAAATGGAGAAGAGTACAGTCTGTGCCACCAGCAATGGCAGGGGGTACCTTTCTATACACATCTGCTGCTTGGAAAGCTTGTTTTCCAATTTAAGGTCCTAATGACCTGCTCTTTTCAAGCGGGGAAAGTAACCCCAGGAGTGATGACTTGTAGGTCACACAAGTGTATCTTTTGGTAAAGACAATTGTCTTGGTCCAAGAAAAGGCATCAAGTCCGCCAGGGCAGGGTGTGCTTTAGGGACCAAGCACTCCATCTGTTGCACCATGCAGTCAAACTCGGCTGCTTGTGTTAATATGGCGGTCCTAAACCACCAAATGGGGTTGAACCAGTGTCTTCTGAACATGGCGTTTTCTGCCTGTAATTTCAAAGTCCCTTTACCAACTCCTAAATAAAACCCTTTCTTTGGCTCTAGGAATGCCCAGTTATTTATGTTGAGTTAACAGTGGTGTAGGAACCCTGGCTCTGTATATACTATATAAAAATTAGATATAGTGTGCACAGAGTCCAGGGGTTCTCCAAGAAGCTTGACAGAGGCAAAAATAGATAATACTAATGCTCTATTTGCGGTAGTGTGTTTGAGCAGTTAGGATTATCAGAGGGTAGTGTTAAGCATTTGTTGTACACACCCAAGCAATAAGTGAGAACACACACTGAATGACATAACTCCAGGCCAATAGGTTATTATATAGAAAAATATTATTTTGTTAACTGTTTTTTAGAACCACAAGATTCATTTAGCAAGTAAGTACGCTAAATGAAAGGTACTTTGCCTAGTAATAGTTGAGACTTTGAATAGATTCAAAATTGTACACAGTTGTCATTAAAATGGCAAAAAGCTATTTTAAAAGTGGACACAATGCAATTTTCAACAGTTCCTGGGGGAGGTTTCAGTTTCTGAGGTAAGTACCACATTTATGGGTTCAATCTCTGGGGTACAGGTAGTCCACCATTGGGGGTCAAGGCAACCCCAAAGACCCAGCAACACAGGGCTGGTCAGGTGCAGAGGTCAAACAGGAGCCGAAATAACATGGGCGCCTATGGAGACGGGATTACTCTGGTTCCACTCTGCTTGCAGGTAAGTACCCGCGTTGACAGAGGGCAGACCAGGGGTGTTTGGAGGAGTAGTGGAGGGGCACCAAGTAGGCACAAAAACCACACCCTCAGCGGCACGGGGTGGCTGCGTGCAGTGTGCAAACAGGGCATCTGGTTCTTCACGGGCAGTGGCGGTCAGGGGGTCTCGAGATTCCCTCTGCAGGGGTCATCGTGGGGGTGCAGAGAGGTCAGGCCAGTTTGGACATGTCATCGAAATCGCCTGGGGGTCCCCTCTGAATAGTTGGTTTCTCTGGACACGGGCCAGGGGTGTCGGGTGCCGAGTAGTGGAGGCTGGACCTTCTGGAGTGAGGTAGGAGTCCCTTTAAAGATGGATGTCTTTTCTTCTGGTTGGGCAGAGCCGCTGCCCATGTGAGTTCTTGGTCCTTGGTGATGCAGACAGTCCCCTGGAGGCTTTTCAGGGGTCGCTGGTCCTGTAGAATGCGTTGCTTTTCAGTTGCGGGGTCTTTGAAGCAGGAGACAGGTCGGTAGGGCTGGGGCCAAGTCAGTTGTCGTCTCCTTTTCTTCTCCGGGGGGTTTTCATCTCAGCAGTCCTCCTCCTTGTGAGGTTGTCAGGAATCTGATAATCTGGGTTCAGAGTCTCCCCTAAATACTAAATTTAGGGGTGTTGGGGTCAGGTGTCAGGAGCCAATGGCTACTGTCCGAGGGTGGCTACACCCTCCTTGTGCCCACTCCCTCTGGGGAGGGGAGCACATCCCTATCCCTATTGGTCCCCCTCCTTCAAAGCAAAATGGAGGATTTCTCAAGGAGGGGGTCACTTCAGCTCTTTGTCACCTTAGGGTGGACCTGGCTGGAGGCGTGACTCCTTGTTATTCTCGTTATCCCTCCGGACTTACTGCCAAAAGTGGGGGCTTGTCTGGGGGGTTGGGGGGGGGGGGGGGGGGGGTTGGCATATTCACTGGCTGGAGTGTCTTGATGGTAGCACCAGTCCTGAGTCTTTGAGGCTCACCGCCAGGTGTTACAGTTCCTGCAGGGGGGGACGTGTGAAGCACTTCCACCCAGCGCAGGCTTTGTTTCTGGCCCCAGAGAGCACAAACGCTCGCACCCCACGGGGTCAGAACCTCATCTCTCAGTGGCAATCTGGCACAGAACAGTCTGTCCTGCACTGAAGGATTGGTTAAAAAACAGGGCATATCTAAGATGCCTTCTATGTGCATTTTTTAAATAAATCCAACACTGGCATGAGCGTGGGCTTATTATTCTGAGAAGTTTGATACCAAACTTCCCAGTATTCAGTGTAGCCATTATGGAACTGTGGAGTTTGTTTTTACAAACTCCCGGACCATATCCTTAATATGGCCACACTGTACTTACAACGTCTAAGAATGGACTTAGACATTGAAGGGGCATATTGCTCAAGCAGCTATGCCTCACCTGTGGTATAGTGCATACTGCCTTAGGGCTTTAAGGCCTGCTAGCGGGGTGACTTACCTATGCCACAGGCAGTGTTTTGTGTGCATGGCACCCTGAGGGGGATGCCTTGTTGACTTTGCCCTTTTCTCCCCACCCCCACACACAATCCTCAATGGCAGTATGTATGTGTTAGGTGAGGGGTCCCTTAGGGTGGTACAACACATGCCGCAGCCCTTAGGGACCTTCCCTGGTCACAGGGCCCTGGGTACCACTGGTACCTTTTACAAGGGACTTATCAGTTTGCCAGGAGTGCGCCAATTGTGGAAACAATGGTGGGGGTGGGGTGTAACTGCAACAAGGAGCCATTTCCCTACAAGTGGCTTGCATGAAAGTTAAGGCGTCATTTTCCCAGGTGAACAAGGTAGTCAGGCGCCTTGTGAAGTGGACAGAATATGTAGCAGTCTATCCCTCATCCATGTAAATGTCGTCATGGCCATTAAAGGCAGACACTGTGGCAGGTGTAAAACTGGTACAGTTTTCCCCATACTTTGCTTTTAAGTAGTTCATGCTAACCCTATATTAAGAAACTACAGAAAAAACAGCTGATTATCTAAGATCTTAAGGAACATAACAAAGGCACCTTCAGCCCCTATGGGGATGAGGGAGGTAGACCCTAGGTCATCAGGGTCTCCTAATCCTGCCGGAGGAGGCCTTTCAGACCAAGGCCAATGAATATCTGTGAGGTGGGAGGCTTGTGCCCCCTCTTCACATTCTGCAGGGTGGCGCCCATCATTTTACTTTGTCAGTGAAGACCTTATTGCTACTTCTACAAGGACAATAAACTCTGCCCTGTTGGTGGGCTGAGAAATAGTGGCATTGAGGACCCCTTCCTCTTCGCCATAGCCACCTTGAGCATTCCTGCGATGGAACACTTATTCCACGTGCACAAGATGGCCAGGGTCACAGCCAAATTGCTCAGAGGTAGCAAAAAGACCACATCCTTTATTTCAACTTGCAAAGACTTAAGTCTTACATTGTTAGGGGTTTCCTTTTAATGAAGTTTTTTTCCTTCAACCTTGTAGCAACCTCTCATTTTCCTGAGACTTGTCGAAAATTTATCTCAGTTACTTTCGGCTTGACCTTCCTGCTTCCTCAGTGTAGTTTCAAAGTGGCCCATTTTCAGTTCAAGTTTTGGGCGGCATTGTCCATCAGAACTTTTCCAGTTATGTTCCAAGTTTGAAAGGAGTTAAAGCTGCATCGCTTTAAGCAATAACAGATGATGCAGCAAAAGTTATTTCCCACACTTAGAAACCAGCATCCTCCAATCGCACCATGACTGTCTCTTTGCCTTTGACCCTGCAAGTTGACTTTTGGTTAGGTTTGTGCTGTACAATTACCACATGCATCCCACTACCTAGCTGCCAACCATTGATGTATATATATATTCTTCAGTGGTGGTGAATGCTTGTGTTTCAGAGCTTTCCTAGCTGCTATACTCCCATTCACCTCTGCCCAAGACAGCATCTCAGGAACTAAAGTAGTAGTTTGTGAGATGTCTCCTTCTTGGAGTAATAAGAACTTCTTTCACCCCAGAAACCGGACTCTGATATTGTGCCCAACATTTCTATATAAAGAAAAAAGAAGGGCTCTGTCAAAGTCTATAGTTCACAGAAATGTAGACCGGTCCCTCCCCCAAGCAGAACTTTTGTTTTCTTTGGCTCTGTTATTGGCTGCTGTTAAAGACCATTGTGTTCAGTAGGTCTTTAGGATGCCTCAAACCACGTTCAAGTCTTACAAGAATACAAAAAGCCAATACTATCAGTTTAGACACCACCCTTGATCTGAATATCACCTCTCTGGGGTTTTTATCTGTCTAGATGCTGGCTCCAGTGGTAGCCTGCCTACAGCATCATCTGAACTACTATCCATACATAGACAATCCTGGCAGCACCATGGGTTAAGTTAGTCAGGCTTGCACAACATTAGATACCCAGTGAAATACCCCCAAATATTTCTTGCCACCTTCCAGAAGGATCAAGATGATGGGAACAACCCTGGTGTTCAGCTCGGCAGTGGCTCACCCTCCCCGCCATACTCTTTCACTACCAGCAGTCAGATGGTGGATCACTTCATGAGCAACCTTGTATGAGCTGCTAGTCTTAAAGACGTATAGGCTTACATGAGTCCTTCATATGGGTGGTTCTCCATGCCAAGCACCACCTACAAGAAACACTGCAAGTGGAATTCTGCTTCTGTACATTGATCCTTCTCTGAGGGCAGAGAGCTAAGGGAGAAGGCTTACAGTAGGGAGCAACAGAGCCTGGCATCATCATCTTCAGAGACTGCTTTAGTAAACATTACATCTGTTGTCAGAACTGGCTCATATCCGCTCAGGCCACAGGCCATTGCCTTTTCTTCAAGAGCTTCCAGGACCTGGCGCTCACACTGCTCATTTTGTTACCTTCACTCAGGCTGTGCTGCCTTTGACTCCCTGTGGTGCACATTTGGGCACTAAGTAGTTCTCTGGGACCTTCAACGGCACTTTCTGCCCCAGCCCAAGCCAGTGCCATTCTGCATCCTCATGCTGGCCCGGTGATGGCAGCTTCTCCTGAGCAGTCAAAAGCCCGGTCAGTTTCTCCAGGGCCTGATTCATCCTTGCTGCCTCAGGCCCAGACTTGGGTTCCGAGCCGAAGCTGAATATATCAAAGTTTCAGAAGACAGATGCCTATTTGCTTAGATTGTGGTGTAAGGCAGAGTGTGTAGATGAGGAAGAATGCTATCAAGCCTCAGGGAGAGCAGCCCCTCTTGCATGTTGTTTCAAACTTCATGGGACATATAAAATTTTCACAAATAATGGTTGGTCTACTACAATTGGGAAATTGAATATAAATGTGAAAGTACTTGAAGGATGTGTGTGGGAAAGTGCCATCTTTCTGGCAGAATTACCCCCCCCCCCCCTCTTTTTGTCTGATGTCAGTGTGTTTGGACTGTGGTTCACTGGGATCCTGCTAACTAGGACCCCAGTGACTGCTCTCTCCTCTAAATTTAGTTGTTGTTACTTTTCACACTCACAATTGGCATACTGGTGCACCCATATAAGTCCCTAGTATAAGATACGTAGGTACTCAGGGCATTGGTATAACAGGTGTCCAACATGGGCTGCAGCATGTCATATGCCACCAATGGGAGCCCATGCAATCTGTGACTGCAGGCCTGCCATTTCATCCTGCGTGAAAGGATGCAGGAACCCTTTCACCTTCAAACATAACCACTGCACTTAGACATTATAAGTCATCCCTCTGGTAGGCCCTTCAGCCCAAAGGCAGGGTGCATGCCTTTAACTTTAAGGGTACCCCGGCAGACCCCAGGCCAATTCCTGGACTCTAAGTGCAGAGAAGCCATCTTAAGGTATATTGTGGACACTGGTCAACATGAGTGGTCCAACTACATACTGGCTACTGTGAAGCTAGGAATGTTTGGGATCAAACATGTTGGAATCCTGCAACTACACTGATAACTAAGGTATATTGTGGACACTGGTCAACATGAGTGGTCCAACTACATACTGGCTACTGTGAAGCTAGGAATGTTTGGGATCAAACATGTTGGAATCCTGCAACTACACTGATAACTTGTACTCTGGGGGGTTCCCTAGGGGATCCCCCCCATTTCTGCCTGTGCAGCCTTACGGGGTCCAGCTGCCAGCCCATGCTGCTGCTGACTGCAGACTTTGTTCTGCCTTCCTGCTGGTGAGCCAGGCTCATGCATGAGGAGCAGAACAAGGGATTTCTTGCAATGGAGATTGGACCACCGCTCCCTGTGTATTAGGTGTCAAAGAGCTGGGGTGGGGTGGCCTGTAAGCGCCACCAGACTGCTTTGAAGGGCACATTTGGTACCCCCTTGATAATTTGGGTTGCACCCCTGGTTCCTGCTCTGGTGTGAAACTACACAAAGGACAGGGGAGTGATCGCCTGCCTGACCAGTCCTCCCCTAGGGAGGTGCCCAGAGATCGGCCAGGTGGGCACTCGATTCTGCCATCTTGAAAATAAGATGTGCAGAGGCCCTTGGGAGAATCTCGTTGGTTAGGCCAAGTAGATGACATCCTTGACCCCCTCTGATATTTGGGTCACTGCAGAGAGTGACCAACCCTCTTTTACGGTTAAAGGGCTCCCTCGCCTGTAAGTCCTCAATTTCGTCAAGAAAGACTCTTCAAGGAACTCCCTGCAAGACATCATCTGCTCCTGGCCTCTGGAACTGCTGCTGGTCTGCTTTGGAACCAAAATAAGTCTGCTTCTTGTGGGAAGGCTCCCGTTGCAACATTGTTTCTCCATATCCTGCATGAATTCTGGAACATCCATGGCTGTGCATCCTCCAGGGTCACAATGTCTGCACCTGGAAGCATGAAGGAATCTCCCTTGGAGTGAATGAGTCACTCCCCTCACATCCGCAGGCACCTCAAGACGACGACGACTGGCTGGTGGATCCTGCTGTCCCACGGACAACCTAAAGGCTCTGCTCACAAGTGGTGGTTCTGTGGCCTCCTCTGGTCCTGCCTATCTTCTGACCAACTTGGGAGATGGTGGGCCCCTGCTCCTGCCATTGGACTGAAACTCTTGTGCACCGTAACTGTTGCTCTTGCCAAGGTTTGTTGATTTTCCCTTCAGAGATTTTCAGGCGCTAACAAAGCCTCAGCCCCCAGCACTCTGCAACTCGAAGATCTGCCCCTGTCCTGCAACATGGGACTTCTGTTTTGTTGTGCTGCTGAGGCCTCCTTATGACTCCCTGTGTCCATCGCCTGTGGGTCATTTGTGGGGGCTCCAGTGACTGCTACTGGCCTCCCTGTGTGCTGAGGGCCCACCCTGACTCCCCCCTCAAGGTTAGTCTCTCCTGGACCTTGCTGGTGCCCAAACACTTGCAAATACATCTTCAGATCCTGCCTGCATTTGCCAGTGTTTGTTGGTGGCCTTGCTGGTCACTGACCTTCCTGCAATCCGGAGAACCGATGTGGGACAGCTCGGGGGTGACTCCTAGGATCTTCTGCAGCTCCTGGACCCTGCAGATAGACTTTTCCTTCACCAACCTGCAGGAACTTCACCTCTAGGAGAGTGAACATTGCCACCTGGGCACCTCTGAAGGTGCTGGACTCTGTCACCTTCCTTTTCAGGTCTTCTGTGTCCGAAATCCATCCTTGGGTTCCACTGGCATGGTCCATGGGTTGCGACAGCAGCTGGATAACTGAGGCCTACATTGACTTCAGTGAGGGTTTCTGATGTCATTTCATCCCTATGCATCTGGGTCCCCTGGTGTAGGTACTCCTTTCTTCTGGGTATCCTTAGGCGGGACACACTCCAACCTTTCCCCTGTCATTGGGTTTCCTCAGGTTCCACTGGGAAGGGTCCTGAAACTCTCAAATTCCAACCGCATTTTTTCTGTTAGTCTATGGGACGACCGGGTAGGTAACCACTCCGCTCCCGGTCGCTGGGGACACTTGCTTTACTTACCTTTGTGTTGGACATGGCCCTTTTCACAGGGTAATTCCCCCAACTTTTTGCCTTCCTCCTCCTCTTTTTTTTCTGACCATTTTTGTTGACATTAGGACTCTGGGCACTTTACCACTGCTGATCAGTGCTAATTCACATGTGCTCTCCCTTCTGAACTTGGTGTAAATAGCTTACACCTAATTGGCACATTTAATTTATCTGTAAGCCCCTTGCACAGTTGTATCCCTATATCCAGGGCCTGCAAATTAAATGCTACTAGTGGGCTTGCAGTGCCACAGAAGAAGCCTTTCAAATCTGTCTGGGGCCTGCTAGCGCAGAGGCTGCGTGCAGTTTACTGCCACAGGAACATGGCATCTAAATTTACCTGCCAGGCTTGGAACTCCCCTTATACTACATATGTCATCCCTAAGGTAGGTCCTAGCTAGCCCTATGGGCAAGGTGCTGTGCATATAAATGTTAGGACATATATCTTTATGTACTACATGTCCTAGTAGTGACAAACAGCCCAGGTAGTTTCTCCCTACTGTGAGCGCTGACCCTCTCAAAGGATTGCATGATAAATGCCCTAACATATGTTTAAGTGGTATTGTCTAATCTGCGATGGGTGGCATAAGCATGTTTGCTATGGTTGGAATGCTGCTTACTGGTGTAGGTGGATTATTTATTACCATTATAGAAATGGCAATTTTAGAAAGTGAGCATTTGTGTGCTTACGACTCTGGTGTTTTGCACCTGGACTCCAACCCACGTCTGGGGCAGAGTGACAGCTGGGATTTGTGCATAGTTTTCAGACAGCCTGTACACAGGGAGGGTGGCGGTGTCACAAGAGTGCATCTGCATTTTGAATAGTCTTCCTGGGCTGGTAGAGGTAGAGGCAGGGCACGTCTGCAATTGTAAAGGCTATGCCCTGGCCTCACACAAAGGGCTTAACACCCCACCCCACCCCGAATCCCCCTCAGCCCCCGATGCCTGGAGCCAGAGCTGGAGGAGAAAGGGGAGATCCCTTGAACCCGTTGGCGCTGGTTGGAACCCCTCGGCGCTGGTTGGAACCCCTCCTCCCCCTTTATTGAGGCTGCGTACAATGAATATAAGAACATGGGGTTGCCCCTCAGTTTGGGTGAGCACTTTTGGAACTGGGACAGAACTTCTGTCAGAAGGTCTACTGAACGGCGTGAAGGACACATTTGGTCTTCAGTCTTCCCCTACCTTGATGACTGGCTGCTGAAGGTGGGCTTGCCCCAAGCTGTCATCTCCCTCGTCCATACTATGGCGGACCTCCTGCATTCACAGGGGTTCACTATAAACGTGCCAAAGTTACACCTGAATCCCTCTCAGATGCTCCCTTTCATTGGAGCTATTCTGGACACAGTGCCGATTCAGACCTCTCCTCCCAAGTGGCGAGTCCAGGATATTCGGGTCATGATGCAGATGTTTCAGCCTCTATCCTTGTATTTCTGTGAAACTGACTCTGAGGCTGCTGGGCCTCATTTGCTCCTGCTAGTGACACATGGCATAAGCAGTCTGTGCAGTGGGACCTCAAATTCCAGTGGGTGCAGCATCATGGGAATCTCTCCAACATGGTCCAAATCTTGGAGGGGATGGTGTGAGATGTGCAGGTGTAGCTTTCGGGTCAGAAGCAGATCCCTCTCCCTTCCCCAACCAGATCTCACCCTCGTGACAGATGTGTCACTCCTGGGATGAGGCAGCCACATGGGAGAGGCAGAGTCCCATTGCTAGATCAACCTTTTGGAGCTCAGGGCGATCAGACTAGCATTGAAAGCATTCCTTTCTTCTTTTTTTTTTCTTTTTAATAATTCCTTGTTATTTCAAACGAATGTCAGCATACGGTTAGAACACATATTAAGTTCACATTAATAACATCTCGTGCACAGTAGCCTCAGGAAACAAGCCATCATTACGTGGCCGCTTTACTTACATCGTCCCCTGTCTCTATCCCTGTGCCTCCTTGCCTCCCCCCCTTCCCCCATTAGGCCCAGAATGTCATTCCTGCTCCCCTCCAATTATCCTACTATGTCTCTGTATGCAACCTATTTGGACCGCGTTATTCCTTCCCTCTTTCAAAGGGAAAGTGGTGCAGGTGTCCTCGGACAACACCACCGCCATGTGGTACTGCAACTAGCAGGGTGGGGTGGGGTCGTGGACCCTTTGTCAAGAGGCTCTCCACTTCTGGATGTGGCTGGACCATCAGAGCGTTTCCCTGAAGGTTCAACATCTGGCGGACTCTCTGAATTTAAGAGCAGACAAACTCAGGCATCAATGCCTGGTCGATCACGAATGGCGTCTCCATCTGGAGGTGGAGCAAGGTTTCTTTCAGCATGGGGCGAGCCTTGGTTAGAGCTGTTCGCCTCCGCAAAGAACACCTAATGTCAGTTGTTTAGCGCGTTGGAGTAAATGACGTGGTTAATTATGTTTTACAGGTCACCACTTAAAGTTGTGATAGTTTTCCCATTCACAAAAGACAAGTACCATTGGGTTATATACAAGAGGAGTATAAATACCTTCTTAGTGAGGACTAGGCCCTTTAAGTTCCTGATGAATTGCCGTTCGAGCTGTAGGGACGGTTAGGGCGAGAAGCATGTTGACCATTATATTTGGAGTGTAGGTAGGTAGTCACACCGAGATTAGCATTTGCCTCTATCTCCATATGGAGAGTAAAGGATACTCTGATCCTGTGGGGAATTAGGCCATTATACCTGATAGGTCCCCTCTATCTGTTTTCAATCTTGACATAGGTTCCTACCTATACAGAGATTCAAGATTTCCTTTTTGGTACCTATAGTAATTTTTAATCTCAAATTATCCAGTCCTCTTTTCACCCCATCCCTCCTGGCAGCAACGTTCAAAAGATCTTTGGCAAAGAGCCCCCTCACGGAGGCCTCATCAGGCAATGTAAAGCCGGCCAAACAAGGAGCTATGTCCATTGGTGAAGCATGCCACCCATGGGCGAGTGAGGGCAATTGTTTTAAACAAACGGCTGTGTGTTGATCATCTAGTGACTGCACCTAATTGATTGAGTGGGGTCAAAATCATCAAAACAGTGCACTATATTTTCTATTGTGCAGAAGAAAAAAAACATCTCTAGATGGGTTGCTTTCTGCATTAAAATGTGCTACGCATTGGTTAAAAAGCAACCCCCAGAGGGTTTGCGCGCTCATTCTACCAGATCAACATCTGCACCCACTACATTAGCACGTGGAGTTCCATCCTGGACATCTGCCAGTCATTAATATGCGCAAACCTACACACATTTACTAAACACTACTGCCTGGACACTCAGATTCGAAGGGATGGGTACTTTGCCCATTAGGTCCTGCAGGACTTCCTAGTATGATCTTAGTTCAGAGACCCGCCTCCGGGGATGGGTTTTGCTTGGTTATCTATTCTAAGGTAAGAAATCCGTAACTAGAATTCTCTATCAGATGAGCAAGTTACTTAGCTTTAGTAACAAATTATCTGGTAGAGACTTATTCTAGTTGCAGATTCCTTACTGATCCACCCACCCTCCCAGCTCTGCAAACTGACTTCTAGGGATAGGGAATTCAGTTTCAAGGCCCTAGTTTTGGCACACCAGAATGGGTGTTTGACATGGCTCCGTGCTTCTGGCGTGGAAAGTTGTGAAAAGAAACTGATGTCAGCGCTCCGGGGTGGTGCCTATATATGACCCATGATGTTGTTTCTGGCTACCATGACACCAACGATGGACGCAGATTCGACTGATGCCACCTAACGTCACGCAAGGGTACTGCTTGAAGAAAAATATGCAGATCTAGACTGATGCTTGGGGGAAATTCTAAGGTAAGGAACCTGCAACTAGAATATGTCTCTACCAGATAATTCTTTACCAAAGGTAAGTAACTTGTTAATCACATTCTGTGTCCCAGTGGCCTGGCTAAATGCCCATAGCCCAAAGTGACGCATTTCCTGGAACCATCATCGGAACCTTATCCTGTCTATCATTCTGAAACTTACTCAACCTGTCTCCCTCAACCTCTCTTGCTCAGCTCCTAGTTCCCGTGTGACCAGTAACCATAGAAAGGTCACCTCCTCCTCCTGGTGCTCTGCTGCTTCACAAAACTTACCAGGAACATGAGGCCTCCTTATGCCCCTAAATCTGGACAGGCAGGATCCAGGAAGACTAAGCAGGCTTAAGTAAGAAGGGACCCCAGTTTAGAAAGACCCCTTCGTTTTTTTTTTGTAATTTGACATCCAGGCTCATCCGAGCCAAGTCCCCATTCTCTGGGTATCAGTGATGGTTGCTGTTAGACCTGACAGCCTTAGGGTGGTCCCCCTCCAACTTTTTTGCCTGCCTCCCTCCGCTTTTTGACAATGTTTTTGCTGGAATAGGACTCTGCACACTTTACCACTGCTAACCATTGCTAAAGTGCATATGCTCTCTCCCTTAAAACATGGTGACATTGGCTCATAACCAATTGGCATATTAATTTACTTGTAAGTCCCTAGTACAGTGCACTGCATGTGCCCAGGGCCTGTAAATTGAATGCTACTAGTGGTCCTGCAGCAATGATTGTGCCACTCACAAAAGTAGCCCCTTTCCATCTCTCAAGCCTGCCATTGCAAGGCCTATGTGTGCAGTCTCACTGCCACTTCAACTTGGCATTTAAAAGTACTTGCTAGGCCTGAAACTCCCCTTGTTCGACGGCATGTGTAGCTGCAGATACACATGCTGTGCACATCCCGCCATCTGGTGTTGGGCTCGGAGTGTTACAAGTTGTTTTTCTTCGAAGAAGTCTTTTCGAGTCACGAGACCGAGGGACTCCTCCCATTTCAACTCCATTGCGCATGGGCGTCGACTCCATCTTAGATTGTTTTTTTTTCAGCCATTGCGTTCGGACGTGTTCCTTTTCGCTCCATGTTTCGGGTGGGAAAGTTAGTTAGAATCTCGGAAAAAACTTCTGTATTGTTTGCGTTCGGTATCGGGTTAGTTACAACAGATCAACACTGAATTTAGAAGAGTTCTGGTGGCCCTTCGGGGTTTTTTCGATCCCCCGTCGGGGCCTGGTCGGCCCGGCCACGTGTGAATTCAAGGCTGATGGAACGGACCCCATTCCGCTTCTGTCCAAAATGCCATGACAAGTATCCGTATACGGATCAGCATCTGGTCTGTAACTTGTGCTTGTCCCCAGAGCACAAGGAAGATACTTGTGAGGCCTGTCGAGCGTTTCGGTCCAGAAAGACGTTAAGAGACCGAAGAGCCAGAAGACTGCAGATGGCGTCGACTCCGACAGAACAAGAGTGTTTCGAGGAAGAAGAGGAAGCTTTCTCTATCCAAGAGTCGGACTCGGAAGAAGAGGAAGCTTTCTCTATCCAAGAGTCGGACTCGGAAGAGCTTGAGGCCGAAGAAACGCCGAAAACCGTGAGTAAGATGTCGAAACATAAGACTCACGAGAAGTCAACAAAAGCCCAGGGGACGCCACCGCCAACAGGCCATGGCTTAACCCAAACAAGCGGTGACCGAGCCAAGGCACCGAAAAAGGGCACGCTGGTGTCGAAGTCATCTGACTCCGGCCGAGATACCGCCACACAGCAATCTCGGACCCGAGACATCGGCTCTGAGAAATTTCGGCACCGTCACAGCAGCACCGAACAAATTCGGCATCGAGACACCACCACGCCGAAAATTACAAAGGTTTCTTCGGAGCCTAAAAAGACCTCCGAAAAAGTTTCGGTTCTGAAACATCCAGCCTCGGAGCCGAAAACAGGTTCCTATACAGAGGAACAAGGATTGGCCTCCCAAATGAAAAAACATAGATTTGGAGAGGACCTTCAAGCTGTAGAGCCAGACTATACTCAAAGGAGGCTCCACATTCAACAAGACACAGGGAAGATAACCACTCTTCCTCCAATTAAGATAAAAAGAAAACTTGCCTTTCACGAAAAGGACAAGGAGCCACAGGCAAAGGTGGCAAAGAAAACAACTCCACCACCTTCTCCACCACCATCAGTGCACACATCACCAGTAGCAACTCCTCCACTGATGCACTCCCCGACTCATACTGCCATGAGTCAAGATGATCCCGATGCATGGGACCTTTACGATGCTCCAGTATCGGACAACAGCCCAGACTCGTACCCTACCAGGCCGTCCCCTCCTGAGGACAGTACATCTTACACACAGGTGATCGCAAGGGCAGCTGCTTTCCATAACGTCACCTTGCATTCAGAACCAATTGAGGATGACGACTTGTTTAACACGCTAACTTAACCTCCACTCATAGCCAGTACCAAAGACTACCTATGCTCCCAGGAATGCTAAAACATTCAAAACAAATCTTTCAAGATCCTGTTAAAGGCCGAGCCATAACTCCAAGAGTGGAGAAAAAATACAAGCCACAGCCAACAGATCCTGTTTATATTACAACGCAGTTAACTCCAGACTCAGTAGTTGTCGGGGCAGCTCGTAAGAGAGCAAGCTCTCATACCTCGGGAGACGCACCACCTCCAGACAAAGAGTCGCAAATTTGATGCTGCGGGCAAAAGGGTTGCAGCACAAGCAGCAAACCAATGGCGCATTGCCAATTCACAAGCGCTTTTGGCAAGATATGACAGAGCGCACTGGGATGAGATGCAACATTTGATAGAACACTTACCCAAGGAGTTCCAAAAAAGAGCACAACAAGTGGTGGAAGAAGGACAAAGTATCTCTAATAATCAGATACGGTATTCAATGGATGCAGCAGATACGGCTGCAAGGACAGTAAATACTGCAATAACAATAAGAAGGCACGCATGGCTCCGCACGTCAGGTTTCAAGCCAGAAATTCAACAAGCCGTGCTAAATACAGGGAGTGCAGAATTATTAGGCAAATGAGTATTTTGACCACATCATCCTCTTTATGCATGTTGTCTTACTCCAAGCTGTATAGGCTCGAAAGCCTACTACCAATTAAGCATATTAGGTGATGTGCATCTCTGTAATGAGAAGGGGTGTGGTCTAATGACATCAACACCCTATATCAGGTGTGCATAATTATTAGGCAACTTCCTTTCCTTTGGCAAAATGGGTCAAAAGAAGGACTTGACAGGCTCAGAAAAGTCAAAAATAGTGAGATATCTTGCAGAGGGATGCAGCACTCTTAAAATTGCAAAGCTTCTGAAGCGTGATCATCGAACAATCAGGCGTTTCATCCAAAATAGTCAACAGGGTCGCAAGAAGCGTGTGGAAAAACCAAGGCGCAAAATAACTGCCCATGAACTGAGAAAAGTCAAGCGTGCAGCTGCCACGATGCCACTTGCCACCAGTTTGGCCATATTTCAGAGCTGCAACATCACTGGAGTGCCCAAAAGCACAAGGTGTGCAATACTCAGAGACATGGCCAAGGTAAGAAAGGCTGAAAGACGACCACCACTGAACAAGACACACGAGCTGAAACGTCAAGACTGGGCCAATAAATATCTCAAGACTGATTTTTCTAAGGTTTTATGGACTGATGAAATGAGAGTGAGTCTTGATGGGCCAGATGGATGGGCCCGTGGCTGGATTGGTAAAGGGCAGAGAGCTCCAGTCCGAATCAGACGCCAGCAAGGTGGAGGTGGAGTACTGGTTTGGGCTGGTATCATCAAAGATGAGCTTGTGGGGCCTTTTCGGGTTGAGGATGGAGTCAAGCTCAACTCCCAGTCCTACTGCCAGTTCCTGGAAGACACCTTCTTCAAGCAGTGGTACAGGAAGAAGTCTGCATCCTTCAAGAAAAACATGATTTTCATGCAGGACAATGCTCCATCACACGCGTCCAAGTACTCCACCACACGCGTCCAAGTACTCCACAGCGTGGCTGGCAAGAAAGGGTATAAAAGAAGGAAATCTAATGACATGGCCTCCTTGTTCACCTGATCTGAACCCCATTGAGAACCTGTGGTCCATCATCAAATGTGAGATTTACAAGGAGGGAAAACAGTACACCTCTCTGAACAGTGTCTGGGAGGCTGTGGTTGCTGCTGCACGCAATGTTGATGGTGAACAGATCAAAACACTGACGGAATCCATGGATGGCAGGCTTTTGAGTGTCCTTGCAAAGAAAGGTGGCTATATTGGTCACTGATTTGTTTTTGTTTTGTTTTTGAATGTCAGAAATGTATATTTGTGAATGTTGAGATGTTATATTGGTTTCACTGGTAATAATAAATAATTGAAATGGGTATATATTTTTTTTTTGTTAAGTTGCCTAATAATTATGCACAGTAATAGTCACCTGCACACACAGATATCCCCCTAACATAGCTAAAACTAAAAACAAACTAAAAACTACTTCCAAAAATATTCAGCTTTGATATTAATGAGTTTTTTGGGTTCATTGAGAACATGGTTGTTGTTCAATAATAAAATTAATCCTCAAAAATACAACTTGCCTAATAATTCTGCACTCCCTGTATGCCATTTAATGAACAGCGGTTGTTTGGGCCGGAAGTCGACACTGCTATTGAGAAACTCAAGAAGGACACTGATACGGCAAAAGCCATGGGCACACTCTACTCCCCGCAGAGCAGAGGCACCTTTCGCAAAACACCTTTTAGGGGAGGTTTCGAGGACAACCTACAGAAACCACAACATCACAAACAAGGCCCACTTAGCAAAGCCAATATCAGCGGGGAAGTTTTCGGGGGCAATATAGAGGGGGACAATTCCAAAGAGGTAGAGGAAAATTCCAAAGCCCCAAAAGTCCTCAAAATAAGCAGTGACTCGCAAGTCACCCATCCCCATCACATAACACCTGTGGGGGGAAGATTAAGCCAATTTTACAAACATTGGGAGGAGATAACAACAGATACTTGGGTACTAGCAATTATCCAGTATGGTTATTGCATAGAATTTCGAGAATTCCCTCCAACAGTCCCACCGAAAACACACAGTATGTCGAAACAACATATAAATCTTCTAGGATTAGAAGTTCAAGCATTGCTCCAAAAAGAGGCAATAGAATTAGTACCAAAACAAGAACTAAACACAGGAGTTTACTCACTGTACTTTCTAATACCCAAAAAAGACAAAACTCTAAGACCTATACTAGATCTCAGAATATTAAATACATACATCAAATCAGACCACTTTCACATGGTTACATTACAAGAAGTAATCCCACTGCTCAAACAACAAGACTACATGACAACACTGGATCTAAAGGATGCATATTTCCATATACCAATACATCCTTCACACAGAAAGTACCTAAGGTTTGTATTCCAAGGGATACATTACCAATTCAAAGTGTTCCCATTCGGAATAACAACTGCGCCAAGAGTTTTTACAAAATGTCTAGCAGTAGTAGCTGCACATATCAGAAGGCAGCAAATACATGTGTTCCCGTACCTAGACGATTGGTTAATCAAAACCAACACGCAAAAACAGTGTTCACGACACACAAATTACGTCATAGAAACCCTACACAAACTAGGTTTCTCAATCAATTACTCAATCACACCTTCTGCCGTGTCAAACACAGCAATACCTAAGAGCAACAATCAACACAGTAAAAGGGATTGCCACTCCAAGTCCACAAAGAGTCCAAACATTCCAAAATGTAATACAAGCCATGTATCCAAACCAGAAGATACAGGTCAAATTAGTAATGAAACTCCTAGGCATGATGTCCTCGTGCATAGCCATTGTCCCAAACGCAAGGTTGCACATGCGGCCCTTACAACAGTGCCTAGCATCACAGTGGTCACAAGCACAGGGTCAACTTCTAGATCTGGTGTTGATAGACCGCCAAACATACATCTCGCTTCAATGGTGGAACAGTATAAATTTAAACCAAGGGCGGCCTTTTCAAGACCCAGTGCCACAATGCGTAATAACAGATGCATCCATGACAGGGTGGGGAGCACACCTCAATCAGCACAGCATCCAAGGACAATGGAACATTCAGCAAAAACAGTTTCATATAAACCACTTAGAACTGTTAGCGGTGTTTCTAGCTCTGAAAGCATTTCAACCCATATTAACCCACAAATACACTCTTGTCAAAACAGACAACATGACAACAATGTATTACCTAAACAAACAGGGAGGAACACACTCGACACAGTTGTGTCTCCTAACACAAAAAATATGGCATTTGGCGATTCACAACCACATTCGCCTAATAGCACAATTTATTCCAGGGATTCAGAATCAGTTAGCAGACAATCTCTCTCGGGATCACCAACAGATCCACGAATGGGAAATTCACCCCCAAATACTGAACACTTACTTCAAAATGTGGGGAACGCCACAAATAGATCTATTTGCAACAAAAGAAAACTCAAAATGCCAAAACTTCGCATCCAGGTACCCACAACATCAGTCTCAGGGCAATGCACTATGGATGAACTGGTCATGGATATTTGCGTACGCTTTTCCCCCTCTCCCATTGCTTCCATATCTAGTAAACAAGTTGAGTCAAAACAAACTCAAACTCATACTAATAGCACCAACATGGGCAAGGCAACCTTGGTACACAACACTACTAGACCTTTCAGTAGTACCTCATATCAAACTGCCAAACAGACCAGATCTGTTAACACAACACAAACAACAGATCAGACATCCAAATCCAGCATCGCTGAATCTAACAATTTGGCTCCTGAAATCCTAGAATTCGGGCACTTAGACCTCCCACAGGAATGTATGGAGGTCATAAAACAGGCTAGAAAACCTACCACTAGACACGGTTATGCAAATAAGTGGAAAAGATTTGTTTATTACTGCCATAATAATCAAATTCAACCTTTACACGCATCTGCAAAAGAGATAGTAGGATACTTACTACATTTGCAGAAATCTAAACTAGCTTTCTCTTCCATTAAAATACATCTTACGGCAATTTCAGCTTACCTGCAAATTACCCACTCAACTTCATTATTTAGGATACCAGTCATAAAAGCGTTTATGGAAGGCCTAAAGAGAATTATACCGCCAAGAACACCACCAGTTCCTTCATGGAACCTCAACATTGTCTTAACATGACTCATGGGTCCACCTTTTGAGCCCATGCACTCTTGTGAAATGCAATACTTAACGTGGAAAGTTGCATTTTTAATTGCCATCACATCTCTAAGAAGAGTGAGTGAGATTCAAGCATTTACCATTCAAGAACCATTTATTCAAATACACAAAAATAAAGTTGTTCTACGGACCAATACTAAATTTTTCCCAAAAGTAATCTCACCGTTCCACTTGAATCAAACGGTAGAATTACCAGTGTTCTTCCCACAGCCAGATTCTGTAGCTGAAAGAGCACTACATACATTAGACATCAAAAGAGCACTAATGTACTACATTGACAGAACAAAACTAATTCGAAAGACAAAACAACTATTTATCGCCTTTCAAAAACCTCATACAGGAAATCCTATTTCAAAACAAGGCATTGTTAGATGGATAGTTAAGTGCATTCAAACCTGCTATCTTAAAGCTAAAAGAGAACTGCCTATTACACCAAAGGCACACTCAACCAGAAAGAAAGGTGCTATTATGGCCTTTCTGGGAAATATTCCAATGAACGAAATATGTAAGGCAGCAACATGGTCTACGCCTCATACATTTACCAAGCACTACTGTGTAGATGTGTTAACTGCACAACAGGCAACAGTAGGTCAAGCTGTACTAAGAACATTATTTCAAACTACTTCAACTCCTACAGGCTGAACCACCGCTTTTTGGGGAGATAACTGCTTATTAGTCTATGCACAGCATGTGTATCTGCAGCTACACATGCCATCGAACGGAAAATGTCACTTACCCAGTGTACATCTGTTTGTGGCATTAGTCGCTGCAGATTCACATGCACCCACCCGCCTCCCCGGGAGCCTGTAGCCGTTTAGAAATAGGTCTTAAACATTTGTACATTTGTAAATATATTACTTGAAACTTCATTATGTACATACGCATTCATTCCATTGCATGGGCACTATTACTAGCATACACAACTCCTACCTCACCCTCTGCGGGGAAAACAATCTAAGATGGAGTCGACGCCCATGCGCAATAGAGTCGAAATGGGAGGAGTCCCTCGGTCTCGTGACTCGAAAAGACTTCTTCGAAGAAAAACAACTTGTAACACTTCGAGCCCAACACCAGATGGCGGGATGTGCACAGCATGTGAATCTGCAGCGACTAATGCCACGAACAGATGTACACTGGGTAAGTGACATTTTCCTTTCTACATATGTCACCCCAAAGGTAAGCCGTGGATAAACCACAGGGCAGGGTGTTATGTCAGTAAAAGGCAGGGCATATGCCTGTGTGTTTTATATGTCTTGGTAGTGGAAAACTTGTTTTCCGCTGCTGTGAGGCCTGCTCCTTTCATAGGCTAACATTAGGGTTACCCTAATATACTATTTGAGTGGTAGGTTCTGATCAGAAGGGTAGACAGGTCATATTTAGTATGGCCAGAATGGTAATACCAAATCCTGCTGACTGGCGAGGTTGGATTTTATATTACTATTTTACAAATTCCACTTTAGGAAAGTGAGAATTTCTCTGCACTTTAAATCCTTCTGTGCCTTACAGCCTGTCTCCATTACACATCTGGGCTGGGCTAGTTGACAGCTCCATTTTGCATTTCACCCAGACAACCACAAACACAGGATGCTCAGTCACACCTGCACACATCTGCATACTGAACAGGTTTTCCTGGGCTGGAAGGGTGGAGTGCCTGACACACATTTCAAAGGCCAGTGGCCTGCCCTCACACATTGGACTGCCAGACCCCCTACTGGGACCCTAGCAGACAGAGTTGTACTTAAAGCGGACCGTGTGCACTTCAAAACCACCCTTTGAAGTCTCCCTCACTTCAAAAGCACTTTTGGGTATATAAACTGGGTCCCTGACCCTACCAATTTAGACACTTCCTGGGACAGACACTCTGAACCAGGTCTGCTAACCTGCCAAGAGGAGCTGTCTGGCTGCCCAAAGGACTCACCTGGACCGCTTTGCTGAAGTCTCAGGGCCAAAAAGACTTCACCGCTGTAAAGGAACTCCTTGTGCAGTGAAAATGAACGCGCACAGCCTGCTGCAATTGACGCACAGCCTGCCTAGCGGTGAAAGATTCACTACATCGCCGAACCAGAGCGACGCAGCCCAGCTCCCCAAGTGGAGATTGGCGCACTGCCTGTATGATGCAACCCGATGTAGGAAAGTACCATCTTGCCTGGCATGTTACCCCCATATTTCACTGTATATATGTTGTTTTAGTTGTATGTGTCACTGGGACCCTGCCAGCCAGGGCCCCAGTGCTCATAAGTGTGCCCTGTATGTGTTACCTGTGTTATGACTGTCTCACTGAGGCTCTGCTAATCAGAACCTCAGTGGTTATGCTCTCTCATTTCTTTCCAAATTGTCACTAACAGGCTAGTGACCAATTTCACCAATTTACAGTGGCATACTGGAACACCCTTATAATTCCCTAGTATATGGTACTGAGGTACCCAGGGTATTTGGGTTCCAGGAGATCCCTATGGGCTGCAGCATTTCTTTTGCCACCCATAGGGAGCTCTGACCATTCTTACACAGGCCTGCCACTGCAGCCTGAGTGAAATAACGTCCACGTTATTTCACAGCCATTTACCACTGCACTTAAGTAACCTATAAGTCACCTATATGTCTAACCTTTACCTGGTAAAGGTTAGGTGCAAAGTTACTTAGTGTGTGGGCACCCTGGCACTAGCCAAGGTGCCCACACATTGTTCAGGGCAAATTCCCCAGACTTTGTGAGTGCGGGGACACCATTACACGTGTGCACTACACATAGGTCACTACCTATGTGTAGCTTCACAATGGTAACTCTGAATATGGCCATTTAACATGTCTATGATCATGGAATTGCCCCCTCTATGCCATCCTGGCATTGTTGGCACAATCCCATGATCCCACGGGTCTCTAGCACAGACCCGGGTACTGCCAAACTGCCTTTCCCGGGGTTTCACTGCAGCTGCTGCTGCTGCCAACCCCTCAGACAGGTTTCTGCCCTCCTGGGGTCCAGCCAGGCTTGGCCCAGGATGGCAGAACAAAGGACTTCCTCAGAGAGAGGGTGTTACACCCTCTCCCTTTGGAAAAAGGTGTCAAGGCAGGGGAGGAGTAGCCTCCCCCAGCCTCTGGAAATGCTTTCATGAGCACAGATGGTGCCCATTTCTGCATAAGCCAGTCTACACCAGTTCAGGGACCCTTCAGCCCTGCTCTGGCGCGAAACTGGACAAAGGAAAGGGGAGTGACCACTCCCCTGACCTGCACCTCCCCTGGGAGGTGCCCAGAGCTCCTCCAGTGTGCTCCAGACCTCTGCCATCTTGGAAACAGAGGTGCTGCTGGCACACTGGACTGCTCTGAGTGGCCAGGGCCAGCAGGTGACGTCAGAGACTCCTTCTGATGGGCTCCTTCAGGTGTTGCTAGCCTATCTTCTCTCCTAAGTAGCCAAACCCTCTTTTCTGGCTAGTTAGGGTCTCTGCTTTGGGGATTTCCTTAGATAACGAATGCAAGAGCTCATCCGAGTTCCTCTGCAACTCTCTCTTCACCTTCTGGCAAGGAATCAACTGCTGACCGCGCTGGAAGCCTGCAAAACTGCAACAAAGTAGCGAAGACGACTACTGCAACTCTGTAACGCTGATCCTACCGCCTTCTCGACTGTTTTCCTGGTGGTGCATGCTGTGGGGGTAGTCTGCCTCCTTTCTGCACTAGAAGCTCCGAAGAAATCTCCCGTGGGTCAACAGAATCGTCCCCCTGCAACCGCAGGCACCAAAGAACTGCATCACCGGTCCTCTGGGTCTCCTCTCAGCACGACGAGCGTGGTCCCTGGAACTCAGCAACTCTGTCCAAGTAACTCCCACAGTCCAGTGACTCTTCAGTCCAAGTTTGGTGGAGGTAAGTCCTTGCCTCTCCACGCCAGACTGCATTGCTAGGAACCGTGTGTTTTGCAGCTACTCCGGCTCCTGTGCACTCCACGAAGATTTCCTTTGTGCACAGCCAAGCCTGGGTCCACGGCACTCTAACCTGCATTGCACGACCTCCTGAGTTGTCCTCCGGCGGCGTGGGACTCTCTTGTGCAACTTCGGGTGAGCACCGTTTCACTCCACTTCGTAGTGCCTGTTCCGGCACTTCTGCAGGTGCTGCCTGCTTCTGAGAGGGCTCCTTGTCTAGCTGGGCGCCCCCTCTGTCCCCTGACGCAATTGGCGACATCCTGGTCTCTCCTGGGCCACAGCAGCACCCAAAAACCCTAACCGCGAGCTTTGCAGCTAGCAAGGCTTGTTTACGGTCTTTCTCCAGGAAAACACTTCTGCACGACTCTCCACGGCGTGGGACATCTATCCTCTAAAGGGGAAGTTTCTAGCCCTTGTCGTTCTTGCAGAATCCTCAGCTTCTACTGTCCAGTAGCAGCTTCTTTGCACCCACAGCTGGCATTTCCTGGGCATCTGCCCACTCTCGACTTGATCGTGACTTTTGGACTTGGTCCCCTTGTTCCACAGGTACCCTTGTCTGGAAATCCATCGTTGTTGCATTGCTGGTTTTGGTCTTTCCTGCAGAATTCCCCTATCACGACTTTTGTGCTCTTTGGGGAACTTTAGTGCACTTTGCACTCACTTTTCAGGGTCCTGGGGTGGGCTATTTTTCTAACCCTCACTGTTTTCTTACAGTCCCAGCGACCCTCTACAAGGTCACATAGATTTGGGGTCCATTCATGGTTCGCATTCCACTTTTGGAGTATATGGTTTGTGTTGCCCCTAACCCTATGTGTCCCCATTGCATCCTATTGTAACTATACATTGTTTGCGCTGTTTTCTAATACTATACTGCATATTTTTGGTATTGTGTACATATATCTTGTGTATATTTGCTATCCTCATACTGAGGGTACTCACTGAGATACTTTTGGCATGTTGTCATAAAAATAAAGTACCTTTATTTTTAGTATATCTGTGTATTCTTATGATATTGTGCATATGACACTAGTGGTACTGTAGGAGCTTCACTCGTCTCCTAGTTCAGCCTAAGCTGCTCTGCTAAGCTACCTTTTCTATCAGCCTAAGCTGCTAGACACCCCTATACACTAATAAGGGATACCTGGGCCTGGTGCAAGGTGTAAGTACCCCTTGGTACTCACTACAAGCCAGTCCAGCCTCCTACACCCGACGTCCTGCAGGAGGAATTGACGCAGCGCCTGCCGTGCGACAAACTTTGACACATCACCCACTGGAGTGATGCGGCACCTATGACTTTGCACGCCCAGGATTTCCACTCATCTTCCCTGGGTGTCAAAAGACCTTGTATCGCAAAGAGGATTCAAGCCTGCGCCGTAATTCGACGCAAAGTCCTTGCCACGTGGAAAAGAAATGACAGATCATCTGTGTGCACCTGGATATCCGAGACACACCCTTTGTTTTCCACACATCTCCTCCTCTGTTGTCTCCGTACGTGTAATTTTGACGCATACCAAGTACTTTGTTCTTGCAAGAGACACTTGTTGCTTTTTAAAGACTTAAGACTCTTCTTACCATTACAAAAATGATATTTCAACTTGTACTTATCAAATCTTGATTGTTTTGACCTTAATTCACTCAGATAAATATCTTATATTTTTTTCAAATCCTGAGTGGTATATTCTTGTGGTGTGTTCACTTTTGTTATCGCATGATTTATTACACAAATACTTTACACATTGCCTTCTAAGTTATGCGTGACTGCTCAGTGCCAAGCTACCAGAGTGTGGGCATAGGACAATGTGGACTGTGTGTAACTTACCCTGACTAGAATTGTGGTCCCCACTTGGACAAGGGTGTATACCTCTGCCAACTAGAGACCCCATTTCTACAATTACGGTTGTTGAATGTGGTCATGGGGGTCTGCAGACACTCGTGATGGAGGGATTTAATGGAGCACACACTGAGAATGGAAGATAAAATATAAGCCAGTGCATGAGACCTCAACCTCAGCAGTCTGCAGAAACTGGGTACTCCTGCCTAAGGTGAGAAACATGCTGTTGCAGCTGCCCAGAGGTGGGATAGTGACCTATCTGATGGTGACACCTGCTTAGGGAAGGAGAGAAGTGTGGCAGATGAGGGCAACTCAGTTGCACATACATGGATTATGCAGAATGAGTTGGTTTAATCAAGTCAATAGAGATTTCCTGCACTGATCACACGTGAACTCTTTGGAGGAAGAGTAGGAATTGGGTCATTCTTTATCAGGAGATGGTGATAGAATTGTTTTCTATCTGCTTGAGCTAAGCCTTGAAGAACAAATCGATAGTGAACATATCTCTTAGGTTTTGGTGATCAAGAGCAATAGAGGTTGAGTATTGACGCAGGCTTTGCAAAGTCCGAAAGGTCTGAAATGTAGCATTGAGTGATGGTGTACCTAAATTGGACATCTGGTGCTTTAATAAAACCAGCAGAAGGATGTTGCATAAACCTGGAATCCAAGGTGAATACTCAAGGAGTTATAATAGGCAATGTTTATAAAGGCAGTGAGTCAAGGGTTTGGAATAAGAGAAACCACTTGTCATTTGGTGCGAGTGGTTGGTTAGAAATGGTTTCGGTCATGCCAGTCCCAAACTGCAAATGCTGAAATGCTCTTGTAGCCTGTCCTGGCGTTGGGGTGCCATGTGAAAGGCTGCTGACACGTTGACGAGAACACCACCCCACCTTTGGTCCATGTCTTCAATAGTTGGTCCCTGGACCCACAGCAAGTAAAGTTCTGCTCATGGTGGGCACCCTGACTGGTGCTGATCGCTCAACTTGTAGTCATCGGTCGAGGTCCAGCAGGCCGGGCACTGAATGACGCTGCTAATTCTGAAAAGGTTTGAATTGGGAAATGTATTAGATGAGTGATCAGGTCGAGAAGTTTTAGTTAAAATAGAAAAAACAGCAGTGATCACGGTGCTTAGGGCAAACTTGGCAGCCTGGCAAGGTTTGTGGCAAAGAATTGGGAAGGTTGAAAACCTTGGCCAAGTGGCCACCTAGTCAGGCTGGCCATCCAGACAAGAGGAGACGTTTCTTGGTGACATTATCTTTGATGTTTTTTTTTTTTAGTCTTAATGAACACTGCTGGCTGTTGCAGTTAATGTGTACCTAGGTTGCAAGACTTCCTGGGTTTGGCAAGAATGTTTCAAAGCCTGAAGAAACCTTTGAGTACAGCTTTCTTCATTGCCAGCTGTGTGGCTGAATACTTGCCAAATGTAACCCAGTTGCTGAATCTCACAGGTTAGTCTGCCTTTGGGCATTCCAGTTTTCCTCAGCATGCAGCTGGCGTGGTCTTTTCCTAACAGAAAGGTTCTTGTTATACTGCTTTTTCCTTCGGTGCTAGCCAGGTTTATTTTTTTGGTTTTGATCAGTGTGGTAATTGTCTTGAAAGCCGGGTACTGCGTGGGTGTGTGTTTTCAGAAGTACTTCTATCGAGAGTGGTTTCTGTACACTGAGGTGGCTTTGTGGAAGGCAACAGCTTAAGCTGTGTGAAAGTTCTACAATTCTAACAAGCACTGGAACAATAAGGCTTGTCTTTTGTCTGTGAATGTGGACCTGTTGATTGTGCTCATTCTATTGACCTTCTGCAAACAGATGAAAAAAAAAAATCATTTTTCTGATGCTGTGCAGCATGGGCAAACAAAAATGGCAATCTAGATACGGTAAATTAAGAAAAACAAGGTGGGCGGGGCATGCTCATGGTGGAGGTGTAAGTGGACATGCTTTCTCCGAGCTTCAAGAAATTTGTTACAGAATGAGATACATCTATCCTCATAGTATCTGGGAAAACTAGCGAGATACACACCCCTTAACTCTTGTTACTAGATGGCTGCCATCACCAGCTAACATGAAAGAATTGCGGGGAGGGCCAGGCTTGGATGAGTGTGCTGTAAGATGGCAGCAGGGTTTTTGAGAGGACCTGCTGGTTCACCCGTGAGCAGCCTATGAGGGAGATTTGGTGTTTTCCAAGGCCTGCAAATCTCCCTCCTCTCACCCGGAGAACACAGTCATAAAACTAAGGGTCTGATTTAGAGCTTGTCGGGTTACTCCTCACAAACATGACCGACATCCCGCTGCTGTATTATGAGTCCTATAGGATATAATGGGATTGTAATACAGCGGACATAGTATCCGTCTTGTTTGTGATGGAGTAACCCCATCTGCCAAAGTCTAAATCGGGCCCTTAGTGACAAAAGAGGAAACAAGCACTGACAATGCAAAAGATCTAATTTACTTACTTTGTTAATGGTTTTTAGCCAGGCTATACAGCAGTGGTTCCAAAACTGTGGTCCGGGGACCCCCTGGTGGTCTGCGAAGCCTCCTCAGGGGGTCCACGGCTGCTTAGAAAAAGAAATAATATTAACATATTGGCTCACCATCTTTCAGTAATGACTCGTGGGGGGGGGGGTGGGGGGTCATTGGATTCCAATAATGATTCAGTGGGGGTCCTTGGGTTCCAAAAATGGAAAAGTGGGGGGTCCTCTGAAGTCAAAAGTTTTTGGAACCACTGCTGTACAGCATTACTGATTGATGTAAATTTAAAATGAAGAAGCAATAGTAATTCCAAAACCTATTCTATAGAATAAAAAGTAATAAAGGTCTGTCCCCATAAGGAATCTATTTATGTGGGTGAGACTTCTCTTGCTGGGACTGGCTAACAGTGAGAATGCCATGGAAATTGTTTCTCATTTTCAGCAATTGTATTTCCCCAAAACATGGACAAATTCCCTTCAATCTACCTTAAGCAGGAACTTATGACTGCCAGCTCTTGACCTACAACTGATTCCCCCAGGATCTTCTGAGTGTAGGGGTATTAGATCAGTATAGAATTTCTGTGGGTTTGGGGCACCCATCGGCGAGAAACATGGTGCAGTGCATTTGAGAAATTCCAATCCAACTGAGAAAAAAAATAGCAATTTAAAGTACCGATCTTTTGGTCCCAGGTATTTCCAGAACCATATGTTTTTAACATCTACACATCCACCAGCTTCTATTGCTATCATCCCAGCACATTGCAACTCATTGTTTTACTAGGAGAAACATCGTACCCACCGGTCGGAGTCCATCATCGGGGACATCTTTAACATAGCCCATTAACGCATTCATTGGTGACCGCATGATAGCATGCCCAGCGATAATTTCAATAACTTCAAAAACTCCAGTCCAATAAGACTATCGCAGGGCAGTTAAATGCCAAATGCAAAAAGTCCACTCTGGGTGCCATACAACGCAAGCAATGGGCATCCTCACATAGAAAAAGTCTGTGTAGCCGCTCTGGAGTGTAGTACAGTCGATGTCGCCTATAATTGGGGAAGGGGGCTCGGGAATGCGCACAGCAGCATTTCCAACGTTAAGCTGGGATGGGGGTCAGATCAGATCAGACTAGACTCCCGTGTTACCTGAGATCTAGATACATCTGCAAGTGCAGTTCCCTGCACTGTAAGATATAATTTCATAATTCAGCGACACGGGGAGGTAGTGTTTGCATTGTACTTGGGAAATAATGTATTAATTGCATTGTTTGTTAAAACAAGAGCTCACTTGTTTGGATATGAAGCACTATTCTAATGCATTACGAACTTTTTGTATTATTTAAAAGACTACCTCCTATGAAGATTGTAACACAACTAATTTGAATGGTGTTTACATATTAAGAATGACCCCTGGACAAAAACAATAATTGTAATATGCACTGCCATAAAAATTGTGCTTATTTAGAGATATTCTCAAAATGTGTTTTTCCTTAAGATATCCAGTGCCACGTGGGATATGAAACGATTGAATGCTGTGATTCCATATCATACCCGCATAATAATTTGTTTCATTGGCCAAACACTTGCAAGTTCTCACATAGACCAATTGTTTGCCAAGTTACATTGTTGTGCACACAAGACATAATATTAGAGTCATCAAATGAGCATTATATGGGGTGGGTGGTAGAAAGGGGTGCACTTCCCACACGTTGAGCAAGTATAATCAAAAGTAGTTCATGTCGACAATCGTGCAAACATGGGGTGGATTATGGTGCTATGCGGTAAGATGCTCCACTGCCCAAGGGCATAAGGTAGTGCTTCAAAGAAACACCAAACATGAAATTTAGCACAGAAGCCGCAGACCTCAAAACAATGTTCATAATAAAAATGTCCTCCAGTTGAGTTGGTTGTAGTGGATTCCTTTAATTAGTAGACAAGGGCATCAAAGAGATCGGCTGAGCATTGATCCATAAACACAGTAGAGTCCCTAACATCCAGTCGTTTCACCTCATTGGCCGCAGTTCTAATAGTGGGTAGCATCACATTTGTGCTGTTACTGCTGAAATAATAGTGAAATGAATGAGCTCCGTAGTCAGAAGTTACTGAGCAGCAAGTACCTGGTAATGCACTGTGCATATGTTTCTGCCCAAGAGCCAAATCTGATGCTACAACACACACATTAGACAGCATTCTTTAGTAATCGAGAGTTTTAAATTGTCAAGGTGCTAGTCTGCATACAAGACATGGGTGCAGGCTATAGTCAGTTCTGACGATCAGTGCACAAGATGGGTTTGTTTTGTGTGTGGCAGCGATTCTGTAAATATGCATCTTGGATGCAAGACAAGGTTGATTGCTTGTAAACATTGACTGCATTTAAAATTGGAGCCCATTGTCTACAGCTATAGGGCACGGAAAGTGGGTTAACTGAACTGTAATGCTAACAAATGTGTGTTCAATCGTCATGTTTTTAATTTGGAAACGTCATGTTTTCTGACACAGTTCAAACACAACAGAAAAGAAAAACTTTGCACTTCTCAGGTGCACATGTTGCAATTGTTGCTGCAGTGACGAATGGCATTTCAGAGATTCCTCTTGGCATCAACAAGAAAGAGTATCATTAGCCTCCATAACATCAGCAACAGGACATTGTTTTTGCATTTTTGTAGCAAAGCAGGAGCTGAGCACGTGACCACCTCTCCCTTCCCATAAGAATCCAGGATTAGAGGAGCACCTCAAATTCAAGTGGTGCAACCTCCTCAGGCAGTCCTTTGTCTGGTCATCTGCTATCTTGGCACCAGAGGAGACAATGCTGAGATCCAGAGTGGAGCTCTTACTGCATTGCTGCTCTTCAATCGTGGCCTAAGACTGGGAGGTCTGGGAGCACCGCGGCTGGACTGGAAGAGAGATGGAAAAACGTACCTACCTGCACGAGGTGCTGGAGTGAGCATGTAAGGTGGAAGTGACTGAAGCATCAAAGGCTACCATGGCTCAGCTGGCTGACGAGACCACCGTGGAGGACATCTCAATGGATGGATGCTGCCCAGGAGCCACAAAGGCAGATGCCCTGGAACCAACAATGTCGTCTGGATTGTGGGGATGCTCCACTGCTTTCTTATGGGAGAAGGGTGAGCCTGCAACAAACCCTTCCCTCCTGGCACCCAGTGTGCACCTTGCAAAAGCAATTGAATTATTTTTCTAGCCCAAAACAATTCCAGAGGTATAAAAAGTTGCAAGCCCATGTGCTATCCTTGTTGTGCAGGCCAGTAGCAAACAGGCCATTACATCTTCTAGTGCTTGAGGTGTGTGCCAATGTCCCATGGTTGTCCCCACTACTGGAAAATTGTGATCATCAGGTCTTGAGATGTACAGGACCATCTGAAGGGACACATAGGGTGACCTGCCCCTAGCCTTCTGCTGTCTACTCTTAGCTTAGAGGCTGCTGAAGTTTTGGACTCTAGGGAAAGAGCTGTGCCCCTTAGCTGGGCATCATTGATCAGACACCAGGACACTTTTGAGCACCACTGGAAAGGTTAATCGAAAGACCTCTGGGGCAGTTGGCATTTGGGTAGTTTTCAGTTCTGTGGTACATGCACAGGGTGCATTTCAGAGCGCTAAACTTTAGACCTTATCATCTGTAATCACTGAAACAAAATGTACTGAACCTGAAAGACTGTTTTCTTTAAAGAAAAAAGGAATGCATTTCAAAGAAAAGAAAAGTTGTATTTTTTTAATTTTTTTAAGAGTAGGTAGTGGTCCGTGTGACTAATGCCTGCTCTTAAAAAATGTTTTTTTAACAAACATTCACAAAGGAGAAGTAAGATTTACAATCTGAATGTTTTGTGACCTCATTTTGGTTGCAGAACATTCATACATACCACCTTGATTCGATATTAGGAGAGGATGCCGTACACACACCCCTTCCTAATACCGAATCGAAAACCGAATTTGCAATTTGGTGATGGGTTACCGAAATTGCAAATCGGGCTTTGTGCATATAAAAAGCTTTTTTGCTTTCTGCGAATCGACCCGTTTGCGAGCACAAAACACTTTGTACACGTAGCACTAAAACCTTTTTCATAGGTCACGCTTCTGAGTTCCTAACTCCTAGAGTGAACTTTGATTGCTCCACCCGGATACCCTGAGAGAGTCAAGTGCTGAAATGGAGTCCTTGGGCACTCGGCCTGAGTGCCACAGTGTTGTGGTCACAGGACACCAGTGGTGAACAACAATACACTTATCTCCCAGTGACCTCTAAGTGCCCTGGGGCCCCAGGAAAGGTGCATTACTTGGTCTGTGTAGAAGCTATAATGAGGACAGGCTTCCACTAAAAAAAATGCAAGTTGAGATTTTGCCCCAGGCTCCACTTGTCCAGGGAACCCAGACAGCTTTAGAGTTTGAATATAGTTCTGACTGGTTTCGCTTGCACATCTTTTTAAAACCAGTCCCCCTTGTGGCACTGAAAATGGCAGTTGTTACTTAGGCTTGCTGTATCAAAAGTCAGAAGAGGAACCACTTCTCAGGTCTACACTGTGCACTCTTAAAAGTGTTATCAAGTTTTCATATGAGCCAGGAAATCTATCTTCTAACACTTTGAATGTGCCATCATCAGAAGCACACAGGACAACTCATAGCCCGAAAGTTTTGTGGGTTCTCGGTTCTTCCTTGATTGCTCAAAGTCTGATCGATGGTTTGTTACCTCCAGCGGCCCTGCTTTGGGGGAGGCGTTGCTAAAGCCTCCTTTTGCCCCTTGTTGATTTCTTGCCTGATTCAGTCTCAATGCATCGGGCGCGCCTGTCCCTTTGAGGTACTCAAGGCTTAAGGGGAAAGCAAGGTGAGTGGCTTTTAAAAAACATTCCTAAAGTGATCTGCAAGGCACCGCGTAGGCAGCGCGCCACCCTTCTGTGCTGTGCGCTCCCCGGTAGGTGAGACTACTGTTAATTAGCGGGTTGCGGTGTCATCGTCAGTGAGTGAGACCGTAGATACACATAGGGACGCCAGGCAGTGTGCCTCAGTGAGTGAGACTGTAGTTACACATAGGCATGCCAGTGTGCCACCATCAGTGAGTGAGACTATAGATACACATAGGGACGCCAGGCAGTGTGCCTCAGTGAGTGAGACTGTAGTTACACATAGGCATGCCAGTGTGCCACCATCAGTGAGTGAGACTATAGATACACATAGGGACGCCAGGCAGTGTGCCTCAGTGAGTGAGACTGTAGTTACACATAGGCATGCCAGTGTGCCAACGTCAGTGAGTGAGACTAAGGATACACATAGGTATGCCAGGCAGTGTGCCATTGCCAGTAAGTGAGACTATAGATACACATAGGCATGCCAGTGTGCCAACGTCAGTGAGTGAGACTATAGATACACATAGGTATGCCAGTGTGCCATCGCCAGTAAGTGAGACTATAGATACACATAGGCATGCCAGTGTGCCAACGTCAGTGAGTGAGACTATAGATACACATAGGTATGCCAGTGTGCCAACGTCAGTGAGTGAGACTGTAGTTACACATAGGCATGCCAGTGTGCCAACGTCAGTGAGTGAGACTGTAGTTACACATAGGCATGCCAGTGTGCCAACGTCAGTGAGTGAGACCATAGATACACATAGGGACGCCAGGCAGTGTGCCTCAGTGAGTGAGACTAGTTACACATAGGCATGCCAGTGTGCCAATGTCAGTGAGTGAGACTAAGGATACACATAGGTATGCCAGGCAGTGTGCCATCGCCAGTAAGTGAGACTATAGATACACATAGGCATGCCAGTGTGCCAACGTCAGTGAGTGAGACTGTAGTTACACATAGGCATGCCAGTGTGCCACCATCAGTGAGTGAGACTATAGATACACATAGGGACGCCAGGCAGTGTGCCTCAGTGAGTGAGACTGTAGTTACACATAGGCATGCAGTGTGCCAACGTCAGTGAGTGAGACTAAGGATACACATAGGTATGCCAGGCATTGTGCCATCGCCAGTAAGTGAGACTATAGATACACATAGGCATGCCAGTGTGCCAACGTCAGTGAGTGAGACTATAGATACACATAGGTATGCCAGTGTGCCATCGCCAGTAAGTGAGACTATAGATACACATAGGCATGCCAGTGTGCCAACGTCAGTGAGTGAGACTATAGATACACATAGGTATGCCAGTGTGCCAACGTCAGTGAGTGAGACTGTAGTTACACATAGGCATGCCAGTGTGCCAACGTCAGTGAGTGAGACTGTAGTTACACATAGGCATGCCAGTGTGCCAACGTCAGTGAGTGAGACTAAGGATACACATAGGTATGCCAGGCAGTGTGCCATCGCCAGTAAGTGAGACTATAGATACACATAGGCATGCCAGTGTGCCAACGTCAGTGAGTGAGACTATAGATACACATAGGTATGCCAGTGTGCCAACGTCAGTGAGTGAGACTATAGATACACATAGGTATGCCAGTGTGCCAACGTCAGTGAGTGAGACTATAGATACACATAGGCATGCCAGTGTGCCAACGTCAGTGAGTGAGACTATAGATACACATAGGCATGCCAGTGTGCCAACGTCAGTGAGTGAGACTATAGATACACATAGGCATGCCAGTGTGCCAACGTCAGTGAGTGAGACTATAGATACACATAAGTATGCCAGGCAGTGTGCCATCGCCAGTAAGTGAGACTATAGATACACATAGGTATGCCAGTGTGCCAACGTCAGTGAGTGAGACTATAGATACACATAGGCATGCCAGTGTGCCAACGTCAGTGAGTGAGACTATAGATACACATAGGTATGCCAGGCAGTGTGCCATCGCCAGTAAGTGTGACTATAGATACACATAGGCATGCCAGTGTGCCAACGTCAGTGAGTGAGACTATAGATACACATAGGTATGCCAGTGTGCCAACGTCAGTGAGTGAGACTATAGATACACATAGGCATGCCAGTGTGCCAACGTCAGTGAGTGAGACTATAGATACACATAGGCTTGCCAGTGTGCCAACGTCAGTGAGTGAGACTATAGATACACATAGGTATGCCAGTGTGCCACCGTCAGTGAGTGAGACTATAGATACACATAGGCTTGCCAGTGTGCCAACGTCAGTGAGTGAGACTATAGATACACATAGGTATGCCAGTGTGCCACCGTCAGTGAGTGAGACTATAGATACACATAGGTATGCCAGTGTGCCACCGTCAGTGAGTGAGACTATAGATACACATAGGCATGCCAGTGTGCCACCATCAGTGAGTGAGACTAAGGATACACATAGGTATGCCAGTGTGCCAACGTCAGTGAGTGAGACTATAGATACACATAGGTATGCCAATGTGCCACCATCAGTGAGTGAGACTATAGATACACATAGGTATGCCAGTGTGCCAACGTCAGTGAGTGAGACTATAGCTACACATAGGTATGCCAGGCAGTGTGCCGTCGCCAGTGAGTACAACTATAGTTACACGCGTGGATTCCAGGCCATCACAGGTGACTGAGTCTACAGCTACATATAAAGATGCCAGGCAGTGTGCCATCGATAGTGAGACTATAGTTACACATAGGGATGCCAGGCAGTGTGCCATCAGCAGTGAGTGAGAATATAGTTACACACAGGGATGCCCAGCAGTATGTCTTCACCAGTGAGACTATAGTTGTACACACGGATGGTAGGCAGTGTGTCATCAACAGTGAGTGAGACCATAGCTACACGTAAGGATGGCAGGCAGTGTGTCATCAACAGTGAGTGAGACCATAGTTACCATAGTTACACGTAGGGATGGCAGGCAGTATGTCATCAACAGTGAGTGAGACCATAGTTACCATAGTTACACGTAGGGATGGCAGGCAGTGTGTCATCAACAGTGAGTGAGACCATAGTTACACGTAAGGGTGGCAGGCAGTGTGTCATCAACAGTGAGTGAGCCCATAGTTACCATAGTTACACGTAGGGATGCCAGGCAGTATGTCATCAACAGTGAGTGAGACTATACTAGTTACACATAGGGATGCCAAGCACTGTACCATCACCAGTGAGTGGGACTAGTTATTCTTTGGGTTGCCAGGCAGTGTGCCCTCACCAGTGAATGAGGCTACACTTACACACGGATGCCAAGCAGCGTGCCATCGCCAGTGAGTGAGGCTGCAGTTATTTGCGGGGCTGCCAGTGTGGCCTCCCTCGTGGGTAAGCCTGCAGTGAGTCACGGTGAATCCATCCTGTGGCCTTTCCATTCAGTCACAGGGGTGCCATGCAGTGTGTACTCTCACTTGGCAGAGACCCGCAGTCTCACGGGGAAACTTCTTAAGAGGGCTGCCCTGCTTGCATGGGCTATCTCCAGCCAGTGAAATGTGGTAAATTACACAGCTGCCAGGCTGCACGATTGCCAGTGAGGGAGCCCCCCTGTCCCACCTTGAGTGAGTGTGGCTTAGTCACATCGATGTCGAGAACATCTTAAGGTAACCCTGCACCAAACATGTTTTGGTGACCCCCGCTTGGAACAGCTTTGAACCTACGACTCAATTTCTGCTTTTTCGTGACCTCTTTGGCCAGGTCACCAGCAATGCACGGGCACACTGGTCCAAATTCTAAAGTTGTCTCCATCTAATATTCGGGATAGTAATGACTATGTAATGTATCAGCTATTCACTAATATCACATGGTGTCAAAGAACAAACAATTCACTGCAAAGTATCTCTATTAGACTCGCACACATCACTCGGGTTACAAATAAATTAAGGGACAAAAGTATTTAAATTTATCTCTGTTTACGACTAATTCAAAGTCACGAGGGCAGAACTGCGTGGAGGACAGAACCGGATTTATCATTGGCCCCCTGACGGGCACTAAACGTCTCTGAGCGGTGCCAAGCAGGTTGCCAGCTCCAGTGAGGCATCACCTGGCCAGGCCTGCCAGGTAGTATGGGTGAACCTGTAGTGAGTCACAGGGATACCAGCCAGTGCCCTCTCTGCTGAGACAGAGTTATTTAAACGAATGCACCCCCTCCAGGCCCCAACGCAGGAGTGACTCTGCGAAACTTGAGTCTGAGGATGGAAGATGCCCCTGGCGCTGGCAGGTGACTCAGCTGGAAGAAGCTCTGGACGTCAGAAGCATCTCTCCTCCCCTTGGCACGTGGTCAGGAGCTTGTGCCTGTGTAACAACCAACCAGGACTCGTTCCTGCTCATTTGCATAGGACGTCACGGGTGCCAAGGTGTGCACGTGTGTGTGCGCGCGCTCCCGCGTGTGATGACGGCACCGCTGGACCTGCTACCCGGAACCAGGGCTCAGGAGGACATTCTGGGAAGCTGAGCTGAGCACACATGCAAATTGTAGAAATAATCAGAGGGAATAATCACAGTGGTTGTTAACCAGTGCTCGGCTGGAAAACGCCCAAGGCATGGAAAGAGAACACACATCACAGAGTGGGCTATAATTGGAAAGTTCACAACTCAATTAATTCATACAAGCTCTCAGATGGGTAACATACAGCACTCTCGCTGCCTTGGGCTAGCACCGACTAGCATCTCAGTTCCTACCTGCAGGCTCACTGAGTGTAAGTGACACAGACTTCAACCCCTGTAACTTACCTCAGTCTCAATGACTACAGATAACACATCAGTCTCTTCCCTGGTGATAGTACAACCTGGCAGCTGTGTAACGTACTGCACTCTCATTGGTTGTAGATAGCACAGCTTGGCTGCCTTGTAAGTTCCTGAAGTCTCACTTCCTACAAAGAGTACAGACTGGCAGCCCACTGGTCTCGCTCATCTGAGAATGCACAGGCGTGCAGCCCTCTGCGTTTCTAGAGTATCTCTCACTGTGGTTTTTAGTTGGTAGCCCTGTGCCCTACTAGTCTCACTCACTGCTGATGGCACAGACTGGCATCCCTGTCACCTACTGCAGTCTCACTCATTGCTGCTGGCATAGGCTGGGATTTAGGATTGGTACTGAAGTCACCTTCCCCAACTAAGAGGTCCTGTCTGCATGGAAATAAGGACAGTGGCTATTTGAGAAAAGAAACTGAGAGTTTGTGTTCGGGCTAAAAACATTGATAGTAATGAAAGGAGATTCCCTCAAGGTTCCAAGAACAAATATGTAGTGGCCTTCAGGGTCCTTAAAACTTTCTTGGGCGTTTATGGGGTACCTTTCTTAAACAATATCACCACACCTCTGGCATAGATAGAGGCAGAAGCAAAGAAGTGATGTTTACACCATCTCGCAGCAAATCCAGTTCAATTTGGGTAGCGGAGTGCATCTCTTACAGGGGTGCAATCTGTACATTATCAGTGTCGAGATAACATGAGGCACTGCCTGGACAATCATTTATTGATTTTTATTGATGCATGCCAGTGAATGGTGATCACTAGCCCACTCCACCCCACTGCACTAGGCCCTGGAGTGCTCTGTTTTACTACCCTGAGAAAGTCAGGTGCTACAATGAGGTGCTTGGTTCCCAACAAGGAGAAATTGTATACATATGACTTGTGCAGGCCTCACATCCTCAACAATAACCCAATTTTTTAAAAACATCATAAGAGCTGAGGTGGACACTGACTGACGAAGAATAAAAAAGAACAAAAAAAACAGTGACTTCTTTGTGATGCACACCAGACATACAACATTTAATCAAATACCAGCCTAGTCTACCTTCCTGTTACTACTTACCATGTGTCCTTAGTGACATCATCAATATTCCGTTCAGTTCTCTTGCTATACAGAACCCACAAAGAAGCCCAACATCCAAATATCCTTTCATATTTTGGCCATTCCAGTTCTTTCCCAATTAAAATAATAGAACATCTGACTGTCATCATGCAAAAGCTGGTACTTTGTCTCTCCCACCCCCGAAAATGATCTCAAAATGAGAGAAAAGCAGAAATCCAGCCACTAAAGAGGCAGCTGGAGGTGGCATATTCACTCTCCAATACTTCAAAAGCCTCATCGGCTTCCCACAGAGGCCTGGGATCACTTTAAAAACGATCTCATAACACACAAGTCTCCACAATCTTGTACTCTCGTGCACCTCTATCACAAACCTAGAGCCTTACTTTGGTTGGTGGATTTGTTTTTATTTGCTTTGTAGGCCGGTTTGAAAACCTTTGCCAACTCAGTTGTTAAATGAAATATGTTGAATGGGATGTTACTTATCATGTATGCATCTGTTTGTAGCATGTAGTGCTGTAGATTCACATGCTCTGCATACTCCTGCCATCTAGTGTTGGACTCAGAAGTTTGGAACTTGTATTTCTTCTAGGAAGTAGTGACTTCTTCCTTAGTTGGCAATGTGCATGGGCACCAGCTCCAGTGATGTTTTTTCGCACAGAGGGTGAGCGTAGAGATGGAGCAGTAGATAGGAAAGTTTGGTGGCCATTGTTAGAAATGGGGTTTCTAGTTAGCAGTCGGTTTGAACCCTGTCCAAGTAGGGACCCTTAGTCTAGTCAGGATAAGTGAGATACCCGCTCAGATAACCCCTGCTCACCCCCTTAGTAAATTGGCACGAGCAGTCAAGCTTATCTCAGAAGCAATTTGCAAAGCATTTGCACATAACACACAGTAATAAATGAAAACACTACAAAAGGACACCACACCAGTTATAGAAAATTAGCCAATATTTATCTATATAAGACAAGACCAAATGTGATAAAAATCCACTATACAACAATAGATATATGAATTCTGCAAGATTTACTCAAAAATACAGATCCTTGAAGTAGATAGCTCCACCTGGGGCTATCACAGCATCGTGATCAACAAAACCAACAGTTCAGGCCGGCCGTGGTGTTGTGGGCAAGCTACGGTGTCGGGAAGACCCGGAAACAGTACCTTGGATCTGCAGGGCGTTGTGATCGTCGCAGTGAGCTCCGGAGAGCGGTGTCGCTGGTGTTGCAGTATCGGTTCTGGAGTCGGTGCGTGGGTCGTTGGGCCCCTGAAGTCACACATGTTGCGGATCGAACTCTGGGCTGATGAGGTCAGGAGCGCTGGCGTGGGTGGCGTCGGAGCTGCGGTGCGAAGTGGGACGATGCGACGTGCAGTGCCCACAGGTCACGGTGCAGGCAGCAGTTCGGTGACGGCATCCAGCGGCGTTGGTGAGACCAGGGCTGTTGTGTGAAATGGGTCGGTGCGATGCGATGTGAGGTGTCACCAGGTCACGGTGCAGGCAGTGGCAGCGTCGTTGCTGAAGCGCTTTCGTCGGTAGGCCCAAGCCATCGGTGCGGGATGGGATGGTGCTTCGTGACCCTCATGAGCGGTGTCCACAGGCCACGGTGCGGGCAGGATGCTTGGTGACAACACTGGAGTCGATGATGCTGGTGTCGGTGGACCAGGGCTGCAGTGCGGGGTGGGACGGTGCTTTGTGTACCTCATGAGCGGTGTCCACAGACCACATGCAGGCAGCTGCGCCGGTGTCAGCAGGAGCGTTGTCGTCGGGGATGCCCAGGCTGTGGTGTGAGCAGGCGATGCCGGAGGTCGCGCTGCGAGCAGCAGCTCAGTGAAGTCGTCCGATGACGGCATCGGTGAGACCAGGGTCGCGGTGTGAAGCGGGGCAGTGAGGCTCCATACAGCGTCGGCAGGTCACAGTGAAGTTGGCAACGTCGCAGGGGTTTCCCCACTTGAACAGCATAAAACGCACAGTTCCCAGTGCTGTAGGTCGAGGAAACTGAAGTCTTTGTGTCCCTGAGACTGCCAACAGGAGGCAAGCTCTACTCCAAGCCTTTGGAGAACTTTCTCAAGCAGGACACACAGCAAGGTTCACCCTTTGCACTCTTTTCAGGCAGAAGCAGCAACTGCAGGCCAGTCCAGCAAAGCAACACAGTGAAGGGGCAGAACTCCTCCTCCAGCTCATCTTCTTGACAGAGGTTCCCCTTGATTCCAGAAAGATTCTAAAAGTCTGGGGTTCTGGTTCTTCTTCTTATACCCTGTTCTGCCTTTGAAGTTGGCAACCTTCAAAGCAAAGTCTCAAGAGTTTGCAAGATCCTTCCTTATCCAGGCCCCAGACACACACCAGAGGGTTGGAGACTGCATTCTGTGAGGGCAGGCACAGTCCTTTCAGGTGTGAGTGACCACTCCACCCCTCCCATCCAGCACAGATGGCACATCAGGATATGGAGGCTACACCCCAGACCCCTTTGTGTCATTTTCTAGAGGAGAGGTGTGGACAGCCCAACTGCCAAACTGACCCAGACAGGGAATCCACAAACAGGCAGAGTCACAGAATGGCCTAAGCACGAAAATGCCTGCTTTCTAAAAGTGGCATTTTCAAACTCTCAATCTAAAAACCAACTTCACTAAAAGTTGTATTCTTAAATTGTGAGGTCAGAGACCCCCAACTCCATATTTCTATCTGCCCTCAAAGGGAATCTGCGCTTTAAAGTTATTTAAAGGCAACCCCCATGATAACCTATGAGGGAGCTAGGTCTTGCAACAGTGAAACGCAAATTTGGCAGTATTTCACTGTTAGGACATGCAGAACACACCAGTACATGTCCTACCTTTTAAACACACTGCACCCTGCCCATGGGGCTACCTATGGCCTACCTTAGGGGTGCCTTACATGTACCAAAAGGGAAAGTTTGGGCCTGGCAAGTGGGGATACTCTTGCCAGGTCGAATTGGCAGTTTAAAACTGCACACACAGACACTGCAGTGGCAGGTCTGAGCCATGTTTACAGGGCTACTTATGTGGGTGGCACAACCAGTGCTGCAGGCCCACTAGTAGAATTTGATTTACAGGCCCTTGGCACCTCTGGTGCACTTTACTAGGGATTGACCAGTAAATCAAATATGCCAATTATGGATAAACCAATCAACAGTACACTTTACCTAGGGAGCACTTGCACTTTAGCACGTATTAGCAGTGGTAAAGTGCGCAGAGACAATAAACCAGCAAAAACAAGCCTGAAAAAAAAATATGAGGAAGAAGGCAAAATGTTTGGGGATAACCCTGCAAAAAGGCCATTTCCAACAGCCATGCAAGAATTTATACACAAAGAGTTTAAGAATGTAAATGAAGAGGTGTACATTTGTAGCAATTAGTTACACATGGGATGCAAATGGGTGCATATAAATCTACTGCACTACACTCTGAAAACAGATGCTTACAGGGTACCCTATTCCATTTTTACCGTGTGTTTCTGTTGATACTGTACTCCAGGTAAGATAAGTGTGGTGACCGCTCAGGTGAATATGGAGGAGGTGATGTATGATGTGGTGGTAGAGGAGGAGAGAGAGGAGGATAAACAAGAAGGCGGATAGTGCCCCTACCCTTATGTTTCTTATGCTTATGAGGTGGTTTGGACCAAAGTAATTTGCTTCTCCAAAGTCAATTTCCTCTTCGTTGGGAGAGTCCCCAGTGGCTTTGGTGGCAACTTTGTGGAGAACTTGCTCGTCTGAGGTTGTATGAACAGACGCCTCTGGTGTGCATCTAGTTCCTCCTGCAACTGTTGGAGGATGGGTTGCTCTGAATCCTCAGAGCTAGCAGTGGATGTCATTTTTGGTGCAGAGTGCGCCTTTTGTGTTGAAGGAGTCTTTGACCTCGAGGCTGCTATGCATTGATGTGGGCTTTGGCGCAGATGTAGGCTTTGGTACCTGTGTCGAGGGCCCTGTTGTTATCGCCCAAGGCTTGTACCAAATATTTGCGGTTGCAGGATGGAGCATTCAGCGCTCCGAAGGCTTAGATTGGTGCCAAAATTGGCACGAACACAGTGGTTGCTCGGCAGGCTTTTGTTTAGGGTCCAGGCTACACACCCAATCTACTCTGGGGCTTTGCTCTGCTTCTACACGTGGCCAATGTGGTGGCGTGGGTTGTGTGTAGGTGCTGACCATGCTCGTGGCCTTAGTCGTCTTCCATGGTTGCGAAGCATAGGGGTCTTCCTATCGCTCTGTCTTCAGACTCGGAGTGACAGCTCATCTCCAAGCCGGAGTGGATTAGCTAGACCTGTGAGGAACTGACTTCTTCCTCTGCTTCAATGTCATGTTCTCTGAAGATGTCAGGGGTGTCATTGGACTCCTGCCTTTGTATTCCCCAATTGGGCCAACCTATGCTTGTGTTGCTACAGAAGAGTATTCTTTGACTGAAATGAGATGCAGGCCTCACAGAAGGTGCCATAGTGCTCGGGGGAGAAACAGAGTTTGCAGACTTTCTGATGGCCAGTCCAAGAGAACATGGAATGGCACTTGGGGGTTGTATTGGAAGGGTGTCCTTTCCATCGCTGATTTTACATTCTTATTAATGGGGATCTTAAGACGAACGGAAGATTGCCCATGGAGTGGCTCAAGGCCCTTGTAGTGAGGTGTTGAAAGAAGCTCGATCTTTGATGGATGTTGTCGATTGGAAATGAAAACGGGATAAAGGATCCATCGTAGTGAGTTTTTCCATAAGCATGTGAGTCAAGCTTTTGTGTGTTCCCGGTGGTAAAGCGCTGTTAGGCACCGAACATGAAGCCCCATTTGTACACGTCAGAACCTGATGGCTCAAACAAAACAATCTAACAATAGATCTAGTGCCCATGCATATTGCTAATTTACAGAGGAGTCTCTATACCTCAAGACTTGAAAGACTTCTTTGGAGAAAAACAAGTTGCAAATGTCAGAACTCTCACTGTGACAGGGCAATGCAGAGCATGTGTATCTACAGCCACACATGCTACGAACATCAGTATATTCAGTATGTACTCCAGAGCAATAGGACGTTTTTCTGTCACATTGCTTGTATCCACCCTGGGAGGATGTTTGCATGGTGGTGCAACGTTTCGTCAGTGCTTGTGGACATTGTGCCATCAACTGTGGAAATAACCTGAACTGGAATACATGTTCATAAATCTATAACTACCTTCAAAGAGTTTGAAGTCAAGGGCCTGAATTAGAACTCAACAGATGGGTTACTCCATCACATATTTAAAGGATAGCCTGCCCGCCATATTACAAGTGTATTATATCCAATGGCCCTTGTAATACAGTGAATGGGATATCCGTCACTTTTGTGAAACACTAACCCGCCCCTCAGACTCTAAATCAGGCTGAATCATTCTAATAATACATTGTTCATCAGCTAGAACATAATGAATACTCATTAGTATTATGCTTTCACATCCCCACCACTGGCAAAATGTTAACACTATACATGATTCAAGTGATAAGTTTATACAATTCAGAGGATTCCCTAGCTCCTCCTGTGAATAGGTTCAATATAGTTGATAAGGATGACACAAGTGTATAATCTAAATCCTTGGTCGCTAATGTGTATCCTGAATACTTCTTTGAGAACAAGATCCTTGAAAATGATTGATATTAGCACAATGAATTCCAATCGGCTGGCAACACGATTGTGGCTACAGCAACTAAGTACCATAAATGGCTATCAAGGAAGTCTCTCAACCACTGAGAATATATACTCGGGGGATCTAAGATGGCTGCCACCATTACAAGTGTCAATAGAGCCCTGTGGTGTGCTGGGAAATGTAGGTTGTCTGAATTCCTCTTGCATGTATCATGCAGTGTAAGCAATGTAGCCATTAAGCCTCACACCAAGGTGCACATATACTCTGGGTGTATCGTTGACTTCCTCTGCAGTCGAAGACTTGCACACCATTGAAGTTTGAAGGAGCGTGTATAAGTGCCTACTCAGCATACATAAGTGGGAGCCGTGGATCATGCAATAGGCTGTCGAGGGGCTAATGCTGTGATGAGCGTTTGGTCTTGTGTTGTGTTTTTTTAGGGGTAGGGGTTGTAACTTTCACTGCACCTGGACTTTTGATGATTCTAAATTCCAGGTGTTAAACCAGCCACGCCTAGACAGCTCCAGAGATATTTTACATTATGGTGGTATAGTAAACTGCACATAAATCGAAAATAAAACAGTGGCGTACATATGTAGGTAGAATGAGTGATATCGTAGCTTTGAAAAAGTTGCCTTCAGTGACTTGTAACAAGTTATCATTTGGCATCTAATACACTTTCTCAAATGAAGACCATTGCTCGAGTAAAAAACGTTTTCTCAAAATAAAATATTCCTGATTTGAAAATTGAGACTTCATCGATTATAATGAGATCTCGAATAGTTAAATAGCAATCCGTTTTTTTATGGCGCCTTAGGATGCCCATACACTGACTCACTGCTTGTTAGTCCTCAGAGAAGAAGATGCAAGTTCATAGGGCAAGGGTAACATAGAGGAGCATGGGTGCCAGCTCAGACTCTGGTCACTGAAACATGTCTGATGTCTGAACCGGTAGGATGGTCATGTCTTGCCAGAGCATCGATGGGTTCAGTTTGTTGGATCAGGATGAGAAGATGTGCCAATAATGAAACAAAGGTTTGGGCATAGTGGCCCCCTTAAAATAACGGTCTGCAACAGCAAAGAAAAAGGAAAACTTTCCTCAGGGATAATCTTTAAAAGTGGGTGTGCATGAAACATGACAGCCGCCCCCCACTTAGACTCAATCACTATTCCATTAAAGTTACAAAATATTTGGATAATGGAACAGGATCCTCATTCACAGTTAATTTAGCAAAACTAGCAAAGTGGGATATCACTAAGCAAAGCAGCAGTAATTCCCCTCCATTAAGATGTGAGCATCAAATGCTAACCCTTTCTGATTTACATTACTTTTTAGGAGTTCTCTTAATGCATACTTCAGGAAAGTGTACGCGTGATAGAAGGTGCCGCTCAATAACCCGGTGCACATCTTGCTCATGAGAAGAACGCAAAGGACCCAGAAAAAGATAGAAGAAATTAAAACTTGTAGACGCTGAATCTTTGCTTAGCAATACCAGGGACGAGAGAGAAGCTAAATATATCAGATGGGAAAAGCAGTATAGGCTATACCCAGTATGAGCAAACAAAACAGCCCTAAATTAATCAAGATGACATCAGCTGTTAAGGAAATTTCAAAGCAATGTTCTGCACTTTCTTCATCCCAAATTTCTCTTTTGAAACTGCGTGCCCTTTCTGAGTCATTGAGCAGATATATGGAACCATCTTTTTTAAGGGCCTGGGAGAAAATTGAATGGGACTATGTAAAACCCTGTGCATGTCTCTGCCTTGTTAACTTGACTCTCTCTGCTTGATTGAGAAAGGAGAAGAAGGCATGGCATAAGTCAACAACTCTAAACCATTTTGCAGAGGCAGGAATACTCAAGAGGATGGTAGCAAGATTTGGTATTAAAGGAAAGTTGGGTATTACAACACCATACTATGCTCCTTTTTATCAGGAGAATTGGGATGTACCTATGATTACGGTATGCACTAAAACTCCTTGCTTAATTAGAGCTGCAATGACAGGTCGAACTCCAGATTCGGAGGTAGTGTCTTCATGGACTTAGCTTTAATTTTAACAGGGTCAGCAGAGAGTATACAACCAACAAGTGTATGTTCAGACCATGAAAACAGCTTTTATTTTAATAACTCATCTGGTGATTATGTATCATGCATCTTTATCTGCTGATTCCCATTGTCCGATCCACACAGAACAGCGAAAACTTAAATTTCATTGATTTTAAGCAGACTGAGGAACAGTCTCTCACCAGTACAGTAAACCATACAATTCAATTTGCATAACACATCTGATCCTAGGATTGTCAATGTACAATCAAGCAGAACATAAGAAGGAACCAAAGTTACAGCATTAAGGTTCATAGGGCTTTATTAGGCAAAACATGCCCTTGTCCAAACAGGCATATAAAAGTCAACTTTTTTTTTTCTATGGCTGCATGTCTTTGTACATCATATATCAGACTTAGAAATGCAACAGTACAACCACACTCACTGCTGGTATTTCCTTGAAGTATGAAAGAGAGATGCGGTCTTGAGACTGCAAAGTGAGTAGTGGTTAAACAAGCATTTCAATATTGTATTGTATAGTCCATAATTTAGAGGCCTATTGACGTCCTTGGTCGCAAAGGTGACATTTGTCGTTGGGCGAAATAAGGCTCCGGGGAACCCATGAGACTGGGTTCAGAGTAATGGAGGTGATACAAGTACTGGAAGCAAACTTTTTGAGACATCTGGCTGTAAGATACATTTGTGAAGACAAAGAAACATATGTAGGTTTCAAAATTGATCCTAGTTTAGTTTTGGAAAAGAAGACCACATTCTGAGAGAAGCTATGGGCCCTAATGGCCTTCTTTATCCTGGATTTGAAATCTGTTGGTGAGACTCCCTGACAGGACCAGATCTGTAGCACCTAGTAATGAGATATTAAACTTGGAATAGAAAGAGTGAGGCTATAGTTGCTTGCAAGTTCTTCCCAAAGAAGAGAGGGAACGGTAAAGCAGTTGCTAAGACCAGCTTTTCATAAGTTAAAAGAGACAATAAGGCAGACTTGTCACACAGTTTGTCAGTCACAGTTAGTCTATGTTCAAGGTGAATGGTTTCTCAAGGGATGCTCTGTCTTATATGAAAGATGTTTCTTAGATGTTTGGCCTCAAGAAGTGTAAATTAATTGTTAAGTTTACCTATATATACAACAGAGCAGCACAAAATAAAACCTTCAAGGCTGTAGTATATGAAACTGTTTAGTATTTTGAGTAAATCCCTATGAGAGCTTTGTAGGCTTTATTTGAGGTGTAGTTGATTGGGACTGCCAGGACACGGTGGAAGACACAGTGATGCCGAGTAGGATGTATGCTTTTGTGCAATCTACAGGTGTATTTTTCATGGTTCAAGAGTATCTGCGGATGAGTCTACTACAGACTATAATTTTACTGTTAGCAAAATGTATTTTAAGACAATTGACCCTGCAGTAGTTCAATAGTCTAAAGATCTATGCAGAGCAATTATAGTTTTAACAAACTTAATAGGGTCTCCCACATTTGTTAAAATATTAGCCTTTTCACTGCCTTATGGAAGTGCATCTGTCAGACATGTATATGTTAAAAAGAGTGGGTAACAGAATGCACCCTTGCTTAACCCCAGCAAACATAAACACGTGATTAATTAACCAAGATTGGTTTCTTTTATTTATTTGTACTGAAGTGGAAAGGGAAACATTTTGTATGAAAAAAATAAAATTTGGATCAATATTGAGTGTCAACATCTTTTACCAAAGCATGTTCCTCATTGATGAAATTGACAAAAAAGCATGAACCCATGCCTTATAGGTTTTTACTTCCCTCTTAAATAATCAAGTTATGAGCTGTTACACAGTCACTAGCACTGTTTTTAGTGTTAAGACCCACCTGACATCAGTTTAACATATGTTCCTGTTGTACCCATTTGTCACTGTAGCATGGGTAGCTCTCCCATAGGAAAACAATGGATTACATCATAGCAATTTATAATGCATATCTTCAGTTTGGGATTATCAGGAACCATAATTCAAAGACTCATTTTAATAGTAGTTTAAATTCCAACGTAATGGTTAAGTCTGATTTTATATTACTATTTTAAAAATGGCACTTCTAGAAAGTTGCCAGTTTGCAGCCTAAACGAAAAGGGCTTTTCTGCCAGTGTCCCCTGACTATGAGCGGCTTCTCTGGAGTGAGATGTATTTTCCTCTCAGACAGAACCTGGAACTATTATTGAAGTGCTGCTGGAACCCCCAGAGAATTACTTTTAGACCCTGAAAGGATTTGTCTGTGACCACGATACTGGGTGACCAGTAGCCCAGTGGCGACTGGGCTTATGCCAGCATTGATACGACTTTAAGGGACGTCTACCAAACCAGGGCCACCTCACCCCCATCGTGGACCGAAAAGTAGTGGCAGCAAGTCATCTATCGACTGAATCGCATCCACAGCGTCCTTGATCATATTCAACATCATTCATCCCTTGTATCAAGACCACTTCCATAGGAAAGCCCTGCAAAGGATAAAAGTGCCAGGAACTGTCTGAAGGTTGATTCATCTGCTGAGGTTACTGTTTTTGAGGTCTATGCTGGTCCCCCTGACTGGCTCCCTACCAAAGTTGGTCACCTAAAATGACTCCAAGTGACTACATTACAAATAGCTCAAACCTGTTAGTGAAAAAAGTTTCTAAGTGTCAAATTTGTTGAATTTGAGAATGCAATTTAAAGGCTGAGTGAAATGCTTTGATTTACTGTACCTTGTAAATTCTATTTCTCCAGGACCCTCCAGTGCATCTTTTTTGTTGTGGGGTCTAAAAATGCATACAAATACTGTCTATTTTTATAAATTGGTGTCTTGTTGAATACTTCTTCAATTGTTTGGTTGCTGTTTAAATGCTTTACACTTGTTCCTTTGTGCAAACTTGGCTGGCCAGAGTCCCAGCTACCCGGAGTTGAGCAGAAGCTTTTACAAATAAAACTAAAGGGTCCTAGAGGAGTTGGTAAGTGTATTACACAGTGAAGTCACACAACTGCACCATATATTACACCCCATTTCCACACATTGGTCAAACAAATGTTTAAGTTGGGAAGACGAAAAAGGGACATTTTACCTGAGGATAGCCACAAAGGGCCACTAGGGCCAGGAGAGCAAGATTTGTGAATTTTTTTTATCAGCAAACAAACTTCAGACGGCATAACAGATAAACAGTCTGATGTATCATTGGGAAAATAGATGGTGGCCGAATGAGAATTACTGCCATACAGCAAGGGGTTTTACAGTCAGTTTCACTAATAGCAATGCTCATTATTTTGGTTGGAGTCAGCTACCAAACTCCCGAAAGAATTGGCACTTTTTTTCAAGATGTGAAAAGAAGGGCACACCAATGTTCAGAAAAACTATATTTGGCATGCACTATAGTGGTTATTTGCCCTCCTCTGAATGGTGACAGCCTTATTTCGGGGAAGTAAAGTTAGAAATGTATTGAGAGCTTGTAAAGACTTGTTTGAGAGCTCTTTTACGTTTCTGCATTCATCATGAAACCCCAGCTATTTTGAAGTATAAAACATGTAAATATTTGTATGGGTGGGCGGAACTCAAGAGTTTCACTGTATGGAATTCTGCTGAGTGACATAAAAACTCTACAAGATTTGGCAGAGTTCCGCGAGCAAGCAGAAATTGGTATCTCATTCGATTTTTTAGCACCAGGAACTTGTTCCGCCCTAAAAAATATGTGTGAATGGCCCCAAATGGCGCCCCAGATGACACTGGTGCTCAAGTTGGTTTTACTGCCGATCGAGTACATTTCTTACTTGCATGGCAGGTTTCTCGACACAAATGGTTGCGACAGCCTATGTTGGAAAAAATCTTGCCGGGTGCCCTCCTAGCCCTCAAGCTAGGGGATACCAATTCTTGTTCACCAACTTACTACTGCCGAACCGCACTGGAGAAAAAAACTCTCCTGTGTAGAGATCATTAGAATTTTGGCGGGAACTCTGCATTACATGAGTAACACAGAATGGGCAAAACTCGGCGAACCTTGCAGGTGGGGCAGAGTTCATTGCTCACCCCTAATTATTTGTGTTTTTTTACGATTTATGACAGTGTGTAACACTTGCACAGACTCACCCAGCTAGGAAAGTCTGTGCTTGTGTCTGAGTAGCTGGTGGATAAGTGAGATTTATTGACAGTCCTGGGCGCATTTTTTTCTAAATTAGCTTGCGTCCACTTCACCACAGTGTAGGAAAGTGCCCCTTTCGGCATGGCCAAACCCTGTGCCGCCCCCCCCCCCCCTCAAAACACACACACACACTCTCTCTCTCTCATGCTAACTTAACTAAGTGTGTGCTGGGATCCTGGTACAAGCCGCCAACACCTATGTTCTTTCCCTAAACTGTACCAATGCTTCCACAATTAACACACCCATGGCACACAGCTAAGTCAGTTGTAAAGGTACCAGTGTTACCAAGGGCCCTATAAACGGGATGGGTGCCTCAGGGCCGCAGCATGTATTATTGTAGTGTATGTCTTTAATGTAGTATGGAATGTGATTGCATCAGGGAGTTCTTTCTTCCTGATGCAGTCCTGTTCCAATTCTGTTGGAATGTTTGCTTTTGTTTTCCTAGTGAGAGGCAGTTAATCTGAACCTCTCATCAGGTGACTACTGTAGCCGTGGCTCTTGTTGTTTTGCTCTACTTAAAAGAAGAAATAAACCTTATTTTCAGTAACCAGCGCTTGGAGGACAAGTTCATTTACTTTTGCGCTGGTACTACATTTTGGTAGCACAAGTGGGGTACTACAGTGATTGCCTAGACCATAGCGTCACACTTTGAAAGAGCCACAGGCGTTTGGTTGCTGCATCGGATCTTTCCTGTTTTCGGCCGATGACTTCTGGTGCGTGGTGAGGGCTTGTTTTTCAAGTCTTTATTTGTTGTAATACCCCTTTTTTTCGTCGTCACTGTTGCCACTTACTGTTGGATTTTCCGCGTACCTTCCTGCTCGTGCTGACATTTTGTCACGCGCTTGGCCTCACACATGCAGCAGGTTTCTCCTGCGGCTCGCTTTAAGAAAGCCCCACCTGCTCCAGAAACAAGCATCCTCAAGCCGTTTGACGTCTAGCTGCCATCTTGGAAGATTGGGATACTTTCACATATCCCAATAGACTTTAAAGGTCTTCGTCTTCATTGCTTATTATAATTAAAGGTGTGCCTTGTTGACATTGTTCGCTTTATTATAAGGACTTGCTTCTAAGCCTCATATTTGTTTTACAGTGCTCAATTTAAAAAAAAGGGAATCTTTTGAAGCCTGAATTTAATTTATTTTCGTTTTCTTTTATTTCTTTTACAATTTGCTACTACTTTCTACTATGGTGGTCAACTTTATAGCAACAACGCAAAATTTTATTAATCCTCCTCATTTTCTGTCAAGACCAGGCAAACCTGAGATACAATGGAAACATTGGATGAGTATATTTGAAAACTATTTGGCAGCCATAGATGGGCTTTCGTATGATCCACCCAGGAAGTTTGCATTATTATTTAATCATCTAGGAGTAGCGGGCAATTTTTTTTGTTTTGACAATCTTCCCAAAGTACCTACTCCCAGTGGGGACAGTGTCTGCAATGTCTATACTGAGGCCATTGAGTGGTTAAAGAAACAATTTGCTGAAGAATTGAGTGTGTTGTTGGAGAGACACAGCTTCTTCAAATGCAAACAATCTACTGATGAGTCGGAGGAGGAATGTATTACAGCTTTCTGCTTTTTAGCAGCACCATGCGAATTTGAGAAATCCGTTAACACATACATCAGAGTTCAGTTTGTCTTCAACTGCTTTTAAAAAAAATGCAAGAAAGGTTACTTACCTGCAGGAAACCTCTCTTTCTGAAGTTATGGACATTGCCAAAACTATTGAGAGATCCATTGTTTCCGTGCAAGCTCTTAATAACCAAAAGGGTCTCTCACCTGTTTCTTGTATTACAGATGACTATACTATTGCAACTGTAAGGAATGTGAAGGAAAAGAAAAAAACTATTTGTTACAGTTGTGGCTCCCGCAACCACCTCAGTAACCATTCTTGATGTCCAGAGATAGGCAAGAAATGTATGAGGTGCAAAAAAAGTGGGACATTTTCAAGCAGTTTGTAAATCGCTACCTTCAAACGCGAATGTTAGGATACACGATATTGAAGTTGGCTCTTCTCAAGACTCTATAGATGTCTACAAATCACAAGTTCAAAATTGTTTGGTCAGATTTGCTAATGTAATTCTTACTATTGATAGTGATCAGTCTCATGTTAACATTAAGGGACCTATGTGTCTAGCTGTGATTGATGGTAGATCGCTTCCAATCATGGCTGACTCAGGTGCTCCCATCACAATTTTAGCTGACAGTACTTTTCACTCTCTTTGGCCGACTACTTTTAAATTGGAAAATCCTGATATCAATCCCAAGGCATTTGGTGACAAAGAGATTGAGTAGCTTGATTTTTTTTTGCATGTTTACAATTTCTTGGCAGGAGCACCTGCACCAAAATCTACATAGCTGTTAATGGAAGAAACATTGTTGGTTGGATGGACTTGGCCAGGTTAGGTATTCATCTCAGACCCAGGCAAGTTGATCCAATTGTGTTGGGTGAACTACTGGTGCTATCTGTGGAAACGCATTCTGATGTTTTGCCTGCTATGATTTCCAAATTTCCAAAAGTTTTCAGGTCTGAGATCGGTACTATTTTGGGTTTCCTGCACAAAATCAAGTTGAAACCCAATGCCAAGCCAATTTCTCACAAGGTCAGGCCAGTAATCATCATTGTTAGGGAAGATTTGAAGACATTGCTTGGAAATTTGGAGCGAGAAGGTATTATAACTCCCACTGAGTCATCGGAATGGGTCTCTCCCATTGTTCTAGTTAGGAAAAAATGAGGAGAGCTTTGTTTGTGTGTAGACCTTAGGTCTCTCAACAATAATATTCTTGTTGATTGTCATCCTTTGCCCCGGATACATGAAATGTTAGCCAATATAGGAGAATCTAAATATGTTTCTGTTATTGATTTACATGCTGCTTACCATCAGATCACTTTGAATGCTGAGTCGCAAGATCTTACTACCTTCATTACATCTCTATGACATGCAAGTATCTGAGGTTGCCTTTTGGCCTTGCCTCTGCAGCTAGTGTTTTTCAGAGGCTGATGGATATCCTGTTTAGAGATTTACAAAAGGTACAAGCGTTCCAGGATGACATCCTTGTGTTCACAAAAAATAGGGATGAACATCTTGTTGTTTTGGAGAAAGTGCTCAGTATCCGGAATGATAGGGGAATCACCATCAGGGCACAGAAATGCAAATTTTTGGTGCAACAAATTGATTATCTCGGCCATTCCATATCCCCGGAGGGTATCAAACCAAAATGTTGCAATTTAGAAGCCATACTCAAAGTTCCAGCACCCACTGACAAAGATTCTCTAAAATCAGTTTGGGGTTTGTGTGAATACTAAGTGCGGTTTGTTCCCAACTACGTTTCCATTGTACAACCTGTGAGAAATGTATTCAAAAAGGGTGCAAAATTCACAAGGTCCACTGATGTTGATGAGGCTTTCATTACCGCCACGAATTTAGTGCTGAAGGATCCCGCCTTGAGTCCCTTTGTTCATGGCCAGAAGTGTTTCATCAATGTGGATGCTAGCTTGAAAGGTCTGGGAACTGTATTTGGTCAGTTGGTTAATAGCAAGTAAACCACTACTGCTTTTGGCATTCAGGAGTCTTACTGATTCTGAGAAGAATTACAGCACAATAGAAAGGGATGCTGCGCTAGCCTGTGTCTGGGAAGTTCAGAAATTCAAGAACTATTTATGGGCTAATTGGTTTGAACTATATACAGATCATAAACCCCTAGTCTATTTACTTCAAGGGGATGGTATAGGCAAAGCATCTGCTTGTCTGGTACGCTTACTTTCTAAGCTGCAGGAGTATAATTTTTCCATCCATTACATACAAGGTGGGAGGAACTTCAGAGCAGATTGCCTTTCACTGTTATCACTACCAGATGTTACTGATATTGATGAAGATAATGATTGTGTGGTTGCAACCATTGATACAGTGTCACAGCTCCATGGTGCTATTTCTGAAAAAGAATGGCTAGAAGCCACATCTCATGATGACGTGTTATTGAAAGTTATGGCGTTCACGCAGAAAGGTTGGCCACCTATTCGTAGTGTTAAAGCTGTTTTGAAACCTTTTATCCAGATTTCAGCAGAGTTTTTGTGTGAAAATGGCATCTGCATTAGTGGGGGATGTTTTATTCCACCTACTGGTTTGAGAAACAAATTGATTGCTTTGGCACATGAGGGCCACTTAGGGATTACTGCTATGTGCAGGAAAATCAGAGAACACTATTAGTGGCCTGGCTTTAACAGCCAAGTTTCCTCTTTCATTAATTTGAGCCCACAGTGCATTGTTTCTGATAAACACTAGAAAACAGCTGGGAGGCCCCTTTTCCTGTACCATTCCCTGATCAACCGAGGAAGAAAGTGGCTCTGGACTTCATGGGTCCATTCAGCCTACTCGCTTCTAATAATAAGTTTTTAATTGTTCTTGTTGACTACTTTTCAAAATGGATTTACTATTCTTTCGAAGAGTCACCAAATATTAAGTCCGTTATTCAATTTCTTGAAAATGTTTTTTTCTTTTGAAGGGTTCCCTAAAGAAATAGTTACAGATAATGGTACTCACTTTGTTTCCAGTGAAATTAGATCTTTTCTCACTAAACATGATATTAAGACATCTGCAAGTAGCCTTGTACAGTCCTTAAGCGAATGGTTTAGTTGAAAGAGTAAACCGCTTTCTCAAAGAGGGCATTCAATCTGCTTTTTCTTCTGGCACAGATGTGTTGAGTTTTTTGAGAAACAAAGTTCATGCCTATCACTGTACTCCTCATTCTACTACGGGTGTGTCTCCTTTTGAGTTATTGAGGGGAAGGAAGTGTGTGTCAAGGGTTTTTCCCACTTGGTTAGAGCGTGCTCATAGATGTCCTGAACCTCTTCAACCGCCTGTTCAGGAAAGGGTGCGGCTAAAACAGGCTCAACAGAAACAATATTTTGATTCCCATAAACATGTACATGAGAAATGTTTTGTTGTAGGGCAGTGGGTACTCATCAAAAATACTTACAAGGTTAGCAAAGGGATGTGTCAGTTTTCCTCTCCTTTTAGGATTGAGCGGGTCTCCAATAGTGCAGTTCTGCTGACAGGTAAGGGTTGGTGGAATAAGAGTAGGTTGGTACACATTTCCGAAGCACAGAAGGAGATCTACAATAACCTAAGGATGATTCTATAATTTTCAAAACAGAGAAGCAAGGGAGTATTGAACAGTGTACAGTTCCCATGTCAAATAAGTTTCCTGATGTACCGGGTCCTGGATCATCTGTAGTAATGAGGAACAGTTCTAATAATAATGTTGTAAATGTTGACAACTCCTCTTGTCAATTTTCACAGGGTTCTGTTGCTACAAAAAGGGTCTCCAAACTGCCTGTACAATTGTTAGACTATGACCTTAGTTAATTTTGTTAAAGAAAGGGAGATGATGTAGTGTATGTCTTTAATGTAGTATGGATTGTGATTGCATGAGGGAGTTCTTTCTTCCTGATGCAGTCCTGTTCCAATTCTGTTGGAATGTTTGCCTTTGTTTTCCTGGTGAGAGGCAGTTAATCTGAACCTCTCATCAGGTCACTACGGTAGCCGTGGCTTTTGTTGTTTTGCTCTACTTAAAAATAAGAAATAAACCTCATTTTCAGTAACCGGCGCTTGGAGGACAAGTTCATTTACATTTGCACCACTACTACGGTTATGCATCCCTAAGGGACTCATCACCAAACACATGCCCACTGCCGATTCTGTGTGTAGGTGGTGAGAAAAAGGTAAAGTTGACATGGCATCCCTCTCTGGGGGCTATGCCTATAACATACTGCCTGTGGCATAGGTAAGCCACCCTGGTAGCAGGCCTTACAGCCCTAAGGTAGGGTGCACTACACCACAGGTGAGGGCCTAGCTGCATAACCAATATAGCCCTACCTAGCCAGAACATGTTTAGACCCTGTAAGTGCAGTGTACCCATATTGAGTACACAGACTGGGTGTTTCTCATTATGAATTCTATTTGACTAAACACAACCAAAGAAAGCATAATCCTCGCTTCCCTCCCTGACACAGAATTCACAATGGGCCCAGCAACTTGAATAGTTTGTCCAAATAGCACGGTAGGAATTGTTTTAAAATGCATTTGAACTTGTTTTCTCCTTGTTACAATTGAATACCTAAAGGAGAAAGGTAATATCGACTTTTACTTATTTCCCAGTGGTCTGGTAGTAGTATATCTACCTCCTCAAAAACGTTTAACTGTTTACTTAAACAGAATCAGTAGAGACAGCCCAAAATACATTCTTTATAGATTCATTGGAGTGAGAGAGGCAGTAGATGCTTCTTTTTATCCCTCTATTTTTCGCACATTGTTTTAAATTGTATTAGCTCACATGTATGGATTTAAACGAAGCAGGATTGTTTTTTACTTTAACAGGGACCATTTGGTAGCAAACCCAACGTGGATAAACTAGGTGAGAAATATCACTTTTTTTACTCTTGAGTGTTTTTCTGGGCTCGCTGCTTTGGTCGCCATTATTGTACCAGCATCGTACTCGGAAAAAAAAAATTGCTCGATGTTCTCTTCGAGACAAAATGTTCTCATAGAGAATCGGAAGTGACGCTCGTCCTAGAATCAACATGGCATAGAAAGCCCAACATGCTCCCAAGGAGCAGTAGCACACACCTAGCCACAAGTCCGAGAGAGACCATTGGCTACGGTAACTTGATTGTCGGTGTCACGGTCCAACCAAGTGTCAGCAGCTTGGCGCCACTCTCGCAGAGGCGGAGGTCGGGATGTAATTGCAGGAGCTACTCGTACGCTGCCCACCTTCAGCCAATCGCAGCCCCTGTTACAGTTACATTCCGACAGGCTGGAAGCGTGACCTGAACGACAGGACCGAACGCCAATGGAACGAGTAAAGGGGATGTCCTCGGGGAAAGATGGACTAATCACCGACTCCTTCCTGCTGACGCGCAGTCGACGGGACCAATGGCTGGGATGAGTGGGCGGATCGCACAGGCAGTATAAGACATTAGGAGCCGGCTTGGCTCGTCCGTTCTGAAGAATGTCTGCGAGCTACGAAAACCGGTGAGTGAGAAACGTGGCTGACGGCTGCTTGCTCGCGGTGCCGCTGAAATGGCGATACTCGTCTGTCGTAAAGACGAGTACTGGACGTCGCATGTAATGTTTGGGCGGAGGTCTCTACCTGGGGGGAGGTGGGGGCCGTCTACGGAGGAAGAATGGCGTCGTGAGACGGTTTAAAAAAGAATCGGTAGCTAGAGGGTTTGGGGAGGCCGAGCTGGGTTATTTCTGGCTTCTAAACATGTAACCTTCCGCGCCCCTTCCAGTTGCGCTCGCTCGTCTCCCGTGTGGCTTTAATACACCGCCGGATTTTGAGTCGAGCTCTACGAGTGGTCACGGCGACACCGAGGCAGCAGCATCGCCGGGATGGATTGGGGTGTTGGGTCGGTAAGGGCAGGTTGCGCCCCGTGGCCCCCTTTCGCCCCTCCCTCCTGCCGGCTCCTCCGCGGCGCGCGTGCTAAGATGGCGGCCGCCGCCCGTCTTTCTCAGCTGGGCGGCGACGTCACTTCCTGCGCGTGACAGGGGCCTGCGCCCCCTTTTCCTCGAGCGGGCGGGCGCCATCTTCCCGCCGCCTGAGCCCCCTCGGCCATCTTCTGTCGCCGGGGAGCCCCGGGGGTAGGCCCGGGCTCCGCTCGGTGCCTGAAGTGGCTCTCTAGGGCGGCGGGGTGGGAGGGAAGGAATCGTACCTTTCGCAGGGCGAGGGATGCGCCTGCTATCAGTCTATGGTTCTTCATCGTCAATCGTGATTATTTGATGACAAGCTCACTGTGCTAATAAGCTTGCATTTATCCCACGTTATAGAGTCTCTCCTGCGCAGCACTGCGTCTCAGACCTCGTCCTGTTAACTGCAATTATGTTTTTTTTAACCTTATAGGGGTTATTGGTGTCACCCACCTTCCAAAAGGAAAGTGGGGGCTGAGCGTATCTTCCCTACCATTAAATGAATTATTTCCTGCAACCCTCATACTAACAATGTTGGTTATCGAGGCGCTGGGCTCGGTCGAAAAGCCATGTCTAGATTCTTTCCCGAAGTCTGCCAGTGAGGCATACAGGGGGTGAAGGGTACAGGCAACCCAAGTGCCTGTGACACCACTCCAGGGATCACTGGGGGGTCCGTGACTACCTACAATCACGGATTAATAGTGGCTAAATGTGCAATTAAAAGGTTAAAAACCTGCTGTAAACGTCAAGTAATCTAAAAATTGAGGCTACAATCTAAATGAGCATCCTCAGATTGATGCAACGGCACTGCTCCCACAAATCAAACAGAATGTGTATTTTTGCCTATAAATTGAATAAAATATGTAACTTGTTTCTGTATTTTGTGGTTAAAATCCTCGACACTGTTTAGGCCCCGGCTTAAAGTAACGAAGGTGGGGGGGGGGGGGGGGGGGGGGGGGTTTGTTCTTGGATTCCGATGTTGATTCATTGAGCATCCCTGAATTCCTTAAACTTGAAGGTCCACAGATGTCACAAGGTTGGGAATCACTTTTCTAAACTTTATTCACCCATCTGCGAGGCCCCACACAACTTGCACATCAAAGCCGTTTTAATGACTCGAGCTGACAATGAACCTATAACCTCTTCGGAAGAACTGAAAGGGCTCTCCCACATGTAAGCCACGGGAGAAGCTCGCCCCGTGCAACCATGGTGACTGCTCTCCTTGCCCCATGGCCTAGAAACCTCAAGCTTGCTCGGCAGATTGTGTAATGTCTGAAGTCAGCACGGGCCCGCCCCGTGAGTCAGGTTTAGTAAGAAATCGGGTCCCCTCCCCTGGCTTTCAGGAAGTGGGTGGGATTGGAGGTGCTAGGAGGGCGGTATTACACCAACACACTACTTCCTTTTAGTCTAGGTTAAGTAGTCGTTGTGATTCTTTGCCTTGGGTTCATGGGCTCCACTCGTACGCAGGCTAGAATGACGCTTCGTTTGCCACTTTCTTTAACACGTTCTGTTAATGTCCTTATTTTTTGTTTCTCAGCACTAGAGACAATGGCCGAGAAAGTGGCCCCGAAGGTATGGAGCCGGACGGTATCATCGAGGTGAGTCCATTCCTTCCTCTGCTACTGCAGTTTTTTCATATGAAGTGTGTACGACTAGTTAACTTAATCGTGTTTTTTTTTTTTTTTTTTTGCTCAACAGAGTAACTGGAATGAAATTGTCGACAGTTTCGATGATATGAGTTTATCGGAGTCTCTTCTCCGAGGAATCTATGCCTATGGTTTTGAGAAACCTTCCGCCATCCAACAGCGGGCCATTCTTCCTTGTATCAAGGGTAAGTTCCCATTTGGTTGAGCCTTGTGTTGTCACCGGGTCACTTCATGTAGTTGTACTTTGGCCTCCCTTCACCGTGCTACGTGTTTCCTGAGATACAGTACCGTGTATTACCTGCCTGTGCTGAGAACCCAAGTCCATATTCATGTCACTAAGCTCACATGTGGTTCCGAATGATTGGTGTGCTACCCTCATACTACAAAAGAATGAAGGGAGCAATAACCTCGATTTTGAAAGCTCCTCCACAGGTTTTCAATAATCTAGACATCAGACAATGCGGAGCCCAAAGTGTACGTCAGATGCAATTATTGTAAACCAGTGAGCAAAGTTCAAAATAGAGGTCGCCGCAATGAGTCTTGTTAGTGTACTGCATCGCCACTGATGACACCTGTGAACCCTTTTTGTAGGGGAAATGAAGCACTGAACTGCGGTGGCAGATATTACAGACCTCCTTTACCGGTAGTTTAGGTACTCACTCACAATCGGAGCACATTGTCCATCCTGTACCATTTCCACTCCACACAATCCCAGTGTTGATGCCCTTGCACTTCTGTCCGCGGTGTGCCACTTAACTTGTCTGCTTTCTCCCCCAGGGTATGATGTCATTGCACAGGCCCAGTCTGGTACTGGGAAGACTGCCACATTTGCCATCTCTATTCTTCAGCAGGTTGAGCTGGATCTGAAGGCTACCCAAGCCTTGGTCCTGGCACCTACCCGAGAGTTGGCCCAACAGGTTAGTCAGGTGTCCACTTGTTTTTTTGTAAATGCTAATTTGCATGTGCTTTGTGTACCGTTGTCGTTAGCTGTCGGGCTTAACATGTTTTGTGCCGCTCTGGGCGGCATACAGTTCTGTGGAACAAGTTAGCTGTAGATTTTGAATGAAATAAAGCCAGGCTGTTTCATCCTGGTCCACACCCTCACCTCTGGGCAAAGAAACACCTGTTCGGTGGTGTGAGTCCTTATATCAGGTGGGGGTAGAGCAATGTGATCCACATTCATCCCAGCACAAACTGAAGTGGTGCTAGCTGGTTCATGCTGTGGGTACACTTTTAGTCGAGTTGTAAGGCATGCTCTGCATTGCTTTCTTTATCTAACACGGATGTCTCCTTTACAGATCCAGAAAGTGGTGATGGCTCTGGGAGACTACATGGGGGCCTCCTGCCACGCCTGTATTGGGGGCACCAACGTGAGGGCTGAAGTGCAGAAGCTGCAGTCGGAAGCTCCCCACATAATTGTGGGCACCCCTGGGCGTGTGTTTGACATGATCAACCGACGATACCTATGTAAGCGACTTGACCCTCCGGGTGTCTTCACCTTTTGGGGCTGGGGGCTTGGGGACCGTTGGGAGGTTGACGTTTCATGATGAAACTCATGCGTGTCATATGATCTCACGTAAGCTGCATCTCTTCGGGCCCTTGATGGCGTCTTGCTGGCAAGGTCACCTGGGAGGGCTGCTGCGTGAGAACATGATCATGCTTTAGATTCTGAAAACAGTTCGTGTTGTGCGTCCTTCCGCCTCAGTAAAACGTTCTCATTTATGCAGTGCCTGGTAGTGTGCAGTGTGTTATAATGGGCGTGGTGTCTTGCAGCCCCCAAATGCATCAAGATGTTTGTGCTCGATGAAGCAGATGAGATGTTGAGTCGTGGGTTTAAAGACCAGATCTATGACATCTTTCAGAAGCTGAGCAGCAACACGCAGGTGAGGTTAATGGAAGATCTTTGAGCATTCCCATGAACTTGATACAGGGGTTATCGATCTAATTTACGCAACGCACTTAGTGGTCTCAGTAATAAAGGATGTGTACCTGCTCGGTGCCTTGAGTTACACATTTTTTTTTTTAAGGCTCGAGTGTGGGCAATTAGTGAGCTGTCCTGGCTTATATTTCCGTGTCACCTTAATACCATTTCTAAATAAAATCGTGAATAGAATTCATTTTCTGTTATCCTGCATACTTTTTTTCCATTCTTCCCCTGGGCCGACTAAGCGAGTACTAAAGCTTTCTTTGCTTTGGCACTTGAGCGGGGTTAGCTCAAATAAACGCACATTCGTATGTCCTCTTTTGGGCTGTTGTGTAAATGCTTAAAGTTTCACATACATGCACATATCCAAGTATATACCTAGCCCCGTTATGTGATAGTTGCGCTGAGGTAGTAGATAATTACCCACTGTACAATAGCTATCCTTGGTCTTTACTCCCAGGTAGTGCTCTTATCTGCCACTATGCCAGCCGACGTTTTGGAGGTGACCAAGAAGTTCATGCGAGATCCCATCCGTATCCTGGTCAAAAAAGAGGAGCTGACCCTGGAGGGTATCCGACAGTTTTATGTCAATGTGGAGCGCGAGGTAAGTGACTTTTTTTAATCAACCACAGCTCTGGGCAGAGTTAACTGTACTAAGCAGTAACATGTTGCACCTGCAGGCCTAAACTTGAAGGACGTGATTAGGGTATCTTGTATGGTTTAATTTTAGGATCACCTCATTTTTTGAAGATACCTTGCAGCAGGGGTATATAAATAAGTCTTCAAAATTCAAAGTGAATGTTAGATGGCGTGTGTAGCTGTACATAAACATGGTCCAGGAAAAATAAAATATAGGCCGTTGGTACCACTGTTAAGATTACCAACCATAGATGGAAATATTCTTTTCATATTTCTGATAGCCTACAAATTACTCATGGAAAACTCTAATTCCACTAGTGATCAAATGGTAAAAATCCTTAATGGAAGAAACTGAAGATCATGTGCATCAATTTTCAAATAGTCACATCTTGCATGCGCAACACATGTCATAAGTGGACATTAACACAATGTGTCCTTCACATGTGCCATCACTTACCGAATAGGTGTGTCCCCTAAGTTACATAGCCTTGATGCCATTTCTTACCTTTTGATCTCCTGTGGTATTTACTTTCTTCCTCATACTTCAGCGTACTTGTTTGACTTTGATCTTGTGTTTGTGAACTCCCTTGCTCTAGCATCACGTCTGGAATGTGCTTCAGCTTTTCGTTTAATAGTCCTAAAGTAAAATATTTGCAGAATCATGCTGCATTCCACATTTCTGAATTTCGATCAGTGAAAGGCGATAGCCTATGTGAGGTGCCTCTAACAAGGCTTTACATTAGCGGAACTCCATGTTAGACATTTGACCATAAATTCATTATGAACTGGGGATCTGGAAAAGGGTTGTGCTTATTTATGCTTTTTACAATACTGCTGGTCACTTAGAACCCTCTGACACTTACATTTATAAATTTTACTCTATTTACTGAAACTTATATAATCACATTTACTATAATTTTTGTTCATGGACTTCACAATTAAGAAGAAGATATATAAAGGTGTTTTGAGGAGTGTTAACTCACAAGGCATACAGTTATGGTTTGCTAGCACATCTCTAGGCATCCAGAATTTGCCAATAAATCAAATTAAACCCCCTAACCACACGGATAATATGGTGAGATCGGGGCCTAACTTGCTCTGTCTACTGCCATCTAGTGTTGGTCCGGAAGGTTGCAAGTTGTTTTTGTACAAGGTATAGTGACTCCTCTTGCTGGCAATGCACTTGGTCCTAGACTTACTCTTCAGATTGTTTTCTTCTGTCTGGGCCAGACAGGTTTCTTCGAAGGTCGAGGTCATAAGTCTTCTGTTAGGGAAAAAACCCTCTCCAACCCTGCAGGCATTGTTTACAAAAGTTCTGTCAGTTTTCTTTTTTGGGATTGGAAAAAGTCGAACTTTTCAATGTAACCCAGGCACTTAAGGCCATTTCCGTTTCTGTCCAGAGTGCCTTTCCAAATACCCTCGGACTGACCCACATCAGGTCTGTAATCTATGCTTGGTGCCGTAGCTAGGAGGATTGTGAGGCCTGCCAAACGTTTCAGGCCAGAGAAACAACTGCATGACAGAAGAGCTTGTTGGCGAGATGCAGAGGCGGGAGCCTACCACTTTCAGTATTTAAGAGACTACGTGGCACCTGTAGCAGGAGATCGGGCAGGAGGCGTTATCTGCAGGGGTGGCATTCCCCATACAAGACAATCGCAGGCTAAAGTGATGCTCAAAATGCAGGGTGTTCCAAGGCTGCAGATCATTAATAAATCACCCCCTGCTTTACCAAAATAAACTCCATTCAGTAGCGGAGGTTATCAATCTGCCAGTGCATTCTAGTTAGGGCAGGCATCACTTTTGCAACCATTTTGCCAATCTCATCAGCAGGACGTGGCAAGTCTACCAGTGGGAACTACACCTCTGTCCTACGTCCATAAGTGGGAATTTCCAGACAGATCTATTTGTTTTAAGGGAAAATGCCAGATGTCTAGACTTTGTGTCTCTAGGTTCCCACTACCTCGGGGCAATGGTCTATGGGTGAATTGATCAGGAATATTTGCCTGTGTTTTCCACCTCAACTTTTTCCGTATGATTCAGAAACTATTTCTCTCGCTGACATAATTCTCAGATTGGCAAGACAACCATTGTGCCACACAAAGCTTCCCTTAAACCCAGAACAAATTCTGATCTGAGGCCAAATCGGGCATCCAAATCCCAAGGACTAAAACTAGAGTGTGGAGACTCAAATCTACCTCAATGTATCTATTGATGAAGTATGTAGACCATAAGAGCATGTCGGGCAGGAAAGTGGCAACACTTTGTCCACTACTTCATTTCTAAAAATGAAGACCCCATGGGTTAGAACTCCTTTGTGAGTAGTCTATCTACTGCCACATGTTACTTTTACAGTAAGCACCTGATTACAGCATGTAGTGATGTTGATTACCATGCTTCCACCTTCCTGACGCCTGTTGTAGTTTCAGTTTTTCAATTAACATTCGCTCGCATGGCTAGTTTCTCTTGTACATCTTTGCACGACACCATTCACAACGGCCTGTGAGAACCTGTGCAAGGTGAATCCAGGACCATGCGCAGTGCCAGCAAGAGGAGTGGTGTATACTTTGACGAAAGACTTCCCTACTAAAAAAACAACTTGCAACTTCACAGACCCAACGCTAGATAATGGAAGTATGTAATGCTTGTGATTCTACAGCACTACATGCCACAAACAGGTGCTTACTGGGCAAGTACCATTTTCCGTTCAATAATATGGTAAACTTTTACCTTACTACAATAGTAGATATAGGTGTATTGAAAAGTAATAGTTTTTGCAAAACGAGAATTTAAAAACACTTTGCTCAACTCCCTTGCCACCTGTTATAAAACAGATTTTATTGCATCATACACAAACTTTGTACAACGCATATCCTGGATCACTTTATATCTCGAGGTGCTCTTACGTGCGTTAAATGCAGGGGGTGGGGGTTGAAATCGAACAGTTGACTAAGATCTCAGTTTGATAAAATAAAGTTGGCATCATCCATGTGTTCGGTTTCACACATCTCTCTCGGCCACTAGATGTACACGTTTACTTATCCCTACAACAGTTTACCGCCACCTTGCTGGCAGCATTGTGTCCCCACCTAACATTGCAGACCAAATGATTTTGCCCGTGAGGCAAATGTACGTACGGGGCGGCCCCCTGCGCCTCAGTGGGCGGTTCGCTCGGCTCCAGCTGTTGGCTGCCAGTGTTAAAGGGCTGTGGAGCCGGTGAGAAGAGTATTCTGCCTTTTGTAGGGCATGGGGTTCTTCCCAAGCGGCAGACGCCCGCCCAACCCTACCATGTGCCGCAGTGAACGTCACTCAGTTGGAGACGGTCATGATCATCACTGTCTAATAATCGCGTTATGCGCTCTTCAGACACGTCCGAGTGGTGTAGCTGTATATCCGCCAACACGAGTGCCCATCTTGTATACATGTTTGTTTCCAAAGGGCCTGGGTCACATCCGATTGCCTGACTATTATTCATTTATTCTCAGGAGTGGAAATTGGACACCTTGTGCGATCTTTACGAAACATTGACTATCACCCAAGCTGTCATCTTCATCAACACGCGAAGGAAGGTCGACTGGCTGACGGAGAAGATGCACGCTCGTGACTTCACGGTCTCCGCTCTGGTGAGACTCCTACTTTATCCACGTTGTGGATAGATAGCGCTGCCCTAGCCGTCCCTGGCACTCTGCGGTGCCCCCGTCACTGGGCAAGGATGCGTCTTAATGGTGGCGCCTTTCTTATATCTGACGGGGGCAGAGGAAATGCGCCCATGTTCATCCCAGTGCCTTCCGCACGTGATCGCTGGCTGGTTCATGCAGTGGGCACACGCCTCGGTGGGGTGGGCTTTAGTGTAGAGGGGTGTACGGTGGAGGCAGGGGCGCTGCAGATGTTTGTAACTAGACATTGTTTCACTCTTGTTCGTTGCTTGGTTCGGTTACGGTGAGGCGTCCTAACTTAATGTTGGTTTTTAAATCCGTGCAGCATGGAGATATGGACCAAAAAGAGCGAGATGTAATTATGCGGGAATTCCGATCTGGCTCCAGTCGTGTGCTCATCACTACAGATTTGTTGGTAAGTCATGACCACTCTTACTGCTGAACCAGGGTAGAACGACCCCCTCCCCGGGCTGCGGCAACATGTCACAGGCCTCTGCACTGTTCGAATCAGCTGGGGGCAGACTGACACCACTTAACTGCCTCTGGGAGCAAGGTGGTCTCAGGCGTGCATCCAGGGGGCAGTGGCTTGCCATGCTGGGTTGATGGGTGGCTTAGCTTGTTTCGAGCATTGCTCCCAGGCAGTGGTTTGCAGTGTGTTGGTCCCTCCGTGCGAGCCAATTGCAACAGTCCACGGTTCTAAAGCTCCTTGGATGTTACTGTGACCTGTACCCGTGCGTGCCCCCGTTGTTGTGAGCGGGATGGCAGTTCTTACTAATGCGCACCTTTTCGTCTCTTCAGGCCAGAGGCATTGACGTGCAGCAGGTCTCCTTGGTCATAAACTACGACCTGCCAACGAATCGTGAGAACTACATCCACAGGTAAGTGTTTGCCGAGGGGATGGGGGGTGCGGGGTATCCAAAGATGAATCCCTCTCTGCCTGGCTGCCTGTGCCACCGGCGGACTGAAGACCTTTGGTAGATAAATGAGCTTCTCTCCACAGTGGACAGCGCCGCGTGCTGCTCACTACTATATAGAAGCCGACACTTTATTGGTGGCTTCAGCCGAGGCCCTTCCTGGTCTGATGCCTGCCTGACACGTGCTCTTTCTACCTGTACAGAATCGGGCGGGGCGGCCGCTTCGGTAGGAAAGGTGTGGCCATCAACATGGTGACGGAAGAGGACAAGCGGACCCTGAAAGACATTGAGACATTCTACAACACCACCATCGAGGAGATGCCCATGAACGTGGCCGACCTGATCTAAGCCCCCTCCGCGAGGAGGGCTTGCTGCATGGTGGACCGCCGAGCAAAGGAGAGGAGAACCCGGAAGTCTTTCTAGCATGGCTTGTTCATGTTGGGGCTCTTTGGAGTATATTTTTGTTCTTTTGATTTGAATAAATATTTCGGAAGGCAGCCTGTCGCCAGGAACTTTGGTATTTTTCTGTCCTCGAGCGTCTCGTTAACGCCTAGTTAAATTAGAGACTGAACACTAATCGTGCTAACAATTGTCAGGGACATGATGCAAAGATGCCGTACCTCCAGAAGTGGTGCTTATTACTGCTTGAGTTCAACTACCTCAACAGTAGTGGTTGCTCCCTCCCTGTTCCAGTCCCACCAAACGTGGACCAAACTCCTGCCCCTAAATTGTCCCCACTCGAACCGACAGATTACATCTGTTAAACCTCCAGCGAGCGCTAAAAGACGAACCCACATGGCCAACTGTATGAACTTTTTACTTGTTTTTGTATAGTATTTATTGAAGATAAAATGAATAAAGTTTTTTGCGACATTAGCGCTTGTAAGAATGTTTGTTTCTTTTAGAGCTTGCCTTCCGGGGTGGGGTGGTACTCGTCCCCGAACCCGGGTGCATGCATTGGGGGAGGTTTGAGTACCCCGATTCCCAGGCTTGGTGCCGGAGAAGGGAGTGAGCAACACAAGTCGAACCTCGATGCTTGCGCTTGGCGAACCCCTCATGGCTTCTCCAGACGTCTTGTAATCTGTGCTCTGCACTCATCAGGCTTGGCGTTGAGAGTTGAACCGGTTTCACACCAACATTAACTGATTTTGCGTATCCATGCTTCCAAGCAGTGCTCTAACTTGAGGTCCAGTGTGAACTGGCCAAACATGCTGGTTTTTCGATTTGTAGCTATTTTCTATTTCAGGTACATGTTTGCCACACGTTTGGTTTGTTGGCTTCAGTCTGCGTAACATGTCCGTTCTCTGGCAGAAATGTCGTGCTTCCTGGACCAGGGCTGACAGGCGCGAACTGTAGTATCTAAGTTTGCTTAACGCTTTTTAGAAATTTGGGATGGGTCGACCTACTGGTCTGTCCGTGGTCACCGTCTTCTCGGGGCGAGGGTATGGGTTCGAAATGTGTTCGGTTATGAGCAAATTAGCCTCAGTAAGATGGCTTTTATATCCGCTTATCTTGATAAGTGGGTAAGTCTGTCCGTAATGGGTTATGGAAGGTTTGCAAAAGAGAAACCGCCTTAGAAGTTGCAGTATCTGGCAGCTGGACACTGGCTGCTGTGCTTGTTAAAAGGTAGTTTCGCGCTCCTGGCGGAGTAGCAATGCGGCTCTCCTGGTCTTCCGTGTGAACGCTAGACAGGACTAACCCGTAGGTCATCTGCTTGATTGCAATTTTCGCTACATCACTCATTGTATGCTTTTAGTAAACTGAATATTAATCCCAAATTAGGCGTTAGAACGCCAGTTATAAGCTTGAGGTAAATGTTTGTATTCCCTCACTTGGGGCTCCACGCAGTGCCTACCGTTGCGATCTGAAGGGTGTCTAGGCACCTGCCTCTCTAGCGTGCGCTTTGGTTCTTGCTCACCATACTTGTGTGATACGCTTGGAGAGCCCTTGCGCTGTGTGGCCTCACTAGTGTCGGTATGTGTCGATCTCCAGCGTGTTGGCGTGTTTTGCATCATAGGATTATAGTAACCTTTACAATGTCGTTTCAGTTTGTACAGTTAATTTTCATTATATAACCTGTCAGTTTATCCTTCAGTGTTCCCCGCCCCCCTCCCCATTTGTGTGCTCATGCCTAAATGTCATTTGCGAAATATTGCGGTTTTGTAGTCTTTTGGATAGGATAGCCATCACTTTGTCCTGCACTTGAGAGCTCGTCTGACGAATTAGTTGTTTACCGTTTTGACTCCTGTGGCCCGCCCCCCACCTTCAATCATTGTTGTAGTGCAGGGACCCCCCTCTGACTGTCCAATTTCTGGTCTAATATCTCTCGATTGGAACCCAAAAGCAAGTAATGCCACCCATCGTCTAGTCTGACGCATTTACACTGCTCCCACAAGGTATAGAATATTTTAATACTTGTATTTTAATATCGCTAGCTTTCTAACCAGTCCGTCCCCCTCAGTAGTTCTTTGCGTATCCCCACAGTCCACGTTTTAAGAACCGTAGGTCTTTGCTTTTCTTAAAATAAAATAACTCGCCTGGAATCAGTGTCTTCTGGCGCGCAGTGATCAGTTGAAAGTGGTCGCGGTTAATGACTGGATTTTTTTTTTAGAGTTGTTCGCGTTCTAGTGCCCTAGTACACCTGTATCACTGTACATGTTGCGAACTGTGTAGCCATTCATCCATGCGCTATGGCAGCCTGGCGTTTTTTCTGTTGCTATGATTGGCTGCCTTTGGCTCGGTCTTGGGTACATATTTAGCTGCATTGGTTGCCAGTTTTCGCACCTATGGGCCTGAAGAAAAGATTCCTTAATTCAAAAGGTACTTGGACAATATCGGGTCGACTTCTTCGGAATCCATCACTTTTATGTAAAAACAGAGGTATCACAATAGGAGGAAAAACTACAACTCCACAAACAGCGCCCCGGGCTGTGTTGTGCAACACCCTCTTCAGAGCCCCTCCTCCGGACACCCTTCCAATAACATGAGCCCTTTAAGGTCAAAGTGGCTCTAGACGGACTGCTGCTCTTCCACATTCTCATTTCATCCACCCTTCCAGGCGACCATATTTTCCTCACCGCCACATGGCCGCCAGCCGGTGTCTTTACATTTCTAATAGCGCTCCCTCCTTTTGGTGTCTCCCCATGACTCTTCCTAATCTTCATTTTTTTAAACCGGAGTTTCTGAATGTCACCTGCAGCTCTTCCCACATGCCTTGTTTTAAAATTGCCCTCACGAGTGTTTTTCAAACTTTGTAATTAAGCACCTTTATGTTAAAACATACAAATTAACATGTAGCAGGTGTTGCTGTAGTTGCACATGCTCAGTGGCCTGCTGTTCAATGGTGGGCTCGGATACTTGTAACTACTTTTTCTTTAAAGAAGCCTTGAGACTCGACGTATTCTGGCTCCACCATAAAGCTGACAATGACCACAGGCTCCTTATTCTCCATCATTGGGTGGTCAATGACTTTAAGCGTTTCTTTGGACCCACTTGTTTGGACTGAAACAGAAAAAATTCGCCTGTGATCTTCAACTTCACACCCACCCGAGAATGTTCAACTGACACTATCCTTTCAACAACTCACTCCCCGGGGCACCACACTCCTTGCTTTGAAGACGGTTTTCAAAAATGCTTGCTCTGCAACTCAAAGGATGCCCTTCCAATATTACACTAAGAGCCACTCAATGTTGACTTGACCCTACTAGCAGGTCTTCAATCTTATGCAAGGACGGCATCACCTGATTTGATTACTTAGGTACCAACTCGAGCGGAGAGCAGGCATACCAGAGGATGCGTAGGCAGGAGCCACGCTACACCAATCATCTTCAAGGGACCACTGCCAAGGAAGAAGCTGGCACCTCTGAGGCACAGCTTCAATCACCCAGCCCAGAGGTAGAAATATTCCTTTTATGTTTCAGACCCAAGACCTTGGTACGACAAATCACAAGTACACTGTTCCATACAATAAGAAGATAAAAGAACTAGGGAGACCTGACTTTTCAGAAGCGAGTGCCCTCAAGCATCACAATGGATGACTGGCATCATCGGGTAATGCTCCTCGCCAGGCCGGTAGTGCAACGCCTGACGGGCTCCCCACGTAGGGGGGGCACTAAGCTGTGTTGTACCGATGGTCACTATAAAAGTAGCACCTTCTAGACGGACATGCCTACACACAAGCACCCGTAAAAAGGAGAGAACAAGAAGAATAAAATTAAAATTGGTTGAACATCGTTGCATATATCATCATTTTAATCAATAGTCCAGGATGACACCAAAATTAAAAACACAGGAAAGTACTAAAAATGAGTGTCCATGCTCAATTACTTTAAAAAACGGAAGAAAGGGAGTTCAGACTATTTATATAACTTCCTTAGATAAGGTCGACATGTTTCGCGTCATGTGGTCCTCTCGGATCCAGTGACGCTTCATCAGGACCAGAAAAATCAGTATTTAAACCTCCAAATACACGAAGGAACATGATAAGGAAATTACAACAATAATTTATAAGGGCCGGTCACTTACATTGAAGTACACTAAGCCAGGTCAACAGTCAGGTCGCCCTAGAAAACAAACAGTGAGAACAAACACCAAAACATACCCAAAGAGTGGTCATTGGTGTAGTAGTGCAAACATTGTGCAGATAAATCGTAAAAAGACTAGAGAGGATGATGACATAAAGTGGGCTTACCACCCCCAAGTCAGGAACAGGCTCCTTGGTAAGCACGTCCCAAGGACTCGGCTAACAGCTAAAATATGGTGAGCACAAGTAGTCCATCGAAATGCATAACACATAGTTTGTCAAAAAAAGGAAAAAAGGTCAACAATCCTACATAAATCCTCAGTTGGTAAAACATCTGCTAATAACTAAAAACTTGCCAGAGTATTCTCAAAAGCACAGGATATACGAATGAATAAAGTTAAGTCAAAGGATAATAGTCCAGTCATTTTGCATTTCTTATACATTGTGCCCAAAAAGTGCGAGTAGCCACCAATAAGGTAAAGTTCATTAGAACCAATAACGTTATGAACAGAATGTTCATATTGTTAGGGGTGCCACCATCACGCTCCCCAATTCTGTCTCTCAATTATCTCATTACAGCAAAGACACTCTAGCAGGTGAATATCGTAAACACAGGGTCAGAAAAAAGCACACACACTTACTTGTGTCGTGTTGGTCCACTAAATCAGACCTACCCTCCGGGCCGTGCAACCGCAGACAAACGCGGCAGCACGCCATCGGGGTATAAGGGCTCTCAGGTCACCGGAATTCGATGCACGTTTCTCCTCCGAGGGAGGCTCGGAGCGAGAAATAGAAGGACTCCAGATCATCTCGGAGTTATGTAAACACTAAGGAAGGACTCAAACTAGAAAGAAGCCGATAGAGACATCGAGTGTACCAGGGTCTGTACAATAATATAAACTGAAGTGGTCATTCAGTAGAAATGCGCGGAATGCAATAAAGATTATGGTACTTGCTAAAAATAAAAAACAAAGAGAAAAACAATCAGGGAAAATTGTAGTCCTGATAGAAGCATGAAATCAAAGCCTAAGGAAGTATAACACTTCACAATAGCAATATCTTGACAAATAGGTACTCAAACCCTCAGTCATTCAAAATGTAATGGTTATCTTAATAGGGTGTCCACCCAAAAGAGACGTGATCAGGATAGTGAAGTCCAGCGGATGTCATCATTCAGACCCCGTATGTGGGTGCCCAACTTGAACACCCATCTCTGTTCAGTCCTAAAGAGATACCTAGAGTCATTTGGTCGAACCTTTGGTGCTTCTAGAATAACCCACCATAGATCCTCCGGAGAATGTTTTTCTGCCAAAAAATGGGTACTCAATTTCGTAGTGATCCGGTTACATCGGATATTGCTTCGGTGTTCATTAATACGGTTCTTAACCGGTCTTGACGTCATACCAATGTAACGTAAATCACAAGGGCAAGTGATCATGTAGACACAGTTCCTTGTGTTACAATTGGTATGCTTCTTTAAATGCCATGTACCTATAGGGTCCAGATACACAGAATATAAATGTTTGGTCAGAGTACATACATTACAATTACCACATGGATGGTGGCCTACGACTGGTGGAAGACCCCATAAGGTCATTTGGGTATCGATAACAGGAGGTGGTCGCGGCCGGGTATGGATCACCATATCCTTGATATTAGCTGAACGCTTAAAAGCGAACAGGGGTCTTGCAATCTCACAACCTCCGCTAGTCCGTATCGACCATCTTTTGTTAATCAGTTTTTTAATGGAATTTGAAAGAGGGGTAAAAGTAGATACGCAAGTGGTTCTAGACTCAGGTGTCTTATCAAAAGTAGCGAGTAAGGTTTCTCTATTATTGTTCCTTGCTCGATTTACAATTCGAGGCGGATAATGCCGTTCGGCAAGCTTATCCTGGAGGACGTCTGCCTGACAATCGAAATCGAGAAAGGAGCTACAGTTGCGTCTGAGTCGTAGAAATTGACCAACAGGTAAGTTGTCCCGTAATGCTTTTGGATGGTGGCTGTCATACAGTTACAACAAATTGCGATCGGTAGGTTTATGGTAAACCGAGGTGGTTAGTTTACCGTTATGAATGGTAATCATTAGATCAAGAAAAGGTAAGTGAGTAGCAGATACTGTGGTCGTAAATTTTAAGATGTATATCCAAGACCTTGGTAGTCAGGTAAGTAGATTTAAAAGCAAAAATATGTGGCAGTTTACCAAACCAACACCTAGTGAATATTTTTCAGTTCACTGTGATCATATCGGAGGAAAACACATGCAGTTTTGCATGTAAGTTCACAACTTGAAAATCCAGTTTTCAGGGTTTCAGGTCAACGCCAGGCAAGGTTCAAATCAGTTCCAAGAGTGCACCCACATTGGCAGAGGGGAGGCTGGGTCCAGAGGTCAAATTCAGAGTTTGGTATCTAATATTAATCTATGCATACTAGGGGTGACCGAAGATGCACTGCTCACAGGTGTGTAAAGCAGTGTCTTGGGTTCAGAAGTACAGGGATAGCTGGGTACAGCATGCAGACAGTGTCAGGCTCCCAGTGCAAATCAATGGGGATGTCAGTTTTAGAAAAAGGCTGCTGGCTCAAAGTGAGTTCTGATGCTAGGGGGTGTAGGGAGCAGCAGAGACACTTATTGGCAGGATTAAATGCTGGAAGCCAGGGCTACTCGGAGCCTGAAGATCCCTTGTAGCAGGAGTCAAGAAGCCTTGGTTGCTGCATAAGTCGCATTGCTGTCTTGCAAGGAGAGGCAGGAGCTCCCCAAGTTGGATAGAGGACCGCTCCAGACCACCTGTGAAGCAGGATCCAGCAGTTGCAGAGGAGCTGATCCACGCAGCTTAACGTAGTTGCTGTAGGTGCCTTCTGATGCAGGGGAGTGATTCCTTAACTCCAAGGAGTTTCCTTTTTGCTTCTTGGTGCAGATGAAGTCTTGCCCGACCCCAGAGGATGCACAGCTGGGGAAATGTTGCAGATGCTGCAAGGAGCTAGAGAAACCATGTTGCCCGGTGACGTAGTCTTGGGAGTTCCTGTCTTGTTGGTTCCCGAAGTGTCGTGTTGCGATTCCTGTAGCCAGGAGCAGAAGTAAATGATGAAGAGGAGTCCTGGTGGAGTCATGCATGTCGAATCTGGGGACCCGTCTGCAAGGGAGTCTCTAATTAGCCCTTAAAGAGGCTCTGATCACATTGCCGGGTGACTACCTATCAGGAGGGGTCTCTGACGTCACCTGCCTGACCTGGCCTCTTTGATGGTTATTATTCTGACATGTTTGATACCAAACATGCCCATGTTCAGAGTTACCATTATGTAGCTAGACACCGGGGTAGTGATCTGTGCCCTGTACACAGGTAAAATGTTTTCCCTGCCCTTACGAAGTCCAGTGCAATGGAACTGGAGTCTGTAGGGACCCCATTCGTGGCGTACACAAAGGTCCTAGGCAACCAAATTTTGAAGAGAGCACAATCGCTGGGGTCTTGGTTAGCAGGATCCCAGTGAAAAGTCTCAGCACACTGATAGCAGGCAAAGTGGGAGAAAATCATGTCCAAAAGAGTGCTTCCCTACAGAGGGAGAATGAAAAGAGCACTCCTTCAACTGATCCCTCCTTGGGGTTGCAGGAGAGATCAGAGAGACTTGTTCTCAATTTCCTGTGCCTCATCTGTGACCATGAACATGGTCATCCCAGCTTGGTGGTGGTAGGGTTTCATGCAGTTTACCCTCCTAGGATTCCTGCAACTTCCAAAGTCCACCAGATAGGTGACTTCCCCACTCTTCTCTAGGAGGGGGAGGAGGGGGGGCGCTGGGGGTTGGCGGGGTGTTAGGTCAAGTCCACTTGTTTGGAGGCTCCAATACCTAGGCTGGTATACAGGTAGTGCAGCTTTTAGGTCCAAGCAGGGTTTCTGGAACTCTTGGCTGGACTTGAACAAAAGCAGAGCACAGAATGCTCTGTCATGATTAGGCTCCCTGGGAGGTCACTTCCCATCCCAAAACATTCAACAAGTGGACCAGGTGATCCTCCCAGGTGGAGCTGAAGACTGCTAAATCTTCCAATCCTTAGAGAACTGTATTAGCCAGCCTCTGAAATGTGGCAGGTGCATTTTTCAGGTGAAAGGGCATTACTGTGAAGTGATAGTGCCCACGTATTGTTGAAAATGCAGTTTTTGGCATTCCATCCTTTGATAATGTAATCTGCCAATAGCCAGCAGTTAAGTATCTAGGCACCTTTGACTTGGCAGATGCCAGTGTATCTATTAACTCACCTGACCTAGGATTAGGATGAGCATCTTTTTTGTATCCACGTGGATCCCTCTATAGTTAACACAAAACCTCATTTTTGGGAGTGAGATTTTGGAACCAGAAGCACAGGACTAACCCAAGGGATGTCTGAGGCCTCAGTGACTTCCAGGTCTAGCATCTTCTGAACTTCAAACTTGATGCAGTCTGACATTGTCAGGTTGCCTGTAAACTTTACTTTTGCTAGGTAAATTTGTCCCCTTTTTCACTGGTGGGTTCACACCAAGTGGTTTGACCAGGTGTCAGTGAGAACTGTCCTAGGACATACCTGCAGTGTTCTTTTTGTGACTCGGAAAGGCAGTCAGCAAGGACTACTCAATCAACTGAGCCATCAGCTGCTGTGCAGTGTGGGATACGAGGTCAGGGTGGAGGGTCACTTTCCTCCTCCTATTCCTCAAGAGTGGCCATGAGCAGTGTCATAACAGACCTGTCATAGAAATGTTTTAGGCGGTTCCCACAAAGCACTCTGAGGGTGCTTCTGTGAGTGTCAAGCTCTACCAAGGAGGGTAACCTCACCCTTTTGGTCCACTACTGTGTGGGTACTACTCCACTTGCCCTGGAGTGCACCGGGAGCAACAGGCTCCAGCACCCACACTCGGTTTTGGCTGGTATAGTCAGTACAGCCTTCTGGTCATGCCATTGCTTTTGCAGCTCCTGGTTGGCCTGAAGGTTTTTAGTGGCTTTCATGTACTCATTCTTCCTTGATCTTAGGCCAAGCACGTAGTCCACTGTGTCCTGCTTGGGAGGCTTGAGGTTTTTCCACAGCCTTTTTCCCCAAGAGCTATAGGATCCATAACAGGGTGCCCAAACAGAAGTTCAAATGGGTGTAGGCCACACGCTCCTGAGAGACCGCCATATAGGAGAAGAGAAGGCATGGCAATAGGACATCCCATCTCCTATTGAGCTTTTCTTAGTCCCATGATCATACCTTTGACAGTTTTGTTGAACCTCTACCAAACCATTTGTTTCGGGGGGGGGGGGAGGGGGAGGGTAAGGAGTGGTAAGGGGTGGTGAATTATAAGTAACACCACATTCCTTACACTTTACTTTCAGGTATGCAGACATGAAGTTTGCATCTGTCTGATACCACCTTTTAGGAAACCCTCTCTTGAAAAGATGCAAGAAGGGCTTTGGCCACAGCAGGAGCCGTATTGGTCCTCCGAGGAATAGTTTCTGGGTACCTGGTGGCATGGTCCAGCACCACAATGAATCTGTTACCAAAGGCTCTGGGCGGGTCTAGGTGGGCAATAATAACCATCCCAACCCACTCAGAGTACCCCATGACATGTGGGGCCAGTAAAAGTGTGGGACAAGCCTGCACCAAGTTTTCCTCAGCCCAAAGTGGTCTGCTAGGGTTTACAGACATTCTCTGTACTGCAGAGGGACCACCAACCTCCTGGTGGCAACAGGTTTGGAGTCCCTTGGCTCAAAATACAAGAGATTGTCTTCCTAGTACACCATGTGAGTGCCATTGACATACCCAGGATATTGAGTGACAGCTTGCTTCCTCAAGTCCTCCAGTGGGAGACAAGTCTTTTGTGCCCTTCTGAACTCTTCCCTGGCAGACCCCCCCCCGCACCCAAGAGCTCAGTTATGTTGGCTTGTAGCTACTCTGAGGTTGGTTCTACCAAGGGAGGGGATTCTTCCTCTGGGCTTGAATCTTCACAGAAGGTTGGAGTAGGAGGGCACTTTCCTGCCCTTTATACTCATAGGTTTGGGAAGATCTAGGGCCATTGTTCCAGGCCCCAGGTTTTCAAGATAGTTCTGCCTTTTTGGCCTGTGCTCTTGTAAGCGCAAAAATACCCTGGGATGCCCAGCATTGCTGCATGGGCTTCCAACTCCACTTCAGCCCAAGCTGAGGTCTCCAAGTCGTTCCCTCGTAGACACTCTAGAGGTAGGTCTGTGGACACCACAACTTCTTTAGGACCGGTAGCCCCCCCTCTCAAAGCTGAAATCAATAACCGCCATGGGGTGGCATGCAGTGTTATGATAATCAGTCACTTGGTACTGGTAACCAAGTAGGTTGTGCTCAGGGGACACCGTTTTTTCAGTCACCATAGTGACACTGGCACCTGGGTCCATGTAGGCCTATGCCTGAACACCATTTATCAAGGGCTGCTGTCTGTAAAATCATGTTAAGGGGACATGCAGCTAGGGTGGCAAAGTAAATTTCCCCCATCAAAGACTAACACAGCCTCAGTGGTCTCTCTAACCAACCCATACCTCAGCACAGTCACTAAAGTGAGCCCAGGTACACCCTTAGATTGACTATTGTTAGTAGTCCTATCACTACTGATTGGGGCTCTAAAAGTAGAAGGGGGGTTGGTAGTAGTGGTTGGCTTGGTGCCTTCCTTAGGGCAGGAGCCGTCTCTTGGCTTAGGGCCTTTGTTTTCACAGATATAGCACCAAGACTTTTTGAAGCTAGAGGAAGAGGATTTGTGGGCCTGATGACTTCTTAGATTTTTCTTTCTCCCCGCCCTTATCTTAATGCTTACCTGTCTCTTTTTGTGGTTACATCCTATGTGAGTTTTCCTACTCGAGCTGGTGCAGACCCATTTGTCTTACTACTTTCCCAGTTCTTGGGGAGAGGTCAGATCAGAGTCCACCAGGGAATGATGCATTAAGTCAGATACACACTTATTCAAAATGTGCTCTCAAGATTAGGTTGTACAAGCCCTGGTAGTCACTGACTCTGCTTCCATTCAACCAGCCTTCCAGACCCTTTACAGAACTGTACACAAGCTACCTAATTTTGGAAGGACTCTTTTCTGTTCTCCCTGAACTTTATCTTGCATTGTTCAATGGTTAGACCAAACCATCTAAAAGTGTGGTTTTGCGAACTGCATAGTTTTCTGCATCCTCTTCTCTGACAGGTTCTGTCCCTACCATTGTATGGGAAGGAGAGCCACAATATAGCTGCCCACTGCCTCTGGTGGACCCTCTGTACCTTAGAGGCCTTCTCCAAAGCAGTTAACCACTTGTAGATATCATCCCCCACTTACTCTCTTGAGTCCTTTCTGACCGTAGGCTCCCTAAGACTAAAACCGCTGCAACCATGGGGGTGCTAACCCTATACCCTGCCCCTCTCTCCACTGTCAAGGCCTCCCTATCTAGGGCTAGCTGTTGCAGCCTCAGCCTGGCCCCCTCCAGTCTCAGTTGGCTGAGTTCACTGTCTAGGGAATCCTCACCTGAAGTTGAGCAGTGTGTGCCCTCAGATACTGAGGAGAAATGAGTGGGCAGAGGGGGATCTGTCCCTATTCTTAGTCACTCTCTCAACCAACCCTCTGGGCACGAAGGGGGGCCTAATTTTGTGGCTTCCCTTTCCACTACCAGTAGTGCTCCTAGCAAGGCTCGGGGGTTTCCTAGGTGCTATCAGATCCTCCCTGGGATCCTCTTCACCCACGTCAGTGTCTAGATCTATTCTTTCTAACATCGATGAGTCAGGCACTCTTCTTCCTTCTGGCTGCCAGCATTGTCTTGGTCAGCTTAGAGAAACAGGCCCAGTTCAGACTGTTAGGGTTCCCACCTGTATTCAGTTTTCTATCTGAACACAACTCCCTCAACTCTTGAAAAGCGAGAACCACATAGTGAGTCCAGGACCTGAGATGTATTCGCTACTGAAGGCATGGTGTACGGTTAGAGGCGTAGGTGTTCCTAACTACTCTAACTTAGTCTCCTTACAGAAATTTGAAGCAAAGGCTATGCCAAACCATAGCTTACCTAAACACTAGGGGACTAAGTCCCTGATAGTAAGTGCATTGTGTACCCCTAGTTAGCAAGTGGTCTACACTGTGAAAAGTACGAAGTGACCGAGTGGTAAGGCAATTGCAAGTGTTTATCCCACTGCTGCACCAACAATGTAGGAAGCTGTCCTGGTGTGTGGTGAATACCTAAGGTATTATCACCTTATGCCAAGTCCAGGTATTCCCTTATCAGTGAAGTGTAGGCAGTGTTTGGAAGCTAGGTTATCTAGAGGTAGCTGTGGATCAGCAGCCAAGACTTGTCTAGACCACCTGCAAAGCTCATTCAATACTACTTATAGTCACACAGCACTTACACACATGAAAGAACCACACAATGTTTAAAAAATAAAGGTACTTTATTTAGTGATACAAATACTAAATTACTAGATAGGCAATAGTCCAATATGAGGCAAGTAAACACACTATTATATGTACAGTGGCTTCTGGTCACTGCCTACACTTCACTAATAAGGAGATACCAGGACCTGGTATAAAGTGATAATACCATACATGTTCACCACACAGGCCGGCTTCCTTCAGTCCCCCCTTCTGTGGCACTCCCCTGTAGGCAAAAAGCAGGCACGGAAATAGGACATCCCATCTCTTGAGTTTCTTTTGAAGCCCACCAATCATTCTTTTGAGAGTCTTGTTAAATCTCTTCACAAGACCATTGCACTGGGAGTGATATGAGGTTGTGAACTTAAAGGTGACATGACATTCAACCCGCATGTGCTTCAGGTAGCCCTGTATCTGACACCACCTTCTTGGGAAGGCCACTCCGGTAAAAAAAATACCAGTGAGGGACTTAGCTACTGCAACAGTCAGTAGTAGTCCGTAGGGGGATTGCTTCAGGGTACTTGGTGGCATGATCCACTACTACCAGTATAAATCTGTTTCCATATGCTATTGGAGGATCAGGGGACCAACAATGTCGATCCCAACCCTTTCAAAGTGGTCCCCAACCACTGGTAGTGGAATTAGGGGGGCCTTTGGTTCTCTTCCAGGGGATCCTCATCAATAGTCATAAACATTGAATATTCCCACCCTCGTGCGGGGTTCCCGGAGCATATATATTTTTACGGTGACAAAGATTCCAACATATTAGATAGATGGTCTGTACTACACTTCTAGGAGACTTGCGTCCGGGGAGGAGGGTGGGTTGTTTATTACTTTGATGAGGATACCCCTGGAAGAGAACTAGGATTTACAGGTAAGTAACTTATCCTTCTCTTCCAGGGGATCCTTATCAATAGTCATAAACATTGAATAGATTAGCAAGCCCATCCCTTATCTCTGCGGACTGTCTAATAGAAGTGCAGGAAAAAGACATACACTATGCAAACAAATTTCTCAGAGACGCTTGACCAACTTGAGCGTCCGCTTTGACATCTGAATCTAAACAGTAGTGCCTAGCAAACGTATGTACAGATCTCCATGTAGCGGCCTTACAGATCTCAGAGATTGGAACATTAAGGAGGGCAGCAGTAGCCGCTTTTCCTCTTGTCGAATGAGCCTTAGGCCTAGCCAATAACTGTTTGTTAGCCAATTGATATGCAGTTACCATACATGAAACTATACATCTAGAAATAGTTTGTTTTGAGGCCGCATCGCCTGTTCTCATATGCCCATAATTTGCAAACAGGTGAAGAGATAGTCTAATCAATTTAGTCTTATCCAGGTAAAATTTTAGCACTCTTTTCAGATCCAGGGAGTGCAAGGCTTTCTCCGCCGGAGTATCCGGATTGGGGAAAAAAGTTGGGAGTGATATAGTCTGATTGATGTGAAAATCCGACACCACCTTCGGGAAGAATGATGGATGAGTTCTTAGAACAACTCTATTCTCATGGAAAACCGTATACGGTTCCTTGGAGGACAAAGCCTGAATCTCACTGACCCTCCTAGCTGAAGTAATGGCTACGAGAAAAGCTGTCTTCCACGTAAGGTGTTGCAAAGAAGCTCTGTGAATAGGCTCGAAAGGAGGGCCCATGAGTTTAGATAACACTATGTTCAGTTCCCATGGAGGCGAGGGTTTTCGAATGGGTCGAAAAACCTTCTTTAAACCTTCTAAGAAATCCTTGACTACTGGCATCGTAAAGAAGGATTTCTGAGAAGGTGACTTATGATAAGCTGTAATGGCAGATAAATGTACCTTAGTAGATGACAACTGCAGACCTGATTTTGCCAGATGGAGCAGGTAAGACAATATGACCTCCTCCTGAGCCAGAATAGGATTCTGACCCTGTTGTCGACACCATATGTAGAATCTCTTCCACTTGAACGCGTAAGAGCGCCGCGTGGGAGGCATTCTGGACTCCTTTAAAATGTTCATGCATTCCTGCGAGAGCCCTAGATGCCCATACTGCAGGAATTCAGGAGCCATGCCGTCAAGCTCAGGGAGGGAAGGTTGGGGTGAAGAATCTTGCCTCCCAGCCTGCAAAGGAGATCCGGTCTGCACGGCAGCCTCTTGTGCGGTTGTTTTGACAGCTTGAGAAGATCCATGACCCAGAACTGTCGAGGCCATTGCGGGGCTTTGAGAATCATGATGGGCCGTAGGCGCGGGGGAACCAAGAAGATCGCTACACTTCCTCCTTATTGATAACAGTCGTTCCTCCGAAGGATACACTTTTTCTAGCTCTGTATTCAGTATCGCCCCCAGATAGTGGAGGGTTTGCATTGGGATGAGGGTGGACTTTTGGAAGTTGACTTGCAGACCTAGAGAGCGGAAAATACTGAGAACAATGTCTAGATGCTCTTTTGCCTGTTCCGGAGAGGAGGCTTTCAGTAGCCAATCGTCTAGGTATGGATAAATGAAGATTTTCTGCTTCCTTAAATGCGCTGCTACCGTTGCTACACACTTGGAGAATGCGCGAGGGGCAGATTTGAGGCCGACAGGCATCACCTTGAACTGATAGTGTTGAGAGGCTATCACAAACCAAAGGAATTTCCGATGTTTGGGTACAATCGGGATATGAAAATACGCATCCTGCAGATCTATGGAGCACATCCAGTCTCCTTGATGCAGCGGAGGGAAAATCTGATGAAGAGCCAGCATTCTGAATTTTTGTTTCTGTATGAATTTGTTGAGCAGCCTCAAGTCTAGAATAGGTCTGAAGACTCCTTCCCGACCCTTTTTTGCTACTAGAAAATATCGGGAGTATACTCCCTTTCCATTTTGGGCGGCTGGCACCTTTTATATCGTTCTTTTCCACAACAAGGCGCAAACCTCTTTGCGTAGTAAGTTCATGTGAGCAGGCCTCGACTTGGTTGGTGGCAAATGAGGTGGAGGTTGTCGGAAAAGAAGAGTATCCATTCTCTACAATATTCAGCACCCATTTGTCTCTTGTTATGCCATGCCACTCGTGAGCGAACTCTGTGATACTTCCCCCAACCGGAGTGGTGGACGGTATTAAGGGAAGCGAACCCTCATTGTTTTGCAAGGGTTTTGGGGGTAAACTGCTGAGGTCTGCTTGATCCTCAGTCTCTTGTGTCCTTGCGAGACTGGAAGAGAGGACGCCCTTGCTTCTGTTGCGGTCTCTGGGACCAATGAGGGGTTTGAACCCTCTGTTGGAACGGACGCCTGTCGTAAGGTCTGTACCTCCTTCTGAAGTCTTTCCTTCTTTCCAGACCCACTGCCTCATCGTGTCGACCTCCGCCTTCATACGTGCCATCTCATCATCTGTGTGGGCTCCAATAAACGAGTTTCCGTTAAACGGAAGATTCATGATACGCTGTTGCGCCTCCTACTTTAACCCTCTGAGCCTCAGCCAGGAAGATCTTGCGCAAACCCCATGCACGTATCCGTGTGCAGCCAAGTCCACACCGTCTGCGGCTGCACTGATGATTTGATTGGACACCAGACTTCCCTCTTGAAGGATCTCCTGGAAGTCCTGCCTGTCCTCTTTAGGCAGCTTTTCCGCAAATCTGTTCAGCGAGTCCCAGAGGGATCAATCATATCTGCCTAGGAGTGCTGAGGCGCTGGAGACTTTCATCATCGACGCCAGCGTGCCACACATCTTCCTACCCAGAGAGTCCAGATGTCTACTCTCCTTGTCTGGCGGAACCGTTGAGGATGACGCCACTGAATGCGTCTTGCGGGCTGCGGCTAATATGACTGAGTCTTGTGGTGGATCAGCCCTGAGAAACAAAGGATCCTAATCAGGGGCCTTGTACTTTTTCAAGATCCTAGCAGGAGCTGAACGGAGATTTGCTGGCGTCAAAGTCTCCATGGTCGGCTGGAGAAGACCAGGCACGAGTGGTAACAACTTCCTTGAAACCGTTCTGTGTTGCAGGGTTTCGAAGATCACTGATGAGGAAGTTGAAGGTTCTGGGACATCAATGTTAAGCTTTTGTGCTCCCCTGAGCAGCACCTCATTGAAAGTTGTTATATCATCCACTGGGGAAACTCTAGCTGGTGGAGAGTCCGTCAGAGTCGGGGAGTAACCTCTTATGGAAGACCTCGACGATGTGGACCAAGAAGGGGTCCTTCTGTGATGGCCCGACCTTGACCTAGACCTCCTCTGGGAGCGTGACCTGCTCCTAGATCTTGTGGTAGTGCGTTGAGGCCTAGTGGTAGATTGGCGAGACGTAGAGCGAGCCCACTCTGCATGCGCCGTTGGCGATGGTGTCCTCGGAAGCGACGCTGATGGTGAGTACATGCGTGAGTACCGAGAGTCTGGAGAAGCCGGCGCCTTGTTAAGGCTCTCCAACCACCTAGGCGATAGGTTTATGGGCGAGATGTGCCCTGAGGATGAGGTACTTGACTGTCTGGATGATCCACTCCTAATGGAAACCACTGGACTTGGTGGAGTGAGATTCTTGTCGGCCGGTGAACGGTGTACCAACGTCGAAGGAGGCCCAGAATGTGTTGTAGACTGCTCAGGTCTCGACGTCGAGTGCCTCAACGGCAACTGGTGGTCCCTTGTATGTGTGCCACTCGACGTCGTATGCTTCGCCGGCGAGTGATAGGCCGCTGACGACGGAAGTCTCTGCTCTCCACGCTGAGGCGACATCGTCTTCTGTGCCGTCGAGGGTTGTAACGCCTTTGACGGCGTATGAGCACGCTGGCTCGACGTCGATCGGTGGGTTGTCGTCGACGGAGATCTGTCCAGATGAGGGAGGTGAGCTTTCAACGGCGTATCCTTCAACGCCGGTTGGTCGCCGGCGATAAGCGATGATGCGACGGTGGCAGCGATGACGTCGACCGGGAACAAACCGGTACTTTCTTACCAGCTGACGTCGATCTAGCCTGTCGCTCATGAGAATGGCTTGTTGACTGCCTGGGAAGAGAAGAGGATGTTTTCTGCCTCTCATGAAGACCATGAAGTCTGATTTTTCTCTCTCTCCTTCAGTGTCCTTTTGGACATGTTTTTACAGTGACTGCATGTGTCAGAGCAGTGGCTCTGAGGCAAACACACAATGCAGAGAGAGTGTGGATCAGACTGGGCCTTCTTCTTCCCACAGGAAGGGCACTTCACAAAAAGAGAAGGCATTTTCCAGACAGGAAAAAATCCCCTCACTCAGAAAAAGGTGAAAAATGTTGAGTGAAGGTAGAAAAAACAAGGTTTTTGAATATTTTTCTATGGAAAACTCAGAAAAACTGAGAGCTCAATGCTCCAGGATCCTCTCAGAAGAAGCTGGAAAAAAGAACTGACCTAACCGTGAACCAACTGTCACCTCTCCTTCACCCCTGAGGCATGGTGGGATACTGGAGGTGCTCAGGGTCTTAAAGGCACAGTGCCAAATGTTGTGGTTCTGCTGTATTAACTTGCATGCAGCCTACTGGCTAATAATGCTCTGTTGTTTTCAATGTAGTTTTTTCTCTTTTCACATGTGTTGCTGGTATTATTTCTGAGCCCTCCAATTGGGCTTCAGAAAGTTTTCTTTAATTATAAGGGAGAGTGTTTAAAAAAAAAAAAAACTCCATAGAAATAAAGCATTTTAGCCTGTTTATCAACATAGTCTGCATTGCTGTTATACACATATATACATGATTCTGGTATGGAAATTATCAACTAAAAAATGCTATATTTTTCATATATATTTCATACTTATACATGTGTGTTTTTATATATGCTCCGGGATCCCTGCACAAGGGCGGGAATATTCAATGTTTATGACTTTGATGAGGATTCCCCTGGAAGAGAGCTAGGATTTACAGGTAAGTAACTTATCCTTGTCCACCTGTCTTGCCACAGGCTTGACAGGTGACACAGGAGTCACAAAAACTGTTACTTTCTGGGATGTGCCTGGCCAGTAGAAGAGGTTGACCAACCTACTCCATGTTTTGGTCTGGCTAAAATGCCCAGCTAAGGGAATGTCATAGGCCAAAGTTAGGAGAAACCCTCTGGATTGCTAAGGCACTGCTAGTCTCCTGGTGGCACCAGGTTTAAGGTCTCTGGCCTCAGTATACAGGAACCCCTCCTCCCAATAGGTCCTGTGGGTACCACTAACATCACCCTTTTCCTGTGCAGCAGCCTGCTGCCTTAGGCCTTCATGAGTGGGACAGGTTTGTTGTACCTTACTCAGATCTTCCCTAGAGGGGCCTCCTGGTCCTAGGATCTCTTTCATGTAAGGCACAAGGTCTGGAGGCTTATTTCCCTCTTGTGCTGTTAGAGCAGGATCTCTCCTCTCAAGGAGATGACCTGTGATCTGTGAAGAAGCTGTTTGTCTTCTTGCCTTTTCTCATGGTAGACTGGGCCATTAGTCCAGGAACCAGTTCAAGCATCAACCCCCTAGGAGTTCCTTTTATTGGCAGCAATACAGGGCATGTAGCTGCACCACCTTTCCAGACCCCCCCTTCCTCCTCCCATCATACAGGTCTGATGGGACCTGGCAGCAGTCGCCACAGGGTTACTCCCGGGGGTGCAACAGTCTGAGAAGGGGCCTCCGCCTCCAAACAGTGACTTCTTGCTTTCCCTCCCGATCACACAACACCTGTTGGGAAAAGGCTTCAAATTAGCCCCCCCTGGCAGGAAATCACATCAAGCTGACAGGTATTGGCAGTAGTTAAGTATGGCTGTTGCTAAGAACCTCTTACTTCCCCAGGCAACATTTGTCTCGGCAGGGAACATCTCCACCTTGGTGCAAGAGATCCAAGTGCTCTTTATTAAGTGCACCATCGAGCCAGTGCCATATATCAATGTGGCAAAGGGATGTACTCGCTATACTTCCTCACTAATTTCAAAATGGACTTATCCCTCAAAGCCATTTTAGACCTCAGACCCCTCAACAGACGCGTTCTCCCAACATTTCCATATGGTGGCACTGCAGGATTTGATACCTCTTTTTCTGCAAGGCCAATACAAAGCGACATTAGACCTCAAGAGCACTTACTTCCACATCTATCGTGCCCTGCGTTTCATGTTAAGTGGCCAGCACTATCAGTTCAAAGTACTTCCCTTTGGTGTTACCAGTCATCAAGTGCATGGCACAAGTTAATGCCAACTTAGTGGATAATGTGGATCTCTCCTTATTTTGATGATTAGTGCTACCAGTACTCACAGGTGACCATTTCACTTCCTCACACTCGTGGCTTAAATCTGGCCAAGTCTCACCTGCAACCCATCTAGATCCAACCTTTCTAGGAGTGCTGTTGAACTGTCACTGGAAAGGGCTACCCAAGCACTCAGTCTTATACATTTTCATCAGGTATAACACCACCTCAGTCAGGGCTGTTGGGTCTGTTGGCCTTGTGATTTTGCGATCGTACCATAAGCATAATTATACATGAGTTTGAGTCAAGAGTGCTTCAGCCCAAAGGTCACTAGTGGAGGGTCAGATGGAAGATCTATTGTTTTTAAAATCTAGCATCCATTACTCTGCAGTGGTGGAAAGGCAACAACTTGTTACAGGGCAGAACTTTCCTAGACCAATTTCCACAAGCCGCCATTACCATGACACACCTGAAGCTGGGTGGGGACTACTTGCAAAAGCAGCGGGCACCCATTTCCTCGCCCTTTCCCAGCTGGCTCAGACAGTCTGGCATTACACAACTACATTTACCTGATGGGTGAACATTCTGTGGGTGAACAACGACCTGGCGGACCCGCTAAGCAGATCACATCAATATGTCCACAAGTGGAAACTCACCTGCAGATCATGCACAGTACTTCCAGCACTGGAGCACTCCTGAATTTGTCCTGTTTTCTACCCCAAGAGCACGAAATGACCAAACTGCACTTCCACATATCCACACCAACAGTGCAAGGGCAATGCACTATGGATTAGCTGGTCAGTGATCTTTGCTTACATTTTTCTACTGGTGCAGTGTAGGATTTGAAAACATCTCAAACCCTCTTCCTAGAGTCCATCATATTGGCCAGGCAGCCCTGGTATATGGCCCTGCTAGAGATGTCGATCAGCATCTATGAGAAGTTCCCCTGCAGTCTGAACCCTCTAACTAGGAATCAAGGTAGGATCAGGCAAGCAGATCCCATGGAAGTCCGCTTAGCCATCTGGCACCAAAGGTATTATAATTTGGGCCACCCCCCGGAATGCATGAACATTCTGCAGGAGTTCAGTAGACAGACATACATGGGGTTTCTATGCAGGAAAGTGGCATAGATTTGTCCACAATATCTTTACTATGAAGCTAGAACGTCTGCAGTATGCAGTCCAAAATAATATTGTCTGTCTGCTCTACTTCCAGTAATCAGGCCTAGCCTACACGTCCATGCGGCTTCATTTAGTGAGATAGCCGCATACATGCAAACAGGTAGTATTCAACCCTCCCTCCTGCATACCTGTAACCAAAGTGTTCAAGAAAGGCCTCAAAAGGTTATTCTTCCCAGTATTCCTCCAGCACCAGTGTGGCATTAATAGTGTTCTAAACAGGCATGATTCCTCTTTTGACCCTTTACATTCTTGCTTACCCAGTACCTTTCCTGTAAGGTAGCGTTGCTAGTGATAACTTCTTCAAGCTGTATTAGTGGGTAACAAGTTGTCACACTGCAAGAACCCTTCATCCAAGCTCACAACGGTCCTAATGACAAACCGTGAGTTCCTTCTGATCTTGGTTCCCATTTCTATACCATTCAGACCATAGAGCTCCCAGTCGTTCCCCAAACACTTAGTAGCAGAGAGTGCTTTATACTCTAGAAATAAAGTGCACTCTCATGTACTTCAAAGACGGAACTGAATGTTTGTGTAAGGCAGACAACAGTTTGTGATCTTTGCAAAATCTCACAAGAGGCAACCCCTATCTAAACCAAGCATTGGTAGATGGATAGTTAAGGGTGTCTAGATTTGCTACCAAACGCCGATAGAGCATTTCTCAGTACACTACTAACAAGAAGGCTGCAACCATGGCCTTCATAGGAAACATTCCCCTAGATGACATGTGAGACGAATACATGGTCAATCTCACACATGTTTAATGAACATTGTGTGGATGTTCTAACCAGATAACAGGCTATGGTTGGCTTGATGGTCCTGAAAACCTTATTTCAGACATCTGCATCATCCACACACTAGTCACTGCTTATAAGAAGGGTACTGCTTGACTGTCTGTTCAGAGAATATGTATCTACAGCAGAACATCCTACGGACTGATGCTTACAGGTACGTAACATTTTCTTTACCATCTAAGTATCTGTTATAGTGCTGTAGATTCACATGCGCCTGCTATCCTCCCCATATGCGTGTGGCTCTGTTAACCGTGCTCTACTTTTCAGTTATCTTTTTTATGCAATACCTATATGTAATCATTTAGTGTTTACTCACCACTCCATACTACTCCCACCTTCTATGGAGTCAATGCCAATGTGCATTGCCAGGTTAAGGGAGGAGTCTCTGTACCTTGCGACTTAAGACTTCATTGAAGAAAAACAACTTGCAAATGTCTGAGCCCAACATTAGATGGCAGGAGTATGCAGAGCAAATGACTCTACAGTTCTACAAGCTACTAACATGCTTACATGGTAACATATTCCATATAAAAGTGCTTCCCTCCCCCCCCCCCACACTCCCCACTCAAAACCTGGTCTTTTCTCACAGTTCTAGAAAATGGGCAAGTCTTTACAGATGCATTTGCAGTTCCGTTCAGTTATCCCTTTTAAAAATGCAATCAAATACATGATGGCCCCTATGCTACTGGCAGCCTGGTCTCCCTAAAAGTATCCAATATATTAAACTAATGGTTTATTAGAAAATAAATCTGGGAAGACACTTTGAGGTTATTGAGAGCACCATTGTGGGAGGCTGGCCTGGTGTGTGGTGAGCACCTATGTTATCACCTTATACTAGGTCCTGGTATCCCCTATCAGTGAAGTGTAGGCATTGGCTAGCAAGCCAGGCTCTCAAGAGGTAGCTGTGGATGAGCAGCAAAGACTTATCTAGGAGACATGCAAAGCTTGTACAATACCAGTACAGTCACACGGCACTTACACACGTGAAAGATCCACACAGTGTTAAAAAATAAGGGTACTTTATTATAGTAACACAAATACTAAAATACTGTATAGTCAATACTCTATTAGCAGGTGAGTAAACACTTTTATATACATATTAGTGATCAGGAATGGGCATAGAAAACAGTGACATTACAATAAATAATAGTGACCCTAGGGTGAGACCTAACCATATACTAAAAATGGAATACGAAAAGCAGACCCCCACCACAGGAAGTGGAATCTGTAGAGGGGAGCTGGACAAACTAGGAATCCCAAACGGTAACTCCCAGAGTGCCCCCCCAGTGACCAGGAGAGTAGAGGTAAGTACCTGGTTTTTCCCAACTCCACAGGCAAACTTTGTGAAAGCACTGTGCAAGACTGGAAGAAACAGAAGATGAATCCTGACACAAGAGGACCTGCAAAAGAAGGGGACCAAGTCCAGTTCCAGTTGGAGTGTCCGGTTGGGGCAGGAGCCACTACCCACCCTTCAGGAGATGCAGGACAAGGTCGACAGTGAAGACTAGGAGTCCGCTATGAAGCACAGGAGCAGAAGAAGAGTCCCAGAAGTGATGCAGTCGTTGTCCCATGTCAGAAGAAGAGTTGCTGTCCGTCAGTGGAATAGAAAAACCATGAAGAAGCCTTAGCATAGGCAAGAGTTGTAGAAGAAGTTGCAGAGCTGCTGGGGACCAGGAGAAGGTCCGAGGGCAGTGAGGAGAGCCAGGAGTCGTGGATGCAGCCCCCACAGGCAACTCGCAGGCACAGGAGTTGCAGTGAGACCCATGTCGATGGAGCAGCAGGCCAGAGACTGTGTTTTGCAGGGAAGAGTGCTGAAGGCCAGGGCTACACGGTGCCTGAAGATCCCTTGGAAGAAGAGCCAGCAAGCTTTGGTAGCTTGCAAGAGTCGAGGTGCACAGGGGTACTGACCTGCAAGGAGAAGCAAAAGCTCACCACCTCCAACGTTTGGCAGCTGGTAGAGGGGACCACTCCAGACCACCACCTGTGTTGCAGGATCCACGCAGAGTTGCAGGACAGAGGATCCACGTGGCCAGTTGGTGCTTTCGGAAGCAGGGTAGTGACTCTTTCACTCGAAGGGAGATATCTTCTTGCTGCGGACTGCAGACTTGCCGCCCTCAGAAGATGCACAGCCGGAGAAATGTTGCAGTTGCTGGAAAGAGCCAGAGAAACAATGCTGCAGAGCAATGTCGTAGCTGGAGCTGCCGATTTGTAGGTTCCTGGGAAGTCCAGTGGCCAGAAGTCGTAGTAAGTGTTGCAGAGGCGTGCTGCTGGAATCTTGCACGTCGAATCTGAGGACCCACCCAGGAAGGAAACCCTAAATAGCTGTGGAAGGGGGACTGGTCACTTAGCAGGGTGACCACCTATCACGAGGCGGCTGTGATGTCACCTGGCTGACCTGGCCACTCAGATGCTCCCAGGGGCCTGTGCCCCCCTTGGATCCAAGATAGCAGAATCTGTCGCCCACCTGAAGGAGCTCTGGGCACCACCCCCTAAGGTGGTGATGGACAGGGGAGTGCTTACTTCTCTTTCCATTGTCCAGTTTTGCGCCAGAGCAGGGACCGGGGGTCCCTGAGCTGGTGCAAACCGGTTTATGCAAGGTGGGCACCAAATGTGCCCTTCAAAGCATAAAGGTGGCTTGCGGAGGCTACCCCTCCCAAGCCATATAACACCTATTTCCAAAGGGAGAGGTTGTTGCCTCCCACATTAAAACCTTTATTCTGCCTTCCTGTGGTTGAGCTGGTCAAACAGCAGGAGGGCAGAAACCTGTCTGTAGGATGGCAGCAGCGTGGGCTACCTGGGAAAACCCTGCAAACTCGTAGGAGCAAAGCTGGGGGTCCTCTAGGGAGCCCACAGAGTGCATGGAATCATTCCAACATGTTTGATACCCAACTTTCCCAGGTTTGGAGTTACCTTTGTGTAGCTGGACATGGGTAGTAACCTATCACCAGTATACGGGTAAAATGGCTTCCCCGCACTGACGAAGTCCAGGAATATGGTGTAGGAAGTTGGCTCTGTATGTACTATTTCAAAGTAAGATAGTGGCAAAAAGAGATAATTCTAATGCTCTATTTTGTGGTAGTGTGGTCGAGCAGTAGGCTTATCAGAGGGTAGTGTTAAGCATTTGTTGTTCACACACAGGCAATAAATGAGGAACACACACTCAAAGACAATTCCAGGCCAATAGGTTTTTATATAGAAAAAGATCTTTTCTTAGTTTATTTTAAGAACCACAGGTTCAAGATTTACAATCAATAAGGGTTCAAAGTTGGGTCCAAGGTAGCCCACTGTTGGGGGTTCAGGGCAACCCCAAAGTTACCACACCAGCAGCTAAGGGCCGGTCAGGTGCAGAGGTCAAAGTGGTGTCCAAAACGCATAGGCTTCAATGGAGAAGGGGGTGCCCCGGTTCCGGTCTGCCAGCAGGTAGGTACCCGCGTCTTCGGAGGGCAGACCAGGGGGGTTTTGTAGGGCACCGGGGGGGACACAAGTCAGCACAAAAAGTACACCCTCAGCGGCACGGGGGCGGCCGGGTGCAGAGTGGAAACAGATGTCGGGTTTGCAATGGAGTTCAATGGGAGACCCAGGGGTCTCTTCAGCGAAGCAGGCAGGAAGGGGGGGGGGGGGGGGGCTCCTCGGGGTAGCCACCACCTGGGCAAGGGAGAGGGCCACCTGGGGGTCGCTTCTGCACTGGAGGTCAGATCCTTCAGGTCCTGGGGCTGCGGGTGCAGTGTCTTTACCCGGCGTCGGGTTCTTAGAAGCAGGCAGTCGCGGTCAGGGGGAGCCTCTGGATTCCCTCTGCAGGCGTCGCTGGGGTGGCTCAGGGGGATCAACTCTGGCTACTCACAGGGTCGCAGTCGCCGGGGAGTCCTCCCTGTAGTGTTGTTTCTCCGCAGGTCGAGCCGGGGGCATCGGGTGCAGAGTGGAAAGTCTCACGCTTCCGGCGGGAAACATGCAGTCCTTTAAAAGTTGTTTCTTTGTTGCAAAGTTGTTTCTTCTTTGGAGAAGAGCCGCTGTCCTCGGGAGTTCTTGGTCCTTTTAGATGCAGGGCAGTCCTTTGAGGCTTCAGTGGTCGCTGTACCCTGTGGAGCGCGTCACTGTTGCAGTTTTTCTTGAAGTGGGGAGACAGGCCGGTAGGGCTGGGGCCAAAGCAGTTGGTGTCTCCGTCTTCTCTGCAGGGCTTTCAGGTCAGCAGTCCTTCTTCGTCTTCAGGTTGCAGGAATCTGATTTCCTGGGTTCAGGGGAGCCCCTAAATACTGAATTTAGGGGGGTGTTTAGGTCTGGGATGGCAGAGGCCAATGGCTACTGTCCTTGAGGGTGGCTACACCCTCTTTGTGCCTCCTCCCTGAGGGGAGGGGGGAACATCCCTATTCCTATTGGGGGAATCCTCCAAAATCAAGATGGAGGATTTCTAAAGGCAGGGGTCAGCTCAGGACACCTTAGGGGCTGTCCTGGCTGGTGGGTGACTCCTTGTTTTTCTCATTATCTCCCCTGGACTTGCCGCCAAAAGTGGGGGCTGTGTCCAGGGGGCGGGCATCTCCACTAGCTGGAGTGCGCTGGGGCATTGTAACACGAAGCCTAAGCCTTTGAGGCTCACTGCTAGGTGTTACAGTTCCTGCAGGGGGAGGTGTGAAGCACCTCCACCCAGAGCAGGCTTTTGTTTCTGTCCTCAGAGAGCTCAAAGGCCCTCACCACATGGGGTCAGAAACTCGTCTCTCAACAGCAGGCTGGCACAGACCAGTCAGTCCTGCACTGAACAATTGAGTAAAATACTGGGGGCATCTCTAAGATGCCCTCTGTGTGCATTTTTTAAATAAATCCAACACTGGCATCAGTGTGGGTTTATTCTGAGAAGTTTGATACCAAACTTCCCAGTATTCAGTGTAGCCATTATGGAGCTGTGGAGTTCGTTTTTGACAAACTCCCAGACCATATACTTAATATGGCCACAACTGTACTTACAATGTCTAAGAATAGACTTAGACACTGTAGGGGCATATTGCTCATGCAGCTATGCCCTCACCTGTGGTATAGTGCACCCTGCCTTAGGGCTGTAAGGCCTGCTAGAGGGGTGACTTACCTATGCCACAGGCAGTATTTTGTGTGCATGGCATCCTGAGGGGGATGCCATGTCGACTTTGCCTTTTTCTCCCCACCAACACACACAATCTGCAATGGCAGTGTGCATGCGTTAGGTGAGGGGTCCCTCAGGGTGGCACAACATATGCTGCAGCCCTTAGGGACCTTCCCTGGTCACAGGGCCCTTGGTACCACTGGTACCTTTTACAAGGGACTTATCTGTGTGCCAGGGGTGTGCTAATTGTGGAAACAATGGTACATTTTAGATGAAAGAACACTGGTGCTGGGGCCTGATTAGCAGGGTCCCAGCACACTTCTCAGTCAAGTCAGCATCGGTATCAGGCAAAAAGTGGGGGGTGGGTAACTGCAACAGGGAGCCATTTCCTTACATATGGCTTCCCCATATTCAAGAAGCCCAGGAAAATGGATCTGAAGTTTGTGGGGGCACCTGTGCTCATGCAGGGGTGTGCTAATACACACAGGTACTTGCACCGCCCTCTGGCCTAAGAGGGTCTGCCATAGGGGTGACTTACAATGACTTGGGGCCATACGTACAAACACATTTTCCCATAGAATGGGCAAAACTGCTTGCTACATCTGGCCCTTGGTGCAGTACTTGTAGTGAAAGGGTTCATGCATCTTTTCACGCAGGCTGCAATGGCAGGCCTGCAGACCCATTTGCATGGGCTCCCGTGGGTGGCATAACACATGCTGAAGCCCATGGGGAACCCCTGGTGCCCCAATGCCTTTGGTATCTAGGCACCATATACTAGGGTTTCTAAAGGGAGCACCAGTATGCCATTTGTGGGGCGTACTAGTCAGGAGCAACCAAATTTAGGGGGAGAGAGCACAGTCACTGGGGTTGTGGTTAGCATGATCCCAGTGAGCACAGTCAAAACACACTGACAGCAGGCAAAAAGTGGGGGTAACCATGCCAAAAAGAGGGTACTTTCCTACACTACAGACACATTTTGCATGGGCTCCAGTGGGTGGCACAATACATGCTGCAGCCCATAGGGAACCCCTGCTGCCCTGGGTACCTAAGTACCATATACTAGCGACTTATATCGAGGCACCAGTATGTCAATTGTGGGGTGTGCTAAGTCCTACAAACAAATTTAGAGGGAGACAGCACAATCACTGGGGTCCAGAATAGCAGGATCCCAGTGAACACAGTCAAGGCACACTGACAGTGGCAAAAAGTGGGGGTAACCATGCCAAAAAGGGTACTTTCCTACATCCCTTACTTGGACGACTGGCTCATCAAAGCCAATACCATTCAACCCTTTTAGAGGCACACTCAGTACACAGTAGTCCTTCTACACAACCTGGGATTCGCAGTCAACTTTCTCAAATCCTATCTGCAACCTTCACAGATACAGCCTTATTTGGAGCAGTCATCTATGCTCACTCAGGTTTGGCATATCCAAACCCAGCTCGGATTCAAGCCTTCCAAACTCTTCTGTCTCACTTACAGGAAAACGACACTTACATAGTGAGACTAGTGATCCAGCTGTTAACAAACTTCTCACATCGACTACTTGGAGTTACAGTCTTGCTAATGCTCAAAGCCTTAGCCACAACTCTCACAATGAGGCTGTAGTTCGTACAGACAACATGACAGCCTTGTATTATCTGCAGAAACAGGAGGAACATGCTCGTCTCAACTGTCCCATCTTGCTCAGACAATTTGGAAATGAGCAATTCAACATCAGATTCACTTACTCGCAGAATATCTCCCAGGAATAGACAACCAGTTTGCAGACCTCAGCAGGATGAAGAAATAAGTCCATGAATGAGAACTTCACCCACAAGTACTTCACCTGTGGGGAACACCACAAATAGACATCTTCACCACCGCAGAAAATTCCAAATGCCACAACTTCTCATCCAGATACAAACACCCTCAGTCCAAGGACAATGCTCTATGGGATGAATTGGTCATGGATATTTGCTTACACTTTTCCGCCTCTCCCACTCATTCCATTTCTGGTTCGCAAAATGAGACAAACATCACTCAATATGATCCTTGTAGCTCCCACATGGGTATGTCAAATTTGGTTCACAACACTATTGGATCTGTCGGTAGTTCCGCACCAGAAACTCCCCAACATGCCAGATCTTCTGATTCAAAAGCGAGGTCAAATCAGACATCCAGACCCCCCAAACACTCAATCTGGCGATATGGCTCCTGAAGTCACAGAGTTTGGTTATTTACATCTCCCCTCAGAATGTATGGACCTTCTTAGAGAGGCACGTAAACCTACCACTAGACAGTGTAATGCTGCAAAATGGAAACATTTAGTTTTCTACTGTCAACCTAAACACATTGATCCACTCAAAGACTCAATTCAAGACATAGGGCCTGATTATGAGTGTAGCGCTCTGGACCGCTTCCACATTACAATTCTTGCAGTCTGGCTGCCAGGGAACTGCCAGCAGCCTGGCAGTTGGGGACGGTCTTAATCCACCAGGGCAGCGCTGCCCTGGGGATTACGACCCCCTTCTCCACCATTGGTTTCATGGCGGTAGCACCACCATGGAAAGGCCGGCGGAGAACGGGTGCAAGGGGCCCCAGCTGCCCATGCACTTGGTACTAGGGAGTTACATGGGGGGGACCTGTATGCCAATTGTTGGGATAAAAAGTTGCCAGCAACCAGATTTAGAGGAGAGAGCACAGTCACTGGGGTCATGGTTAGCAAGATCCCAGTGAAGAGTAAAATATACTGACAAACAGGCCAAAAGTGGGGGTAACCAAGCTAGAAAGAGGCTACTTTCCTACACACACTCTAGAGAGTTGATTGAATTTCGGGGGCATCTCTAAGATGCCCTCAGTGTGCATTTTACAATAAATCCAACACTGGCATCAGTGTGGGTTTGTTGAGCTTAGACGTTTGATACCAAACTTCCCAGCATTTAGTAAATCCATCATGGAGTTGTCGAGCTTGTAATGACTAACACCCAGCCCATGTACTCAATATGGCTACATTGCACTTACAGGGTCTAAGAACGGACTTGGACACTGTAGGGGCTTATTGCTCATGCATCTATGCCTCCACCTGTGGTATAGTGCACCCTGCCTTAGGTCTGTAAGGCCTGCTAGAAGGGTGACTTACCTTTGCCACAGGCAGTGGTTTGTGGGCACGGTACCCAGAGAAGGTTGCCATGTTGACTTTACCTTTTTCTCCCCACCAACAATCTGCCATGGCAGTGTGCATGTGTTTGGTAAGAGGTCCCTTAGGGTGATACAATACATGCTGCAGCCCTTAGGGACTCTCTCTAGCCACAGTGCCCTTGGTACCACTGGTACCTTTTACAAAGAACTTAGCTGTGTGCCAGAGGTGTTACAATTGTGTATGTAATGGTACAGTTTAGGGAAAGAACACAAGTGCTTGGACCTGGTTAGCAGGATCCCAGCACACACTCAGTCAAGTTAGCATCAGATATCAGGCAAGAAATGTGTGTGGGGGTGGTTAACCATGCCAAAAGCGGCACTGTCCAACAATACTCTCTCCATTGTGGACTATATTTGGACTCCATTAAGGCAACCCTATCCCCTCACTGTCAACTCTCACCCCATTCTAGACTACGCTCAAAATCCATGACTGTGGTCAATACTCTCCTGTCCATCCTGGACTGTGTCCTAACTCCATATGACTGTCCAACCCCCCCCCTGCTGTTGGTGCACTCTCTTTCCGGGACTGTGTACAAACTCCATATGGCTGTTCCATCCTCCTGCTGCCAAAACTCCCTCCATCCTGGAGTGATTCCAAACTCCATATCTCTCTCCCACTCCTGTGCTGTCTATACTCTATCCTGAACTGCATCCAAACTCAATATCTCTGACTCATCCGCCTGCTGTTGATACTCTCCTCTCCATCCTGGACTACATCCAACCTCCATCTAACCTTCCCATTCCCCCCTGTCAATACTGTCTCTATCCTCAACAGCATCCATAATCCATATGATTGTCTTACCATCCTGCTGTCGATACTCTTCTCTCCATCCTGGACTGTGCACAAACTCTATATGCTGTTCCATCCTCCTGCTGCCAGTACTCTGTCTTTGTGACACCACCCTCGCCCCCCCATCCCCTTCCCCTGCTGTTGATACTTTCCTCTCCATCCTGGGCTGTGCCCGAACTCCACTGCTGTCGATACTCTTTATTCTGGACTGCATTTAGACTTCATATTTCTGGGTACATCTGCTATTGATACTCTCCTTTCCATCCTGGACTGGGTCTAAAGGACATATATCCATCCCATCTTCCTGCTGTCGATAGTTTTTCCACCCTGAAACTCCAAATACACAATGAATTAATGTTGCGTTTAGGGTTCCAACTTGTAAATGGGACATAAACATGCAGAATTGAGTGCCTACCACAATGAATGGAAATGTTTTCCATGGGAAAATACGGTGGGTTTCACCTGGGCCCAATTACAAGGGGATCACTGGGTATAGCTAACCGCGCATAACTTGAAATTCCATATTTGCACAAGGATGATTCACTTTATGGCCGGCCTATGATCATGGCACAAGTGTGCTCCTGAATGCCCTCTGAACCTGCTTATTGACCACACACCCAGCCCAAACCCTACCTTCCCACCCATTGGCATGACCCACGATACTTGGATCAGCCACCCCCACCCCCCCCCCCCCCCATGCACCCTCACTTTGTGTTTTTACCCCCCAGACTTGCCCTTCTCGTCCTGTTTTTTTGTGGTGCTGCCTCTTCAACTAATCCAAAACCCAGACCTGTGTTTAACCTAAGTAGGTGCCTGCAGTGTGGCTCCTGCCAGCTTCAACCAAAGGCAGTCGTAGATGACACCATTGGGCAAGCGCCCATGCACAGAGTGGGCCCACAAACCTAGTTAAGAAATGTTCTCCTGCACTACCCTTACCTTCGTCTTTTATTGAGCCAAATCTTCGCACAGCCCGGTGTACCGTCCTGAACACACAGATGCACACTTAACCGTCCCTCCTCCCCTCTCTTTTTTTCACAGATATCTAAAATGTTCTGGTGTTCCATGTTTATTTCTTCCAGACAGTTCTCCAAGTGTTGAACAGTGTTTTATCAGTGTTTATCATCTTGTAGGTACAACAAAAGAAAAGGTTTTACCACTGTTCCACAAAGTGTTAAGAATAGTGCACCCCCAGTATCTATAGTTTGCGTTGTGATGGGTGCCAGCTCCCCAAAAAGTTATTTGTCAGTGGCTGGATTTATTTAGCATTCCCACCCCAAGTTTTTGTGGCTAGTTAGGTTTGTGTGAAGATCGTGCCTTGGCCCACCTGCCTACAGACTTAATTGTGGCTGGTGAGGTGCAGACAAATGCTTAGCGTGGTCATCTGTCCCCAAAGTCCATTATATAAATGGCTGCCATACCTCCTTCCACTGACATTGGTGGAGGTGAGTGGAGAGGGGGTGAGGGGGATTGTCACTTCTCCTGCGGGGTGGCGTGGTCGTCCACTCCACCCATCTTACGATAATAGCACTTAAAACGTAAGTAAAAATCAAAAGGTCCTGTATGATGTCAGGCCTAAGTAAGCATTTGCAATGCAACTGGTCTCGCGTTTGCTCGTGTTACAGCTGATAGCTTTGTAAACTCCTAAGCCGACTTTTCACTGGTAATGAAACCTATTGGCAAAAGTGCATTTATGTACTAACCGGAAAAAGTGCAATTAACTGTGTAACAGGGTCGATATTATGTAAAGCGTTCGACTTCTGCCAAGCGAAACCGCGCTGGGAAAATAGAGAAAAAGTAGTCCATGAGCCAGACGGAAAACAGCGAGCCTCGCATGTTTTCTGTACTTGGTTGATGCGCTCGAGGAGGGCTATCCACTGGAAAAGGCATGACTTATGCATGCCTTCCACTAATGAAATCAAGCAGATTCTAACAGGCAAGCCCACAAACCAGTGACAGACACTGACGTGACTAATAAAAATATGACAGCCAACATATGTCTCACAGAGAGGCCATCTTTCCAAGGATCTCCCAGGTGGCTCTATATCCTTAGACCACTCTGAACGGAGTCTGGTGACTGGAGACTCATCTTGCTGTAGGGTTATTTCAGCAGCGCGTGGATCGTCTCTGTGGATTGTTCTCATGTTGGGACTACTGTGAAGAACATCTTGACAACTCTGTAGAATTTAAAGTATTCACTGTGTGGCTCTTGGATGTGCACAGCGACAAACTACTCAGGTGATGCACTTCTGGAACAGAGGTTTGTGTACTGCGCAGGGTCATAGAGCGCTCTCTTGAGCCCATCACTGGTGGAATCAAGCTCAGTATATGATCTGCACAAGATCTTGGTGGATGCTGCCTCTGGAGGAATGTCTCTCTCAGGAGGAGCCGGAAGGTCTTTGCAAAGCTCCTCAGTTGCTGAGCTGGAGGGCCGGTGTCAGCAACCAGTCTTCTCAAGCCAGAGATTATTGTGCTAGAAAAAAAGGGATGAACGAGGAAAGAGCATTAGAGTAATTGGATCTGGTTCTGCAAATGGGCTTCGGATAGAAACCCAATCACTTTCTCGTTTAAGTGATTCCATTATGTCTTTGTTTCAAGCTTAGCCAGCGCAGGCTTTGAGACCGCGTCTTTCGAACATCATTCAGCAGCTGTGGGAGTGGACCATTTGCTTCAGTGCCTGCTCTCCCTTCACAAAATAAGGTACTGTGACGGTTTATACATGCCGCACCCTATCGATGGGTGGCTGCACTTACCTGAGGCTCACCACATGCATGGGATATATCATGCGAGGTAGCATCTCCTCTATATACAAGTAAATTGTAGAGATTCAGAGTGGAAGGCTCTACTGAACAGGATCTTAGGATAGTTACGGTCATCCCAGCTCATGAATGGTATGCTTTATATGAAGAATGCTGATGACGTACAATAGTGGGTAATAGTCAATACCACCCCTTTACTTTGCTCCTTTTGCATCCATGAGATTGGGGAGAGGGATATGGAAAACAAAAAAGGAAGGTAAGTTTGGCCTGAACCCAGTGCTTCTGCATTGTCAGACTTTACCAAATATGTGTACTCCTGTCCTACAAAAAGGTTTATCAACAAGTGTTGTGAACTGTCTCTACTCTGTCGTAAAGGCTGAGGTAGTCCCACGTTTTAGGTGTCACCTGCATAGTGCATGCAAAATCTCTTGTGATAAAAAAATCTGAAAAGATGCTTAGAGCCTGCTTATCACTTACCTTTACTTACCATTGGTTGGCTTCCATGTCATTCTCTTCTTGCTCGTCACAAATTCTCAGTATATAATCCCAGAAGGAAAAGAAAACATGTGGGGCTGGGTAGGTTATTTATGCATCACCAGACTGCTTTCCTGCTCCTATCAAGTTGTTTTTCTCTTGTTTACTACCTATTCGTGTTGGCTTTCAACATTTGCCCATTATCCGTTCCCAAATGGGTAGTCGTAATTGTAGGAAGCTGGCCTGGTGTGTGGTGGACAGCTATGGTGTCGGCATCTTATACTAGGACCATGCAACCCCTGTTAGTGTCTAGGAAGCTAGGGCTCTAGAGGTAGCTGTGGATGAGCTGATGAGCTGCCAAGGCTTATCTATGAGACATGCAAAGCTTATGCAATACCACAACAGTCACACAATAACTTATCACACATAAAAGGAACCACACAGTGTTACAAAAACAGAGGTACTTTATTACAGTAATACCACAACATAGGCAGTCCCCCAACTGGAGGTAAGTACACACTAAATATATACAGTAATAATTAGGAATTGGCACAAGAAACAACAAACATTGTTAAGAATTAGTGAAAAATAGTTAGGACCCTAGGGGAGGACCAAACCATATACTAAAATAGTCTAATGCGAAGTGAAGTCCCCCGCCCAGAACTAGGGACCCAAAGAGGTTAGTACCTGAGTGACCCCCAGTGACCAGGAGAGCAGAGGTAAGTACATGGTCTTCGCAAGGACTAACAAGAGGAATTAGAAAATGGATTGTGCAAGAACAGGACCAGACCAGAGGAAACCAAAGGTGAATTCTGGAAGAAGAGGACAGAGCCAGTTTACTGTGGAGTGTCCACTGGAGGCAGGATCTACTACCCACCATTCTGTGGATGAAGATCCGGTTCCACAAGGGAAGAAGATAACCAGCTGTGGTGTAGATGGTGTCCCACAGCGATCATCGGGTAGCAGATAGTCAGTGGTTTAGGAGAAACACCAACAAGCCTTGGCAAATGCAAGAAGCAACAAAAGAAGAGTTGCAAGAATGAAGAGGACCAGCAAGGTCCAGGGGACTCGACCCTTGGAGGGGAGCCCGGGCTGAACCTCAGCAGTCAGGAGAGCCAGCAGAAGCAGTCGCAGCCACCACAGGCAACCCACTGGCAGCAGGCACAGTAAGTTGCAGTGAGGTCCATTCACCACACCTGGAGAGGAGTCCCACGTCTCTGGAGCAGCAGAGAGCAGACTGTTCTTGGCAGAATGAAGAGCCGGAGGCTGGGGCTACTCAGAGCCTTAAGATCCCTTGGAGCAGGAGACAAGAAGCCTTGGATGCTTCAAAAGTCACGGTGCACAGGGGTACTGTCCTGCAAGGAAAGGCAAGGGGTCACTGTCTCCAAAGTTGGACAGCGGGCAGAGAGGACCAAGTGGACTGCTCCAGACCACCACCTGTGATGCAGGATGTACGTGGTTCCAGAATAGAGTAGGTCCATGCAGCCAGATGTTGTTGCTGTAGGTGCCTGCAGATGCAGGGAACTCCATCACTCCAAGGAAGATTCCTTCTTGGTGCAGGCTGAAGTCTCACCCAGCCCAGAGGATGCACAGCCGGGGAAATGTTGTAGTTGCTGGAAGGAGCCAGAGAAACAATGTTGCAAGGCAAGGTTGTCTCCAGAGTTGCAGTCATGTCGATTCTGAAGAGTCCAGTTGCGGTTCTAGTAGCCAGAAGTAGAAGTAAGAGGAGTCCTGGTGGAGGCTTCACATCGAATTTGGGGACCCACCCCCAAGGGAGTCCCTAAATAGCCCTAAAAGGGGGTTGGGTCACCTTGCACGGTGACCACTTATCAGTAGGGGTCTCTGATGTCACCTGCCTGACTTGGCCACTCAGATGCTCCCAGGGGCATCTGCACATCTTGGTTTCAAGATGGCAGAATTGAGTGGCCACCTGGAGGAGCTCTGGGCACCACCCTGTTCCCCCGTCCTCCCCCCGCGGTGGTGATGAACAGGGGAGTAGTCACTCACCTTACCTTGTTCCAGTTTCGTGGCAGAGCATGGACTGGGGATTCTTGGGCTGTTGCACATCGGTTTATGCAAGCAGGGCACCAAATGTGCCTTCAAAGCAAACCGGTGGCTTGGGGAGACTTCTCCTCCCAAGCCTCGTAACACCTATTTCCAAGGGAGAGGGTGTTGCCTTCCTCTCCCACAGAAAATCCTTTGTTCTGCCTTCCCCTGCCTGAGCTGGTCAAGCAGCAGGAGGGCAGATACCAGTCTGAGGGGTGGCAGTAGAGCGAGCTGTCCGGAAAGCCCTAGAACACTGGTAGGAGCAACACTGGGGAGTGCATTAAGGAATCTATGGAATCATGAAACCATTACTGGCAACAGTATTGGGGACTGAGTCTGACATGTTTGATTATAAACATGCCAGGTTTGGACTTACCATTATGTAGCTGGGCACCTGTGTCCAGTACACGGGTAAAATGGCTTCCCTGCACTTAAGAAGTCCAGTGGATTGGAACTTGAGTTTGTAGGGGCACTCTAAATCCCCAGGAAGGGGGATTGGTCTCCTAGCAGGGTGACCACCTATCATGAGGGGTGTGTGACGTCACCTGCCTGACCTGGCCACTCAGACGCTCCCAGGAGCCTATGCCCATCTTTGATTCAAGATGGCAGAATCAAGTGGCTGGCTGGAGGAACATGCTCAGGTTCGGAGTTACCATTATGTAGCTGGGTAAAATGGCTTCCTTGCACTTACAAAGTCCAGGAAAATGGACCTGCACCCTGCCCTCTGGGCTAGGGATAGGGGTGACTTAGAGTAACCTAGTGCAGTGACCTGTGATGAAAGGATGCATGCGCCTTTTCATGCAGGCTGCAATGGCAGGCCTGCAGACACATTTTGCATGGGCTGTCATGCGTGGCACAATATCAGCCCATGGGGAACACCTAGTGTCCCAATGCCCTGGGTACCTAAGTACCATATGCTAGGGACTTAAAAGGGACACCAGCATGCCAATTGTGGGGTGCATAAAGGTCCTGGGCAACCAAATTTGGAGGGAGAGATCACAATCACTGGGGTCCTGGTTAGCAGGATGACAGTGAAAGCAGTCTAAGCACACCGATAGACAAAAAGTTGGGGTAACCATGCCAAACAGAGGGTACTTTCCTACAGTAATCTGCGCCAACGGCATTCCTTAACCTTAAAATGTTCACCTTTGCAGTATGTAAAGCCTCCAATAATTACAAGAAACTGGCAATGCAAGTCCGACTGATCAGTGTACATGCTTACAAGGTCAGGGGTAGCAATAGTTTCTTTTTGCGTGCAGCAATGCATCTTAAGTGGATTCTGAAAGTGAGAACAGCAAAGGCAAGAGGAGGAGAAAACAAGGAATGAATCAGGAGAATGCGCTTTAGGGTAATGCAGCAAGGGTCACCGCTTAGACTGACTACCTAGCAAACGCCTCTGTGCCCTGATGTCTTATTTGGTGCAGTACATAAAAAGACGCTGAACTCCACTCAGAATGAGCAATGCTTATTATTTCTTTTATGAGATATTGGTAAATAAAGAAGTCTTTTTCGGAATACCAGACATTCATATTTTGTAGGCACAGGGAGCTTATGGGCCTGATTTAGAGTTTAGCAGACGGGTTACTCTGTCACAAACGTGAAAGGTATCCCATCCGTCATATTACGATTGTATAGGATATAGTGGGATTGTAATGCGGCTGATGGGATATCCATCACGTATGTCGCAGAGGATTTCCCTATGCCAAACTCTAAACCAGCCCCCAAGGGATTTGGCCAGAATCACAAGATGTTGAGCCGATGCTTAAACTCAGACCTGGTTCCCAAACTTGGCACTGACAGTTCTCTTAAAAAATGTGTTACCTCTCATCCCGCACTGTGTCCCCCGCTGCTACTTGTGTGTGGTGTTAGCCCAGGGAAGCTTATACCTAGATACTAGAGGAACTGATTATATAATGCCTGCTACTCCTAATAAGGCGTTGAAACACTTTATCGGTGAGTGCATTGCTGCTGATGGGAACAGACCATATTGAGCTGCTCATGAATCTATTACTAGTACTTAAGCTCCTGTAGATCCCATGTACTTTTCAGCAGCACATCTTTAAAACACCTAATTTTAAACAGAACGAACAAAACTTGCCACCTCACCCGTTTGCTGTAAAATGTCAGTTTGAGTCGTTTCAGGGGCATGGGATTTACAGGCATTATAACACATGTAAATATTGTAAAAATGTAGTATTGTTAAAGGGTTTTCTAAAGTGCAGCAAATACCCTGAGGCGTCTTGGTGCTAGACACTGAGATGGGAATGAGAGCAGAAAATGTAGGCGGCTTTAAAAAGCTGAGTCTTTACCTGCTTGCGAAACTGTAGTAAATTTGGAGCATTCTTGATGGCCAGAGGTAAAGTATTCCAGGCTTTGGGAGCACCTACTGTGAAACTCCTGCCACCCCAAGTGGCCATCTTGAACCCAGGGCCTACAACCAGTTTGGGATTGATTGACCTAAGAGACCTGCCTCGAGAAAGCTCGTTTTGTAGAAAATCCAGATCAATGCCGTGCAGGGTCTTGTAGGTGATACAGGCCATTTTAAAAATAATTATTTGCCAAATCGGCAGCTGATGAAGATCTTTAATAGCGCTGGGCACTGGGTGGTATTTAGGAAGCTTTAGAATGAGCCTAGTGGCTGCTTTCTGGAGTGTTTGAAGTTTATTTAAGATATATTAATGTGAGTTAAGATAGAGGTTATTACAATAATCCAATTTAGCCAATACCAAAGCAGTGACCAAAGTGTTCTGCAGATGGCTAGGGATGTAGGGGAGACTCTTTTTCAGCAGTTTAAGCGTGAAGAATGCTGAGGATGTCGTAGCATTAGCTTGTTCCTCATAGTTATGTTTATCATCAGTGAGAAAACCTAGGTTCTGACCCTTCCTTACAGGAGTAGGATAGGGTCCCATGTCTGGAGGCCAGGAGGATGGCGACCAGAGGGACGACTGAGAATCAAACAGGATGACCTTGGTCATATCGCACTTTAGCTTCAGATAATTCCTCCCATCCACCTGTCAACGTCCTGCATACAATCGCAGAGGCTAGGGCTAAGGCTGACATTGTCGTTTTGCCGAAGAAACCACAATTTGAATGTCATCTGCATACAAAGTTAGAGTAAAGCTAAAGGAATGAACCAGTTTGGCTAGCGGAGTGACATAAACCTTTAAAAGAGTCAGGCTCATAGAGGACCCCCCCAAGGGGAAGAGAACGGGTTGGATACCTGTTCACCCACTTATAATTTGTTCCCGCCCCTCCAGAAATGACCTAAGCAGGTTATTGGCTGAGCCTTTATCCAATTCCTATTGTGGTAAAGCAGTCGAGCAGCTTGTGAGGGCAGACGGTGTCAAAGACCGCCAAGAGATCTAATGAAAGAAACAACACCTTTTTTCCAGTATCATTCACACCTCCTCCGTGGCCTTACGTAGAGCTGTTTTGGTGCTATGACCGCTGTGGAAACCACATTAACTGGGATCTAAAAGATCATTGTCCTGTATAAATTTCATGAGCTGTGTATTCATATTTGTTTTCCGCTATCTTGGCAGGTAGTGATAGGCAGCAGATCAGGCGGTAATTTTTGGGAACTGCCAGATCTGAGAGGCTCTTATTTAGGAGGGGAAGCATCAAGGCTTTCTTCTAGATAGAAGGGAAGCACCAACACTGGAACATCTTCTAAAAAATGATGGTCAGAGGAGCAGCCACAATGTCAGGGACCAGCTTGGCAACTTTAGGCGGACATGGATCGAAAGGAGAGCCTGACGAGGCCAAGCAGGTGAGCCAGGAAACCTCTGTTGTGGGTGAGGTGTAAAATGAAGAAAGCCTTTCGATGACAGCGAGGAAAGGGTCTTACTTAATGTTTCCTATGGTGGAAAGGTGGAAGAAAAGCTGTTGTATATGTCTTCCAACTTGTTCCTAACAAAAGGAAGCTAAAGTGTTACAGAACGATTGGGCCATAGGGCTAGCCATGGGGGAGGAGAGCTGAGAGAGAGTGCTAACAGTCTGGAAAAGTTCTTTAGTGGGGTTTTCTGCCTCTAAAATTCTTCAAGTGAAGTAGGTGGCCTTTTACTTGACAATAAGTGTCTTATACTTAGCTAAGCATAATAGATATCCAGATTTTTCTGTGGGATCATAATCCAGCCTCCATCGCCTCTCCTGTATGCAACAGCTTTGTTTAAGTGTTCAAAACTCAGTAGAGAACCAAGGGGCTGACCTGCAATTGCATTTTTGACTGGACGTTTTTGCTCTAACACCCTGGCCAACAGCAGCAGTGAGCCGTGAAGTGTATTGCACAGCTGTCTGCTCAGGGTTAGCGTCAAGTGTGGGAATAGTCTCATTCAGGGCACTGGTCAAAGGAGCGATCTGGATCTTATGTCAGGGATGGGAGACAATGGGATGGACTGCATCCCTACGATAGGAACAATAGCATTTGAGAGAAACATTAAAAAGAATAGCGCAGAGATCTGACCAGGCTAGGGGGATAACTTTAACACTGTCTGAGAGAAGGTTACTGGTAAAACTGCAGTCAAGGGGTATGACCTGCAAGATGGGTGGCAGAAGTGACATTTTGGATAAGATCGTATCCCTCTAGGGTCTGGAAAAGAGCTGCTGTGTCTGAATCCTTAGGATCCTCTAGATCATGGGTACTCACAAACATTTTCCCAGGGGCCAAAAGTTTGGTCTGTGACGTGCCTGGGGGCCGCATTGATGCCAGGGTAGTCGCGGTTGGGAGGGGTGGCTAGGGGGATTGATGGCAAGGTAGGTGTAGGGGAAGCAAAGGATATACATCTAGTAGCTGAAATAAACAATAGGAAACCAGAAAACCTGGAATTAATCCCGGCTTACCCACTTTTCCAAATTGTGTGATCCTAGGCAATTGTTTAGTGTCACTTTCCCTCCTTTTTCTGCATTATCACATTTAAGATGACTTTGAAATACATGATTCATGTATGATAGGAACCCAGGCCACCCATAAAGTGCACATACCAAGTGACTTGCCTCTTTAATTTACTATTGGTGGTGTTCTCAGGGTAAGGGAAATAATTAATGTTTCCAAATTTGTTTCCAAATGTATGTTTGAAAACTATAACTTTTCAATGAATACATCTCAATGCACTGATAAAATAAATTGTACTAAGACGAAAAGGTTCTGCATGTTCACTAAATACACTTTTTTTATTTTGAAGCAACTGTCTTAGTTTTACACTTATGCTGCAAGATGTCTTTAAAAATGAAGGCGTTTCTAAAGTTAAGTGCAAGAGTCCCTAGTTACATCCTTTCTTTAACACCAATTCAGTTTGAAATAAATGATAAATAAATGATTTATTGTGTGTATTTAATATTTTTGTTAGTGCGGAGTCAAGCAAACAGATGCCCAGTGCTCCTGTGCCCAAGGGGCTGCATGTAAAGGTCAGAGGGGCTGCATGAGGCCCGCGGGCCGTACTTTGAGTATCCCTGCTCTAGATAAAAATAAAAATCTCCCAGCATGGTATAGTCAGAGGCTGGAAGATGAGATTCCAGAAGTTCACCAATTTCCTGCGTAAAGGGTTGTCTCGGGCCAGAAGGGCGGTAGACTAGCATGCCATTGAAAGATTGGGTGCTGCATAAAATGCTGCATAACAGTATCATAAATGAAATTGCTTTGAAGTGTTGGGCAATAACTAGACTAGATTTAGCCTCCAAGTTGGATCTATAGATTATGGCTAAGCTACCTCTTCGCTTGCCTGCTCTCTCATGCCTAATGATGGACTAGCCCGTGGGTATAGCAGAAGTCAGGTCGGGGGAGCAGGCTGCATCTGCCCAAGTCTCTGTAATAAAGGCTAAGTCAAAATTATGGGTGTACATAAATTGGGAGAATTCATTATTGTTTTTAATAAAGATTTGGCATTAACGAGCACGCTTGACAAAGGGGCTCTGCTAAGCGCAAAGTTTCTGCGTGCAGATTCGTAAATCAAACACTATTTTTTATTCTCCGCATGAGCTGGCCTCTGATCTAAGGCTGTACCGAAGCCACAGGTGGAACACTTGAATATCGCACTTGGGCCACCGTGGGCATGGTCTAGAAGGGAACACATGGTTGACATAGACTTATCGAGTTAGGGTAACTCGCTTCGAGTGAGCTGATGCGGGGGCAGGAACTGACCTAAACCGGCCAGGGAGACTGGCGCTAGACGCGGCCTGGACGCAGATGGGCTTGCCTTTAGTGTGCTTTCGGCGCGCGAGCAGACACACATTAGCAGCTTTGAAATAGTCCTCCATTCAAGAAACAAGCGTGGCCGGGGGTGTGGATTAGCGTGCAGTGTAGCGCATCAGCAAGAAGTGAATGGGCAACACAAAAGACTGACCGAGTTCCAAAAAACACTGTAATCAGGCAGCAGGCTCCCCTGCACCTGATGACTGCTGGCACAGAAAACAAACTAAAACAAATGTGAGAAACGCAAACCCATAAGATCAAATCACAATGAAGGAGCCTAGCCTCCGTGATACAAGTTTAGTAGTGAGCCCCCCTTAACGTTTTTCAAAAGCAGATGCCTATTTAGGAGCTGACGTAGGGTTTTCTCAAAGCAAGTATATTTTTATAACAAAATAAATTCTTGAAAAGTGTGTCCGGGGTCTTAAAATCTGTAAGTCATTGGCTTGTACATCAGGAAGCATGTTTGCCTTTGGTAAATGACATTTTAGAACTGAAACTTCTCTTGTGTGGAATTAAAATCTCTTGTAGATATGGGTCCATTTTGACATTTGAATTAGTGAATCAATTACCTGTTGTAGACATTAGAAGAAGATCGAAGAGGTTGAGGTTCAAAAAAAGATCTTTGTGAGCTACGTTTCGAGAATTCCTTTAACATCCCCTGTACTCTCCCCACCACCGCTACTGATTTATTAAAGGTGGGGGTTGTATCTTATATGAATGACAATGATGAGATTCTTCCTATTTAATAAAAATAGTCCCACCCAGTGGAGCTGCTTGTATGTAATTGGTTGGGCGGTCATCAGAGCTATTTTTATTCAGAACTGTATTTTACATTTCTTAACACTTTACAAGATTGTATCTTGTATGGTTTCATTCAGATGTATTAAGTGCTTAGCACAGTAACTCTTGCATACTTAGTCCTTCAGTCCCTGCAGGTACACAGTTCACAATCCTCCTCCTTATCGTTTCCCCATAGAGTTGTGATAATCTGTGCAAAGGAAAGAGTTCTGGAGGGGGTGACAAGGAGCCAAAACCTGAGAGTAGATAGAGCCACCTATCTCAGGCCTCTACAGCTTAACTTTTTAAGTTCTTGTATTGCTCTTCTACCTGCTCTGCCACCATAGTATTTAGGTTTCTCCCTGGTCCTTCACTGTGGACTCTCAACCGCATTCTACTTCCCTCTCAGCTGTGAATTAACATACTAGAGGCCAGTCTGACACCATAGAGGCATTGTAAGGTCTGTGAATGTCAACGAAAACTTTATTGCACCTGTAAGACTTCATTGCTCTCAGAGAAGGGGCCTGAGGAGAAGTGCCCTCAGTACAATATAGCACATTTACCACACCTCAGCTCGGGTAACGCCTGCTTCTAAAGCGAGCCAAGACTGGGTCCGTCTATGCTCGTCATGGCCTGAAAGAAGCTGGGCTGAGCTACACCTCTTGGTTTCACATGACTATAGTTTTTTCCTATTGTTACTTTATGGGTAAAGTAAAGTCCCCTTCCATTCCTAAGAAGAGGTCAAGTAGCTAGAAATATTACATCCATACTCCCTAAATACCTTTCTAGTTAGGGCCATGGCCTAACACTGAATACATTATTGAGACAGAAAAATGCATTGTTCCTGTGATTAAAGGGGTGTATTATGCTGTGGTGGTGCGACCACACCTAGTAAAACACTCACCAACCCCTTTAGGATCCTTAGGTTTCGTTTGTCAAACCTTCAGCTCAACCCTGTGTTGCTGTGGCTCTGAGCAGCAAGGCTTGCTCAAAGGAGCAGGTGTAATGAGTTTAAACGTCACAAAAACAATTGAAGAAGAAATCGATTAGAGACCAAAGTAATCTGGCACCAATTTATAAAACAGACCTTATTTTTATGTATATTTAGACTCCACAATAAAAAATAATCTACTGGGGTGTTGTGGAGATACAGAATTTACAAGGTAGGGTAAATCAAAGCACTTCACTCAACAGAGAACAATCATTTGCAAATTCAATAAATTTGACACTTAGAAACTATTTCACTAAAAAGGTTGGACTAGTTGTAATGCAGTCACTTTAGGGGACTGTAGGGCGCTGGCTCTCTATATTGTATACTAAAATGAAGTGCACTGTGGAGATAGTCCAGTGGGTTCCCGTTTGGTATTGCAGAGGCAAAAGTTGACAGGACTGATGGTCTATTTTTGTGGTATTGTGGGTGAGCAGTTAGGTTTTCAAGGAGTCGTGTTAATCATTTGTTGTACTCACAGAGGCAATAAATGAGATATGCACTCGAAGAATAAATCTGAGACTAATTTAAAAAAATAACATTTGCTTTTATACATGATTTGAACCAAATAACTTTGTTATAAGGTAAGCAGTTTTTAAATCAAAAATACTTTTAGTTTCAAAAATAGACAGTGCAATTTTCAGACTGCAGTTTTGCAGATAAGTACTCGACTCAAAAATTCAGTCTTTGGGGTTTCAGGTCATCACCAGGTAAGGTTCAAATCAATACCGAGAGCGCAGCGGCACAGGGTAGGCCGGGTGCAGCGGTCAGATTTGGGATCGGGTCCCCACTGTTAACCAGTGGAGACTGGGGATGAACGAAGATGTGCTGCTCAGGGGGGAGTAAAGCAGGGTCAGGGGTCGATCTCCTTGAGTTCAGGTAAGTTCAAGGTAGGGCCTGCAGAGTGCCATCACAGCTTCGGGTGCCCCATGTTATCCAGTGGAGACAGGGGGTACCCGAAGATGCGCTTCAGGTGAGTAAACCTGGGTCAGGGGTTGATCTCCTGGAGTTGAGGTAAGTACGGGGGAGGGGGCACAAGACGGCATCAAACTCACCCTCAGCGCTGAAGGGGCGGCCAGGTGCAGAATGCTAACACAGCGTCAGGCGTCCAGTATTATCTAATGGAGCGGAACGGTTTCAGAAAGAGGCTGCAGGCTCTTGCCAGGAGGGCCGGATGAAGATAACACACAGCAACCCAGATAAGTAGAGATGCTGGGGGACGCAAAGGCACCATTGGTTGTGCTCCCCAAGGCCTGGGGTCTTTGGGTGCAAGGGCGTCTTTAGGTTCGGAAAAGTCTACTAGGCAGGTCGCGCTCTTAGAGAGTCTTTGGGTGAGGTGTCGCTGTGGAGTCCGGCAAGGGTCAATCCACGTTAGACTCTTGCTCAGAAGCGCTGGGAAACCTTTACAGGACCAGTGGGCCACTTGAGTTGGAGGTGTTGGGTGCAGAGTTGGGTCCGGCGGTGGTTTCGCAGCTCCTCATAGCAGAGTTCTTTGTTCTTACAAGTTGGTTTCTTCTTGGCAGGTCCGCTTTTCACTGGAGATCTTGGTCTTTGTCAAAGGCAGGCAGTCCTCCCAAGACTTTGGAGGTCACTGGGCTGCAAGACAGATCGTCTTTAGGCGGGGATCCTCAAGGGCTGCAGACAGGCCGGTAGGCCTGGGGCCAGGTCAATTGTTTCTGCAGCCTTCTGTGCTGGTGAGACTCTGTAGTGTCCGACTCTTAGGTCATAAGGAATCTAAGTAATAGGGTTCACAAGTGACACCTAAATACTGCATTTAGGGGCGTTATAGCAGTGCCAGGTGGTAGCCAATGGGCTCCTCACCTTCAGGAAGAATTCAACCTTCTTATGACCACATACTTTGGGAAGTGGCCATAGCCTTATCCATGTTGGCTCAATTCCTTTCACACAAGATGGAAGAATTTGAAAGGTAGTGTCCACTTCAGCTCGCCCACCTGAGGGATGGGACTGGCATGAATTTTCCTGCCAGTCCTTTCGCCAAAAGTGGGGTCAGGAACTGGTGGTCGGCCTTCATTACCATGGAGAGGCCTGGGTCGCATTTCAAAGGCAGCAAGGCCTTTGAAGCCCTCTGCCCTGGAATGTCCATCGTGCCTGGATGAGGTGTTTTCACCTCTGCCCAGAGCAGGCCTTTGTTCTGAGCCCTCGAACGTTGGCTCTCACCTCAGGGAGCCAGAACACTAAGATGGCTGCACTGTTTTTTACTAGCCAGTGCCCACAGTTGAGATTGGTCGATTTTCAGGGGACACCTCTAAGGTTCCCTTTGTGTGCATTACTCTCTCCGTTGGAGGTCAGATTTTTCTATGTTGGTGGCAGACTGGTTAGAACTAGTCAGCGAGCTCTCCAGCAGTCAATAGGTTTGCAGGGGATACCTCTAGGGTGCTCCCTGGATGCATGTATTAACATCATTGGAATCAGTGAGGGTTTATTAATACAAGATGTTTGATACCAAACATCCCTGTCTTCAGTGAAGCCATCATGTAGCTGGGGAAATCCTACTGACCAGTGTCCGGCACATGTAATTAAAATGGCTTCACTTGTCACTTGCTATGTGTGAGAATCGACAAAGACATAACAGGGGCATACCTGCTCATGCAGCTGTGCCCCCACATGTAAAATAATGCGCCCTGCCCACAGGGCTGTAAGATCTGCCAGAGGGGTGACTTACATATATCGCATGCAGTGTTAGGGGACACAGTGCACAGGCTGCGGGCCATGTCATGTTTTCATTTTAGTTCTGCACCAAGACACGCAGTCTGCAATGGCAGCACTGTGTGCAGTTGGTGAGAGGGTCCCTGAGGGTGGCACAATCTGTGCTTCAGCCCTTTGAGGCCTTCTTTAGTGCCCCATTCCCTAGGCACCAAGGGTACCATTTACTAGGGACTTACAGTGGCAACTAAAGGGTTTGCCAATTGAAAAAAATGACTGTGCAGTTTTTGGTGAGATAGATCTGGTACTGAGGTCTTGTTTAGCAAGTACCCAGGGCACTTTCAGTTTAAATTTCTAGAAGCCAGGCAAAAAGTTGGGGGTAACCATGTCAAAAGAGGCATTTTTCTACAGGGACCACCTCCAGTAGGGAGCCAGTCACAGACCACCAAGGTCCTCAGAAGCAGTTACCTCAGCAGGCAAAACTGTCTTAGTCAGTTCCAGGCATTTTTCTCTTTTGCAATACCTTCCTAAGGAAGTGGTCCTGATGCAAGGGATGAAGGATGCTGAACATGCTCAAAGGATGGTGTGGATGCAATGCGATTGAAAGGGGTCTTCTTGCAACTACTTCTCGATCAAGGAAGGGGGGGGTGAGATGATCGTAGTCCTATGTGCTGGCAGAAGACCAGCTCCCACTGGACTACTGGTCGCCCAGTATCACAGTTGCAGGCCAGTCGTTCCATGTTCAGTAACTCATCCTCTGGAGGTTGCAGCTGCACTCCGACGACACGTCTGTGCTCAGCGAACTCAGGTGCAGCCCTGATCGCCAGATCGTGGTGATGCCCACAGTGGTTGGAAAGGGTTGAGACTGTGCTACCAACTTGCCCCAGCCTTCAGCTGTTGTGTACCCTGCACTGTGAACAGGAGGCCAGTCAGCTGGCCCTTGGAGTCTCTTGGCTTTGCCTGGACCGTGGGGATGACTTAACCTTGAGGAGGACATGGTATGCACAGTGCCTCTCCTTTGCAAGCCTCCAGGTGTAGTAGGTGCAATTCACAATGGTGCAGCCTTTTTTTGCCGCTTCCATGGTGCAGCAGGGCTGTCCTTCCTTGGTCCTTTTTGTAGTCCAGTTAAGATCTGAGGTCGGGGTGCAGGAATGCCCCACTTAGGCTCAAACAATACCCTCAAGCCAGGATATGGTTGCTGGCAAACAGGCTACCAGGTCCCCTCCCACCTGATGACCACTTCCTGTGAAGCATGGCATCTGAGCATCCCAGGATACACCATTCTGCCCACTTCCAATATGGCAGGACCCTTCTTCAAGCGTGTGGAGCTCTCTAGCTACAACCAGAAGAGTGGCTACCAAGGAGGCTACATGTCCTTGGAAAACTGGTTTGGCAACTGGTTTCTACTGCCAGCCTGTCTTCCTGAACAATTGAGCAGCCCCTCTCCCAAGTGTTACCCATTTGCTCTTCAAAGGCAGCTTTTCCTTTGAAGCTTGCATTCGGGCCAACACCTGTGCGACTTCTTCCAGGAGGGCAGTGAGGGAGGTGACACCTCCTTCCAGAACAGCCCCTTATTGTATCTTTTCCAATTGGGCAGAAAGCTGTCTTGGCAACAGGACTCCGTGTGCAACCAGTATGGGCACAGTGAACTAAACTTCACAACAAAGAAGGTACCGAGGGCCATTGAAGGTCCAGCATACATGCCCCCCACCTAACTATAGCTAAATGTAACTATGCAGTTCCTACAAAAACCAAAATAAGTGTGTGCAGGTTAGAACCCCTAGTTGGGGGTAGCCTCTTTCATGAGCAAAAGCCATCACACACCCCCAAGGGGTGTCATGCTTCATCATCGGGCAGCTACACTTTGGGCCAACTCTGCAAAGCCCAGCTTGTTATCTTTTCTGGCTGCTGATGTGAATGGTGAAGTGCAGTGAAGGTGTGGTGTAAGAAGAGTGAGTAGATTGGTGCACCAGGGAAGATAAATTAACAAGCATTTGCAATGCTATGGGTTTTGTGTTTGCTTGAGTTTGCGCTATTGGCGGTATAAATTCCCAACTGGACTTTTCTTACCACAAACATTGAAAATGAAAAGCAAAACGGTTGAGATAAGTGAGCCAATTCAAAGTGCCACGGCCACCATGAGTGTGAGCGCAAAGGTGACACACAAAAGGAAACTTGAAAAGTAAGTCAGTTGACATAAGCAAGCCGATTCAAAGCGCCATGGCTGCCGTGAGTGTGACCATGAAGGAGACACACAAAAGGAAAAAGATGTTTTCTCGCAGTTAAACATATGATATTGCAGATATGCACTTTTCCATGTAACAGGGTCGGTCCCCAAGGCAGTAACAAAACCGCCCCAAGGAGGGACAAACGTAAAGCATCTACTAATGTTGCAGGATTTTTGAAAGGCAAGCCCACGAGCGAGTGAAAGTAAAGGGCGTTTGGTGGACGTGGTTAAAAGCCCACATAGATACCACTGAACTTGCGCACTGCAATGCTCAACCTAAAGATGACTAGGGGAGATCCAAAATCAGTTTGTTATGTAGGAGCGAGCCCCTGTCATGATTAAAAGCAACAGAGCATGTCAATAATGGGTGCAATGATCCTCCTGACTCAGGTGTATAAATAGAATAAGGTTGACATGTTTCTTGCCTAAGTGCAAATAGAAGTTGCAAGGTAAGTTGTAGGTTTTTGAGGACCAGCAAGGTCCTAGTGACTTGACCCTTGGAAGAGAGTTTAGGCAGGCCTTCATCAGGAGGGAAAGCCAGTCTGATTCGATGGATCCCCCATGAGTGACCCACTGGCAGCTGGCAGAGAGAATTGTAGGGAAACCTCAGTGGCACAATAAAGCACAAGTTCCACATTGCAGGAGCTGCAGAGTGGAAGCTGATCTTGGAGTTACAGAGTGCTAGATGCAGGGGCTTCTTGGAGTCTGAAGATGTCCTGGGAGGAGGCGCAAGCAAGCCTTGGCAAGAGCAACAGTTGCAGTCCACAGGGGTGGTACTCCAGTGGCTGCCACAGGGATCCACAGTCTCCCAAGTGGATCTGAAGACAGGAGGGGACCTGAAGAGGACTACAGAACCACCGCCTGTGAGCAGAGCCTTCACGTTGCGCTGGGACAGCAGGATCCACCAGCCGGTGGTCGCCTTGAGATTCCTTCTTGGATGAGGGCAGAGTCTTTGTGACCCTGGAGGATGCATACCCACGGATATTGCAGCAACCTGAGAAACAATGTTGCAATGGGAGCCCTTCCACCTGGATACAGTCTTGTTTCAGTTCCAAAGCAGACCAGCAGCGGTTCCGGAGGCCAGGAGCTGAAGATGTCTTGCAGAGAGTTCCTTGAAGAGTCTTGCTCGACATCTGAGGACCCACCCTCAGGGGAGCCCTTAAGTAACCCTAAAAGGGGGTTTGTCACTCTCTGAAGTGACCCACCTATCAGAGGGCAGTCAAGGACATCATCTACCTGGCCTAACCAGTCAAATGCCCCCAGGGGCCTCTGCCTACCTTGTTTCCAAGATGGCAGAATCAACCGGTCACCTGGCAGATCTCTGTGTGCTTCCCTAGGGCAGGAGCTGGACAGGAGAGTGGTCGATCCCCTGTCCTTGGTGCAGTTTTGCCCTAGAGCGGGAACTGGGGGTCATGAACTGGTGCAAACCGTATTATGCAAGGAGAGCACTAAATATGCCCTTCAAAGCAGTCTGGTGGCGCTCAGAGGCCATCCCACCCCTGCCCATAGACACCTAATACAAAGGGGGAGGTAGTCACACTTGTCCCTTGCAGGAAATACTTTGTTCTGCCTTCTACTGGCTCACCACCAGGAGGGCACTACGGTGTCTGGGGTCGGCAGCAGCATGGGCTGGCAGCCAGACCCTTTAAAACTGAACAGGCAGAAATGGGGGATTCTCTGAGGAACCCCCAGAGTACAGGGGATCATGTAACTAGCACTGAAATCGGTGTAGTTCCATGATTCCAACATGTTTGATATCAAACATGCCTAGGCTTGGAGAAGCCATTATGTAGTGACCATTCGTTTGACCAGTGTCCACTACATACCTTATGATTGCTTCCCCGCACTTAGAAAGCCCAGGGAATGGAGTCTGGGATTTGTAGGAAACTCATGCAAGGGTAATCTCACACTTAGGGACATGCACCCTGATCGGGGCCTACTAAAGGGATGACTTAAAATGTCTAATTGCAGAGACCTGGATATAAGGTAAGCCTTATATCGGTGGGTGCCTGCTCCATTTCACACAGGCTGCAATGGCAGGCCTGCAGACACAGTCTGCATGGGCTCCCATGGGTGGCACAATACATGCTGCAGCTCATGGGCAACCCCTGCTGTATTAGTGCCCTGGGTATCTAACTACCTTATATTAGGGACTCAGATGGGTGCACCAGAATGCCAATTGTGGGTGTAAAAAGTACTACTAACAAAATGTAAAGGCGAGAGCACAGACATTGGAGTTCTTGTTAGCAGGATCCCAGTGTACTACAGTCAAAACACACAGGCAAAAAGTGGGGGTTACTATATTAGAAAGATCCTACTCCTACACATTACATTCTCAAACTGTAGTCCGGCTGATCCTAGTGTATTGAACCACCTTTCACATCCTAAATCGTTTACCTCCAAGCTTCATAGTCCCCAGTATTCTTTGGCACTGCTGTTACATCTGGTGTGTGTACTATCTGACAGAGACTTCTAATTGCAGATTCCTTACCTTAGAACAGTGGACTTAAGGCGTTTTAATTTTACGCCCCTCCCATGTGAAAAAAAAATATCTCTGGGCCCCCCTCCAAATATTTCATAATTATCTAGTCAGGCAGGCCTTACTAATGTGTAAAAGTATCCACAGAGTGAAAATTAGAAGTGAGGATGGGAGTCCCTTCCCTCCCAGCTTGGATATAAATGTCAAAACATGTTATTGATGGCCCATTACAGAGTGGTTTACTCCTGGTCAATTTTTTCAGCTTAAAACAAAGCCCTGTTAGCAACATAATTCTTATTTTGGCAAAAGCCTGACCCTGCTTTGTCACTTGAGGTCCAGCCAAGGGCTTTATGGGGGGTGGGGGGGGTACAGTTTGAAGACCCTTGCCTTAGAATTTCCCCCAGGCGTCAAACTGGATCCAGAGATTTTTGCTTGAGCAGTACCCTTGCGCGCAATCAGATGGCATTGGTCAATTCTGCGTCGGTCGCTGTATGACATAGCGGTCGTATTTAGGCACCAACTAGGCATGTGGATGTATGTTCATCCGTTCTTTCCGCGCCAGCCTATGTGCAGATCTGAAGAAGAGCTATGCTCAATCGTTTTTTTGACTGGCTTTTTGTCCTTTGTCGAAGTGTTTTGACCAACTGGTGCTGCGTCTGTTGTCCTGAAAGACCGGATTCAAGCCGTGTGACTACTGTCAATGCATGATGTATGTGACAGATTCACACCTCGTGCTTGTGGTGCCTGGAGCGCAAACACGACCCAAAACATGTTCGAAGAGCCCAGACTATGAACCCGAAGGCTTTGAGTAAACAGTCCCTAGAGCTCATGGCGACCCGGCACTCTGCTCTGTGTCAGTCCCAGTGTCACTCAAGAGGAAGGTCGCGAGACCACTCGCAGAGCAATCACCACTCGTCCCACTCCAATCATCAGGACACTCGGGTAACAAGAAGAAGTTGTCAAAGAGGAACAAAGGTTCTTCGACTTCACCCCGTTGCTCGGACAGTGTGACGCGGGTGGAGCGGCATCGCTCTAGGCCTCCATCCTCTGAGCGTACTTCGGGGTTGGCTCCGCGCCTCACCGATTTTCTGGAAGCCAGAGCCACCCCTGCTCAATTCAGAGTTTTATGAGGCCATGCACCTCATATTTGGCAGTCCCCCTCCTGTGAAGCCTTCAGGCCCAGTAGGATCGGTGGGGACCCCCTCGGGTTTCGAGCTAGCGGCTTCGTCTTTGGCTCTGGAGGGCACCCCAGAATCCGTTACAGGTCGTGCCATTGAGACTTTCTCCAGCGTTGTTACAGAAGTCGACACTCCTTAGGCCGGTCAGGCCCACGATCGACATCAACCCCATACTGATTCCCCACTCCGACCCTGAGCCGGAATGACATCGCCAGACACCGATTCCGACGGGGAATCTCACTCCCCAGGTTGGATCCTGACCCTCTATGCCTATAGGTATACCTATACCTTTAAATACCAGCTAAATGACCCTGATGTAGACTGGGCTCACGAGTTGGGTGGTCTTGACACCTCAACTGGCATTCTTTCTCCCCCTACCATCGCTACGGAGGAGGGAGCCTCCTATTCAGTGGTGATGAGAAGAGCGGCTGAGGTCCTGGTCCTTGAGCTGCCTTCCGTGGCTGTCAGGACTAATCTGACTGAGATGCTTCATCCCAAGGCTTCTACATCTGAACCCTTTTTTGCCCTTCAATGAAGCCCTTACTGATGTTCTGCTGGTGACGTGGTCTAAACCCAGCACAGGGGCTCCTGTCAACAGGACAGTTGGCCGCCGTCATAGGCCTGTGCCTAATGACCCTAAATTCCTGATCCATCATCCTATGCTTGAGAGTTTGGTCATCCATGCTTCTTCTGGCGCATTCCCTTCCTCACCCCCGGACAGGGAATCAAAACGACTGGACCACCTTGGGAAGAAGTTATTCTCTTCCTCCAGTCTGGCATTGTGGTCTGTGAAGACCGCATTCCTATTGGGCCACTGCTCCCATACTTCATGGTATATGGTTGCGCAGGTGCTGCCACAGGTCCCGGAGGAGGCGCGGACATTCTTTCCCAAGCTGTTGCCGACGGGAGGAATGCAGCCAAGTTCACGATGCATTGTGGGCTGGACATGTTTGACTCACTAGGCAGATCAGCTGTGACGACGATGGCTTTACGGCGCCACGCTTGATTAAGGACATCTGGCTTTTCGGGGGATGTCCTGCAATCACTTATGGACACGCCCTTCGGTGGCACCCTTCTCTGTGGAGACAAAGCAGACTCTTTGCTCGAGTGCTTTAACGAGTCCCGAGCTACGGCTCAGTCCCTTGGCTTGATAGCTGTTCTTCAACCACGTCAATTTCCCTCTAGCCACGTGCTGCGCATGCTCCCCAGCCTCTGTGTGGGCGAGGACTCCGGATCCAAAATAGTAATGGATCAGGGAGCCAGCGGTTGGCACAGTCCACCCCTCCCCCTGCAGCCTCCAAACCTTCCATGGACCAGTTAGAGGCAAGATTCCCCTTCACCTGACCCACTGCAAATCCATCACAACGGGCAGCGTGGGTTTTGCAAATTGTCAGAAGGGGCTACTCCCTCCCCTTCAAGACTACCCCTGCTGACGGGAGAGATGCAGTCAAGTTCACAATTAATTGTGGGCTGGACACAAACACTCACTAGGCAGATCAATTGCATCAACGGTGGTCTTGAAGCACCACGCTTGGTTGAGGACGTCTGGATTTTTGGGGGATGTCCAGCAATTGCTTATGGACATGCCCTTCAATAGCATCCGTCACTTTGGAGTCAAAGTGGACTCAGTACTTGAATGCTTTAAGTAGTCCTGAGCTACGGCTGGGTCACTTGGCCTCACAGCTGCTCCTCTCCCCCCTCAGTCTACCCTTTGCCCCTTTAACGGCTACGGAAGGGGTACTCAACCGTGTCCATTTAGCTCCAGCCACCGTGCTGTGCATGTTGCCAAGCCTCTGCATGGCTACAGACGCAGGATACAACGTGCCTGTGGATCAGAAAGCCAGCAGTCGGCCCAGTACACCATTCCCGCCCCCCATCCAAACCTTCCTAGTCGGTCTCTCCATCACCGACCAGTTGGAAGCAGGATTTGCTATCACCTGCCTCACTGGGAATCGATCACAATGGACTGGTGGGTTTTGAAAATCGTCCGAAGGGGCTACTCCCTTCCTTTTGAGACTACCCCTACGGCCATGCCACCATCGTACATTCGGATGAAGGAGGATAACTTGGGAATTCTCTGCAAGGAGATTATGGCTCGCTTAGCAAAGGGAGCCATAGAGAGGGTTCCTGTGTCAGAAGTGGGTTGTGGTTGTTATTCCCGCTACATCCTACCTCTGGTCCCTCAATCTCTCTCTCAGAAAAGATAAGTTCAAAATGCTAACTTTGGCTCAGGTCCTGTGTGCCCTGTACCCTGGAGACTGGATGGTAGCATTGGACTTGCAGGGTGCCTTCTGTGCTCCTCTTTTCTTTACCACGCCCCTAGGGTGTTCATGAAAGTGATGGCGGTGGTCACAGCTCTCATATGCGCCAGCTAGTGGTTTCAGTCTTCCCCCTACCTTGATGACTGGCTGTTGAAGGTGGGCTTGTCCCAGGCTGTCTTCTCCCACCTCCAGACTATGGCGAACCTCCTGCATTTGCTGGGGTTCACTCCAAACTTGCCAAAGTCACACCTGTCTCCCTCTCAGATGCTCTCTTTCATCTGAGCTGTTTCAGGCGTGTCCTCCCGAGCAGCGAGTCCAGGATATTCAGGCTATGATACCGATGTTTCAGTCTCTGTCCTTGGTTTCGGTGAGAATGACTCTGAGGCTGCTGGACCTCATGGCCTCCTGCATCCTGCTGGTCACACATACCAGATGGCATATGGGGACTTTGCAGTGGGACCTGAAGTTCCAGTGGGCGCAGCATCAGGAGAATCTCCAACATGATTCAGATCTCGAAGGGAACTGTGGAAGATCTGCAGTGGTGGCTTTCAAACTGTGACTGGGTCAATAGCAGATCCATCTCCTTTCCCCATCCATATCTAGCAGTAGTGACAGATGTGTCACTCATGGGATGGGGTGGCCACATGGAGGAGGCAGAGATCAGAGGCATCTGGACTCCGGTGGAGTTCGGGCTCCACATAAAGCTTCTGGAGCCCAGGTCGATCAGGCTTGCATTGAAAGCATTCCTTCCCTTTCTCAAGGGGAAAGTGGTGGAGCACTACCGTCATGTGGTACTGCAACAAGCAGGGCAGGGTAGGGTGGGGTCATGGACCCTTTGTCAAGAGGTCATGCATCTCTGGACGTGGCTGGAACGTCGGGGCATATCCCTAGAGGTTCAACATCTGGCAGGCCTCTGAATACCAGAGCAGACAATTCAGCCATCAATGGATGGTCCACCACAAATGGATTCTCCATCTGGAGATGGCGCAAGGTCTCTTTCAGCTGTAGGGAGAGTCTTGGTTAGATGTGTTCGCCTCCACAGAGAACGTGGAATGTTAGCTATTTTGTGTGTTTGAATATCCTTGGCAGCACTCGCTCGGCTATGCTTTTTGTCTTCAGAGGAACTTGGGCCCCCTATGCGCCTTTCTATCAATACCACTTCTGCCCAGAGTTCTGAAGAAGATCAAGAACGACCTGTCCCAGGTAATTCTTGTGGCTCTGGAATGGTCACAAAGAGTATGGTATCCCAAGCTTCTGAGCATGGTCATTGATCCTCCACTCAGACTGCCTCTTCGGGAGGATCTTCTGTTGCAGCAGCAGGGGATAGTTCTCCACCAGAACCTGTTCAGTCTCCATCTTCTTACATGGAGATTGAGCAGTGGCATTTGACAGTCTGTAATGTAATTCTGGTAGCCAGGTGTCTCTCAACGTAAATGGTATACGCCTGTCATTGGAATAAGTTTGTGGCATGGTGTACCAACAAGTCTGTTGGTACCCTCTCTGCACCTCTGTCTGAGGTTCTTTTGTTTGTACTCTCTCTTGCTCAGCAGGGCTCAGCTTTGGACATCCCTAAGGGTTATCTGTCTGCCATCTCTGCTTTCCTCAGACTACCTGATCAACCCTCCTTGTTTAAATCTCCCATTGTTCGGAGATTACTCAAAGGTCTTATCCATATGTTTCCGCCTACCCCTTTCATAATGCCTATGTGGGATTTGAGCCTGGTACTCACCTAGGAAAAGTGTGGCACAATGGTTAGAGCGGCAGATCCTGATGCAGAGATCTGGCCCGGGACCAGGGCTCAATTCCCTTGGACCAGATCATTCTCACCTCGGTGCCTAATTTAATTAATGGGTCCCGCTCTGTAACTCTGGGCAATAGCTTGCTTAATCTCCTCAACGGCCCTGACAGCGCTTGGATGCCTGGCTTCACCCTGGGGGTTGCCCAGGAGTGGGCGCCACACAGGGAAAAGCCAGGAGGGGTTCCACAGCGGTATGCGTACAGCACCTTGAGACCCTGATGGGTGAGTAGTGCGCTGTACAAGTGCGAAGTTTACAGTTTACTTACCTTATGTGTGCTCCTTTTGAGCCTCTACGACTTCTCATGTTAAAAACATCCTTTCTTGTAACCATCACCTCTGCACGTAGAGTGAGTGAGCCACAAGCTCTTTCTTCAAAGCCACCCTTCATCTCTGTCCATCCTGACAAAGTAGTGCTTTGTACCAGGGCCTCTTTCCTACCTAAAGTGGTCATGTCTTTTCATGTAGGTTAATCCATCACCTTGCCTACTTTTACGCACCCCTACATCCCTCTTGTGAATAGGAGACACTCCAGTCTGGATCCAAAAAGAGCGTTTGCATTCTATCTTAATTGTGTCAAAGACTTCCAGGTGGATAACAAACTCTTTGTTGTTTATGTGGATGTGAAGAAAGGATGGGCAGTGCAGAAAAAGACCATCTCTAGATGGGTTATTCTCTGCATCAATCCCTCTGAGGGTTTGCTTGCTCACTCTACCAGAGGAACTGCCTCAACCACTGCATTGGCACAGCGAGTTCTAGACCTGGACATCTGCGAGGCAGCAATGTGGGTGTCTCTGCACACATTCACTAAACAATACTGCCTGGACAGTCGGATCCGAGGGGATGGCTACTTTGACCATTCGGTCCTGCAGGACTTCGTAGTATGATCTTAGTATGCAGACTTGCATCCCGTGATGGTATTGCTTGGGTATCTATTCTAAGATAAAGAATCTGCATCTAGAAGTCTCTATCAGATGAACAAATGATCTGGTAGAAACATATTCTAGTTGCAGATTCCTTACCAACCCACCCTTCCTCCCTTGCTCTGCAAACTGATTTCTAGGGACAGGTGTAGAAAAGTGCCTGTGTTGGCATGTTACCACTCGCCCCCACTATTTGCCTGATATTGATGCTGACTTGACTAAGAGTGTGCTGGGACCCTGCTAACCAGGCCCCAGCACCAGTGTCCTTTCCCAAAACTGTACCATTCTTTCCACAGTTGGAACACAACTAATTACCAGTAGTACCAAGTGCTCTGTGGCCAGGGAGGGTTCCTAAGTGCTGTGGCATGTATTGTGCCACCTAAGGGACTCCTTACCAAACACATGCACACTTCCACTGCAGATTGTGTGTGCCGGTGGGAAGAAAAAGGTAAAGTCGACATGTCATCCCTCAAAGAGTGCCATGCCACAAAACCATTGCTTGTGGCATAGGTAAGTCACTCTTCTAGCAGGCCTTACAGCCCTAAGGCAGGGTGTGCTATACCACAGATGAGGGCATAGCTGCATGAGCAATATCCCCCTACAGTGTCTAAGTCCAATCTTAGTCATTGCAGTGTGACCATATTGAGTACATGTGCTGTGAGTTTGTCATTACAGACTCCACAGCTCCATGATAGTTTCACTGAAGACTGTGATGTTTTGTATCAAACTTCTCAGCTCAGTTAACCCACACTGATGCCAGTGTTGGATTTATTGTAAAATGCACACAGAGGGCATCTTAGAGATGCCCCCTGTATTTTACCCAACCCTTTAGTGCAGGACTGACCAGTCTGTGCCAGCCTGCCACTAACGGACACGGTTCTGATCCCATCGGGTGAGAGCCTTTGTGCTCACTGGGGTTAGAAACAAGGCCTGCTCTGAGTGGAGATGCTTCCCACCTACCCACTGCAGGAGCTGTAACACTTGCTAGCGAGCATCAAAGGTGCACACCTTCTGTTACAGTGCCCCAGGACACTCCAGTTAGTAGAGATGCCCACTTCCTGAACCAAGCCCCACTTTTGGCGGCAAGTCCGGCAGAAAAATTAGGAAAAACAAGGAGGAGTGACCTTTTTACCTGGGACCAACGCTAAGGTGTCCATCGTTGAAGTGACCCCCTCCTTGCAGAATCCTCAATTTTGTGAATTTTGACGGTCCAGCAACATCTAGCAGATGTCTCTTCTTCCTGTCCCAAGAAATCTGATATCAGAAGACCAGCTCCTACTGTGTTCCTGCCATATTTGCAAAGTCAGATTCGGCAGCCGATCTTTGTCCTATCTTGGCCCACACCATTGGAATAAACTCTGCATATCCATGCCTGTCTTGACTTTGCCCTTCTAAAAAAAAAAACTTCTTTAAAGTTGGCTGTTCTAATTTCTTCTACCCTTAAGTCCTCCCCTACCTGTTCTGTGGTCCAGTATCGAAATAACCCTTTGGGGGTGATTCGTTTCTGCTATATTAAGTACATATAACTCATAATTCAAATGTGTGGTAACAGCAGTTACTGCACAATAGTTCAACAAAAGGCCTCAAAATTATTCCTGTTACGGGAGGAGCTGCACCAAAATAACAAAGTGTAATTTTGCCAGAGTCTCAGAAATGTATTGCAACACTTGGCTAGAGCAACCATAGCATTAGCATGGAACGGTCCTGTCTCCCTCTGAGAGTTATTGTATTGTTTTAGTACAGTTCTCCCTGTCGACTCAAGGTGGCAGTATTTCTACAAACAATGAGGAACATCAGAACACTGCTCGCCCTGTGTCATAAATGCATTGTTGCTGTCTATTCACAAACTTCTTGGACTCCACACAAGATGAGTCTTGCAGACATGTGTAGGTTCTTCAGGCAGCACTGAAGTGAGAATTTTGGGCCTCCAAGACAAAATGCTTTAGTTCTAAGCTTCATTTTATCTGGGTCTGTTCATTGTAGAATGAGGTCCAGACCATGTTGTGTGACTTGGAGGACTGCATCAAGCATGTTCTCTTTTGTCGACAATGGACTACTGTCCATGTCCTGGATTTATCACATAAAGTGGTGGTGGAAGTGTACCGAGTTTTGTTAATCATTAGTTATGACCAGACCACTTTTCGGGTCAGAGAAGAATGGTCTCTGCTGACCCCAATCATGTAAAAAGGACCCCAGACCCACACGTTTACATTCCATGTGTCGCTGTGTATGCATGTGCAGTGTGTGCATAGCAAATGGATGGTAGTAGGACTATAGGGTAGATGTACTGAAACATAGCACAATGCAGAGCAGTAACTAAAGTTGTGCAAGGGGTAGAGGCCAGCACAGAGCCATATTTACTAAACATGAGCTACAGGTGCTCTTTTCCACTGCTCTAGCACACAAACAGGCTGCCTAGCACTATACAAAAACACCTTTGCACCATGGTGCAAAGGTGGTGTGCATGATATCCAACATAGGTTTTGTTCTGGAAGTTCTACCCTTCCATTTAAAATACTATGCGTAGACACTTTTTAATCATTTCACACATTGTGCTATACATTGGAGCACTTGTGCCATATATGACCTGTTTGGTGAAATAAATACTTCTGATGAATATTTCTGAATTACACATTCCTCCCCTTAGAATATTTAGTGACTGTGCAATTCTGGCAAGAAGTAGATGTCATTCACAAATCTGCACAATGTGCGTCTTTGGTGCCTGGGCTCATTAGACAAGTTTTACGGATTCAAGCTCTACCATGACTAAAAGAGGCAGTTGCCAGTCAAATATCTGCACAAGCCGTGTCTTTGGTGCCCGGGCTGAAGACACAACCCTTTCTTTAAGGCACCTGAAGTCAATTCTAGCTCAGGAGGTAAAGCAGCATCTCTCTGAAAAATGAAAAACAAGCTGCCGCCCTCGTGTAGCTGTCACTCCCTCTCTAATTCATGGGACTGGACACGGGTCTGGGGCTATTCCTGTGACTCTTCCACTTCCCGCTTAAAGTCTAAAACCAAGCATAAAAAAGCAAAGCCTATCTTGACCCCATGCAGCCACTGTACACCTCAGGAAAAGGTGCGAGGACGTCAGGTTACAAGTCACACTCCTTCCTTGAGTGTCACTGAGCCAAATCATGAGCTGGTCCTGACATGCTCAGAGTGTCCCAGACCATATTTGACCCTGCAGCTGACTCATCTGCAAATATTCAGTGTGCTTCTGACTCCCTCTGGTGCACTATCTGGTCCCACCGAAATCCCTCCAGGTGCAGACTTCCAGCCAGAGCCCCACGTTCCACGCAGATTCCTGCCACCTAGATGCTAGTTCAATGCACCCGGTGCCAGAGAATAGTCCAATGCCGACATCCATGGGAGACCCCAAACCGACATCAGCCCGACCAGTGTTGCGATATGATATTACAAAAGTGCAACCCATCATCATGCAACCTATCACCCTGTGCCGTTACTTCTTCACGACTATCAACAAAGGCTTCATTATCTTTTTGGTTCTGACTCTGACCATAAGTTATTGCAGAGTGAACCCTAGAATGTTGATGATGATGGAAGGGTGGGGGGCTGGCTTCCTCTTCCCTCAATTCACTATTAATGCCTTGTACCTTGACTTACAAAAAAAAACAGCAGGCTTGACACCTCTCCTGAGACAGAACTTTATTTTGTCACTTGGGCCATCAGTGAAGGAGAGTACCATATTTGCAGTGGTTGTTCGGAGGGCAGACGAACTGATAGAGTTAGAGCCGCCCTCCATTGACACTAAAACAAATGTTTTAATGTAAATCCTACAGCATGGGCCGGTAACATCTGAGCTGTTGCTTTTATTCAGTGATGCTTTTTCAGATACTCCGTTGGCTCCCTGGTTAAAAACATGTACTTGCCCACATCAGAACAGGTAGGTGGCCAGATGTCGCAGACGGGCACCAGGCGACCTAGGCTTTCCAACCAAGTATTTAATTCCAGACAGCCTTATTTTCAGGCCTCAACCAGTAAAGCGAATCCTAAGTCATTTCCCTCCACTCCTTCACGATAGGGAATCCAAAAGGATTGATGTTTTGCGAAACTTATGTTTTTTTTTCATCCAGCCTGGTATTGCGGTCTGTAAACGCAGTTTATCTGTTGGGCAGTACACTCATTCACCTTGGGACACACCCGGGGAAATTTTGCTGGTGGTTTCAAAAGATCTTACGGCCCCTTGGTGGTGATGTTACGTGACACCAAATATGTTCTCAGAGCATGGTTCAATAACATAGATTGCTGTGGCAGTGGAGTTGGTACCAGTATGGCCCTTCGTCGACATTTTTGGATGAGATCCATTGGGTTCTCCCTCCAGTGATGTGCAAACTTTCCTGATGGACATGTTCTTTGATGCGTCCCACCTTTATGGTAAGAAAACAAACTCATCTTTTGAGCACTTAAAAGATAGTAGAGCTACAGTGCTTTGGTCCCTATCAGACAATTTCCACACTATTTTTGGAAATTAAGAGCTGCTTTACAGGGCTGGGGTAAAGACAGAGACAGCCTTCCCAACCTGTGATGGAACAAACAACTCAGTACTTCCGGTGCACTGGAAACAGAACTGGCAGGCAACAATGTGTAAGCCCTCAGGGGCATCAATCTTCTAACTCCTCTTCCCCTGCTAAATCGGCCAGCAAACTAATTTCATTTTCCTCAGTGGTGCATGCCTCCCCAAAGGAAGTCAGGACACAGTACTTCTTCTCTGGCTGGTGATCCATCACATCTGATAAATGGGTGTTGCAAATAATTTCAAAAGGTTAAGCCCTGCCTTTTCTGTTCTCCCCATCAAATACCCGTCCCTTAATAAAACAGAAGGTGTGCCTGTTGCTCGCCAAAGGTTCCATAAATTGGGTACCGAATTTGAAGTAAGTCAGGAGTTACTGTTGCTATTTCCTTCTCCAAAAAAAGGATGGGGGCCTTTAGACTATCGCAGACATCCATCTCCTGAATCCCTTCCTATGGAAGGACAGGTGAAAGATGCTCATGTTGGCCCAGATCCAATCTGCCCTGGACCCAGGCAACAAGATGATGTTCTTTGACTTGCAGGACATGTTTTTTCATATACCTGTCTTGCAGTCCCACAGTTGTTATCTGCAGTTCACGTTGGGCTAAGATTGCTTTCAGTTTACTGTGCTCCATTTTGTCCTCATCAACGTCCCTGGAATGTTCACATAAGTGATAGTGGTGATCGTGGCTCATCTTTAGAGATAGGGAGTTATCTGCCTGTACCTTGATGTAGGAAACTGGCTCTTTATATAGTATATCAAATTGCGATATAGTGTGTAAAGAGTCCAGGGGATCCGTAACTAGTGGACAGGGGCTTGCACTACCAATGACTCTATTAGGGGCAGGGATGGCTCCTCCACAATGGCGGAGAAGCGTTGCCGTTTGGCTAAGCTGTAAACGATATTTCATTAGTGTTTTATTTTACAGCTGCTGGCTCAGCAATATGTACAGGGAAGGTGGGGCTGGGCCAATGCAGGGGGGAATAATAGGGAGTGGGATTGGAGTCTAGGCCAAACACACATGCGCACTTAGGTTTCTCCAACCCGGCAGTCTTACACAGCCGGGTTGGAGAAACTGCACAGGCTCCAGTGCTTTGAGTGGCAGACCAAGCTGCTCAGAACAATCCTGGGGCTGCTCTCATGCTAGGTTTAGCACGAGAGCAGCCCCAGGATTGCTGGGGAGCCTGTACTAATGTCCCAGGAAATGCTGGGACACCATAAGAAAATAGGAGCCAAGCGGAGGGAGCGGTAAGTGTTTAAAGAAATTATTATTATTATTTATTTCCCCCTTCATCGTCCCCCCACTTGAGATTTGCTGCCGCTGTACAGTAGTAGTGTGGTCGAGCGGCCTTAGGCTTATCAATGAGGAGTGTTAGACAACTTCAAATACACACAGTCATTAATTGATGCACTCGAATACAATTAGGTAAGTACGTTTAGCAAGAGAAATACTTTCAGGTTTTAAAAGAGGAGACAGTGCATTCAGAGGCAGCAATGTTATCCTATGGAGGAGAAACAAAACAACAAATGCTGCATACAGAAATAGTACAGCGAGTTACAGGACCAATCTCCTGGACTTAAGGTAAGTATGAGGCAAGGTCCAAGGCAGCACCAACAGGTCATCTTGGGCAGCACTGGGGCAGGGCGGATGGGTGCAAAGGTGTTTTTCAGCATCAGGTGCCCAATGTTATCCCATGGGGGAAAAACATGTACTGAATTCGGGCACTTCACAGCAACTTACAGGACCAGTCTCCTGGAATTAAGGTAAGTAGAGGGCAAGGTCCAAGACCATACCAACATGTCACACTGACCGACACTTGGGCAGCTGGGTGCAGAGGTGCAGTACAGCATTGAGTGCCCAACGTTAATCAATGGAGACAGTACAGAGGCTGCAGGTTTGAACTGCAAGATCAGTCGGGCTGAAATAGCAAGCAGCTTAATTCTCATGATGCTCGAGGAGGTGAAAACATCTTAGGTCCTTTTCTCCACCAGACAGAGGGGACTGGTGCAGAGGTGTCATGAGGCATCAGATTTTAGTCATTGGGAGCACTTGTGGCCGAGCAGGCCTGCAATCAGGGGCTGCAGGCGGTGTCAGTAAGTCCACAGTGGGTAAGTCCAAGGTGGGCTTTGTCTCTGGAGGGCCGGGAACCGTGCTGGCACCCTTGGCCGACTTCAGTTCGGGCTAGGCAGCACGGGTGCATTGCTGCTTTCTTGTGTCAGTTTTTTTTTTTTAGCAGTCCGAAGTCCTGTCAGGTCTCTTGGGGTGCCTTGAGGATGTTGGGAAGCAGCTCTGCTGCTCCACAGGAATTGGTGTATCGTTGTTGGAGGCAGGCAGACCTCACAGGCTTTTGGAGGCATGACAGCTTGCAGGACGAGACGACTTTGGCGCAATTCGTCGGGAACAGTGGACAGGCTGTTAGGGCTGGTGCCATATCAGTTGCTTCTTCCTCAGTCTTTGCTTTCGTGACTCTCGAGTGTCCTTTTTCATAGCTGTAGGAAAGTCCCAATTTTTGGCATGGTTACCCCACTTTTTGCCTGTTATTAGTATGCTTAGACTGTTTCCACTGTGATCCTGCTAACCAGAACCCCAGTTATTGTGCTCTGTCCTCTAAATCTGCTTGCTTTGGTACCCTTGACACCTCATAATTGGCATACTGGTATACCCCTGTAAGTCCCTGGTATATGGTACGTAGGTACCCAGGGCATTGGTACACCAGCAGTGCCCCATGAGCTGTAGCATGTATTATGCCACCCCTGTGAGCCCATTCAAACTGTGTCTGCAGACCTGCCATTTGCAGCCTGCATGAAAAGGTGCATTCACTGTTGGTCACTGCACCAGGTCACTGTAAGTCACCCCTGTGGTAGGCCCTTTCAATCCAAAGGGTACAGTGCAGGTTCCTGTGTGTGAGGGAACCCCTGCATGAGCAGAGGTGCCCCTACGAACTCCAGTTCCAATGCACTTAGTAATTGCGGGGAAGCCATTTGGCCTGTGTACTGGACACAGGCCACTTACCTCTCTCCATCTACATAATGGTAACTCCGAACCTGGGCATGTTTGGGATCAAACATGTCGGAATCATACCCCAATGCTAATGCCAGTATTAGTGGCATGATTCCTTGCACTCTGGGGGATCCTTAGATGACCCCCCAGTATTGCTCCTACCAGTCTTTCAGGATTTTGCGAGCAGCCCGTTCTACTGCAGTCCTCAGACAGGTTACCAGCTCAAGCAGGGGAAGGCAGAAAAAAGGATTTGCTGTGAGAGATTTGGCTACAACACCCTCTCCCTTGGAAATAGGTGTTGCTGGGGAGGGGTAGCCTCCCCATTCCACGGGCTTGCTTCAAAGGGCACATTTGGTGCCCTCCTTGCATAATCTGGTTTGCACCAGTCCAGGGATCCACAGTCCCTGCTCTTGGGCGAAACTACACAAAGGAAAGTGGATTGACTACTCCCCTTTCCATCACCACCCCTTTGGTGGTACACAGAGCTCCTCCAGGTGTCCCATCTATTTTGCCATCTTGGAAACAAGATGTGCAGAGGACCCTGGGAGCATCGGGTAGGTTAGGACAGGTAACTGACGTCAGTGCCCCCCTCTGATAGGTGGTCACCCTGAAGAGTGACCAATACCCCGGTAGGGTTATTTAGGGACTCCCTTGCGGGACGGGCCCCCAAATTCGGCATACAAGACTCCACCAGGACTCCTCTGCATAGACCTCTTCTCCTCCTGCCCACTGGAATTGCTGCTGGACTTCTCAAATACCAAACAAGCCTGCAATACCCAACGTGACTTCGCCTAGCAACATTGTTTTTCAGGCTACCTTCCAGCATGTGCAACATTTCCACAACTGTGCATCCTCTGGGTTGGCACAATCTTAGCTGCACCACGGAAGCAAGAAGGAATTTTCCTTTGGATTGAGGGAGTCACTCCCCTGCATCTGCAGGCACCTGAGGCAGCGATGTCCGGCTGCTGGGATCTACTCTCTGCTGGAACTGCGTGGATCCTCCAACACAGGTGGTGGTTCTGAGTAGTCCTGTTAGTCCTCTATGCCTTCTGTCCAACTTGGGAGACGGTAAACCCTTGCCTCCCCTGGCAGGACAGAATCCATGTGCACCGCGACTCTTGCAGCAGCCAAGGCTTGTTGATCCCTGCTCTGAGGGATCTTCAGGCCCCAAGTAGCCCCCATCTCCAGTACTTCATCCTTGCAAGGACAGTCCCCTCTGCTGCTCTAGCGACGTGAGACTCCTCTCCAAGATTGCTGACTGTGCCTCACTGCATCTTACTTTGCCTGCTGCCAATGGGTTGTCTGTGGGGGTTACGATTGCTTCTGCTGGCTCACACTGACTGCTGAGGGTCAGCCCGGACTCCCCTGCAAGGATCGAGTCCCCTGGACCTTGCAGGTCCTCTGCAGCTCCGCAACATCTCTTCTGTCCAGATTTGCCCTTGTCAAGGCTTGTTAGTGGTCCTTCTGACCACTGACCCATTTGTGACCCGGCGACTAGCGTGGGACAGTTTCTGCACAACCTCAGGGTCTCCTCCGCAGCTCCTGGGCTCCAGAGTTGACCTTCATCTTCCACCATCTACCCGGATCTTCACCCACAGAAGGGTGGGCAGTGGCTCCTGCTCCACTTGGACACTCCTGCTTGGACTGGACTCATCTAGGTACTCACCTCTTGAGGTTCCAAGTTCTCCCTGCTCCCTAATAAGTACTCCACATCCTTGGGTGGGAGACCTAACTTCGCATTCCACTATTTTAGTATATGGTTTGCCTCCCTCCCCAAGCTATTTTTTGCTATTTCTTACCAATGCTTGTTTCTTAAATGCTAATTCCTAATTCTTGCTGTGTATATATAGCGTATACTTACCTTCAGTTGGGGGTCTGCCTATAGTAATCTAGTTACAGTGCTACTGTAATAAAGTATCTTTATTTTTGCAACACTGTGTGGTTCCTTTAATGTGAGATAAGTTGCTGTGTGACTACTGTGGTATTGCAAATGCTTTACAGTCCTCCTACATAAGCGTTAGCTGCTCAACACAGCTACCACTAGAGAGCACTAGCTTCCACAACACTCTCTCACTAACTAATAGGGGTTGCCTGGACCTGGTATAAGGTGCAAACACCATAGATATCCACTACATACCAGGCCAGCCTTGCCAGTGGGCTACTCACCCCCTGGGGACACTATGCCCTCTATATGACCACTTACTGAAGTGGACATAACCTTGTCTTAGAGATCCGAGTTCTGCCATCACCAAGATTGCAGACTTATAAATTTCGTGCCCACATCAGACAGCACACCTTCCTGACTACAAATTTTTCCTCCTGTCCAGGTGGCTTATGGGCCAGTAGGGGGATGTTTGGCATATCCCTTCTGAGGGAAGCCAGATCTGCATACCAAGGGTGATGGACCTCTTTGAAGCCCCTGCCTTGGAATGCAGATTTGCAGGCCGTCCTAATGGGAGGGCTGTGTTAACACTCCTGCCAGAGCTGGCTTTGTTACTGACTGCATGGGAGCATAGGCTCTCCCCCATGAGGATCAGAACCTGCGTAAGTGGCAGGTTAGTTAAAACTAGTCAGCCAGAACATGGGTAGATGTTAGGTTTTTCAGGGTGCCCCCTGGGAGCATGCATTCATAAATCCATTAATGGAATCAGTGAAGGTTTTATTAATATGTTATATTTTCAGTGAAGCCATCATGTAGCTGGGGAACTCGTACTGACCAGTGCCCAGCACATGCACTTAAAATGGCTTCCCTTATCAATTAATGTGTCTAAGAATCGACAAAGACATAGCAGGGCCATATCTGCTCTTGCATGTAATATAAGGTACCCTGCCTAAGGGCTGAAAGGCCTGCTGTAGGGGTGACTCTCATATATTGCACTCAGTGTTAAGGGATATGGCACACAAGCTTTGTGCCATGTTGTGTTTTCACTTTTGGCTGCACCAAGACACGCAGCCTGCAGTGGCAGTCTGTGAGTTTGGTGATGGGTCCCTTATGGTGGCACAACCTGTGCTGCAGCTCTTGGGGGACCCTCTCCAGTACCCTGCCCTGGGTACCAGAGGTACCATTTACTAGGGATTTACAGAGGTGCTAAAGGCCTGGCCATTTGGGGATCAATTGCCTAGGTGTCTTGGTTTGGAGAAGGAACAGTGGCACTGGGGACCTGGTTAACAGGAACCGAGTGCACTTCAGTCAAGGTTGCATAAAAAAACAGGCAAAACGTTGGGACACTACTGGAACCAAAACCCAATTTCCTACACTCAGTGATTAGCTTCTGAAAGCAGACTCAAAGCAGTCAGTTGTGGACCACCTCCGGATGATAGCGGATAATTTGAAATTTTTGTGTTTCACCACAACTGAGCCAAAGCCCCACCTGAATCCCTCTCGGAGGCTTCTATTCTTTGGGGCAAGCCTGGATAGGGTGAAATTCACTTTACCTCCACAGCAGTGTTCGCTCCTGGATCCAAGAGAGGATAGTTAATATGCTGTTTGAGCTCTTTGCCTAGTAGATCCTCTTTGTCAAACCCACCAGGTGTAATATGCATGCCCTACAGTGGCTCTTGTAGCCCCACTGGGATCAGCACTAAAGCCACCTTTCAAATACTGTCTGGATCTCATAGGAGGCTGCTAAAGGTGTGCAGTGGTGGCTTATTGACTGCAGACTGCAGCGCTAGCATCTTTGACATGGGACTACATATCCCAGACTGCTTTGTTGCCCCAGGAGGAAGACATTTTCTCCAGCACCTGCACCCACTTGACCAGACCAACGAGTGCTGTAAAGCGCGTGGGGGGCGCTTCGCAGCACGGGACGCGCTTGCAACTTTGACAAGGGACTACATATTCCAGACTGCTTTGTGGCCCCAAGAGACGGTCATTTTCTCCAGCAACTGCACCCACTTGACTAGCCCAACGAGCGCTATAAATTGCTTGGGGGCACTTCGCTGCGAAGGACGCGCTAGCAACTTTTACAAGGGACTACATATCCCAGACTGCTTTGTGGCCCCAGGAGGCGGGCATTTTCTCCAGCACCTGGGGCACTTTGCAGCATGCATGGGACACTCTAGCAACTTTGACAAGGGAATACATATCTCAGACTGCTTTGTGGCCCCAGGAGGCAGCATTTTCTCCAGCACCTGCACCCACTTGACCAGACCAACGAGCGCTATAAAGCGCGTGGGGGCACTTCGCAGCACGGGACTGCTTTGTGGCCCCAAGAGACGGTCATTTTCTCCAGCAACTGCACCCACTTGACTAGCCCAACGAGCGCTATAACTTGCTTGAGGGCACTTCGCAGCGAAGGACGCGCTAGCAACTTTTACAAGGGACTACATATCCCAGACTGCTTTGTGGCCCTAGGAGGCGGGCATTTTCTCCAGCATCTGCACCCACTTGAACAGAACAACGAGCGCTATAAAGCGATTGGGAGCACTTCGCAGCACGGGACACGCTAGCAACTTTGACAAGGGACTACATATCCCAGACTGTTTTGTGGCCCCAGGAGGGGGGCATTTTCTCCAGCACCTGCACCCTCTTGTCCAGAACAAGGAGCGCTATAAAGCTTGTGGTGGCACTCAGCAGTGCGGGACGCGTTAGCAACTTTGACAAGGGACTACATATCCCAGACTGCTTTGTGGCCCAGGAGGCGCCCATTTTCTCCCGCACCTGCACCCACTTGACCAGACCAACGGGAGCTATAAAGCGCGTGGGGGCACCTCGCAGTGCAGGACGCGCCCAGGCGCAGCCCGTCTGAGCCCAGAGGAGGTTGGGCTGGGCCCCGTCTTGTGGTCTTGTTTTTTTGTGGATTTTCCAAGCCCTCTTACTCCTGTAATCTCCCTCTGGGTATTATTGCACTCAAGTCAAAATGGGCAAAAGAAAGGTGAGTGCTATGACCTCCTCTAAAGATACTAACCCCACAGTCTCCATAGTATCATACCTTACCACGGCCATGTCTGCATTAAATACCGAAATCGAATCGGTTGAAGGGACATTGGGGTAACAAGGAAATCACTTGTTTTCTCACCCCCTCCCATGTCCAAGACAAGTAACACTGCAACTACGGAAGGGAAGGAGGGCGGGTCCCTCCTGGAGGCTAGTAAGATATTGAGCATTCAAAAGGGGTGTGTCCTGCAGGGCGAACTAAACATCTCCTCTGGTAGAGGAGACGACCTGTCCATTAAAGATAAAGCACCATTGTATGTGTGGATGATATTGCTTCTCCCCCTATAAAACGGAAGAATCCCACCCCTGGGATTTTGGGCATGTCTAAGCCGAAAGCCTCCAAATCTAACGTGCCTAAGGGGGGGAATTCCCTGGTCTGTAAGACAATTGTAGCTGGAAAAAAACACATGGTGGAGCCTTTGGGTCCCCAAGATCCTGAGGTCAACTGTGGGGACAAAGCTTACATGGAAATCATGTTAGAGAAAGCCCTTAAACCTCTAGTGAAGTTGTTGCATAGTATTGACTCCTCACTAAAACACTTACTAGAATCCACAAAGTGTAGCCTACTCCTTACCCCAAACTCGGAGCCGGACACTGTGATTTGTCCCCCAGGCCCAGCAGCAGAACATTGTGCTGCGGTAAGTCATAAGGTCCATCATCTTAGATCAAGAGGACCGAACAAGCTGATAAACACCCCCATGGAGCAGCCCGCCAATAGCAGTGAAATCCCAGTTAAATCCTTATCTGGGGTTTAAAGCACAGAACTCACCTAAGGGAATGAACCTACAAATCCTACACTTCCACCTCAATTCACCCATTATGTAATTGTGTTAAAAAATGTCCCACCCCTGTCACACAAAACTAATGAGCAGGACTGTCAACCCAAAAACAAAGTAGTCCATTGGCTAAATAAAACACTGGCTGGGGGAAACAGCGAGTGTCTCTGGAGTGGTATCATTGGAGTAAGGAGGGTACATTGGCTGGGTAACAGTAAGAAAAGCCTCCCTGGTGAATGTGTGGTAGTACATTTGAAAAGTCTTCAGCAGGTACAATGGATACTGAACCAGTGTAAAACTGTGCATGAGAGTAATGTCAACATCCAGGCTGTACCGCTGGGCTACTTCTACCAGCCAGCCAAGGTCGACTGTAGCCAACCTGGTAATATTTCTACATTTTCTGTCCCCACCCAGAATCGATATAGTTCTCTGGGCCACTATCTAGATGAAGTTGATTGACTCAGAGTGAGTGACGGGCTTTCGACCTTGACCCGTTTGCTTGATATACAGGGGCCAAATTATATTTTGCAGCCTGTGGGGGCTAAAGGGCCCTCCACGCAGCACTGGCAGACACTTTTTTGGAACGTAGCAGTTATTGGGGAAAAATACCTCAACAATGATTGGGTTGCTTTGTTAGAAAGCAAGCAGGAGTTTTGCCTCCAAGAAACTTGGGCCAATAGAGCGATCCATATCAATGGGTTTCTGTCAGTCGCGACCCTGGCAGCGTGGAAACGTATTGGGTGCAGCTTTGGGGGTTTGATGGTGCTGATTATCACCACCTCAGGCGCCAAGGTAACTAAATGTAGAACTGACTCCCCTTGCTATCAATTAGTGTTGCTGTCTATGAAGGGTAGCCCGTTAATGTTCTTGGTTAATTTTTACCACAAGAATTTCGAGAGATCTAACGTTGAGATTTTACAAGCGCTATGGAAGGCCATTAAGGAAATGGTATGTTGCTTGGATTAGGATTTTATAATTATATCGGGTGGGGATTTTAATGTCTCCATTTGCTCCATAGGGGATGATAGGATCTGTGGATTATACGATGAAGGTGATTGCAACTATTTCCACTTTACCCATAATCCCTGTGGGGACAAGCTAAATAACCTTACAATGACTCGTGATTTAGTATTGGCAAGTGGCATCTCACCAATTTGTACTCCCCCCGATATCACCTTTATTGGGAAGGGGGACGGGTCAGTAATTGATCACGTAATGATGTCAAGGTTCTGGCGGGACAAACTGGGTGTTTTTCAGCTTGTGCCGAGTGGCCTCAGCGATCATAATCCGCTGGTCCTATCATTCCAGTATGGTTTCAAGAAGGGAAGTTTGCTGAAAATGGGAGACCCTGTGGAATACCATAGGAATAAAAGTGTGTTATGAAAATGGCAAAAAGTTAACAAAGAAACTCTCTTAAGTACGGTTGTGGGTAAAAATTTGGTCTCCATTGAAACCTGCCTAAACACCGAACTACTCCCACCCAAGACCCTGGGAGCTTTTTCAGACATCTGCATGGCAGTTAGGACACATCTAACTCTGCCAACTCAATCTGCCAAAACCAAACCTGTAAAGTGGTTTGATAAATCAACCACTCACACCCATTCCAATCTCAAACGGGTGTTAAAATCCACGCCGAGAAACAAATCAGAAGTCACAAGATGCAGGGCTCAGTACAAGAAGGCATTTTCAGCTAGGACGAAAGTGATTAGAGAAAAGGAATGGGAGAAATTGACCATTTCCTCAGCGACCAATGACGGGGCCCAATTCTGGAAAGTTGTGAATACCCCCTTTTTTTGTTTTTAGCTCTGATAAAAACAAAGGTGTTGAGGTACACATCCCAGAGCAAAGCTGGGTCAGTCATTTTACAAAGCAGTATGAAGGTAGTTCGGATGACTGTGAAGTGACTGTTGTACATGGCCCTGCCACGTTTGGAATTGAGGAACTAGATAGACACCTGAACAATGTCATACTGGCAATGAATGGCTCATTGCCAGATAAGGCTCCAGGGCCAGACGGCGTCTCAGCTGATCTCTTTAATTATAACATTGATCTTTGGGCATCAATTTTGGTAAACGTTTTTAGAGATGCCTCCCTCCATCATGGTCTAGTGCCATCATTGTCCCAATTTTTTAAAAGGGAGACCAGAATGACCCTGCTTGTTATCGTCCAATCTCTCTGATTGATGCCACTGCAAAGATTTTGGGAGGATCCTCCTGGAACATTTGGAAGCCTGGGCTCTTGACAATATCATCTCTGAGTCACCACTGGGCTTCAGGAAGGCGGTGGGGACAGTCGACCAATGTTTGAACCTCACTTGATTAAAGAAAAGTATGTGCGGGCGAAGCAAGGGTGTCTTTATTTGTCATTTATGGATCTAGCGGCAGCTTTTGACAACGTGGGCAGAAGCAAATTATGGGCAATGTTAAGTAATAAAGGTGCAAATCCAAAGATAGTGTCCCTTTTGGCCCAACTTCACAATGACGTGGAAGCTATGGACAGATTTGGGCAAGAGGGCAATGCACCAGCCCCTTTAAGGTTAGGAAAGGGGTAAGACAGGGCTGTATTCTCGCACCCTTCCTTTTTACGTTTGATATGAATGGCCTTGGGGAAGCTCTGATTGACGAAAAGGCAGATTCCCCCTAGGATCGCCGACAGACCACAACCGGTACTAATGTATGCCGACAACTGTGTTCTAATGGCAAGTACTGGGAGGGGCCTCCAAAAACTTTTAAACAGATTTGTTGACTTCATGACGGCGTTGGGACTGTCGACTAATAAAACAAAATCATATATTATGATTTGTGGTCGTCCAAGAACCAGAGCCCCTCAATTTTACATTGAAGATATCCAATTGAGCAGTGTGAATACCTTCACATTCTTAGGGATTCCCTTTGATAATGGGTCTAACTGGAAGCATCTTAGAGAAAACAGGAATATACAATACAATTAAGGAGTGGCAGCTATATGCAAATTCATTATTGAAATAGGTTGTAGACCACTAAAGCTCATTACCACCATCTATAAGGCAAGGCCTACTTAAATTGTCAGATATGGAGCTGGGGTATGGGGCTACACGGGCGACCCATCTCTGCAAACAAGTGAAAACAAATTTCTGAGAAGTGTACTTTCCCTCTCTCTGAGTGTTCCCGCTATAATTCCACACACAGAATTAGGTCTTCCTTTTCTGGAGGACTTGATTAAGTTAGCCCCTTTAGCCCTCTGGATGTCTGTTTAGACTAGGCCAGAAGTAGCTCCCAGACAGACACTGCTTATGGACTGTATGAGGCTGGATGGAGTACAGAGATGCGCCTGGGTTATGTACATTAAAGAGTCGCTGAGCAGCTTTAGCTGATCAGACCTATTCTTTAACCATAGGGCTATAGTCAAGCAGGACATCCCAGTAGTAAAAAACAAATTCCAAGAGAAATTGGCTACCAACAGAGTGAGGCACAATTTGGGAAAAGGCATGTTTGCAGCTTATCTTCCCTTATGTACCACATCTAAAATCGAACCCTATCTTTTAATTGTCTTGCGGCACCATAGATTTTTCCTGACAGGGTTTCGTCTGGGCCTGGCCCATCTTTTAGTGGCTTATCCCCCCCAAGGTGTACCGCAATAGGGACCTAATACCCTGTCCATGTGATATGCGTTCGGAACAATCACAAATGTATATGTTTTTATTCTGTAAGCTGTACAAAGAGCAGAGGAAGGTTTTTTAATGCCAGTTCTTAAATCACTAAATATCAGGATGTGTAAGGAAGCTATTTTTCATCCGCAGTTACTCCAGTCTGATATGATCTGTATGGTTATTTATCGTTTTATTGCTGCAGCGATAAAAGAAAGGAAAAATCTTGAATCTAATTGTTAAGACTTTTGCTATAATTTTGCACAGCTCGACAAAATACATTCTAGATCAGTGGTTCCCAACCTATGGTCCGGGGACCAATAGGGGTCCGCGAAGCCTCTTCAGAGGTCCGCGACTGTTTAGTAAATTAAATGATATTAACAGATTAAGCCCATAACTTTCAGTAATGACTCAGTAGGGGGTCCCCAGATTCGAATTATGATTCAGTGGGGGCCCTCGGGTTACATTAATGATAAAGTGGGGGTCCACAAAAGTAAAAAGGTTGGGAACCACTGTTCTAGATGACCTAATGACTATTTGACCAGGGATGCAAATTTTAAATGGTTCCAATTACTGTAATTTTATGTATGTTTTTTTAAGGATCATCTTATAACATATATTCTATTGCTAATTATTGATGTCTTTTATCGTTTCAACTTATTAATTAACTCTGTACATATGCTGTTTTATGGATATCTATAAAAGATCCAAATAAAGATTTTTGACTGACTGACTGCAGTTTGCAGCGGATTACTCTACCGTTCCCTCCCAGAGCTGAAAATTATGACGGATATATCACTTTTAGGTTGAGGGTGGTCACCTAGGAGATGAGAGGACTCAGGTCTCCTGTCGATGGTCTCTCCATGTCAATGTTCTTCAGATGTAGGGCATTCGTCTGGCCCTAAAGACCTCTCTGCCATCTAAAAAAGGTGAGGCTGGTGCAGGTTCTCACAGGCAACACCACTAACCATGTGGTACTGCAGCAAGCAGGACAGAGTAGGGTCTTGGATCTTGCCAGGATGCTTTGCACCTTTGGAGGAGGCTGTAGTTTAGGTGAACTTTCTGGTTGCCAACCACCTGACATAGTGCATTAATTTCAGAGAAGGCAAAGTTAGTAGGTGTCATCTGGCAGATCACAAGTAGCACTTGCATCCCAAGGAGGTGAAGGGCACCTTCCACCTGTGGAGAGAGGCCTGGCTAGCTATTTCCGCCCCCGTTAAAAATGTGCTGAGTCAAAAGTGTGTGCAATGGAGTTTCCAGAAGTAGACTTGTTAGGTGACGCATTCTGACTGGAACTGAACAAGAGTCTCATGCATGCTTTTCCACCACTACCTCTCCTGCCAGTATTCTGAAGATCAAGAACAACCAGGCCCAAGTCATCCAGGTGAGCCCAGATTGAACTATGAGAGTGTGGTACCTGACACTCCTGGCCAGGTTCTCTGATCGGGGTGGCACTTTGTGTGGGCCTCCTTTCACAGCAAAAAAGGGTGGAGTCTTTCACCTGAATGTCCAAAGTCTATAATTCAATACTTCTATGTGTAAAGATTGAGCTACTACAACTGACTCAGTTTGGTTTGCTGCCAGACTCCATTCCTCAAAATCCACCTATGCTGAGTGCTGGGACAAATTTGCAACCTGGTGTGGTGCCCGACGCACTAACCCATTACAGACAAAGCTTTTGGACATCCATTTATTTTTATGTCTTTAGCCCTACAAGGCCTTACAGTAGGCACTGTAAAGGTTGTCAGTCCTTGTGGACTTTTTATGTTTGCCCAACCAACCTTCCTAGTTCAAATCAGCTTTTGTGATTAGAGTTATTAAAGAATTGGCACATTTCCTCCAAAGCCATTGTGATGCCACAGTGTGACCTTAACTTGGTCTTAACATTCCTCATGTGTTCAACCAATGCATAGGTGCTTGCTTCATCTCCTTACTTAAATACTCTATTCCTCATCAAAATTAAATCAGCTCATCACATGAGTGAACTGTAGGCACTTTCAGTGCAACTTCCCTACACCACCTTTTCCCCAGGCAAATTGGTGCTGAGGATTCATGCAGCGTCCCTGCCTCAAGTTCTGACACACTTCCTTGTTGTGCAGTCCATGGCCATACCAGCGTTCTTTGCTCTTCTTTATCCCTTAAAAGAGAGTTCCAACAAAGCTTTCAGCTTTTCCATAATCGTACCAATGATTATTGAGTGGACAAGCAGATTTTTGTGGAGTTCTCTCCAGCAAAGAAAGGGAAGGCCGTGCAGAAAAGCACCTTATTGTGGTGGATAGTATTCTACATTCAAATGTGCTTCTCACTGCCCACCAGGGCCAAGGCTTGAACTACTGCATTGGGGTGTGGAGTGCCTGTCCTTGATATCAGATAAAACTGTGAGGTGAGTGTTTGGTCACCCGTTCACAAATCACTACTGCCTTGACAGCCAGGTCCAACGGGACCAGAGAAGCAGCTTGCAGCACTTCCTAGAGGAATTGGAATGATGAATTACCAGCGGGACCAGAGGAGCAGCGAGCAGCACTTCCTAGAGGACTAAGAAAGAGGAATTACCACTGGGAAGAGAAAAGCACCTGTAGCGTTATGTACAGGACTAAGAATGACAAATTATCAGTGGGCCTACAGAAGCAGCTAGCACCACTGTCTAGAGGACTTAGAATGAGTAAATACCTCTGGTGGGACCAGAGAAGCAGCTAGTAGCACTGCGTAAAGGGATAAGAATATGGAATTACCGACCAGACCCGAGAAACAGCTGCAGCACTGTCTAGAGGACTTGGAATGAGGAATTACCGACGGGACCAGAGAAGCAGGTAGCAGCACTTCCTAGAGGACTAAGAATGAGGAATTACCTCTGGTACCAGAGAAGCAGCTACAGAACTGCCTAGGGGATTTAGAATGAGGAATTACAGACCAGAGAGCAGTTTGCATTATTCTCTACAGGACGTAGAGTGAGGAATTGCTGACTGGACCAGAGAAGCAGCTGCACCATTGTCTACAGGACTAAGAATAAGGAATTGCCACTAGGAGCAGAGAAGCCCCCTGCAGCACTTCCTAGAGGACTTAGAATGAGTAATTACCGATAGGTCCAGAGAAGCAGGTTGCAGAACTACTTACAGGACTTAGAATGAGGAATTACAGAAGGGACCAGAGAAGCAGTTAGCACAGACTAGAGGACTTAGAATGAGGAATTACCACTGGGATTAGAGAAGCAGCTAACAGCACTAATTAGAGGACTTAGAATGATGAATTAGCACTGGGACCAGAGAAGCGGCTAGCAGAACTGCCAGGAGGACTTAGAATGAGGAATTACAGAAGGTACCAGAGAAGCAGTTTGCAGCATTCTCTAGAGGACGTAAATTGAGTTATTACCGACGGGTCAGAGAAGCAGCTGCAGCATTGTCTACAGGACTAGCAATGAGGAATTACCACTGGGACCAGAGAAGCAGCTAGCAGCACTGTCTAGAGGACTTAGAATGAGGAATTACCAACGGGACAAGAGAAGCAGCTACCAGCTTCCTATAACATTAGGACTGAGGATTTACCACTGGGAGAAGAGAAGCAGCTGCAACACTGTTTAGAGGACTTTAGATTGAGGAAGACCAAAAGTGGGTGAGTGTGGTCTACCGGGCGCACACATAGCCAATTATTTAAAAAACAGCAGTGTTGGGAAAAGTCTCGGAAAACATCAATTAAGTATACCTGTGACTCTGAACAAACACCACCTGAAACCTTCAGTGCCTTTCTATACACAGTGCTTTCCCTGGTGCGGTGTGAACACATTGCTATGGACAACCAAAAGAACACTTAGGGGGTCATTCTAAGTCTGGCGGGCGGCGGAGGCCGCCCGCCAGACTTCCCCCACCAAAATACCGCTCCGCGGTCGAAAGACCGCTGAGGGTATTTTGGGATTTGCCCTGGGCTGGCGGGCGACCGCCAAAAGGCCGCCCGCCAGCCCAGGGCAAATCAATCTTCCCACGAGGACGCCGGCTCAGAATTGAGCCGGCGGAGTGGGAAGGTGCGACGGGTGCAGTGGCACCCGTCGCGTATTTCAGTGTCTGCAAAGCAGACACTGAAATACAGAGTGGGGCCCTCTTACGGGGGCCCCTGCAGTGGCCTTGCCATTGGCATGGGCACTGCAGGTGCCCCCAGGGGCCCCGCGGCACCCCCTACCGCCATCCTGTTCCTGGCGGGAGGGGGTGTCAGAATCCCCATGGCGGCGGAGGAGGATTCTCAAGGGCAGCGGAAAACCGGCGGGAGACCGCCGGTTTTCCAAATCTGACCGCGGCCAAAGCGCCGCGGTCAGAATGCCCTGCGGGGCACCGCCGGCCTGTCGGCGGTGCTCCCGCCGACCCTGGCCCCGGCGGTCTCAGACCGCCGGGGTCAGAATCAGGGCCTAAGGCTGCAGGGCCCAGATGGGAGGAGGGGCCGTCACACTGTGAAACAGGAGGAAGCGTGAAGTAGTGTGATGGGCAACAAAAATGTTCTCTTAGTGAAATTGCCTGGAGGAGAACTAGGCACAGGAAGGAGGGACTTTTGTAAAAAAAAAAAAATGCACCAATAAAAAGGAAGCATTTAAGACCAGCACAACAAAGAACAAATGGCGGTAATGGGCATGTTAAAGCCCATAGACTGAATACAGCATGTCTTGCTACCTAGGCTCAACCTAAAAAAATAATGTCAGCACCCTGGGGTGGTATATGCCCAGTGTGAGGCCACACAATCCACCTAGTGGCCTGCAGGAGCACTGCTGTGAAAAATCTACAGGTACAGTCTGTCTGGTGCCTGGGGAATCTTCTACAGTGAGGAATCTGCAGTTGAGTATCCATCAAAAGAGGATTACCAGAGGTAAATAACTTGTTACTTTGAGCCTGCGTCAAGGAGGTGTTATTTATAGACACAAAGCCCAGTCAATTTTAATAGATAAGGCTTTGCATAAAAAACCATGAATGCTTGCGCTGGAACACCCAAGCATCACTCATGTAATGCCCCCATAGATGGAGGACTCAAATGGTGTAATATAATGAGTTCTAGTCTATTGCATTGTCGTGCATTCTATTCGATGTTAATAAATTATATTCTAATAATTTCAGTTCCATTGTATTTTTGTATTGTAAAACATTATATTCTAAATGTATTAAATCATTCTGTAATAAATTGCGTTCTTTTGTATTCTACTTTATTTAATTGTAAAGTAATAATACTGAACAGTAAAGAGTGGAATACTCACAGATGTGCGTTCCTTCAGATTGCTGTCAAAATAATGAATCCAATCCAATTTCTGCTGACATTGCATATGGAGTCAGTGGTAGTGTCCGGCACTGGAATACAAATACAAGATAGGACACTGTATGGTGCACAGAAATCAAAAATGAATTTCTGCGATGAGCTGGAGCCATCAATCTGCTCTGGGCAAGATATTTAACCCTGGCACCTTGAACCAGTACTTCTGATTGTCAGAATCCCTGTTGTAAGGACTCTGACCGAAAAATGCCAGATGTGAGACGTGTTGAACGATTGTTTGGACAGGTTGTTCAGTTTTAGAATCACATGGACGATATCTGCCAAGCTCATGAGACAGAGAGTAAGAAATAATTCTGAGTCTTTAGAAGATTGTGGCCAACTCTGGAGACCAGACATGCAACATATATCCCAGTTCTGGAGCATAACGTCCAGTTCTACAGGACATAGCTGGAGTGTTGCGTCCGGTTCTGGAAGCCAAATCTACGGGATTGGAAGCCATATCTGGGGTTTCATGCCAGGTTTTGGAGACCACATCTGCACTATTGTCTAGATTGGGTTACGCATGAAGAATACTGTGATGGGTTCTGGGTGCGGTATCTGGCATATTCTTTACAGTCCTGAGGTCTGGTCTACAGTGTTCTGGCCTGTTGTGGAGGCAAATCTACAGCTTTAAGGGAAGCTCAAGGGCTCTCCTCTGTATTGTTTAGTTCTGGATGATATATTTTTATCATTGTGACCAGTTTTAGAATCTGCATGCGTAATTAAAGCTAGAGCTGCAAGCAGTAACTGCATAGCCACAGACCATGTCAGCTGGGAACTAAAAAAAATGTATAGAAACCACATCTGTGGTATTGTGTCACTTCTAGAGGCCCATCTGGAGTATTGCATCTAGGTCGCAATGCCGCATACAGTATATTGTGTCCAGTTTTGGAAGCCACATACGTAATAGTGTGCACGCTCTGGGGTCAAATATGGAGTGTTGTTTGCAGCTCTGAAGACCACAAAACCCTCATCATGTTACTTCTTGAAGCTTCATCAGACGTATTATGTTTGGTTCGGGATTTGAGGTATTGTATCCCCTTCTCGAGGCTACATATGTTTTGTTATGACTAAGTCCAGAGGTCACATATGACGTATTGTGTCCAGTACTAGACTCCACATATGAACTATTATGACCAGGTCAGGAGGTCTTGTGTTAAGAATTGTGTCCAGTTCTAGAGGTCACACCTGATGCATGATGACCCGGTGTGGAGGTCACATGTGAAGCGTGTCCCCTTCCAGAGTCCACGTGTTTTAATATGACTAGGGCTGAAGGTCACATGTGAAGTAATGTGCTGGTATCAGGAAGCCACGTATGGAGTAATGTGTCCGGCTGAGAAGCCCACATCCGCAGAACTGCATATATCCGCTTCCGGCGGCCAGATTGAAGTCAGGACTGCGTTATCCGAGTCACGAGTTGTTCCAGTGTCAGCTGGGCTGAAAAAAGGAGAAATATGTTACACAACTCAGCACTTCCTTAATGACAGTAAACAGGGGACGCAGAAAGGACTTTGTCAGAGAGAGATGAGTGGGGTGGGGTGGGGGGGGGGGGTTGTTCCTGGTGTAGCCTCTGGGCTGGGGCTTGTCACAGAGGGACGGGGGAGGGTGCAGGCATTGGCCCCGGTGTGGCCCCTGAGCTGGGGCTTATCACAGTAAAGGGACCAGTGAAGGGGAGGGGTCCGTGTGTGACCTCTGTTCTGAGCCTTGGCACTGACACAAGCAGGGGCATAGGAAGGAGTTTGTACTGTGACCCCCGAACTGGGCCTCGTCACGGGGAGAGGGGAAGGAGGGAGCCACGGTGCCTTTGGCCGCTGAGCCGCGCCTTGTTGCTGGCAGAGGGCAACATGGGTGTCCCGGGGCGGCCCCTCAGTGGTGCCTTGGCATAGACAGAGAGCCACGTATTCTGCCCATGTGCTACCCCTTGTACAGGATGAGGGGCACGCAGGGGGCTCTTGCGGGGCCTCTGAGCTGGGCCTTCTCACTAGCAGCTGAACAGGAGGCATCCACGGTGCCTTCAGTCTCAGAGATGGCCCTTGGCAGAGCCGAGGGTCCTTCTGTCTTATCGGCCAGACCCCGCGTTCTGCTCCTGCCAGGCCTACAGTGATAGCAGCACTCGGCGGGCACACCCCAGCGGGCCCCTCGTAGCCATGAACGTAACTCTTGTGCCTCCTACCGATGCACGCGTGTAGCGTAGCGCCTAGCAGGCAGGGGTAGGGCTTCTATCAGTTCTGCAGTGATAATAGCACTGGGCGAGCACATCCTCCCTCAAAGACCATACAACGTGCCAACAAGTCCTTCACAGCCATGAACTTAACTCTAGCGCCTACAGCAAATGTGTAGCGCCTAGAAGGCAGGTGGTAGGGCTTCTATGACGTAGTCACCTAGAACGAGAGACACGGGTTTCACAAGCCCATATGCCTATAAATGTATAGAAGCTATTTAATTATTAGTGCAGCAGGAGCAGCGGCACTGGGACCTAGTGGCCAGAGGATCTCCCCAAGTTCTAATTCTGGTCGCCTTTTAGTATTCTGCTTTAGTTTAGGGGATTGGTATATCCACCAGGAAGCACCGATCCTACAGGTTCATGCCTCAGAGAGTAGGGCTGCCCCTCCTTACAGTCCCCGACCTTAGACAGTGCGTGTTTTCCTATGTTGAACAGGTGACAGAGACTCAGACAGCCGAGGTTTTACTCAGATCTAACTGGTTTCAAAAAGTTTCGAAAAAGTTCAAACAAATTATTGGTTTAAAAAAATGGGATGACTTTGGAGAAATAAGGGCGCCTGGATTGAACAAAACTTGCTAAGCAGGGGCTTCTTAAGGATTTTGGGGCGGCACATGGATAAAAGTATTTTTGAGGCCCCTGTTCAGAACAGCTTCGAACTTATGATCCAGTTTCAGCTCTTTCAAGCCCTGTTTGACCTGATCACTGACAGTGCACAGACACACTCGTCCAAAGTCTAAATGTGTTTACGTCTAAAATTCAGGGGTAGTGGAGTGTGTTTTTACTATTTCGACACAGCAGTAGCTCACTAATATTACTACAAGTAATTTCCGTGACACCCTCCAATTTCTCATAAGTGAAGTCGAGTTTAGATCTAAAAGATTTTTTTTTTATGTATGGTGCATGAAACATAAATTTCTCTGCAAAATGTCTGTAGTAGACTCTCACACATCATCCAACTAAAGTAAAACGGTATTTAAAACAATCTGGTTTAGACTTATTCAAGGTCATCGGGGCAATAGTCTGCAGAACAGCGCTGGCTCTATCAGGGTCCCCCTAAAAGGCTGGGGCTCTGGGCCAGAGCCCACTTTGGGCATGTCTTACAACATCTCTCTTGCTAAGTTCCCGGCATAAGTTCTGAGCATGTTCGTCTTTGTTATTACGATCTTTAGGCCGAGAGGTGTGGATGAACTGTGAACATCTGTCAAATCAGGTTCCCCACATGATCATCTCTCTCAGAGAATCTGGATGTTAGCTTCTTCTACCCCTCCCATCTCCCATCCTTAACAAACCCATGCTGACTATTCAAGCAGTGTTTATATAGCGATTACTGCCCCTGAAGGGCGCTGCAGTTCTTTAGGGATAGTGCACATAGGGAGCCCCTCCAAGTTTCATTAGCTTATAGAGAAATGTCTTCTTTAAAGTAAAAATGATTCCTTGTTGTTGGACATGGCCCTTTTTCCAGGGTTATCCCCAAACGTTTTGCCTTCTTCCTCCTATTTTTTCTTACCTGATTTTTGGCTTTAGGACTCTGGGCACTTTACTACTGTTAACCAGTGCTAAAGTGCATATGCTCTCTATCTAAAATGTATTGGTGAGAAGCGGTGAGGATAGGACTTGTATTTGTACTTTACCTACAGTGATTGGTGTACACTGCTTCCATATTGCAGACCATTAATTACCAATATACTGTTTCTCCTTTTTCTTCCAATTGATAATTTCTGCTAAAGTTACTCCTGCTTCATCTTGATCAACTTGGAACTAAGGCTGTGTGGTCTTTGCACTGTTGTATGACTCCCTTATCCTGACTAGTGTGAGGGTCCCTACTTGGACAGGGTGCAAACCAGTACCAACTGGAGACGTCATTTCTGACACTTGTCTGTATCAACTCTGCACACTCCATTCCAGATGAAATAGGAGTGTTGTGAATCTGTTTTGTTTCTCAAAGGACAGCTGCCTCATGTGAAAGAAATCAGACACTCAGGAAAGCTCAAAGAAGTCTAAGACCTTTATAACAAAATATCAGGGAAGCATCAAAAACGTTTGAAGTGCAAACATTTAAAAATGCCAGCATTCGCCATCTGATCAGTTGAAGGGCGAAATACTAAATTCTACACATTTTAATGCTGCATTAATACAATTTTACTTTGTACAATGAGTGGAGGAAAGAGCATGTGATCAAACAGAAACTTCAGATAGACACAGTTGAGCAGATACCAGGCTCTTCTAATGGAAAGAATGTGACACGACCTCGAGAATGAAATACAACAAGATAAGGTGAAAATGCTGATTTCACTAAATCTGCAGTTCTCTCTTTGCTGTGCTGTCAATTTCGGAACGAGGCTGTGCTTAACAGTTATGTTAAATGTGCATTGTACAACATGGGACAAAAAGAGGGCAGTGCACCTAGATATGTGCAATAATGCAAAAGCAGGAGTACAAACAGCTGGGCGTATAAAATGTACATCCTCACTGTACTCGCCTCAGTGTTTCTGTTTGTGGTATACTGGTATATAATGACAACTTTAATACTCTGGGCCTGTTTTAGAGTTTGGCAGAAGGGTTACTCTGTCCCAAACAGCTGTAATGGATGTGTAATACGGCGAACAGGATATCCGTCACGTTTATGACGAAGGTAACCCCTTCCACCAAACTCTAAATCACAACCTATGTGGAGTCTGACATGTAGGATACAAAGAGAGATCTTCATCAAATTGATGGCATTTTTGTTTCTTTAAAACAGCTAGACATTTTTAAAGATCTCTGGACTCAGAAAGTAATTCACAAATTGTAACACAGATTCTGCTGTTCAACCAATGCCAGAAATAATAGGCCTGACCAGGGGTGGAGTACGAAGTTTGTGAATTTTGTGGAGGATATAAAAATGTTACGTTTTCATGTTTTCTGACATTGAGTACTCCCCTTCTCTCTTGGATACCCAGCCCCCATACCTTCCAGGACCAGCCTTTGTGTTTGCTCTTTAAATACTGTTTGGTCTTTGAGAACCTTGATAACTCTTTTTTGAACCTTTAACAGTCTTTTGCTTTCATCAGTATGATTTTGTACAAAAATCACGCTTCCTTTAGCAGCAGTTGTGGATTTTAATCATATTAGTGTTTGTTCTCCTACTATGAGAATATAAAAAGGTTCCTGTCTTTATTTTTATTTTCCACTTCTTACAATTCTTTCGCTGGTGTTCCATTGAATGTAAAAACCTCTTGTGGGATAGCGAGGCTGGGGGTGGACATAGATTTGTTAGTGAAGGCTACTGTCCTCTGGCAATCTTGGAGGGTTTGTGTCATAAAAAAACAGCCTAGTTTAATTTTTCTAAAGAGTTGATATAGTTATTCTCTTGTAGTAAAGTGCTCATTCTTGGTTGTGGGCTCAAGACCCGTTCCCTTATTCAGTAACTTGAGTTCAGTATGGAGACAAAATAGTATTCAAAATATCAACTACTAAACTCCCCTCCAGTTCTCTTCAGAAGCACTGGGTTCAAGGGCTGAAAGCAGGAGGGGGACTGATCCAAGGCGGGTGTGAACTTTGCAAAAATCTCAAAAACTCAGCACCCAAATGTGAACTGGAATGCCAGAGCCGTAAGGAATTGTGATTTTTGAGGTGCATTGAAAGACGCTCCAAGCTCAAATCTTGTAGATATCACTGGCAATCGGAAAAGGAGATTCTAGGGCTGAAGTTGTCAATACCGGCTGGTATTTCCTCCCAACCATTACCAGTCATAAGTGAAAGGGCCCAGAATTGGTGAAAACATGTGGGCCCTGGAATTAACTGGGTCTATTTCCCACAATGAGGTTCTATGATTCCAGACCCTTCACTGCACATATTGATGATAGAGGTAGGCAGAATTCACAGAGTTTCACTCTGGAATTCCACAGAGTTACATAAAAACTCCACGAGATTAAGCAGAATTCGACCAATGGGCTGAAAACATGCTGTTCGCGCTGCTTGAGCTGCAGTTTAGAACTGGTCGCACGAACAGCGCTGAAAAGTCAGTGAGAACGGCACCATGCGTTAAGCAAAAGCATGCAGCGATTCAGGCTGATTTTCCTGACGCTCGAGTAGAAAGTCTACTCGAGCAGCAGCAAATGTACTCAGGAGCCATTCATGACCGCCTCCGACTGCCCACATTACAATATCGCACTCTCCAGCTCGCATTATCTTGAACGTCGCAGGATACAAATTCCACCAAGAGGCGATTGGTGGAATTTGGCTTGAACTCAGCATTAAAGACTAATGAGGAGTGACCAAAATTTGGCCAATTTGGAGGGCAGAATGAAAATTCTGCCCAGCCCTAATTGATGAGTGCAGTAAAGTACTGGGTTTCACTTGGTTCGTCCCTGCACCCCGTAAAATGAGGAATAATGTAGAGTGGTATCTTCTGTGCTCTTAGCAGCCGTGAAAGAGATTCTTGGGTCTCAAAAGTGAAACTCTGTGTGCTGAGTTCCAGTGAGAAGAACTGCAGTATCTGTCCACACTTGACTGTCAAATAAAGTATGGTTTTTAGACAACACAGTTCTCCCATGAAGATCCCAAGCTAGTCAACATCAGCTGCTAGATCCAGAATCAGAATGAGATCTATCTCTGCATGTTTTCAGCTCAGCATCAATGAGCACCCAGAAAAGTCAACACTAATAACCAGTTGTGATTATATTAAACCTTGTAATCTGAGTGTGTGTAGCAGAGACTCAAGCCCACTCTGATGGATTCCACCTGTGCTATGCTAAGTTGTGAGCTAGATTTACAGGTCTCCTAAGATAGAGTCATTAGTGCTATGTCAGTTATGAGAGAGATTTGCAGGTATCCTAAGATGATTCCTCAGTGCTGTCTCAATTTTGAGATAGATTTGCAGGTTTGCTTAGACAGATTCTCCTAGTGTAATGGTCAGTTGTGTCATAGACCCTCAAGCCTCCTAAAATGCCCTCTGTGCCCTGGGCTGCTGCACAAAAATTATGTAGCCCTCCTAGATAGATTCCCTTGTGCCATAGCCATCTGTGAGACAAAGCCTCAGTCCTCCTTACATAGATTCTCCTGTGGCATGGGCAGTTGTCAGAGAGATTCCCTAAAATAATGTCCCCCTGTGATGTTGTCAGCTGCGCGTAGGAGTCTCAGCACTCATAAGATAGATTCCTGCCCTTTTACTGAACGTCTATGAGAGGGATTCTCGAGTCTCCTTTGATAGATTCACCATTTACTGTGGTCAGTTGTGATAAATTCTCACATCTCCTTAGAGACATTCCATTTGAAGGTCTCCAGCCAGGTGGAGCATGCGTATTGAAAGCAGATGATAAAAAGTAGGCAAAGACATTACCTAGCCTTCTTTGGGAGAACTCATTCTTTGCCTTGAAGTATGTAAGATATTTTGATACCTCCTTACAGAAATCTGCCCTGTGCAGCGAGTGGCCTAAGAGAGAATATCACGTCTCCTTAGATATCCTTGCTCTGGACTGTTGTGAAGCATTCTCATATCTCCTTAAATAGACAGGCTCTGAGCTCTCGATGGCAGTGATGGTTGCTCGGGTCTTCTTAAGTAGATGGCTGTGTGCTCTGGACAGCTGTGAGGGATTCTTATGTCTCCTTTGGTAGACAGGCTCTGTACGGCTGTGAGAGGCTCTCATGCTTCCTTAGTTGGGCAGGCTCTGTGCTCTTTACCACTGTGAGAGATTCTCAGATCTCCTTAGATAGACAGGCTCTGTACTCTGGGCGGCTGTGAGAGATTCTCAGATCTCCTTAGATAGACTGACTGTGCTCTGGACGGCTGTGAGAGATTCTCAGATCTCTCCTTAGATAGACTGACTGTGTGTTCTGGATGGCTGTGAGAGATTCTCAGGTCTCCTTAGATAGACTGACTGTGCTCTGGATGGCTGTGAGAGATTCTCAGGTCTCCTTAGATAGACTGACTGTGCTCTGGATGGCTGTGAGAGATTCTCAGGTCTCCTTTGATAGACTGACTGTGTGCTCTGGATGGCTGTGAGAGATTCTCAGATCTCTCCTTAGATAGACTGACTGTGCTCTGGACTGCTGTGGGAGATTCTCAGATCTCTTTAGATAGACTGACTGTACTCTGGACGGCTGTGAGAGATTCTCAGGTCTCCTTTGATAGGCTGACTGTGTGCTCTGGACGGCTGTGAAGGATTCTCAGGTCTCCTTTGATAGACTGAGTGTGTGCTCTGGACGGCTGTGAAGGATTCTCAGATCTTCTTAGATAGACTGGCTGTGCTCTGGGCGGCTCTGAGAGATTCTCAGATCTCTCCTTAGATAGACTGACTGTGTGTTCTGGATGGCTGTGAGAGATTCTCAGGTCTCCTTAGATAGACTGACTGTGCTCTGGATGGCTGTGAGAGATTCTCAGGTCTCATTTGATAGACTGACTGTGCTCTGGACGGCTGTGAGAGATTCTCAGGTCTCCTTAGATAGACTGACTGTGCTCTGGATGGCTGTGAGAGATTCTCAGGTCTCCTTTGATAGACTGACTGTGTGCTCTGGATGGCTGTGAGAGATTCTCAGATCTCTCCTTAGATAGACTGACTGTGCTCTGGACTGCTGTGGGAGATTCTCAGATCTCTTTAGATAGACTGACTGTACTCTGGACGGCTGTGAGAGATTCTCAGGTCTCCTTTGATAGGCTGACTGTGTGCTCTGGACGGCTGTGAAGGATTCTCAGGTCTCCTTTGATATACTGACTGTGCTCTGGACGGCTGTGAAGGATTCTCAGATCTTCTTAGATAGACTGGCTGTGCTCTGGACGGCTGTGTGAGATTCTCAGATCTCCTTAGACTGACTGTGCTCTGGGCGGCTCTGAGAGATTCTCAGATCTCCTTAGACTGACTGTGCTCTGGACGGCTGTGAGAGATTCTCAGGTCTCGATAGAGATTCCTCCTGCATAAGGGAGATTCTCACGTCTCCTTAGAGGCATTCACAGTGTGCTTTTGGATGCTGTTGAGGCAATCTTGGTTCTTAGATACTCTTTCCTGGATGGGCAGAAATTCTCAGGTCTGCTCCAACGCGCACAGGTGCACAACAGAAAGGACACAGGTTCTCTGGCATTTTAGGGGCGCCCCTCCTTGCAGTGCATGGGAGCGGGAGTCATCTGAGCCCCCATGACTTTTCGTCAGACCCTGGAGCTTGTGCAACTTCCTGGCACCTTCCTGTGGGCCAGGCCCGGGGAGGAGGCGGGAGAGCGGGGCCTGCAGTGCTGAGTGGATGCTTTCAGGTTGCATTTCCTCCTTTTATCGGAGTAGAGGAGGGACGGTGTCAGCTGCTCCAGGGCTTTTTGTCTCTGTTTGCAGGAGAGCCAGGGCCCCGGAGCGCCCTCTCTGTGGTCACACCTCAGTAATTTATATAGAGTTTGATACCAGTGCTGGGCTTGTCTCCGAGGGCTCACGGGTTTGGCAGATAAGGGGACTGAATCCCAGTGCGACAAAACGATTGTCCTAGGAGCACACGCCTGATCAAGTGGGGAGCCAGAATTGGACCCAAGTGGATTGGTTTCACAGCCAACAAGCAGTTCAGCCTTCCTGGGTCCCTGCTTCCCATCGCCGCCATGAAAGGCTCCCCGACCCTCTTCCTGGCACTCATCTTCCTTCTTGCAGGTATGTTTTCATCTCTAAATACAATCTGGCACTCGTTGCCTACAGGGACGTTTAATCATTGTCCTCGTTACCTCCCGCTTCTTCTCTGTTCTCCTCTCTTGTCCTTTCTTCCTTCTTCTGTCTCCCCTTCTCTCCCCTAAATGTCTCCAATATCTACTCAACTCCCCCCATCCCACTTCAGTTTTCTTCCCACTTCTCCTCCCTTCCCTTCTCGCCCCTTCTGCGCTGCTACCCTTGCCCTCTCCCTCTCTCCTTCTCACCCCCTCACCCCTCTGCCCAGTGCTTCACATGGAAATATTAAAGTGCAGGTGCTCACTCTTTAGAGTACCCGTTTGCTCCTGAGAAGCGATGGTACTCTCCCATTGAATGTATTGCAGCAGTGCTGAGGAGTGCAGGTACTCTCCCATTGAATGTATCGCAGCAGTGCTGAGAAGTGCAAGTACTCTCCCATTAAAGGTATTGTAGCACTGCTGAGAAGTGCAGGTACTCTCCCATTGAATGTATCTCAGCAGTGCTGAGAAGTGCAGGTACTCTCCCATTAAATGTATCTCAGCAGTGCTGAGGAGTGCAGGTACTCTCCCATTGAATGTATTGCAGCAGTGCTGAGAAGTGCAGGTACTCTCCCATTGAATGTATTGCAGCAGTGCTGAGAAGTGCAGGTACTCTCCCATTAAAGGTATTATAGCAATGCTGAGAAGTGCAGGTACTCTCCCATTAAATGTATTGCAGCAGTGCTGAGGAGTGCAGGTACTCTCCCATTGAATGTATTGCAGCAGTGCTGAGGAGTGCCAGTACTCTCCCATTGAATGCATTGCAGCAATGCTGAGAAGTGCAAGTACTCTCCCATTGAATGTATTGCAGCAGTGCTGAAAAGTGCTGGTACTCTCCCATTGAATGTATTGCAGCAGTGCTGAGAAGTGCTGGTACTCTCCCATTGAATGTATTGCAGCACTGCAGATAAGTGCCAGTAATCTCCCATTCGATTTGAAAAAAGTGCAGGTACTCAGTACCGGGCAGCACCTGCCCATTTAAAGCACTGCTTCTGCCTTTCGTTCCCTTCCCACCTTTTCCTTTGAAGTGCTGCAAGTGCAGTGGAAATCATGGGGTGCCCTCTAATTCACCAAAATGCCTGGGGTAGAGGAAGTCACATCATGCGCTGTTGACCTTCAGTTTCACTCACACACATGCTTACACATACATCCATATTCACACACTCTCTCTCAGTCATGTAAATACACATTCACCCGTAAGCACCCACACAACATACATTTAAAATCATCTTTTTTTACTTACCCCATCTGCCAGGGAAGGTCATATTCCAGCTATTCGTTTTCCAATTTTTATTACACTAATATTGAATAGTGAACCATTATTCACTGTTAGTGTACTAGAAATTGTGAGAACAGTAAGAGGCGGGAGCTCCAAACGACAAACGTAAGAACGAGCTGCCACTGTGTTGTGGCACTGAGTTTGCCATCTCTAAAGCCAGAGGTCACAAAAGCTTTGTGAGAGGTCACAAGGGGCAAGCCAGGGGTCGCAGCTGCGGCCCTGGTAACCACTAAATGACATCCATGTAAGAACTGCAGACTCAGACTTTCCACCCTCTAAGTACCTCCTGGTCCTGGATTTTTAAATCCAAGTATGGGAACCCCTTGGCATGTCTGACAAGTTTCTGTCTCCATGTTGACTGGTTGAATGTGCACAGGGAACAGTGTTGGCAAGCAGCCACAAACAACATATGAACAGGGACACCGGAATTATGCTGCAGGGTTGACTACATTATGCAGCAAGAGAAGGCAAATTATGTGGCATATTGTGCATATATTTCTGATATTATTGCCTCGTTTTTGTCATATTTAAACTCCAAGAATATCTAGGCAAAGGTTTCACCTCATTAGTCCCAGTTTAACACCCAGATACAGCATTAAGCAACAGAACCCGTCAGCCTTTTCGAAGGCTTTCCGGTGTTCCGCCATGTTTTTATTAACTTTTGATCCTTTTGAACTAGAAACAATTTTTTATTTAATTCTGCTGATCATGCAGCAAATGATGGCTCATGTAGTAAATGAGGCAAATCCATTAAAATGCGGAAAAGGCTGCAGCCACAAAATTGCGTTTGGCCCTCCATATGAGGAATGACTGAGGCAGTATTTACATCGGCTCTTCTATTACAAAGAGCATTTCAGGCTAGATAAAATTGTACTTTCGCCTGTTGCGCCACAGCCCAATTTTTAGTGCACTTACTGTCACTTTCATGGTGTGTAAAACTTTTAACAAGCAGAAAGAAACCCTGCTTCATAAAACAGATAATAAACAAGAATTGTTGTTTCTTCTGTTGTTGATGCTTGTTGTTTCTCTCTTTCTTTTTCTGCCTTTCTCTGTGTATTTCTCCCTCACTTTAAATTTGCTGGGACTCACTTAAAGCTGTGCTCCTCCTATTCTTTATCTCAGCAACTCTCATCTCTACTCTTTCTCTCCCATTTCTTCCTCCATTCTTCTTTAATCATTGACCTTTACCTTTGTCACTCCATCCCTTATGCTGCATCACCCCTTATTTCTCTCACTCCGTTGCTCCCTCTTTTGTCATCTGGCCTTCTCTTACCTACCCTTTCTCCTTTTTGTCCTCATACTTAGATTTATTTTCTCTCTCTTTCTTTCCAAAACTCTCTTTCTCTCCTTCCCATTTCTTCCAGATCATCTTCCTCCTCTCCCTTCTTGTTGTTCTTTTTGTACCTTTCTCCATAAGGTTCACTGCTTCTACCATCCTTTTTTGGTTTGCTAAAGACATCTTGGCAACTTTAAGAAAGTTGACATAGGAATGCATTCTGCCCATTGCATGCCATTTGCTCTGTGCTCTGTTCACATTGTCTTGCTTTCCATTTGCTAGCGCTGGCCAGCTTGAGTTAGGTCCTTCCCTTGCCAGACCTTATTCTCAGAAACCTTTTGAATGCTCCCTTTCTATAAACACGACTGAAAATCTTGTTCTTATCTTGTCACATTTGCTGTGCTTTTAAAGCCCCAGGTCAAATGTAGAGTGGTGTCTTCCAAGGGCGGCTTATTTACTTTTCTTTCTCAGACTTCTGAGAGGATTCATGTGACAATCTTTCTGGATAGTAGGGGTACAAAAGAGTTTTCTTCCAGCACACAACATTTAAATGAAATCTGTAAGTATTTGAGAATATGTTAGAATTCTGAACACACAACTGATGCACATTGTTTGTTATTTCTGAAGCGTGTTGGAAACAAATACTTTAATATAATCAAAATGAATCATTAAGCCAAGTGATGCAATTTCCACACATTTTTGTCTGTGAACTGTAGTTTTTTTAGTAAAACTGTATGTCTGCAAATGTAATAGTCATTTCAATTGAATCTACTCCACTCTGTACCACTCCACTTAATGCCACTGCTCTCTGCGCCTCTGTACTCTACACAACGGCACTGTCACTGCCCACAGCCGTCTGCATCACTCCACTCTGTGCCACTCTACTTTACGCCTCTAGACTCTACGCCACTATTCACTGCTGAATTTAATGCTACTGCGCTCTTTGCCACTATACTCTGGAACATTCTACGCAAATGCACTCTACATCAGTCCACTTTACCTACTGCAGTGTATGCCACTCTGTGACTCTACACAATGCCACTCTATGCCACTCCACTCTCCAACCCTCTACTCCACTCTGCACCATACCACTCTGCGACACTCGACACCACTCTTCTCCATGTCACTAACTTTTAGCCATGCTGAACAGCAGCCATGCGGGTGTACAACATGGCTAAAACACATTGTCAAAGCCAATAGCTCTTGCGTAGGCCACCTATTAGCTTTGCCAGTGCTTATTATCTACATAGCGTCTTGGCCTCCACCTTTCCAACGCATTTCTTTCTCTCCTTCCCACTTTGTGATTTATGACCTAAATAAAATACGGAGAGAGAACCGTCTGAAACGCTGCATACCATACCCCTAGTCAGGTGATGCATCACTGGCTTCTTCCTGTCCTATGGATAGAAGAGACTTCTCCTCCTAGCAGGCAGTGATAGACCAGGTAATTCTTCCCACACTTGGATGACCACTTTAGTCACCTTTCTGTGCCATCCCCTGAATCCTCAATGGCCGCAGAAACATTTTAATGTGTTTTGTAGAGTCATGTCCTTTGAATGCGTCTACTTCAGTGCGCTAGCTGGACGATGAAAGGGTGGGACAGACGACTTGGGTAGATGAATGAGTGTGGACCCTCAGCAGAGGAGGCGCTGTCACAGGCTATTCAGCTTTGCTGTATGCCCACCTCCCACAGTTAATAAAATAAAAAGCAATTAGAGGCCAGAAATCCCAAATCCTCATTTATCGTCCGATTGCATTAGATGGGCCTGTTGCTGACCAGCAAGAGTGCCTCTCACCATAGAACTAGAAACACTGAGGGCAAGATTGGCACCTCCCACTAGCCGTAGAGACATACACACTGATAGCAAGAGAAGTGTGTCTCACTCACAATAGAAACATCCGCTGATAGAGAGGGGCTCACAGATTCCATATAGGGCATATAGACAGCCAGCCAGAGAATGGCATCCCGGGCACCATAGAAATGTATACACTGGCAGAAAGAGAGGTGCTTGCACTGACCATAGAAATAGATACACACCAAAAGAGAGGTGCTCGCACTGACTGTAGAGATTTACACAGATGGAAAGTGAGGTGCTTGCACTGACCATAGATATATATACACTGATAGAGAGGTGCTCACACTGACTATAGCGATATATACACTGATAGAGAGATGCTTGCACTGACTATAGCGATATATACACTGATAGAGAGGTGCTTGCCCTGACTATAGAGATATATAAATACTAATAGAGAGGTGCTCACACTCACTATAGAGATATATACACACTAATGGGTGCTCGCACTGACTATAGAGGTTTATGCATATAGAAATTGAGTAGCTCGCACTGACTATAGAGATATATACAATGGTAGAAAGAGAGGTACCCGCACTGACCATAGAGATATATACACTGATAGAGAGGTGCTCGCACTGACTATTGCGAGATACACACACTAATAGAGAGGTGTTCGCACTGACTATAGAGATTTAAACAGATAAAAAGTGAGGCGCTCGCACTGACCATGGTGATATATATACTGATAGCGAGGTGCTCGCACTGACCATAGTGATATATACAATGTAAGAAAGAGAGGTACTCGCACTGACTATAGAGATATATACGTTGATAGAGAGGTGGTCGCACTGACTATAGAGATAAAGCCAATGATGGGGAGGTACTCGCACTGTCCATAGGGATATATACACTGATAGAAAAAGAGCTGCTCGCACTGACCTTAGAGATATATACACTGATAGTGGTGGTCGCACTGACCATAAAGATATATACACTGATAAAAAGAGAGGCCCTTGCACATACGTTAGAGATATATACACTGATTAAATGAGAGGTGCTCTCACTGACCATAGAGATATATATACACTGATAGAGAAGTGCTCGCACTGACCATAGAGATATATACATTGATGGAAAGATAGGAGCCTCTTACTGACCGTAGAGACATATCATCTACAGTACGAGCAGGGGAAAGACTTCTTATGGACCACAGAAACACATAAGCTAAATTAGAAAATCTAGAGAGGTCTCTTACTCTGACCATAGATAGTTATACAATGTTTGCAAGATTAGGAAAGGAATGGAGGGTCTATAAGGGAGAGGGAAGGCAGTCCTTATCCGCCTTTCATTTCTGTGTTACTATGGAAATAGAGCAACCAAGTCAAAGACTAACATTAAACGACTAAACAAAATGAATTTTCATGATCCATCCTCTTCAGCTAATTATTAAACACAGTCACTGAGGCAGTGAGTGGTACATCTTTCCCCACATATATCCGGCTCTCCATCCCATCATTCAATTTTGTAATACCGCAATCTCTCCAGAGCATTGGGAGACACTGTTCATGTTGTAACTGCATCAAATGTACACTACAGCAGGGTCCGAGTGGGACAGTAAATAGGCCTGGGCACCAAATCAAAAGTGGCCCCAATTAGTGAATCAGAGAGCTAAAAAAGTGGCCCACATTTCCAAATGAGGGCACTTTCGAACTTGAAAAGACACATTGTGCAGGTGATTCACAAGGTTGGGGGAACTGCAGGGATTTGAGCTTGCTGTGGGCAATGCTTATATTAATATCATGGAAATCAACAATAAAAACTGGCCACACCGACCTTAAAAGAGTCCCACGCATTGACCTGTCAGGTTAGCCCACCGGGCACTACCTGATGGCCCTAAAGGCCAGTCGACTCTGCCCTACCGAGTTGGTAACAATCACTATGTAGTTAAGTTGTACTTTCTATTCTAAAAAAGTTTTTATATCTTTTATATTTTGGGTAGTCTATTAGCCCATTTAGCTTAATTTTGCTTTTGTTCAAGAATGGTGGTAATAATTATAGTTGAGCGAATGGGGTTGAACGGGATGGATGAAGGGTAAAAACTTAAATTGAAAATGAAAAGTAAAACAGTTGACATAAGCGAGCCGGTTCAAAGTGCCACGACCGCCATGAGCGCAAAGGAGAGACACAAAAGGAAAAAGAAGTTCGCTTGCAGTCAAACGTATCAGCAAATGTGCGGTTATCCATGTAACTGGGTCGGTGTCAAAGGCGGTAACCAAACTTCCCCAAGGAGGGACAAACGTAAAGCATTTACCAATGATAATAAAAGATTTTTGAAAGGCAAGCCCACAAACAAATGATAGTGATGGGTGTGCGGTGGGTGAGGTTAAAAGCTTACAGATAGATTACAACAGGTCAGCGTGCTTGCACGCGCGACCTAAAAATAAACCTTTTTAAAGCCCATAGGAATTCCTTAAAGCAGATAGGAATTCTTGCTCTCTGCATCAAACACTACTGAATGGAGTTTCACCAAACTTGGCAGGAATATGGAACTTTATTCACAATGGATCTTTTTTATGGTATTGTGCAAGTGTGTTCAGATTTGCACAATATATATATAAAATGCCACAGCCGAAATGCGTTGCCAGACTCGCGCTGCTGCACCTAGAATAATGGAAAGATAAAATAAATGCTTGCACTGATTAACCTGGCTGTGCCTCTGATCCTTTGAGCCACCTGAACACACGGGAAGTCCATTGAGCAGAAGGGGAGCGCACAAAGTGAATACAAGAAAAAAAAAAATATATATATATATATATATATATAATAATTATCTGAGTCTTTTAGAAGCGTAAAATTTGCGAAGTATAGTCAAAATGCATTGGACAAGGGCGCTCTTTAATCCTGTCGGCCTTTGCAAGATCTGCAGATCCTCCAGGGATCCAAGGGCAAAACAACCTGATTGGCTGTTGCCACAGAAACACTCGGAAACAACAGGTATTTCTTGCTGCGAGTGTTTACCGACTATGCGTGAATCATTGAGTCAGAATTAAAAATGACTCCCATTCACGCAACGCAGCAACTTGCCGTGCTGCACTGCATTGCATGAATTCTTAATAAATTTGCCCCTGAGTGTAATGGTTTATAAGTTTGTAGGCAAATTTGAATACATAATATTTGTTTATTAACAAATGCCAATAAAAGATCTATGCGAAAAGTACAAACTCTACTAAAAATGCCCAGTTATGGTTACCACCATAAAACGCAGATGCGATTCAACTACCATACAAACATGTGTGTATTTTTGGAGAAAGGTGATAACCATAACTGGGCATATAATGCGTGAGGACTTACGGCTCCTTTGTAGTTGTGACTAAGTTAAACTTTAAATAGTTAATGCAATGTTTTGTTTCAGTGAGCTGTTTATTGAATTGACTGAAAACTTTACAAATGCATGCCCCATTGATCGCGGGGCCTTAGTCCCAGATTCTGTGCGGATTGATCGAGTGCAAAAATAATTTCAGCTGAACCTTTTGGATGAATCCATACAAAGTCACTATGTTAATTTTTTGCTTTCATTTATAGCCCAAACCAAGGCACATTTTTATACCTACTTTGCCATCAACGCAGAGGATTTACTGGAATTGGCCATTCATCCTGACTTACATATATCTGTAGCTTTAGGCTCTGAAACTATGTCCTTGGGCTCGATTTTTAGCAATTTCCAGCCAACTAACTTTAGTATACTATGCCATGATGTGTTGTTGTGGCATTGCTACTATTTCTGCCGTCGTCATGTGTCCGATGTGGCATCCTCTTCTGGCATCACAGAGGTATCCTGGTAAAATGTCAGTAGAGCCCTGGAAGCCAGCATAGGCAGTTGCCGTGACACAGGAAAATGCAGGGGGTAGTTCCGTTGCAGCGGTTGAACCTCCGCTCACACATTGTGGGAGGAGCTATCAACAGCGCGGCAGTCATGTAATCCAGAGCTGCAACGGAGCAGTGCACGATCCCACTTCTGCTAAGTATCCAGTTCATGGGTAGATTGCTCTTGCTGGGGATCTCATGTCTGTTGCTGCTCCAGAATGGTCTGGTGCACACTGTACAGCGGACTTTGAGTTCAAAAGCAGTCACTCCACTAAGATCAGTCTGCTACATTTCTCTCCTCCACCTGTACCAGTGTGAAGAGTTGCATAAGTTCATGGCCGGTAAGTTAGGGTAACGTTTAGGTCTGGTGCTAGCCAAAACATTTTGATTTTATTAAAATTGTACAACATGCATAAGTATAGTGAGATTTAAACCATACCTCTTCATCCATTGGTCAGTTGTTGTGCCACTCACATTTTTCTTACACCCATCACAGCATACAAGTGGTGCAATGGGTCAGCCCACTTCAGCCATTGGCTAACTTCACTGTGATTGACTGCATTCGGATGCTAGACCACCGACTTTGCCAATGCTTGTTAGAAATACACAGGAATCTACAGATAGGCCAAAGCTAGCTGTACCTTTCAGAAATACTTCAGGGCTGCTCAGGGCAATGAGGGGAGAGGGTCATCAGTTGGACAGAAGATCTGATACAACTTGGCGGCCTTCCATTCCTTGTTCTTCTGAAAGCCATGGAACCACCGGACAGGACTGGCGTCATCAGCGTCCCAGGTCCAAACCCTACTTAGGAGGTTCCAGCTGGAACTACAGTGTCAACAGGATTCTTGATACCCTGCCTAAGCCCCCACTCATCCTCCTGCACTGACCATGCGTGGGGTACAACGCTGCGATCTTCTCGCTTCCATGCTCTGCTCCAAAAAGTGGACCATCCACTCACCGATTCTGCCATTTACTCTGCAGAGGAAAGACCAAAAACGTAAACGATAACAGAGCAAAAAAATGAATGAACAAGGAGAAAAGTGAATAGGAAACAGTGACAGGAAAAAAGAAATGGGTGATGTGTATAAATGAAAATGTAGGAAAACGGATGTGGTAAAAAGGGAAGAAAGGCTGTTATGACAAAACGTAAAACACACACCTGTCCTCAACACCCCACTTGATACTTGGGTAGGTTATAAAGCTGACCAAAGCAAATACAACTTTGCTTTGAGTTTTTTGGTAAGCTTATTCAAAACTACTTAAACAAACTATGGAGACCTGCCCTCACAGCGATGGTGTTTGTTTGGGTTTTATGGGGTTATCAACACTGGTCAGGTCCCACTACAAATGTATTAGTTCCCATGAGAAGTGCTGGCACAGTCGATTTATTGATTAGCATCTATGTTGACAAGTGATGGTGCAGCCCATTACCAGAACTGCATCCCTTATTACAAGTGATGGTGCAGCCCATTACCAGAACAGCATCCCTGATTACAAGTGATGGTGTAGCCCATTACCAGAACAGCATCCCTGATTACAAGTGATGGTGTAGCCCATTACCAGAACTGCATCCCTTATTACAAGTGATGGTGCAGTCGACCACTAGCATAGCCTCTCTGTTTGCAAGTGATGGTGCAGCAGCCCTTCTAACAAGTGATGATACAGTCCATTACCAGAATAGCAGTCCTGATTACAAGTGATGGTATAGTCCATAAATAGAATAGCATCCTTGTTTATAAGTGCTGATTCAGCCCATTACCAGAACATCAGCCTTGATTACAATTGATTATACAGTCCACAACTAGAATAGCAGTCCTGATTACACATGATGGTGCAGCCCATACCTAGAATAGCAGCCTTGATTACAAGTGATGGTGCAGTAGCCCTTCTGAAAAGCGATGGTACTGCCCATTACCATAATATCAGCCCTGATTACAAGTGATGGTACAGTCCATAACTAGAATAGCAGCCCTGATTACATGTGATGGTGCTGCAGCCCTTCTGACAAGTGATGGTACAGTCCATAACTAGGACAGCAGCCCTGATTACAAGTGATAGTAGTCAGTAACCAGAACATCAGCCATGATTAGAAGTGATGGTACAGTCTATTAGCAGAGCAGAAGCATACTTACAGGTAGTGTTGCAGCCCCTGGCTGGAAGGTACAGCCCATTACCAGAATAGTAGCAACGTTGACAAGTTGTGCCACAGTCCATACCTAGAACAGCAGCCATGTTGATAAGTGCAAGTAAAGTTTAAGTAATGAACCATTAAATGTTTAACAGCTGTGTTTGGACGTACCATCAGTACTATAGAGGTCTCATGATGCTTTCCTGCCACCATTAAATATCAGCCCCCCACTACCCGTCTCCTTTGTTGATACCTGCTCCCACATCTCATCTGCCCCTCCCCCACCTCTCTGCTACAGGATGGTGAGACCCCATTGCACTTTCTTCTCACTTCCAGCACTGACATGTTGTCATGTGCTCGTCACGAGTGCGCACAGATTGCACCATCCATGCACACAAACCACAGCTTCTCTGCAGCTCAGTAACTCCCTCAGATTTTTCCAGTCCAGATAATCTTCAATGTCCTGCAAGTTTCACTTCCCTTGAAGGACCTTTTGGGTGTGTTCTTTCAGTTGCTTATCCTGTCAAAGAAATCTGCTCACAGCACATCAGTCTAAATTGTTTGCTGACAAAACAAAAACAAGTATTTGCAATGCAATAGGTCTCGCATTTGTGAGAGAGCTATTGGCGTTATAAATAACAATGTCTTTTACCTATGTGTTTTGGTTTGGAGTGTAGTGGATGTATGCCAGGTGCCACAGCAACCCTCCCAGGCCTGATGCTGCAGGAGGGAGGACACAAGGCTTCCATCTTGGGAGTGTTTTTGCCTCATTCCTACAGACTAGCTGTGATAACCGAGAGATGCATTCCTTTCTAGTATGTTTACCTAAACTTTTAAAGCACCAAACAAGCCACAAATAGGCACAGTCGTGGCATTTAACACAGAAAATGAGGGGATCAAAAGAGCAGCAAAGAAAAAGTGGCAGCTATATATTTCTTTGTTTTAAAACTTTTAAAGGAATTATTCCTCTACGTTGCCAATACCAGCCTAACTTTGAAATACATTGACTGTAAACAAAGAGACTAACAGAAGAGGCAGCTTAACTGAACAGGAGGCTTCAAATGTGTGCAGATTGGTGAAACAGCTTCAGTGGTAGATGGACTGACAGGATAGGTACCAGAGGTGCGACATCTGTGACCTTGAGTCAGTGTTTTAAATGGAAATACAGAAGGGCTGGTACTCTGTATTCATTTACAACACTGCCTTGGGTTAATAGTTTTATAACAGCCCTCGGCTGAGTACTGGACTCTGTAGAACAGATACGTGTACCTGAATCACCTGTGCCTTGACAGTGCCTTTTTGGTGCATACATTTGTGCACTGGCTGATAGTTTTGAATTCAGAATTATCTCTATTGGGGTGGCTACTCAAAATTTCATGTCTTGGCCTTGCCATCTGGACCACTCAGGGTAGAGCGGGAAACTCTGGTTTGGACAATATTTTTTCACCTAGACCAGGCTATGAAAGGGGTTCAAATGTATGTTTTTTGGGAAATCCAAGTTAGGTCCAGAACCTTGTCAGAGTTTCTTGATACTCACAAAAGATAAATTACATAAAAATAATGGAACCTATTACAACATTGTTAGCCTGCAAGCCTAGCATGGATCCTGCCCGTTTGTTGTCTTATACAAAAAAAGACTTTAGTCATAATGACACATATGGGTTACATAAGTGCAAGCAGTGGCTGGTCCTGGTGGCCACACTTTGTGAAACAACATCTCCTGTTTAAAACTTCTCCTGCCCGTGGAATCTTTACTGTTACTCTCCAGGATTGACTTTGAGATGTAGTCCTTTGGGTGTGTACCCATATAAACAAACACAAGTATATTCCTATAGACACGGGGAGGCGTGGTGAAGCACTGAGAGGAACACCAGTAGAAGCAGGAGTGCGAAATGGGCTACTTGATAGGGGCAGAAAGACATTTTCTTGACATTGATTTTCCATGTACTTGGTAACGATGGCAATCAGAAATAATGCATAGAGGTTACATCAAATGATACATGGGAACTTAGTGGAGTGGTAAAATGAAGCCTGGGGCTGGAAGGGAGGAGAACGGGTTAAACATTACTGGACTGTAAAACAATGCGTGGATCCTTATACGCAGGAGTCCAGAGGGTGATGGAGAAGTGCTCTGCATCTGTGACAGCGACTGTTGGGGTATTTGAGGTGATGCCTCTTCAAACAGGAATCAGTTCTATTCGAGCGTTGTTTTAGACAGCACTTCTAGAAGTGGCATCTGCAAGGTCGTAGTAGCTGTGAGGGGACTGTCATCAAAGCCATGACACCATTGAATTCTGAGTGGAGGAAGTGATGGAATTTGCTCCTCTTTTGTGCCCTATGAGACGCTGCTCCTTTCACTGTGGTACCCTTGTGTTAGCTTCTTTGCGTTACAGGATTAGGAAAATGGCTGCTTCTACTAACTGAACTCTATTTGAAGAGGCCCAATTTACATTCATAGGCTAGACTTTTTTTTTGCTCTCAAGACTGAGGCCATGAAGTGCTTGGTTCTGGAGTCACAACTCCTTTTCCACCATTTTGGAGACAACACCTTTCACCAGCTTCTTGCCTAGAACTAACCTATGTGGTTGGTTGGTGAACTTCCGGAGGTTATCAACAGCACGTGCTATCGCCTAGTGTTAAGCTCTACTCAAGTTAGTTGGTTAACGCACTAATTGCAGAGGTCTTGACAGAATGAGAATGTCACAGGTTACAATCCTGACATGGCTTTTTCACCGCTTCATCTCTGCAAGGTCAATGCAAATGAATTTTTGCCATTTTGGTAAGAAAGGCACCTGCTTTACAGCGCCATACAGCGGCAGCACCTGTGTTACCAAGCGCTATATAAACAAAACAGTTATCTCAGACTGCCCCAACACTCACCAGATAATGAACACTAGGGGAGAGGATGTGGCTTAAGGGCCAAAGCTGCTGACTTTGGAGCTTGCGAACACGGTTTGAGTCTCGGCATCGGCCTTGGGAGACAGGACAAGCAAGAATACGGCATGGGAGAGTGCGATGTAGGGTGCGTGTACAGTGCCGCAGAGCTCAGCATTGTAAGCACATTGACTCACAGGAGCAGGAAACCAAGAAAAAATGCACCCAAAGAACAGATAAACACAACAAAGCGTAAGTATACAGTAGTTAGTCCCTGCTCCCAAAGAGAAAAAGAAGGGACAAAGAGGCATGACTGGCCACTAGCAAACACGATTTTTAAATGACACTGAAATGAACAGATGAAATGGCTTTAAGACTACAGAAGTAAGTATACTAAAGGTATACAAGAGGCCCAAGGCTTACGCTCAATCTAATGAATATTCTGTAGCTCACAGAGCCAGTCAGCCAAGGGTTGCACCAGAAATGGTTAGTGGATGCTAGCTCATAGACAGAGGCCAGACTCAAATTTACACTTTATTGTTCATGCTTTAGGTAGTAGCCAGGACAAATTATTACAGGAAAGGATGGCCGTCAGATAGCTCTTCCCTTTTCTTCATATCTTGAGATCCAAGATGCAAATACGACCGATGTCAGAGACAGACACTTCCTGTGGTCAGTGTTAGCCTGAGCATGCAAACATGGCTGAAACAGTTAGATTAGCCTAATGGTAAATGTATTTCACAGTCCAAGTGCCAAAAAGATGCAACATTGCCTTTGTGAAGACAAACCATGAAACACTGAGCCTGAATGAACTAAGTCTTGGCAGCATAACCACAAATTTTGTTTTGGCTACGATGGAAGGAGGAGGGTGGGAACATTTCAGTGGTAGAATGAAAAGAAGGAAATGGTGAAATGATATATAGGAAAATAAGGGACTTTGCAATCTATCATTAAAGGAAGACAGACAAGCATTGGCATAGCCAATAGGTCTCGTCTTTGGGACAATATAAATGTTTAACCATGCAGCACATAATCCTGGGTGCTGTGCTGCCAGGGATTGAAGAGCTATACAATTGCTACACACAATCCTAAAAAAATGCCGATTGATTTGAAGAAAGGATGTGACATAATATTTAGAGCTACCAACTTTGGAACTGGGAAGCTTAAGTTTCAATCCAAGGAGCAGTTAATTGAAAAAGACCAATGATATGAAACATTAAGCATGGCGCCAAGCCGTGTGGGCTCTAAAAGCGTGTCAGGAATTAAAGTTTGTTTACACACGCATACAAAGCTACATTCTGAATGTGAAATGGCGACAGCTGAGCGTGTTTTGTGGACACGAGCCAAGTGCCCCAAAATGAACCATTGCGGATACGGAGCAAAGCACGAGCAGGAAACTAACAAACAAGCCAAAGCAAAGAAAAAAAAGTAGTGCGCCCACAGAAACATATATGGCCGATCTTGCAATAATCCATGCAACAGGGTCAGTCTCCAGGGCTGGAACAAAACAGCCAAAAGGCGGGACAAAAGTAAAGCATTTACCAAAGAAACCAAATACATTTTGAAAGTCAGGCCATGGAATGAATGAAAGTGATGGGCATAGTGGAAGCCCACAGCCTCGATCTAAAAAGGAGGGAAACTTAGAACTCACTCAACAGTTTGACGTTCGAAGTATAACAAATGATGAAGAGTGCATGTATTTTATGATAATTGCATTTAAGTTCTGCTTTGTACCCCTGATGAGACACTGACGTCTGTTAGTAGATAGATGCTATGCTTGGTTGTAAGATGCGGAGCTGCAAGTCGAGTTGTAGTGTGGCCTATAGATATAGGGGGTCATTCTGACCCCGGCCGGCGGCGGAAGCCGCCGGCCTGGCTGGGACCGCCAGAATACAGCTGCGCGGTCAAAAGACCGCCACGGGTATTCTGGGTTTCCCGCTGGGCTGGCGGGCGACCGCCAGAAGGCCGCCCGCCAGCCCAGCGGGAAACACCCTTCCATGAGGATGCCGGCTCCGAATGGAGCTGGCGGAGTGGAAGGGGTGCGACGGGTGCAGTTGCACCCATCGCGATTTTCAGTGTCTGCTTGGCAGACACTGAAAATCTTGGTGGGGCCCTGTTACGGGGGCCCCTGCAGTGCCCATGCCATTGGCATGGGCACTGCAGGGGCCCCCAGGGGCCCCACGACACCCCATACCGCCATCCTGTGCCTGGCGGCCAAAACCGCCAGGAACAGGACTGCGGTATGGGGGTCGGAATCCCCATGGCGGCGCAGCAAGCTGCGCCGCCATGGAGGATTCCCCAGGGCAGCGGAAAACCGGCGGTACACCGCCGGTTTTCCGTTTCTGACCGCGGCTGTACTGCCACGGTCAGAATGCCCAAGGGAGCACCGCCAGCCTGTTGGCGGTGCTCCCGCGGTCGTTGGCCCTGGCGGATTTTACCGCCAGGGTCAGAATGACCCCCATAATGTTTTTGCGTTGTGTTGTGTGTGATTAACCAGAGTTGTGCTGTACTCCTTACAATGGTCACTGTGTTTAGGAAAACATTTATTTTATATTTTTCTACAGCCCACCCTACCTAAGGGTGTCAGTACTCTTCAGAGTGTAACACAGTAACAAAACATTGATGCTTTTTCTTTTGAAATTAACTGACAAAACATCGTTAACTGTTTTAGTCTGGGTTTTTTTTGGTAATTTTTACATTTATCTCCATTTCTCAGCTTCCAGTTCTGCGCAGGAAAATGAATGCTGTCCGCCACACAAAAAAACTACAACCACCACACATCACACAACTACCCCTCAAACAACCACAAGGCAAACCACACATCCACTCACGACTCACACAAGTCACACAACAACCAATCATACCTCTGCACCGCATACAACAGCCAATCACACAACAGTGCACACTACAGCAAATTACACAACGGCACACACTACTGCCCATCACACAACAGCCAATCATACAACTGCACCACACACAACAGCCAATCATACCTCTCCACTGCACACAACAGCCAATCATACCTCTGCACCACACACAACAGCCAATCATACCTCTCCACTGCACACAACAGCCAATCATACCTCTGCACCACACACAACTAAACACACAACAGAAAATACAACAGGCACTCACACGACAGCCAATCACACCTCTGCACCACACACAACCAATCACACAGCAGCTCCGACTACCACAATGATCCCCACTAAGACTCCGGATATTCCGGTAGGAGACTACACTGTGAAGAATGGATCTGAGGTCTGTCTGCGCGCCAAGCTGGGCTTGAAGCTCTTGATTCAGTACAACATCACCAGTGGCCAGCAGGTAAGAGCTAGTAGATGAGTAGAATATGGCTGTGTGTGTGTGTGCACGCGTGTATGCATGCATTTGTGTTTGTGTATGTGTGTGCATAAACACAGCTCTTTTGAAAGAATGGTAAGAATATGTGAAGATATTTTATGTGGAACTACAAAAAAATGAAGAACGCTGTAATGAAGAAATAAAGCAGAGTGAAAAAGTCAGGATGACGAATATTTCATTATACATTGGTTGAAGATAATGATAAATGCATATAAAAAAGTAATAATGGCAAAAATATGGTATCAGCCATCGCTAACTCTAAACCATAACCCTTCCCCTTACTTTAACCTTGTGTGGTACCATCCAGTGATGTCCGATGTTCCATGGAACTATCTAGTCCCATCCAGTTATACTGGCTGTCCCATGCTCCCTGTGTGGCACTATCTATTGTTGTCCTATATCCATTACACTAGCTACTAAACCATCCAATAATATCCATTGCATCTAGTTTGCTACTATCCAGTAATATCGGATGTCCAATATAGATTGCTTGTTACCACCCAGTGATATAAGATGTCCAACGCACCTTGTTTGTTGCAATAAAATGATATTGGATATACATTGCACCTTATCTGGTATCATCCAATTATACTTGCTGTCCCATGCACCCTGTCTGGTACCATGCAGCAAAGGCTGAAGTCCCTTCCACCTTGTCAAGTATCATCCAATGATAATGGATGTTCAATGCACCCTGCCTAGTACCATCCAATAATGTTGGATGTCCAATGCATCTTGTCTGGTGCTATCCAGTAATACCGGGGTTTCACTGCACCTTGTCTTGTACTATCCAATAATGTATTTTCAACCTTGTCTGCCACCATCCAATGATATCGGACAGCCACTGCACCTTGTCTTGTGCCATCCAATGATATTTTGTATCTGATAGAGACTTCTAGTTGCAGATTCCTTACCTTAGAATTAAGAATTTCCCTCAGGAGTCAGACTGGATCCAGAGACTTTTCTTCGAGCAGTACCCTTGTGTAGTGTCAGGTGGTGTCGGTCGACTCCACGCCATTGGCATCGTAATGACGTTGCGGTCATACATAAACACCACCCGGCACGCTCTGTTCTTTTCTTTCCGCACCAGCCTACTCGCAGATCCGGGGAATAGCTACACTCAGTCATTTTTTAACTGACTTTTCAATCTGCTTGTCAAAGTTTTTGACCCACTTGGTGCATCAAGATGTCTTCTCGCAAGACAGGATTCAAACATGTGACTCATGTCATCGTATGATGTTGGTGACTTATCAGCACCTGCTGCCTCCAAACCTTCCTAGTCCGTCGTTCTATCAGAGACCGGTTGGAGGCAGGACTTTCCATCAAAAACCAACAAAGGAGGGGCAAAAGAAAGGGATATTCGGAGAAAAGACTCCTGGAGCCGGGTTTAGACACGTCGCGCTCAGATATTCTTTACTGGGTGTTTACAAACGCGCTGCTATGCACCACCCAGTGTTGACTTGTACCTAGCTGTTCTTTTGGATTTACGAGCACCTTTTTGGCTCGATTAATGTGGGGTTGTGATGGTGGTCACATCCATATACTTTGTTGTTATAAATCACTTTTATAGGCCCACGTGGCTATATTTTGTGAACCTTCATGTTTTGCAGTTTAAGATTAATTGTTCTGACTCAACCTTCTGGTCATAATCTCTGAATTTGTGTCTGATAAATGTCTTGATTACTAGATTATGATGTCCTCTTTATAATTTGTCTGTCTTCTCACTATGTGTCCATTTTCGATGTATATCTAGGGATAGCTTCAAGTTATTACTTTCCCTGATGAGGCCCTACATATAAATTATGAGGGTAAGCAGTGTGATATACGTTCTTGATTTATCCGTACTATTACACATCTGTTTGTTAAGCACATGGCACTTCTGGTATTTTTCACGAGTGGTTGTGGTGTTCCAACAAACAATGAGCACGAGTTATGTTTAATATTAATGATGTGCTTCGATCTCTTTTTTTCTTCTATTTCCTATAGGCTCTGTTCTCCCTAAATAAGGGTTTTCCAAATATCTAAAGGATTAGGTACGTTTATTAAGGTCCTGACGAATCGCACTAAGATCATTTTTGACTACCATTTAGCGAGAAACATGTTGACCTGTGATGTAGAGTAGCACAGGGGACCCTGTGTCTACTTGCTTCATTTATACTACTCCCCAATGTGAGAGTCAGTAATTGCTATTAATAATAATTTCTCTTTTTATGGGGAGCGTAGACATTATTTTACCATTTCCCTATTTATTGTTTTTAACCTTGTCAGAGGTATCTACACCAAATTAAAGACGTATTTATTTTCTACCTCTAGACAATTTTAACCACTACTATACCAATCCTCCACACTTCTTTTTGACCGGTTGTGCATTTCTCCTTAAACAAGATCTCCGGCAAAGAGCCCCCTCGTGGGGCCCGTCAGGCATTGCAGCGCCAGCCTGACGAGGAGCACAGCCCTATGATGAAGCATGTCACCGTAAGGTGAGTGAGGGCTTGTGCTTTAAAAGAAATAACTTTTTCTTTTCTGTGGTATGTAGAACCTATTGGTCTATGAAGAACCTTTCTTTTTGGAATCATGTGTGCAATTTTGATGTGCAGGACTTTCCATCACCTGCCCCACTGGGAATCCATCACAACAGACTGGTGGGTTTTGCAAATCATCCGAAGGGGCTACTCCCTCCCCTTCAAGACTACTTCTCTGGCCATGCCACCATCCTACGATCGGATGATGGAGGATCACTTGTCACTCCTCCACAAGGAAGTTACAGCTGTCATGGCCAAGGGAGCCATAGAGAAGGGTCCCTGTGCCAGAAAGTAGGTCGATGTTGTTATTCCCGCTACTTTCTGGTGCCCAAGAAGGGCAAGGGCCTCTGCCCTTTCCTAGACAACCAGTCCATCAATCTCGTCCTCAGAAAGGAGAAGTTCAGAATGCTCACTCTGGCTCAGGTCCTATTTGCCCTGGTCCCTGGAGACTGGATAGTAGAGTTGGACTTGCAGGATGCCTACTTTCACATTCCCGTCCTACCTGCCTACAGACATTAATTGCGGTTCATGGTAGGTCACAATCACTTTCAGTTTACCCTGATCCCCTTTGTCCTTACCAACGCCCCTTGGGTGTTCACGAAAGTGATGGAGATGGTCACAGCTCATCTGTGCAGGCTAGAGGTTTACGTCTTGCCTTACATCGTCGACTGGCTGTTGAAGGCAGGCTCGCCCCAGGTTGTTGTCTCCTACCGCCAAACTACAGCTGACCTCCTGCATTCGCTGGGATTCACTATAAACGTGCTGAAGTCACACCTGATTTTGTCTTGAGTGGAACTCAGGCCTCCTAAATGACTTTCCGCTAATACCACTTCTATCCAGAGTTCTCAAGAAGATCATGAACGAACGGGCCCAAGTAATCCTTGTGACTCCGGTATGGGCACGAAGAGTATGGTATCCCGAGCTTCTAAGCATTGCCACAGATCCGCCACTCTGACTGCCTCTTCGGGAGGATCTTCTGTTGCAGCAGCAGGGGATGGTTCTCCACCCGAGTCTGGCCAGTCTCCGCCTTCTTGTGTGGAGGTTGAGCGGTGGCAGTTGACAGCTTTCGACCTTCCGCCCGAAGTTTGTAATGTTATCTTGGCAGCCAGGCGTCCCTCCAGCAAAACGATATACCCCTGTCAAATTTGTGCCTTGGTGTACCAGCAAGTCTGTTGATCTTCTTTCTGCACCTCTGTCTGAGGTTCTTTTGTTTGTGCTCTCTCTTGCCCAGCAGGGCTCTGTTTAGGCACCTTTAAAGTTTATCTGTCTGCCATCTCTGCTTTCCTCAGACTACCAGATCAACCCTCCTTGTTTACATCTTCCATTATTGGGCGATCCCTCAAGGATCTTACCTACATGTTTTGTCCTACCCCGTTCATAATGCCCCAGTGGGATTTGAACTTGGTACTCACTTACCCCATGTGTGCTCCCTTTGAACCCCTTCATAATTGTCCTCTTCGGCTTGTCACTGTAGCCATCACCTCTGCTTGTAGATTGAGTGGGTTGCAAGCTCTTTCTTCGAAGCTATGCTTTATTTCTGTCCATCCTGACAAAGTGGTTTGTTGTACCAGGGCCTCTTTCCTCCCTAAAGTGGTCAGACCCTTTCATGTAGGCCAATCCATCTCCTTGTCTACTTTTTACGCACCCCATATCCTTCTTGTGAAAGGGAGAGACTCCACAGTCTCTGTCCAAAAAGAGCGTTGAAGTTCTACCTCAAATGCACAAAAGACTTCTGGGTGGACGATCCACTTTTTGTTGCTTATGTGGGTGCAAAGAAAGGTCGGGTGGTGCAGGAAAGAACCATCTCTAGATTGGTTGTTCACTGCGTCAAAACGTGCTACGCTTTGACTAAAAAGCAACCCCCTGAGGGTTTGCGTACTCAGTCTACCAGAGGAACTGCCGCGCACGTGGAGTTCCAGGCCAGGCAGCAGCATGGGCATCCCTGCACGTGTTCACTAAACATTACTGCCTGGACTGTCAGGTCTGTAGGGACGGCTACTTTGGCCGTTCGGTCCTGCAAGACTACTTAGTATGATCTTAGTTCGCAGACCCACCTCCAAGGACGGTATTGCTTGAGCATCTATTTTAAGGTAAGGAATCTGCAAATAGAAGCCTCTATCAGATGGACATGTTACTTACTAAATAAACTAATGATATTATATGCCATGTAGGAGGCTGGCCTGGTGTGTGGTGGACACCTATGGTGTTGGCACCTTATACAAGGTCCAGGCAACCCTTATTAGTAAGTGTTACAGTGTTCAGAAAGCCAGGGCTCTCTAGTGGTAGCTGTGGTGAGCAGCAAAGACTTATCTAGGAGGAATGTGACGCGCTGGCGATACCACAGCAGTCACACAGTAACTTGTCACGCCTAAAAGGAACCACACAGTATTGCAAAAATAAAAGTACTTTATTATAGGAACACTGAACTAGAATACTATAGACAATTCCCCCCTTGCTGGAGGTAAGTGCACACAAAATATACACAGGTAAGTACTGCGAATTAGCATAAAAACATTACAAATATCATTAAATAGCAAAGGCCCTGTAAGGGGGGGTAAACCATATACTAAAATAGTGGAATGCGAGAATGGGTCCCCCACCAGAGGTTATGGAGTTGTTAGCCAAGAGCTGGAAGAGTATAGAACTCCAAGAGGTAAGTATCTAGAAGATCCCCCAGCAGGAGAGCAGAGGTAAGTTACCTTGTCTTCCTGTAGGCTAACATGGGGGCTTGGAATTGGAATAATGCAGGAACAGGACCAGGCCAGTGGAACCCAAAGGTGGATTCTGGATGAAGAGGACCTGTAAAAGAAGGGGGCAGAGTCCAGTACACACAGGAGTGCCCAGGTGGTGCAGGGGGCAATGCCCACCCTTCTGTGGGTGAAGATCTTGGTCGACGGTGGTGGATGAAGGCCAGTTGCAGAGTCCAGCAGCTGCCGAGGAGTCAGTGGAGTCACCTAGAAGCTGTCTCTCCAAGGTCGACGGATTGCAGAGGGGTCAATGGTCAGGAGGACCAACAACAAGCACAAGCAAATGCAACTGGAGCTGTTGGAGATTTGCAGATCTGAAGAGGACCAGCATGGATCTTGGGACTTGACCCCTAGAGGGGAGTCTGGGCTGACCTTAAGAAGACAGGAAAGCCAGCAGAAGCGGTCTGAGCTGCCACGAGCAACCCACTGGTAGCAGGCACAGTACGTCGCAGTGAGGCTCAGAAAGCACACTTGAAAAGGAGTCCCACTTTGCTAGAGCAGCAGAGAGGAGACTGTCCTTGCAGAGGTAGAGTGCTGGGGGCTGGGGCTACTTGGAGCCTGATGATCCCTTGGAGGAGAGACCAACAAGCCTTGGTAGCTGCAAGAGACACAGTGCACGGTGGTACTGGCAAGGATTGTGATTGTTACTTGAGGGCGGCTCTCACCCCATTCAGCTAATCTCTTTTCCTTCTGAAGCCATCTCTGCTCCTTGAATGGTGCCTTCTTGCCACACAGGCCACAATAACCACCTTGTGGTGCCATGTTTCATTATTGGCTTTCAGTAATATTTATGATTGTTGGTTCCCGATGTCATTCCACTGTGTTGACTCTGTGTGATCTCTCCTTGCATTGATCTCATATCACCACATTGACTCCTTGTGCGATCTCTCCTTGGTGTCTTGATTTCATCTTTCGTCATTAACTCATGGTGCCAGGTCTCATTTTTCTGTGGCACCATACGACTTGTCATGATTTCACCACCTCATTGCATCCTGCAGGTATCTCTTTGTTGTTCACCAGTCCTTTGTCTCTTTCTTTGCGCCAGGAATGGGGGTCAGTCACAGTGCCAGGTCCTGCGTACACCACAGCATCCGGGCACTGCATCAATGAAACAGCCCTACTGAGGCTCACCTTCCCAGACGGCTTCATCCAGTTCACATTCCAGAAGGTAGGCTGTGGAATGCTCTGGTACGAGCTCACCTGAGACCTGTGTAATGTGTGCACCAGTGTATGTGCCCTTCTGTGTAACTGTATGCTGCCACTCTACGATAGAGTACAATATGCATCCTTCCACTTTGCTCCTCTGTGTTTTCTTGTTCTGTGCTTGCTGCTTATTCTATGCATTGCACCAATATACTATGCTATATTGTGCTCAATGACACTTTGTAGTTTCAAGCTAAGCCATTGATTAGTGTATGCTGAGATTCATAAAGCGCACTGTTACCAAAAACGAGTGTCTTAGCGCTATCTAAACATTGTTCAGAAGACAACAGAACAAGGTCTCCAGTTGCTGTCTGTAGGTTTATGAAGCTTCTGGTCTGAAGCCCCAAAGTGGGACGAACCTCAATCCAGAATGTGGGTGTGTCATGGACAGGAAAAGGGGCGTCCACCCACGTGGTCCACTTGCATGCTAAGAACTGGGAGCAGAGCCAGTGGAGAGCAACCCTGAGGGGTGCACTCCAGAAGTCATGGGAGTAGAGGCAGGTCTGGTGCCATACATGTTGGAGGACAGATGCACTGCGCTTTAAAAGTAACGTGCTTAATGACAAGGAGCTGGTGCAGTTTAGAAAGAAATGGGGGTCATGCTGTGTTATTATTATTGAATGCTGTTCTTTACTAGTCTATGCTAAGCTATATTGTTCTATGAAATGAAATGTGAGTCTATCCAATACTCTGCTGTGTTGTGCAACACTGTGCTATCCTGTCCTGGGTATGCTATGCTGTTCAGTGCTGTGCTATATTATGCCAAGCTAAGCTTTGTTATGCTAAGCTACATTGTTTATGCTATTGAATGCTGTGTTGTCATATTTAATGCGATATTGTGTTATGCTTAACTATGCTGACTTGTTCCCGGGTAAGCAGTGCAGTGCTCTGGTAGGTTTTGCCAAGCTTAGCTTTGTCCTCCTCTTCTAACTTGCATTGTTTTATGCTATGGAGTGCTGCGCTGTAGTATAATGTGCTGTGTTATTCAGTGTGATGTTGAACCATGCAGTCTTGTTCAGGCTTCGCTGTTATTCAGTGATATGCTATGGAAGTCTGCGCTGTAGAATATCATACTGCGTCGTTCCAAGGGATGCAATTATTTTTATGTTGTGCTATGTTAGACCATGCAGGTGGGGGTTTTTATTCTTCCCGGTTGTAAGATACTGTATACATTGATCAGGAAAATCCACAGCCAAAGGTCAGGCCTTGGTTGGCAATAATTATATAGCTCTCATTGGGGGTAGCTGAGCCGAGCACAAGGACAGAACCTTGACTCCTGGGAATCACGCCACCTACGTGAAATTCACCCTACCTGTTTTGGTGTCACGCATCCTGTGTGGGAGTCACTGTACCGGAAGCCGCTCAACCTACCTGCCTAAAGAAACGACCTACCTGCGAGTGAATCAACCCATCCCTATCTTGATGAATGTCCCATTTGCCTGCACAGAGCTCATTGGCTACTTGCTTAAGAGTCAAACCAACTGCATGGAAGTCTCTCTACCTGCTTGGGAGTCACTCTATCTGTGTGACAGTCACTCTACCTGTGTGACAGTCACTCTACCTGCAAGGATGTCAATCTGCCTGCATGAAAATCAACCCTACCTGGGTGGGAGTCAATTTATCTGCAGGAAAGTCAATCCTGCCTGCATGGGAATTCACCTTCTGGCTTAAAAGTCAGTACATCTCAGTGGGAGTCATTTTTTCTGCGTGCAATACACATGGATACACAGGTGGGGTCATTTGAACCCAATGACTAAAATTTGGCCTAATATGTAATTTGCTCAAAGTGTTTTAGCCCCAGATTACAGGTAAAGTATAATAAAGGGGATATTTGCACTTCAGTTTCTCTTGAGAATAATCCTCAGTCAGACTAAGCAATAACATAACACAACAGTATGTCAGTGTTGACGTAATACAACTAGTCCAAAATGTCTGTACATTCTTTTGTACATTCTTACCTCAAAAGGCCTTGCAAAAGCCCCTGGCGAACCAAGAGTGGGGCAAAACACATGTCGGCTGTGATCCTCTGGTCAAATCTAAAATTGCACTATGATTTCTTTCTGTTGTACATATTAATGTGTTACGTTATTACTTAATCTGAGTATTATTCTGGAAAGAAACTGTTTGAAGTGCACACATTCCCTTTACTGTACTTGCCATGTTAACTCTAATTGTGGGGAGTGGGCGGTACCCACGGGTGATGCATCCGCACACCTATATTGTATCTGCTGGTATCTGAAGCAGTTACCAGATCCGCTGCAGCCCGAGGCCCCACGCCACATCCATACGGTAAACCAGGCCACAAATCAATGGAAATAATGGAGAATAACATTAAATTACTGAACATCTTTCAATAATCGGATAGGGGAATCAGCACAGCCAGGTAAGCGCCATCTACAAAATCCACATTTGGTGAAGTAGAAATGTTGAGAACTGTAACCTGGTGCAAACGGATACATATGTGAGGATTCACCTAAGTTTGTCAAGGCGGAAGAAACAACTTTTAGAGAACTCTGTAGACCGACTAGCCGTGTATTCTGGGCTCTCCTGGTACCAAGGTCCACCCAGTCTTCCATTATATAAACTCCAGAGAAAGACTAGCCTTGTATCCTGGGATCTCCTGGTACCAAGGCCCACCCATATATAAAATCCAGAGACAGGCAACCCCTGTATCCTTGGATCTCCTGGGACCGAGGGCCACTCAGCCCTCCATGATGTGAACTCCAAAGACAGAATACCCTTGTATCCTGGGATCCCCTGGTACCCAGGGCCACCCAGTCTCCATGATATAAGCTCCAGAGACAAACTAGCCTTGTGTCCTGGGATCTCCTGGTACCAAGGTCCACCCAGTTTTCCATGTTATGAACTGTAAAGACAGACTGGCTTTGTGTCCTGAGATCTCCTGTTACCAAGGTCAACCCAGCCGTCCATTTTATGAATTCTAAGGACAGACTAGCCTTGTATCCTGGAATCTCCTGGTACCAAGGTCCACCCAGACTTGATTGTTACGAATCATGGAGACACTGGGCTAAATCTGAGTCCACGTTTGCTACGATGTCAGTAACTAGGCACATACCAGTTGAAGACACTGCATCCTCGTCTTCCAATAAAGGGTTCTGACCTACTTGTGCCATTGAGTTGGCTTTAGAGGTCATGAGAGGACCTGCTCACTGCCACAGACAGACACTAACCACATGTCCCAATCCTGATTGTCTGTGGAGTGTAAGGCACAGAAGGCCATCAGATAACTCTACAGGTGAGGATTCACGGAACGCAAGTTGATTGGTTCAAGGCCTTCTTCGCAGAGCCCAGCTAACTAGTTAGAACTGGATCTTCTGACTGCAGCAACAAGAAAGTGAGATGGGGGGTTCCCCAGACCGCCCTCTCACCCCGCTTCTGTTTAAGGCAAAGTTTCCTCAAAGTTGAAACAATCTCGGTCTTCCTTTGCTGAGCGGCATGAAGTGGGTAGACACTGAACTAAAATCACTGATATAGCTAGTGCCTGTTAAATACTTCAGTGAGTGAAGTATCATGTCATCGATTCAGTTCAAAGAGAACATTCAATGTGATCACTCTTTACTGACAGGGTCGATCCGTTCAATCTTTAGAATCCCAGGGTGGTGGATATTGACATCTACTCTATCAATACTGCATAGTAATGTCACAAATACATAACCTAACCGCCCAGCAAACAGTAGCATTGTATTGCACAACATAGCTAGAGACAGCCTTAAGTACAATAACATAGCAGAATGTGCAGTTACCTAGCATTGGCCCTATACACATAGTCACCCAAAGGTACTCCTGCCTCAGTAGACACACCTGTCCTCAAACTCAGTAACACATTCACTAAAACTCAACCCGCATCGCGAAGCTTATCTGGGGGTTAGCGGCAAGAAAAGAGGCAGGATCTTTGCTGCTAGCTCTCTAAGGATCAGGGGGCATGTTGTGATGTATAAGTTATGTGTAATAACTTCTGTATTTTTTTTCTGCTATGGGACGTGGTAGTTAAAAAAAGTTGTGGATAATGTTAGCCACGTCTTTGCTTTAAATTGCATAAAATACACTAACACAGTATTAAATGTGACCCCATAACAGAGGAGAGCGCAGGGTTAAATACCATGACACGAGACGTAAGTGCAGCATAACCCCAAAGAACATGGGGTCAAGGCGCTGCAGCAAGTTGAGAAGCTAGTCTGTACCCCCATTAGTCCCGGTTTGCACACCCCCACTTTCCAAGCCTCATGCTATTATAATACTACACTTCTCAGAGGATGGCCTCTGATCTGAACAGGCTCTCTTTGTGTCTTTTTCTAGACTTTTGGTTACAGTAATCGGATGCTGGTTTTGAGTTCTTATCCTCCTCATAAATGTGGAAACTTAATTTCCCCTCCCCCCCCCCACACCGCTCTGTCACAGCTTCCCCTTTTGAGGAACAGGCAGCTATGACTCCTGATTGTGTTATTCAGCCTAGAAAACATCTGCCAGACGACAGTGAGGGCCCAGCAAGGGCAGTATTCACAGCTCTGCCGAAGGGCCTCCTTTCTGGCAGTAGAGCCCATATCTAGGGAGCGGGGAGTGCTCGTGTGCTCACCTCATTCACTGCTTGGCTAGCGCTACCGCTGATGACGGCACACCTTTAGTATCTCAGTGATTTCCACTGCACACTGACTATCAGTGCACTCCAGATGCTTGCACTGCAGCCACGTGACCATCAGTGCACTCCAGATGCTTGCACTGCAGCCACGTGACCATCAGTGCACTCCAGATGCTTGCACTGCAGCCACGTGACCATCAGTGCACTCCAGATGCTTGCACTGCAGCCACGTGGCCATCAGTGCACTCCAGATGCTTTCACTGCAGCCACATAGCAATTAGTGCACTTCAGATTCTTTGACTGCAGCCGCATGACCATCAGTGCTCTCCAGATGTTTGGACTGCAGCCACATGACCAACAGTGCACTCTAGATGTTTGCACTGCTGGCACATGGCCATCAGTGCACTCCAGATGCTTACACTGCAGCCACGTGGCCATCAGTGCACTCCAGATGCTTACACTGCAGCCACGTGACCATCAGTGCACTCCAGATGCTTTCACTGCAGCCACGTGACCATCAGTGCACTCCAGATGCTTTCACTGCAGCCACGTGACCATCAGTGCACTCCAGATGCTTTCACTGCAGCCACATGGCAATTAGTGCACTTCAGATTCTTTGACTGCAGCCGCATGACCATCAGTGCTCTCCAGATGTTTGGACTGCAGCCACATGACCAACAGTGCACTCTAGATGTTTGCACTGCTGCCACATGGCCATCAGTGCACTCTAGATGCTTACACTGCAGCCACGTGGCCATCAGTGCACTCCAGATGCTTACACTGCAGCCACGTGGCCATCAGTGCACTCCAGATGCTTACACTGCAGCCACATAGCAATTAGTGCACTTCAGATTCTTTGACTGCAGCCACATGACCAACAGTGCACTCTAGATGTTTGCACTGCTGCCACGTGGCCATCAGTGCACTCCAGATGCTTACACTGCAGCTACATGGGCATCATTACACTCCAGGTGTTTGAACTGCATCCACATGACCATCAGTGCTCTCCAGATGTTTGGACTGCAGCCTCATGACCAACAGTGCACTCTAGATGTTTGCACTGCTGCCACATGGCCATCAGTGCACTCCAGATGCTTACACTGCAGCCACGTGGCCATCAGTGCACTCCAGATGCTTACACTGCAGCCACGTGGCCATCAGTGCACTTCAGATTCTTGGACTGCATCCACATGACCATCAGTGCACTCCAGATGCTTAGAATGTAGTCACATGGCTAACAGTGCGGTCCTTTCCCTTGGGAGGCTCTGTGAACAATGCATTGTGCCTTGGATATAGCCCTTCTAGCTATAGGTAGTCAGTAGAGCGATTGCAGGACTCGAGTCATGTGTTTTCTTGGTTGCAGCCAGAGAAGAAGTCTACCGGCAGCAGTTTGGATGAGTTGTATTTTGCGTATGATGAATTAGAGTGTGCCAGGGTAAATGCTGTTGGCATAGTCAACCTTGTGAATTACATAATGTTTTCATTGTATAGAAGGCACTCTTTGTCATGCTGTTAATTTGCCGTGTCAAGGACAGGTCTGAACCCATGGTTACTACTAGGGTTCTGACTTCTCTTGATATTGTTGGAGGTGATTCAAGTTCCTTAGGTCATATGCCAGAGGTCATAATCTCTGTCTTTGTATTATTGAGCTTTAGTTTTTTATTCATCACATATGTGATTATGGCACAGAGGCAGTCATCAAGTTGAATTGAAGAGGTGTTCGGGCTATCCATTTAAATAAGGATTTAGGTGTCATCTGCATGGTTGTAATAGGTGAGGTTTTATGATTTAATCAGATTTGGAACGGGGCTAGGTAGATGTTGAATACTAGAGATTAAATGATATACCCCTGAGAAACACCATACTATTGTGTGTGAGGAGGTGATGTGAAAGGTGGTTGGTAGGCTACACTTGGTCTGTCTGTGAGATAAGAAGCAATCTACTTTTAGAATGTTAGCATGGATTCCAAGATTGTGAAGTCTTTGTAGTAGCGTGGAGTGGTGGGCACTGTCAACTGCAGTGGTTAAATCCAGAAACAACAAGGAGTCGAGTCTGTTCCTGCCTACTTTGATTTTTAGATCATCCCAGATTGATAAGATTACTGACTATGTGCCTCTGCCTAGTCTGAAGCCGGACTTGTGGTCTGACATTAAGCCATAATGTTCTGTAAAGTTAGTGAGCTGAGTAAACACTTCTCTAAAACATTTTTCCTAAGAAAGGTCCATTTGAAATGGGCCAGTATTTTGCTGGGTCAGATGGGTCCAGGTGTTTATTTTCATGGAGCGGTCTAATGTCAAAACTTTTCAGCTCAGGTGGGAATAAACCTAGAGATTTGTCAGAACAAAGTAAAAATTGAGAAACTGAACTATTTCTTAATGAAAGGAACTGAATTAATCAACTAACACAGCAACTGTTATTCTCTCCTACTACCATCAACAAAATGGACGAATTCTTCTATTATACCATGGAAAGGCCACCTCATCTGTTTCCTAAGAACCCTTGAAATTAACTAAGGGCATTTCCTCCATCTGAAGAAGTAGTGATTGCAATTCTTTTAGGGGTCAGTATTGCTCTTCTTCATCTCAACTACTGTTGTTTACACGACCTCCTACTTTCTGATCCTCAAAGTCAACATTTGCAACATAAAATTACAGATTTCCTGCAACCCCCACCCATCGGGGAAAAATGAGACCGCTTTGTTGTCTCTGCAGCAATCAAGCACATCATGATGAGGCAGCTTCCAAACCTGTCAGTTGTCCCTCTTTAGAGAAAGCCGTCTCAGAAGAGCAATCTCTGGTGGAGATGTTGTCAGAAGGGTTACTCTTTCAACACCATGTCTGCTGGCTTTATTCCTGTTGCACACCAACATGTACCACATGCCTGTTCTGGACAGGATAATGCATGTGTTTTACCTACACACTGGAAGGAAACTCACAGCAGATAGGCCTAAGTGAGTCCTCCAATCTTCTGCGTTTCATGAGGATAGTCTACGTTTTGGGATAGGCCCCAAGGAAGGAAAATGGTGGTACCCCTCTTTAGTAACGCCAGATTTTTGCAACTACTGGCCACTGAGAGTTGTCCGTGGATGCAAAAGAGTGTTGACCAGTAGGTGCGAAATTCTGGTACGAACCTGTGAGGAATGTGCGACTACAGGGGTTAACCAGGGGTTAACCAGCATTTTACTTCTTAGGACTTACAAGAGTTATTGTAGGGTAACTACTGCGGCTAGAGTTTGATCAGATCTGCAAGTATTGTTACTTATTTGAATCATGCTTCCACTTATCACACATTACGCAATGGATTAATTTCAGACATGGAAGGGATAGGGTTAGGAATCCTTTGGTCCTGATAGTCCACTGACACGTTCTTGGCCTTCCAGTTGTGGCCGGAACATGATGACCATGAGATGCTGGGATTCATTATCTTCCCATAGCATCTAAGCTGTCTACTTTGTTTTGATCTTACTGGCAGCAACCACAACAAACTTGCTAAAGTTGACTATCAAGTAATTTTAGTCCCAGTTACTTTTGGTTCCATATACTAGAGAAGTAACATTGTTTAGGATAAGGATCTCCACGAGAGCTCCTTCCAACAGGAGCCTGTTCAGACAGGCATTTCACCTTCTCTGAATGTGGAGTGGACTCTATGATGAAGCATGCCACCTCAAGGTGGGTGAGAGTCCTCAATCCATAATAAAATATGCTCTTTAGGAGAGGCGAGCTTCCTTCTTTTCTTTCACAATACGGTCTGCTCTGTCTTGTGTTTGGCAGGGCATGTAGTGAACCTATAAGATGTCTCCTGCTCCCTCTGCGGGTAGATCATGTAAATCCACACAAATAAATTTAGCTGGAGACCTATAGTTAAAGGTAAGTAACTTTTTCTTGACTGAGAGCATGACCACTACTCACAAAGAGACACCTGTAGTTTGTGAAGAACCTTATTACTGTGCGGCCTAATAACAGTGGCTTTTCTGTCTTCATTTACAGAACACCTCCAAACAGTATGTCTACTTGAGGGATGTTCTTGTAAGCATCAACCATACTTTCCCGCACTCCCAAGGTGAGTTTTCAGCTTGTAAGCGAGCTGCCTGGTTGAAATTAGACTTTGCTGTCTTCTCTAAGTGTGGCGATGAGTAACTTCTAAACAAGGCCATGTTTCATGGTTTACATCACAGTTCCAGCACAGCACAGTAATTGGCAGGACAAGTGACAAAATGCCCTGTAACCTGCAGCCGCACTTAAAACAACACTGTGAGTTACCACACACTTGTGAGACGTACTAGATTTCTAAATCTGACGCAACCCTTGGCTGCAGTCCTCCAAAGCCCGGGTGTTTTATCAATGTTATGCCAGATTCCTGCCTCCCCTTGAAACTCCCACCCCTAAGCAGAGCCACACACCTCTCATTCTTTACCCTGGGATTGAATTAAATTGAATTGAACATTTATAAAGCGCGAACTGTCACTCCCTGAGGAGTATCCTGGTGCTAAGCGAAGGAGTGCCGGAGCTTGACCAATGTGCCTTGACATTTTATAGAGTCAAAGAATAGCAGAGAGAAACCGAGATTCCAAAAACCCATGTCTTAAGTTGCTTTCTGAATCTCCGATTTTTGAGTCGATAAGCCTCAGTTGCATAGGAAGGTTGTTCCATGCTTTGGTCCCTAAAACAGTAGAGGATTTACCCCCTGTGGTTCAACGTTTAAAAACTTCTGGTTTTAGCAGATAAGCGGAAGATGGCCTTAGAGTTCTGCTGGGGGTGTAATGGGCGAATCTGGTCACTAAAAAGTTTGGACCAATAGCATTAAAGGCTCTGTAGGTCATCAAAAGGATTTTAAACAAGATCCTCTTGTGGACTGGCAGCCATTGCAAAGTTTTGAAGGCTGCCGATGCAGATGACCTTCTAGGTAGCCTGAGGAACAGTCCCGCTGCTGCATGCTGGACAACTTGCAATTTGCTTACCATTTGTTTTGTGGATCCAGCATAAACACTCTTACAACAGTCTAGCCATGAAGAGATAAGTGCACATGCCATTGCCTTCCTGGCTGTAGAAGGTAAGCAATCAAAAAACGTCTATAATCCCTTTATTAGATTAAAACAGGTGCCTACTACGGCGAGTGCCTGAGGGCGAAAGGACAGCTGGGAATCAAATTTCACCCCCAAATTCCTTATTACTTCCACCATAGCAGGGGCTGCCTCAGGCCTCGAAAAAGTTGGTTTGAAGAGGTTATCCTTGCCCAACCACATGCTTTCTGTTTTTCCCGTGTTGCATTTCAAGTGATTGTCCTGCATCCACTGGATGACTGCGGTGAGGCAGTTTTTTAAATTCAACCCTGATCCCAGAGTTCTAAGAAAGAGATTGGTAGGCCCACCATAAATCCAAATAATATATTTGATACGTCATACAGTCAAGGTGTTTGCATATTAATGCATTGAGTCAAATCCATAAGTTCAGTTAAAAGTTTAACATGACATACTTGAAAAGCAACAGCCGACACGTGTTTCGCCCCCTGGGGTGTATATACCTGGGGCTTTCACAAGACTCTAAGTATTCAAGAGAAAATGTCAATTTTATGATGTTTATGCAGGAGATCAAGGATCAATTTGGATGATCAGAATAAGCTGATTGTAGACATAAGGACAGCTACGTGTCTTGGGTTAAATCCCTTATCCATTGATAGTATCAACTGGGTATCATCTGCATAAGATATTGTATTGATCCCAAACGACGCAATCAGAGAGATTAAAGGGGCCATATAGGCGTTAAAAAGAACGGGATTGAACTATGAACCTTGAGGGACTTCGGAAGTTAGTGTTACTTCTGGTGAGGCATAAGGACCTAACAGCACCTTTTGTTGATGATCTGTAAGATACAATCATATCCAAGAAAGTGCCAGCCCATTGACTCCGCAATCTTTAATTCTTTGAAGGAGGATACTGTGCAAGATGGTATTGAATGCAGAAAATAGATCTAACAAGATCAGTACTGTATTCATGCCTTCATCCAAGGTAAATTTGAGAGTGTCTGGAACTTCCAATAAAGCAGTCTCAGTGGAATGCTTAGGCTGAAATCCTGACTGCCGAGGATGAAACAGCTCTGCCTTTTCCAAAAATGCAGTTAGTTGAGTATTAATCATTTTTTCCATTATTTTACTCATAGCGGGCAGTAATGAGATTGGACGCAGATTTGAAAGAATAGTAGGGTGAGCAAGGGGTTTCTTTTTTAAAGGTTTAATAGAAGCCAACTTCCAGATTCCAACTTCCAGGACAGTTGCTGTGTCTATTGAAGTGTTCATAATCTCATTTAGCAAGGGGTTTATTATGTCCACCACCTTATGGAGGACCTGGGCAGGACAGGGGTCATCCAGGGACCCTGATCTGCAGGATACAATAGCCTGGCAAGATTGAATTAGGGATATTTTTTGGAAGGCAAGTAGGGTTCTGCTTTCTTCCATTTTTGGCCCATCATCACTGGGGTAATTTGAGGGGAAAAGGGGAGAGTTACAATCTCTTGTTCATAGCACCCACTGAGAGTCCCAGTAGCTCTCCCTAAGTCACATTGCTTTTGTAAAGATAATATAAGTGACATGCATTCCACTTAGGTCATTTCTTATCAGCTGACACCCTCTTTAATCCTCTCCATGTTCTTCGGCCATCATCTTTAAAGTTCTTATTCTGACTTGTAACATGGCAGGGAAAGGAACACAGTGACCCCATGCTTTTATCTGCCTCATTTCCTGTGGCACAGTGCTCCAGCAGGCACAGGGGGCATCCCTCCCATTGTTCAGAAACCCACTCCTTGGGTCAGAATACAATCAGAAATAGAAACACAAAACCAGGAGTTTTAGCTCATCAGAGAGAAAGGTCGAAGTCTAACCCAATTAAGATTTCAAGTTTTGCAAACCTTTCCTGATAATATTGAGCGAAAAGACAAAGCAACATGATTATCAGAAAGGGAAGAGAACTGTATTCTATAAGAAAATTGGATACTATAAGCCCAAATGGAATGAATGATAAAATAGATATAAGTTGTTACCTGTGACAGCATTGACTAAGGTTTGTATATTTGTATGGAATCTGTATTGGCTAACTACTTTCACAATGCATAATGTCGACTACATCTTGTGTATGCTTTGAACCTGATTTTGTAATGCATTATATCATCTCCTGGTGGTGGAAAAGTTCTAATGTGATTCTGTTTTTCCTAATTCCCATCTCTGTTCACGTTCAAGAGGTTAAGTTTAAGGCTTAATTTACCCTCATTTATAACCCTCCAATTTGGCGTAAGCCATTTGTCTTTCACTACCATGGAGTTTAAGTTTTGGAGATTTTCTTCGCCGTCACCCATCAGGCAACTTTCACAGGCTCTATGGTCTATAAGCTTTCTTTTTAGCCACGAGTCCCTGCTAACACTTATGTATGGATGAGCCGTGAACCTCTTGATTTCCTTGAGCTATTTGGACGGCTAACTAAAAGGCACATACGTTTTTTACACTTCAGTTCCTAGTAAGTCAGTGCCATTTGTTTGGTGCATTTTTCGCACAAGCGGACAGTGGTGGCCCACACTCACATGCCGGTGCTCAGTGTTAACTAATTTGTATTACTGGATTTGACTTAGGCATTGGCAAAGGAATTGTTGAACTAACTTACATGTATGAGTTCTGACTAGTTTTCGCGGAGAGTTTCTCCAACCTTACTAGAATCGTTTTACTGGTTACAAAATGATGCACTGTAGTCATACTGGGGTGGGCTTTCAGAACCTTGAAGTAGATTTATGAACCACATTGGGTTGTTGGAGAATAACATTTATTTTGTTGCTAAATCTAATTGGAGATTTATCTTCATATGTTGTGTTGAGAGAATTGGCCTTTTTGAATGGGCTCTGTAGCTTTGTTCTCGTATGGGTGTTTTGAAGTTACTCAGGGGTTCATGTTCCAGGCTTTTTGTTCAACATCCTAATTAATCTACGTGTCCTCCAAAGATTTGGACTAGATTTCTGTAACCCCTGATGAAGAGGATTTTAGCTCTAAAAGCAACGGGAACAACTTTGAGGCTGCGATTTATACATTCGAACATTGTTACATGGAAGTTGATCAACTTTATTTGAAGACGATTTTTTTCATTAATAAATTAAAGATTATTTTTAAAAATACAATAACTTATAAATTGACTAGAATTGAAAGGCTCATTAAGTGTATTCAGTGGTGCCTTGCCTCTGATACCCTGCAGGGCCTGAGTGGTATCAGACACACTGACTCTAGTGCAGATGTTACTTCCTAGGGGCCAGTCACTCTACATTGTGCTCATCTGTAGCAGCTGATGGGCATGTAGGCCATTCACAGTGGGTCATAGTTGGGCACAGGAAGGGCCTTCAGCATGCCTCCCATTCCTAAACATAATTTCTGTGCTTCTACTGTTAGAGGTATGGTGTGCATGAAGGATTTTATTAAAAGTTTAGCGCAAGTACCCAGCCTTTAATATTGTTATTCAGCTTCTTCTAAGTGTTCTCAGTCTTCGAAAGACTCTAGTGTTCAGTTGGCCTGATTTTGTTAGACCTCATGCCTGCCCTTGACACAGTCAGCCATACATGTATTCTTGCCATGTTGTCTGGGTTAGGTATTAAAAATCAAGCCCTGCCGTGGTTTACCGACTTTCTGTTGGATATAGCTCTTCAAATCTCTGTACTAGTTTTGTCTCATCGGTCAGGCACTGTATCTACGTGATGCCTCAGAGCTCTATTCTGTCGCCCTTACTGTTTAATTTCTACATGATTCTGTGTTCATGCCTTATTCAGTTGTTTGGGTTTTGTCTACTTTTACGCAGACGTTTCACAAATCATCGTCAGGTTTACAGGTGATGCTAGCCACACAGCATCAAAACTCCAGGGTTGTCTTCTGAAAATTCAGCAATGGATGCGACTGAATAAACTGAACCTTAATGATGACAAAACTGAGATTCTGTGCCCAATTAGGCTGCATTCTCTGTGGAAAAATCATTTTTGGGCTATGATCCTGGGTTCTCCTCCATTCCCAGCTCTGGGTTCTTCTCCAAAATCATTGTGGAAAGAACTTGGGAGACAGAATTGATTGAACATTGACTCCGGCTGATCAAAACATTTTTTGTGGTTGAATCCTGTGTTTTCCAGTTTGCTTTTTGTGTCATGTTTTTCCATTATTCTCATTTCCACATTAGATTCAGGCCCTAAATCAGTCTGTATCAACTCAGATTGATTTCTGTAGTTCTGAATTACCAGTTCATCGAATTCAGAGATTACAGATATTTCAGAAATTTGTTGCCATATTGGCTCTGTACCGCCATTCACAAGAACATATTTTTCCAGCCCTGGTTGCACTACCCTGGCTCCCTGGTAAGGAGAGGACCATTTTCCAGTCGGTCAACGTGTTTGGTGCTTAAAACTGTCTACTCTCTTCAGTCATCTCCTTTGCACCAGAAGTTCCAATAGTATTGTCGCAACTATTCGCTCGGGCCAAAAACAAAATTTCTTTTGGCTGCAGGCAGCTTCCATATTCTTCAGATTACAGTTGGTGGTAGGACTTTCTCAAATGCTGAAGCTTAAAAATGAAACTCTATGCCTTTACTTCCCCCTCAAGGCTCAAATCTACATATGTTTCATAAAAGATTGGCAGTTCCCATCTAGTTAAGAGTTAGTTTGTTGTTTTCGTGTCCAATGTTTACATAGAAGACTGTGTCTTTCTTGTGATATTCATCTTGGTTTTGTCAGTGCCAAGAACCCCTAGTTGAGTGGTTGTTGCGCCTTATAAATTCAAAATACTGATACAAAGAATGGAACCGAGGGGCATGGAGAGAAAGATTTGCCCGTGATCACACAGTTCGCTGAAGTGGGCTACAGAGATTCGAACCCAGGATCCTAGGTTCCACCCTCTGTCCCTTCATCACTGGAACACATCTCCCAGACTCAGTTCTTAATCCATCACTTTGGATACACAAGGCTCGAGGGTTACTCGACCTGCTAAGGAGATACTGACACAGGCACAAACTTTTTAGGGATTTTATTGGTTTCGACTTCTGCCACGGATCCACCCTGATTTAGGTTTTCTTTTCTATCCTCCCTTTACAGAAATGTCTTTCCACGCTCACAACTCCAGTCTGCACAAGCTTGAGACAGTGATCGGCAGGTCCTACGAGTGTAAAAACCTCACCATCGGCGTGTCCCACTCCGTCTCGCTGAACCTTGTGCAGGAGCAGGTGCAGGCCTTCCAGCTGCAGAATGGCCAGTTTGGTCAAGGTAGGCAACATAGAACTCCTGTAAAAAAATATATTTTGCATGTAACAACAGGAAACAGAAAATGTGAAATGTGTGCGTGCAATAAGTAAAACACGTCGAGACACAACACAACATTTAATATTACAAAGTCTGAATGGTACTGTAAGCAGGGTATGCAAATGAAGGCCTGTCTATCCTACTACGTGAGTGACGTGCGAGGAGAATCACTGCTTTTTCTGTATCTGCCAGTGATAACCTACCTCTGCTCCTTGCTCCAGTCAGTAGAACATACACGTTCACAGAAGATTTACTTATATTGTAGAGACATGGGACCATCTACACCAGTTCTTCCCAACTTTTGACTTCTGTGGACCCCCACTTTATCATTCCTGGAACCCGGTACCCCACCTGAAACATTATTGGAATCCGGGGACCCCCCACTGAGCCATTACTGAAAGCTAGGGACCTAATCTGTTAATATTATTTAATTTTCTAAGCAGTCATGGACCCCCTAAGGAGGCTTCGCTGACCCCTAGGGGTCGCCCGGACCACAGATTGGGAACCACTGATCTACATAATGTGCAAGGCAGCCGCTTGGGCACTACACATTCTTTCTGTAAGCATTAGCTCTGGTTACCAGATCCAGGTAGATATGCTTGTTAAACTGCAGGACTACAGAATCTCTTCACATGATTCATGTTGTTTGTTGCTAACCTCTGATTCATTTCCTGTATTGTCATTTTCTCAAATTTTTTAAAAGGAGAAGTTGAATGTAAGAGCAGAAATATGTTATGAAGCTGTGTTTGTAACATCTATACTCTTATTAATACAAGAAATCTCAATCACTGTGTATTTAGTTCCCACTACTGATGCCTTGTGAGATAATAATGTATTGGTGGCTGTAACTAAAATTGGGTGAGGTGGTCTGGGAACTTTACTTTTTGCTGGATACATGTTTGGACTTTGATGGGGCTGATTCTCAGAGCCGTTTGCACACAAGTTGAAGTGAGATGTGTGAAAGATTGCTTTGCATTCGCAAAATATGAAGTTTCCCTCAAAGTGATTTACTTGCACTCAAAATTACACCACAGTGGTTTAATTTGACATGCAATAAACTCTACTCACAGGGATGGTGAGTGACCATTCTAGAGTGAAAATGCCTTTGAAACGTGCAAGTTTGTGGGCATTCACAAACTTTCACAATGCACTTTCCCACATGATTGGAGATCTACACATATCAAGGTCAGGATATAATTACTAGGCGGAAATTTGGAGAGAACACCCCCCATATTGGAAGGGACTGGAAGGAAAGCAGTTCTTCCAAGGGGGAAAAACTATCATGTTCAGAAGAAAAAAAATCCAAATGATACTTTTTAAAATTCTAAATGTACTATTGCAATGTATGTGTGCATGCAGGCATACAGCTGTACCATCTGCACACCTGTGTCCGATTTACAAACTTCATTCTGTAATATGTCAAGCAGTACTAAAGTAGTCTTATTTACTACAAAATGCAATTCACAAACCTGTGTGGCCGTCTCAGCCCCGCCTCCCTTTTCTATACAGAGTTCTCTGCCACAAGAGGGGTTTAGGGAGTGATAAAGAGGGGTTTAGTAGGGGAAATGTGAAAACAAAACACTACCACTCAAAAGGCAGCCACTGCTATTCACAAACTGCACTTCTTAAGTAACTAAAGTTAAGAAAGTCCAAAAACAGTCCATAAATGTACTCCAGCCCCACACATGGCCACTCACAGGTACTGCAACACACTCCCATATAAAATAATGGAGACAGGGACTTAAAATGTAACACGCTATAGAATATTAGCACAGCATTATCTTGAATTCTAATAAACATTGAAATATTTGCTAAATAAGTATTCGAATTTATAATTAATTGTATACATCACTTTTAGTACATTCTAAAATTAAAAATTTAATGCAGGTGTGATTTTAAAAACACTATTCTTTAGTAATATTTTTTTAAAGAAATATGTGTTAAATAACTAGTTATTTAAAAATGTTTAAGTTAATGTGCTGTACATTTGTTTTTATTAATTTTATATTTTAAATATATAAAAGAATTTACATTAATGTTTTGATAATAAAATAGTTGTAATTTTATTTTTGAGTTCAGTACATTTAAAAAAACAATCTTATACATTACTTCAGGGCGATCTCTGCCGAGGAGGTTTAGAGATCCATCTATGTGTGAAACGTTATGAGAAGTATATTTACGTTTGTAAAGCCTTTTCTAGGAGGCTTCAGCAGGGTATGGAGACATGCAAGTCTGAAGTTCTGAGTAACTTTATACTCACAAATTGAGTAAATTTAGATTTGCAAATGGAGTAACTTTAGTCTCGCAAATGGTGAATCTCAAAAAAGAGTAAAGCTTCTCTTAGGCGTAGGAGTAGATTTACACGTGTACATTTACCTTTGGGAATAACGCCCCCTGCAAATTCACTAAAGGAGTGCAGAAGTATTCCTCGGAAATGGTGGCTGTCAAATCCAGTAATATTCAGATGCTCTGCTGTTCGTAGTACTGTCTACAACAACTAGGGCGCAGTGTTATTGGCAGGTTGTAGGATTAAGTGTTGAGGAATTCCTACAACTGTATGTAACTTATTTCTTTCATGGTCCCTGAGCAGAGGAGTAAACAGACATTCTCAAACATCCACATTCCACAGTTCCTTAGCTGAACTCCCAGAAGGTCCTTTGCTAGACATGCAGATGTTGCACACTGCCTTTGCACAGTGGCACATCCGTCTCAGTACACTGTTCACTACTAGAGGAGGTTAGGAAGTTACGAGTGCTTTTGAACTGGGTGCAGTTGCTGGCTTATGGGTCTTTGGACCAGTATTGAGCTGCTAAAGAGAACACACTAGTTAATTCCTTTTGCATCTGAGAACAGGTGATCAGTGTCTATTGTTACGCTGGATGTCTGTAAAGCACTTAAGACAGCTTTGCGGCTGCTTCAAAGCGCTGGAATGGAGGTGTTAGATGGGTAGTTTGTGAATAATGGGATCCACAGCGAATAATGAGGAGTCACAGAGAATAATAGGGAGCCACATTCAGGTGCTTGGGCGTCAGCTGGACTGAGAAGTGAGAGTCGAAAAGGCGCATCAGGGAGAGGGCCAACGATCTTGAAGCAAGGAGTGCCAGGCGGTGGACATAGCAATGGGGGGGAGGGGGCAGGGCCTGTGACATGAATTAAGGACTGTTCGGGAGCCTTATGGCGTTAGTCAAGGTCTGCATGTCTGTCTGGCCCTTGATGAGACTAGGACCAGCCAGGGAATGACGAAACATTGGTAGCCTGCTGCAGGGATACCAGGTCCAGGGGGATAGAAGAGGAGGGGGGACCACCTCTCCCACCCCGAACGAGTTTGGTTTATTTGGTATATTTTTTCTGTACAGCTGAATCGCCTTTGTTGTCTCATCAGGATTAGTGCTTAGTTTGAAGTCCAAAATTCCTGATGTTGCAAACACATTATGTAGAAACCATTTGGAACCGGTCAGCTGGAAGAAGCACCGACAATCTCAGTGCGACCTTTTGCAAAACATGTCAGTTTTAGGAGGCACATAACCCCCTCCCCCACCACCCCAAGAGCTCAGATGTGCAAGTTGTATTGTGTTTATTGAAAACAACACACTCTCCAGGCAGAGGGGTAGGGTCACCGCAAGGCTTGCATTTAATATGGTGTCCATTCCATCAGCCTCCCACTACATTGTAAATTAAGGATGTAATTCCTGCTCTTAATTCTACTCATACTCACACTCAAGGTAGTTCAGAATAGCATACAATAAGTAAAATTACAATCTAGTGGAATTTGATGCAATGGGCACATAGTAACGTTTAAAGCTGATGTGGTCAACCTCGATAAAGTGACAACAACCAGCATTCTCTTGTCATAAAGTTAGAAAGTCACAACGTCGAAAGAGCAGTGTGTGAAATGGAGGCAACCTAGTTCTAAACAATCTTTAAAATTACATCAGAGCCTCACTGAAGGGGGGCGCCTGTGTCCACGACCATAACAAATTCACATGCAATCCTACCTTCGGTGGCATTATCCTGCAAATGACAACTTATTTCAGACAAAAGGAATTGAAATGTCTACAAACCTCGCTGAAATAAGCAAACGACTACCAACCAGTCGAACTCGAAATGATAACAATTGATTCAAATCTACAATAAATGGATTTGTCCTGTGTATTAACTTACTGGTCTGCTGCAGACAAGCTGCCGCCTTTGTTTCAGTTTCACAGATACAGGACCAGGGTTGCTAAACAGTCACACACACTATGATGACAAGTTTTTGTGCAATCTGCCAAGGTGTGTCAGGCTACTCGTGGTGCATCTGACACCACAGTACACGCATGATAGATCAAGCTTGTATCAGTTTGCACGTGCCACCAGTGCAGGACCTGCTGGCAGCTGACGTGGCAACCAGTGGATAATGCACGGTCAGTTCACATGTGCAATCAGTTATATGACATCAGTGGTTAATCTCTTGTCAAGTTACATCTGCAGTCCGTTGTGAGCACTGTGTGGGGTTACATGGGCAATCAGTGCTTACTCTTGTGTCAGGTTACATGTGCATCACTAGTGAAACTGGTTTATTTGCACTGTTCACTTGCCAGTAACTCTAAGGTCAGGTTGTATGTATATTAATTGGTGATTTGGTGCTGAGTTGCATGTGCAATTGATGGTAATTGTGTTGAGTTACATGAGCAATCGGTGGTAAATCTAGTGTCGAACTCCATGTGCAAGGACTGCTGAATCTGGTGTGAGCCTGTCCTGGAATCAGGAATCAGGAATTTTACCTGTGCCATTTACTAAGAATGGCGTGTTGTTTCTTGTGCCATTTATCAGGACTAGTGTCAAGTTACTTGTGCCTTTTATCAAGACTGGTTTCAAATTACTAGTGCCATTTGTCAAAACCGGTTTGAGGTTAATTGTGCCATTTATCAAGACTGGTTTCAAGTTACTTGTGCCATTTACCAATAATTATCTCATTTTCTTGTGCTATTTATCAGGACTAGTGTCAGGTTACTTGTGCCATTTATTAGGACTGATCTCAAGTTACTTGTGCCGTTTATCAGGATTTTTTTCAAGTTACTTGTGCCATTTGTCAAAACTGGTGTCAAGTTACTTGTGCCATTTATCAGGACTAGTGTCATGTTACGTGTGCCATTTATCAAGACTGATGTCAAGATACTTGTGCCAATTATCATGACTGGTTTCAAGTTACTTCTGCCATTTATCAAGACTAGTGTCAAGTTTCTTGAGCCATTTGTCAAAACTGGTGTCATTACTTGTACCATTTATCAAGACTGGTTTCAAGTTACTTGTGCCATTTGTCAAAACTGGTGTCAAGTTACTTGTACCATTTAACAAGACTGGTTTTAAGTTACTTGTGCCAGTTATCAAGACTGGTGCCAAGTTACTTGTGCCATTTGTCAAAACTGGTGTCAAGTTACTTGTGCCATTTGTCAAGACTGCTTTCAATTTACCTATGCCTTTTATCAAGACTTGTGTTAATGCACTTTTGCTATTTATCAGGACTGGTGTAAGGTTTCTTGTGCCATTTATCAAGATTGGTGTCAGGTTACTTGTGCAATATATCAATATTTGTGTCAATCAGTTATTTATAGAGTGCAGTACTGTCACCCCTGGAGATATCTGGGCGATGGGGTGCGAGGTCTCCATCGACAAGCCATGTCTAGAGTTTCTTCATGAAGTCCGTAAGGGAAGGTGCGGTTCGGAGGGTGAGGGGTAGATCATTCCAGGCCTTAGTGGCGAGGTAGGAGAAAGAGGGGCCACTGCTGCGGCTGAGACAGATTCCGTGTGTGTGTGCGAGGGCCAGAGAGGAGGAGCGGCGGTGTCTGGTGGGCAGGTGGAAGTGTAGATGGTGGTTGATGTAGTCTGGTCCTTGATCGTTTAGGGCTTTGTAGGCGGGCTTGAGGAGCTTGGCACCTGTTCTGGACAGGAAACCAGTAGAGGTTCCTGAGGTCAGAGGTGATGCGGGTGTGTTTGGGGAGGTCCAGGATGAGTCTGGCTGTGGTGTTCTGTATGGTCTGAAGTTTCTTTAGGAGGTGGGAGGAGATGCCGGCGTAGACAGAATTTCTGTAGTCGAGGCAGCTGGTGACTAGGGTCGGGTGATGGTTTTCCTGGTGTTAGCTGTGATGCATTGCAAGATTCTGCAGAGCATGCAGAGGGTGTGGAAGCAGGAGGAGGCAACTGTGTTGATCTGCTGCTTCTTCGTCAGTTTGCTGTTGAGGAGGATGCCAAAGTTGTCCGTGTGGTCTGTGGAAGTGGGTCTGAGTTCAGCTGGCCACCTACTATGGTCCTATATGGAAGTGTTTTTTTCTAAATATCAGAACTCCTATCTTGTTGGAGTTGAGTTTGAGGCAGTTTGTTTTCATCCAATCAGCTAGGTCGGCCATGGCATTGCAGACGTTTGTTCTGGTGGTGGAAGGGTCTTCCGTGAGCGAGAGGAAGAGTTGAGTATCGTCTGCGTATGAGATGATGTCGAGTCTGTGGAATCTGACAATGTCAGCCAGGGGGGTAATGTAGGAGTTGAACAATGTGGGGCTGAAGGATGAGCATAGGGGTACGCCGCAAATTATGATCTTGGGTGAAGAGGTGAAGGGAGGTAGTTGGATGCTCTGAGTGCATCCTGTCAGGAAGGAGACGATCTATTTGAGGGTGTCGTCTTATATGCTGATGAGTCTGTTGATGAGGGTTTGGTGGGAGAAGGTTTTGAAGGCAGATGATAAGCCGAGGAGGATCAGGGCGGCAGTTTCCCCACTAACGAGCAGTGCTCTGATGTCGTCTTTGGCGGCGATGAGAGCGGTTTTGGTGCTCTGGTTACATTGGTTTGAAGTTACTTGTGCCGTTTATCAAGACTGGTGTCAAGTTATGTGTGCCATTTATCAGGACTGGTGTCAGGTTACCAGTACCATTTATCAGGACTGATGTCAAGTTACTTGTGCCATTTATCAAGACTGCTTTCAAGTTACTTGTGCCATTTATCAAGACTGGTGTCAGGTTACTTGTGGTGTTTGTTAGGTGTACAGACATCTCTTGCCCCTTTTCATGGGTAGATGTAAACCAGGATGCCACACCCGCTGCTTGAGGCCGATGTCAGTGGCAGGCATCACCTGTGTAGCAGAGGTGAGCAGGCTTGCATTTGTCCACTTCTGTGGGCAGCTTCATGTTACACTCTTGGTTGTGTTCCATTCTTATGTTTTGCAGGTGAGTTTGTACTAGGATACCGGAGTGGGTAGGGACGAAGTTTTGTAATCTCATAGACTGTCCACTGCACTGATAGGTAATTCTGACAGCTCTCCTTCTTCTTCCACAGCGGAACACTGCCTCACTGACCAGCCCAGTATGGCCGTGCCCATCATTGTTGGGGTGATCTTGGCCGTGCTCATCATTATCGTAGTGGTGGCGTACCTCATCGGACGAAGCAGATCCCACAGTGGGTATCAATCTATCTAACATCTGCCCTTCCAAAGGATCCACCACATGGGAGAGACACCTCCCCTCTTGTTTGAAAAATATAATTTCACTATCAGGGATGAAACAAGCGGATAAGCCACAATTACTTACCCTTCTATCCAACTGTTGCTAAAGAAACACTTGTAAGACCTTTTTTTTCATAATTTTGTGGCCTGGACCAAAGAGGGTTAGACATCCCACCTGCTGTATTTTTAATAACAGCATACGTCCAAGGGATGAGTGATATTTACATTTTTTCTGTGGAGTTTTTTGAAGTTTACGAGGTTCGCATTCCTGAAGACTTCCAGGTTTTGTAAACTTCAGAATCTGAGAAGAATTTTCTCACAAAAATATCTTTGGCAGATAATTACTTTTTCCATCTGATGTGACCGCCGAGAAGCCAGCAAACGTTTGAAGAAAGAGGAAAAACTTTTCAACTTCACACATCTCTCATATGTGCATGATGAGAATGCACTGTTGGCCCTTCGACTCTCATATTTACTTCCACTGCTGAGCAAGTCATGATTGCACATAGCAAACTTCTGGAAGTGGGTTGGTAACATTGTGATGCATTGGACAAAAACTTTGTAAAGAGAGACATTGTAACTAGGCTTGGGAGTAATGTTCATTATTCCAACATTTTCTCACGTAATCTCGAAAATTTCTTGTTGTGCTTGTTAAGCAAAATTCCTGTAATTATGCCATTATGCCACATGTTGGCAAATGTTTAGCACTGGAGCCGGAAAACAACCACAATGTGTGCTGGTGTTCACCGCAATTGTGTTTTTTTGTGTTATATATGTTTTAGCTCGAGTCTTTGTGTCCAAGATAAACATGAGGACGCATTTTTCGCTACTGATTTTGCATTTCACATCATTTTTGCAAAATTTCATACAATTACACAAAAGCAAATTGTGATATTTTTCACACCTTTTTAACACATAATGCAATGATTATATACCAATAAAGTGACTGAACCTACCGACAGATACACTTAGGAAGCATGTGCTTCTGAAGCCACGCAAAACTGGGGAAATATTGCCTACCTAGCAGGCAAAATTGTGCCTACATTTTCTAACATTTTTGTAAAACGATGAAATTGTTATTACATTTGCATCAGAAAAATCTGAAATAACAGCTTTTGTTGTGAAATAAAGTCTGGAGTGGAAGGGAAAAAGTGCTCTATTTAGATTTTCCCTTTTTAACCTTAGACTTCTTAAATTTATTCTTCATCAGAATAAAGACGGTTAATGATTATCCGCTAAAACTGTATTTGCCAAGTTTTTTTCTCGATACATTTACATTTAGTCAGAAAACTACACTGGGATGAATGTGTGGCACTGGATTAATTAAGTACAACATTTTAAAATCCTCCAAAGTGTAATGATGAAATCAACAATATTTTGCTGAACGAAATTAAACTGTACACATCTTATTTATTAACCTTTTCTTTATTTCTGTCTTGGAATAGATATCAGTAAATTGCTTTTATTTTAGAAGGCAGTTGCATCTAGTCTAGAGAAAAGATACCCACCATAATCTCAAACACATCTTTATAGGTTTGAGTCCAACTATGTACCGCACGTCCCAATACGTACCGCACGTGGTGGAGTGGGTGTAATGCCCCAGTCCCCCACAAGACTGCTCCACCTTTGAAGGTTTAAGCACACTACTCAGGGCATGAAGAGCCCTGGGACCACTATGCCAGAGGGTGAAAAGCAGAGGACGGTTAATCGAGGATATAATCATTCTATAAAAGATTATGGGAAAGAACGTAAATGTTGGAGTAAGTCCCAAGGGCAATACCCACCGAAGGTTTTGGTGGTGGACTCTACAAAGAAGGGAAGACAGGGAGTGCATTGCCTCAACGGATGTTATTTGCTATTGGTGACGTCCTTTCAGACTTAGGTGCATGTCTAGTGGTAGGGAAGGAAAAAAGAGGGCGTGCAATCAGGGGGTTGCGAGATAGAAAAGTAATCTGGTAAAAAGGATCTGACCGGTCGAACCCCTCATTGCAAAGAATTTCATGGGATATACGCAGATGCATCAAAAGTCAGCACAGCCAGTTAATAAAAATAAGAACTCTACGGGCGCATCAGGTTTGGCATTCGTCCGTAACCTCATTCTTTGGACTAACATGTTTTGTTGCCTATGATGTTCATTGTGCCTCATCCTGCACTTCATGCTGCCAAACCCCACAGTCACACCGAGACCGAGACAATGTAACCAATACTATAGCATCCTCAGAACACATACACCCAACTCTCTACACATCCCAGTACTACACACTCTCAAACTGCAGAACACACATCCCAAATCATGCTCATTATTGCTCACTTCGCAGTACTCCATAAACCAGACATCGCAAACCTCATCATCTACCACAAGCTTGACACCTTCATCATTAAAGAAATGTGGTTCACCCGTACATCCTCAAGCATCCTAAACATCCTTTCTCCCGCAGGCTGCAGAACCCATCAAGTGGACCATGCACATAAGACATGAGGAGGCCTCGTTAGCATCTATAAGTCCTCCTCGTACTGCAGCCCAGGTAAGCAAGTAACACAACTCCATAGAGCAGCTGACGAACCATTTTCCAGTCTTTGTAACTTAGACTACCACCTTCCATCTCATCTCCATGCCTCCCTGGCAGATCAAAGACTCATTGGGGAATTCTCAGATCTCCTTGCAACCTTGTACATCCCACATACCACCACAACCCCCTTAGGTGACTTCAACCTCCCTGACAGCACAACTCAAACAAAAAAAAAGAGACACCCCCCTCAGCCTTACTGACACACTCAGCTTGGTAACGCATGCCACCCAGCCTGGATAACTTCTGAATGAGACTACCTAACTGAGTACTGCAGGGTATCAAATTATTTGTGTCATTAGTGCAACTTGATGGTCGTCAATATTTATGTCACTTTTAAAGTTAAACAACTTTTAGAAAGTTGCCACTCTATGACCCAGCTAGTCCAGTGGCCTCACAAAGCCCATGGCACACAGACAGCTTTCTGTCCACCTGGGGAGACATATAAATGACTCCCAGGCTTAGGAACAAAGGCAGTTGCCACAGAGCGAGATGTTAACTCCTCTCCCAGAAAGGCTACTCGGGGTGTTATCCCAAAAGGTGTGCTTCAAAGGGGAAGCAGCCTTTGAAAGAGCAAATTGTGATAACACTCCCAAGCAGGCTTCCTTTTATTCATGTATACAAGTTGGAGACAGGGTCAGAAAAGGGAAACCTGTTCAAAAACTAATTTCCCCTGGGCATGTAGCCCTCAGGTAGCCACACCTCTGGGGTGGGCTACCAAGATCCTCACAGTTGAGGGAAGGGCCTGACATCTTGAGAGAGCCAAGAATGTTGCACTCTGGGATATCCAAATGCCGCACATCACTGGAACCTTGTCACCAAAGAGGAGGGGACGTACTAGCCCATTGGCTAGTGACTGCATTGTCCCCTCTGTGTACTTTCCTGGGATAAAAAGTGCACCCCTGACACCCTGGACCTCAGTGTACCTTGGATTTGGAGAAAGGATGGAAGGAGGACTATCCTGCTGGCGTTGAAATTGTACAAAGAAAATCTGCACTGTTGCAAGGACTGCACCTGCACTGTCAGAAATATATAGGACTCAATGCATACCAACCGCAACCTATAGAGGTGGGGTTTGGGGGTAGGCCAATGCCTCTTCTTTACAAATGGAAGAGAATCGCTTCCGCTGGTGTTGTCTTTCTCTCCTTCATTGTCCTTCACATTTTTTTTGTCATGAAGAACTTGGACTACCTTACTTAGAGGATCTTATTAAACTCACACCCTTTAACTCCTAACCATTTCTTCATTTAAGATTGCTTAGCCTGTGGTCAAGGATTAAAGATTCCTTGGCTACATATGTCAGTGTTTGGAAATCCCAACTTCTATATGTAAGAAAGACAAAATATTGGCTAAATGTGTTTTTTTTAAGGGTACAGAAGTTTTGTCTGGGAAGGCTATGAACTGAAGAAAACCATCAGCAAGATAAAATGTTACTGTTTTTGGTTCCAGGTCACAGGGAAAAGGTTATACTATTTAGATTTAGATCCAGAACTATTTGTAGTTTATTCTGTTTCCCTCTCGGGCAGTAAACTAATTCTAGTATTTGTACCCAGACAGTGTTTCTTTTCAGTCACTTTTACACTTTATTTTCCTTTGTAAATGTTTATGAACTTTTACTAGGCAGTTAACTACCTTTACTAAGGAACTATAATATTAAAAACTGTAGAGTTACACAGTATATATATATATATATTTTTTACAAATGCTAAACAATGATATTCTTTGCTTTATGGTTGGATCTTTCGTAAAACCTATTGAATGTTGCAGAAACTTTTTAAAGTGTATTTGTATGTTTTAAATTTTTAAAAAAAAACTTTTTGTACTTTTGACTATTGTCTCTGACAGTAAAAAAAAATAGTTTCTTTTTAAGTGAAGTCGATCAGGTAATACTTGTTTTCGGCCAGCTCCCAGACGCGACAGCTCTCCACGAGTCAGATGATTGATATGTGCCATGGTGTTCCTGCCTACCTCGTGCACAGGGTGACTCTTTTCTTTGCTCCTGGTCACATGATGTAATATGCACACAGGAAACATTTACACTGAGTCACAATCTTCCTTTTTTTAACTGCCAGCACCACAGACCTCAGATTTCCCAGTATGTGCTGTGCTTAGTTTACAAATAAATACATACATTAAAAACCATAAATGCCCAAAATGTTCCTTAGGGGCCTCTGCCCTCTTCGACCACTAGGACCACCCATCCCTATACTGGTGCCACACATTTCCATACTGAAACCGCCTACTTCCACACAATGGATTCTGCCTACTACATGCATGGACCTGACCCCCCTCCCTCCCACCCTCACCCTTAGCCTTCAGTGCTCTCACTATCCCTGTGGAAAGTTGTTCAGTTTGGAGGAGAGTCCAGGGGGTGGGGATTGGGGGTGTGTGTGTGGCTTGCGTGGCACCCTTCTATAGAGCCTTGTATTTTCATTTCTGTTCCTTTATTTGGGGGCAGGGTCCAAGCATTGATTGAGCCACCCTAATCAGTATCCATCCACTGCTTCTTTTATTGATTGAGGTAGTATTTTGTTCTTTTTAACTTTCAGTGCCATACAAACAGAAGGTGTGTAACTGGCAAAAACGTGCCCAGCAGGACAAACAAAACTGCAAAGATTTATTTTATATCGTTACCTTTTTTTTATTTTGCCAGGTCTTCTTTTCTCACTTTGCACTCATGTTTTCTTATGTTTTTGCTCGTGGGCGCTGTTCTCTAAACAGGAAGATTATCTTGTTCCAAATATTTCAAAGCAACATTTTTTCTTTCTTACGTGTCATTTTTTAAATGATTCTTTAACAAATAATTATGCAGTACACCCCAATCCACCCCACTCTAATCCAGTTCACCCCACCTCACCCCACTGCAATCTTCCCACTCAATCCAGTCCACCCTAGACCAATCCAATCCACCTCACTGGAATCCACCCCACTCATCTCAATCCAGTCCACTTCAATCTGCCTCACTGCAATCCTCCCTATCCACCCCACCCTACTCCAATCCTCCCACCCCACCCCACTCCAAAATACTCTGCTCCAGTGCAGTCCTCACAACCCACCCCATTCCAATCCTCACAACCTGCCCCCTCTAATCCAAAACACTCTGTACCACTCCAATCTGTCCTACTCCAATCCAAAACAGTCTGCCCCAAAATACAGTCGTTTGCAGTCTCTTAAGCTGTGACATCTTGTGCATTCTCCTGGAGTTTTACATCCCCTGCATTCTGCAAGGCTTGCACATCTGCATGCTTAGGCTTTTACATTCTCCACACTCTCCCACCTGTTCACATACAGTGATCTCCCTTAAACTGTCACATACTCTGCGCTTTCCTACGCTGTCTCTCACTGTGTAGAACTCTCTCAGGCTTTCACATCCTCTACTAACGTATCCTTTCACACTCTGCACTCTCTCTCACAGCACTCTTTTATCCTTTTTCATCTCTTCCTTATGCAGTCACATTCTCTACACTCTGGCGTTCACTCACTGTGCACTCCCTCAGGCTTTCACCTGCATTGCACTCGCTTAAACAGTTTCAGCATGTGAGCTGTCACCTCCTGTTCACTCTCTTAGGATTTCAAATCCTCCACTCACTCCCAAGCCTTCCTGTGCTCTCCACTACCCTCAGCGGTTACGTACTGCGCACTCTCTTAGACTGTTTTCTCATCTGTCTCTTATGCTGCCACACCTTCTGCACCTTCTTCACACACTCTGCACTCTTTCAGGCTTTCCTAATACTCTGCACCTTTTTCAAGTGGCGCTCTGACTCCTGCGATTTCCCCACCTGTGTTTTTTGAGTAAGTCACTTCTTTTGCACCTTAGCTCTCTGAGCCTGTTACTCTCACTGCAGCTGCACTCTCTTGCACTTTTATCTTCTTCTCACCAGCTCTCTCTTTCACATGGTCAATCCTCTGTTTCTGCGCTCGTACGCGGTCGCATGTTCTTCACCTGTGTTGTTTTGGTCTGTGATATTGTCTCCTCCTGCACTCTCTCTGACACATATATCTGTCACATGCTTGGTCACTGCACTTTCTCACTGCACTTTCTCACTCAGTCACTCTTTTAAACTTTCACACCCTCTGTCACTGCACTCTCCACTGCAACTTCCTTTACTCCTGCATGTTTTGCCCCCTCCTCTGTCCTTGGGTTTGTAAGGAGTTACTTCCTCTGTGCCTGCAATGTTTGCTGTCGTGTCCTCTGCCCCTTGCTCACATGGGCGGTCACGCCGTCTTCCCATGATCTCTGTTAAACTTTCACTTCCTCTGCCCCTACATCCCTTTTCGCTGTCACTACCAGGCTAGGTCTAGGCTTTGGCTTGAGGCCACATCATGTGAGTCTCTTTCCTGATACAGATATCAACACCCTTTTCTCATGATAAAAATATATCATAATCAGTGGAGTCACCAGGGTGGGGCAACAGGGGACCGTGGGTCAGCTCTATTCCTCTTGGCCCCCATCTTTTGGGCAAAACAAAGAACAGTTTAGAAGAAAAACTGAAAGCAGACTCCAGCTGTTTATCTGAGGCTGGAGAAGGAGGTAGTGCTGTAGGGCAAGAAACAGAAAAAAGATGTAACACTTAACATTATAGTTACTTTGTGTGGCCTCATAGATATGGGCCTGACTTGTACATATGCCACTTAGTGTTAGAAATGTTGTTAACAATTTTCACATAATTTGCATGACAGTAAATTAACAAAGGTACTCACATAATAATGTTGCCTGTCATACTATATAACATAGACTTGTGATACCTTCAGTGCAATTCCCTAAGAGCGACGTGTATCCCCAGACATGGGTCCCATGCTCACTGTGCCCTTGGAACCATAGCTACACCCGACTGAAAGCAGCTGTGGGTTGCTTGTGTTCCAGGTCAGGGAGGGCCTGGTTTAGTAGTTTGGACTGGACTGTTCCTATTGGAGCAGTGTCAATACTGATTTGCATATATCCTGGTCCAATCCGAGGTGGCTCGGTGTTTAAAATAATGATGGACTGGGATGCAGTCTGAGTAAATATGAGTGATTTAGGTTAATTCTAGCATTCCACCTGTCACTTTTTTGTATATTTCAAAGGGACACTCTTAGGTCCAATGGGTACACCGAGGCATGGGTCCCCTACTCACTGTGCCTCTAGAACTAAGCTACATCTCACAGAAAAGCCCCAATCAGGGTGAAACCGGTCCTGGGTTGCTTGCATTCTGGTTCAAGGGGGACCTGGCCTGGCAGCTCTATTGGCAAAGAGTCACACCTGATTTGTATGTGTTTGGGTCCAAACTGCGGCAGCACAGTGCGCAAAATAATGACATCTCAAGTGATTAGCAGTGGCTGAGGTTAATTAAAAATTTACATTCATCTCTTTTTGTAAACTTCAATAAAGCAAACTTGAGCAATATAACTAAAGTACATTTCATTATCAATAAAATCAAAATATTGTCTGAGATATCAGGTGTAAAACCCGTTCTGACCACCCAGTTAAGCATAGATTGTGTTTTAAAATTCCATAATATTGTCTAACAACTGTTGTTTACTGGGTTGAACGCACAAAGCTCTATATAAAAAACATTTAGGTATATTACTAAAGTAAATTTGAAAACCTTGATCAAACTGTATCAGATATGTTGAATTTAGAATATGTTTTTTGTGAAACATTCTGCATTAGCACAGTTTTTAAAACTTATTCCAAAATGGACCACCACAGCACCCTTCACCCCCTCCCACCAGAGACCAGTCAGGATTCTACCCCAAATCACTGAAGGCATCTCCCCACTAATTCCAAGGGACATAAACGAAATGCTAAAATTCAAGGTCACTGGTAAATGTATGTAGTTCGAAAATACAGAGATTAAAAAAAATGCATACGGAAATTGTATAAAACCCAGCATTAATAAGTATCCACCACACGAGCCACCTTACAACTCGTGAAATAATAGAGCTGGAAATTCAGATACCATAAAGCAGTAAAATTCCAGATATTGACTAAATATACATGCTTTTTCATAAAATGTCTTCAAAGTGTTTAACGTGGTAATACATATTTTACAATTCTTGCATGGGCACTTAGGAACTGTAGTGCATTTTAAGAATTTATCATTCTTTCATAAGCAGTTTTACTGGTTCAGTGCAGATGTTAATTACCGTAATAATGTGGCAAACTGTTTTTTTTAAATTTCTTTACATTTATAAGTAACAAGAATAAAGTTATCCATTAGATTAAATAAAACCTTTATGGCACAGTAACAATTTCTTCTCCTTAGTTGTCTGCAAAGCACATCAATGTTTCATTATATTAATTTCTACTTTTATGTCCCCGTGACATAAAGATAGTTACTTTGGTGCCCGCGTTTAACTTGCGCAGTGTGCAATAATGCTTAAATGTACTCTCCAAACTCCCCTAAGTATGCTTCCCTGGATTGCATGCTCGTGGTATCTTCATTGACCCCTCAGTAAATACAAATATAAAAAAAGAAAATCCAGAGACCCATATGATCTCTCCTGTCACTTTGAAGGCCCTCAACCCCTAAAAAGAGGATGATGGAAAAAAATACCTTTACATTTTGTTTGCTCTGTTGGAGGTATTTCAGGGTTCTGTATTTTTTGTAGGAGTCCGTGATAAAACATCAGCAAAGGAGGTCAGTTTGAAAGAAGAGTAGGCATTTCACACAAGGTCAGGGAGCCATGTTTGAGGACAAGTAGACTGGGCTGGTAGTTCTTGGCTTGGAGGGACTACTTTCTGTGGAGGCGGGATAACGGAATGAAAACGTTATTTGGTTAATCGTATGGATAAGCCATGCTAAGTCTGCTGGGGTTACTAAAGCCTACAACGGTGTGTGTTCCTTCTGGCTTGGGGTTGAGTAGTGTGAGTCCTCAGCCTGCGGTGTGCTGTCACGGAAGGTTGTCAGGTGGCGGAAGTCGCTTTTACGCTGTACTAGGGTAGTGACAGGGGGCCGCTGAATTCTCCATTACTCTCTGACGACAGCGAGGTGGACGTGGTAAGTGAGTGGTGCCTTCAGGGGGCAATGCGTCTTGATACCCTCACACATGATTTGCCGCGCTTTATACATCCTGATTGATGTGTGTCGTGGGCACTGTTGCTTCGTAAGGAAAATGTGAGACCTCGAGGCTTGGAACCATTCTGCTGTTGTTTCTCATCAGCAAAATAAGGAAGTTAAGATGCAAGGGACGCTCGTGATGATGTGTCATGCTTCAGTCAGTCGACGTCTGTATGTGTGATGTGTGCAGTTTGTGTGTGAGCATTTGTTTTACAAAAGCATCATCTGTGTCAGAGGGGCCTTTGCTGATGAGTTAGTGTAGAACATTTACTTTATCACATTATAAGGGGGCTTAGCGTCTGGAGCGGGAGCACGCACTTAATGGATGTCACTGGCTGAGACAGACAGAGAGAGCGAGAATGAGGAAGAATGTCCATGTGTGGGTACAAAAAAGTGCCTTGTCATGTGACTGAGTGCAGCTGGCCAAGTGCCTGAAATATCAGATGTTGTGAGTGGCTGCTTCTGCAGTGAGAAAAGGAGACAGAAAATTGGAGTACCCTATAAGATTGGAATGCGATGCTGATCCGCCGAATGAAATAACTTCAGTTTAGTGTCTGTTGCTCCTGTGTTTAAATTGCCACCACAACAATATCTGTGTGTGGTGTCCTGTGGCAGCTAAGATTAGGAATGAAGATAATGTAGCCTTATATCCTGCCGTAGCCAGCTATACCGGCCATTAAAGGCCCGCTCCAGCGTTAAAGTTCTGAGCCGAAAAGGCTATTAAAATATTTCGTCCCAAGAGGGTAGAATTTTCCAAATAATAAATCAACTCACGGACACCGAGGGGGTTGAAATCCCCTTTGTTCACAGCAACAGCTGTGACCGAAAAACATGGAATGTTGGAGCTCCAGGCTGTTCCGGCCATCAGAAGCCCGGAGCACTCCATGGTCTTCAATGGAGCTCCCAAAATTCCAGTGTTCTAATGGTAAGCAGAAAAAAAAGCCTCCTACAGGAACCGAATGGTGAATATAGACAGACCAAAGTTTAAGAGAAGATCCAAGAGAAGTTCCTGGCATTGAACACAAAACAATCACGAACCAAGATGGAAGCAAGTGGAAGAACAACGCAATGAAAACCAAGGGATAAAAATCTGTTGATAGGCATCCTTGACTTAGAATCCTTTTCCTATAGGATTTAACAGGAATTTACGTCACAGAAAAAAAGGTCTTACTTCATCTTCAGCTGAGATCTTCTCACAACAATCCTGTAGACTGACCACTTTCTTGAAAAGCTGATGTTATAAGGCGCACCCAATCCCTCTTCCCGGAAATCATGGTGTTGACTTGGAAACAGAGTAGATATCCAACTTTGACCCCCTTTTTCCCACACTGAATGCTGCGAACCTGCTGCTGCCATTCGCACCCTGATCTCCGAAGATCTCGCGGAATGCTCCTAATGGCGGTCCCGAGCCTGTGTACAACAGGGTGGTTCTGGCCCATTGGGTGTTCATCCATGCACTGAGAGTCGGGTCTCGGACCATGACACCTGGCTGGCAACCCGGGCTTTGCTTCTCCCTCTTCAGCCCATGCAGCTCCTCTGATAAGCTCCCAGCTCTCTTCACTGCAAGAACGCACGGTGTGCAGTCTGCAGTCAGCCCATCATCCCGGGCAAGCATCCAAAGAACATTCAAAGAGAGGTCTGCTCTCAGCACAGCCTCCATTGCTTCACACTACCAAGTTAATTATGACTTGTGGTTATTATTAATCAGCTACAACATGGACCACCCACTCCCCAGGCCAACCCCACAACCTTCTGCAATCACCAGCCAGGAAACAGGGAAGCAAAGAGTAGAGAAACTGGTCCCCTATTGCTCCAAGCACAACTCACTCTATTTTATGATACATTTGATACACTAGCTTGTGGGCTGCCTCAAAGAACTTGGACGTTCTGCAGTGGCAGGAGCAAGCAGGAACAGCTTCAAGGTGTGCACATACATAAGGTGGTCGGTGGTCCAGGGGAGAGATGCACTGGTGATCTACTCCTGCACACACCTCCAGGATCTGAAATCACTCATGTTGCACAGATACCTCCAAGTGTTGTCCCATGAAGCTTATCCTGATGCTTGCACCGAGTCTAAATGCTGATCTAGAATATCTCCATTGTATTCCCAATGTCTATACGAAGTGACCAACTTCCATTCTCCAGCATGTTGCATCTGTCAGTGCTCCTATCTTATGTAAAGGGGTCTGATACCCCTGGAAATCTGATACATGCTATATTAAACACCAGCGATGGATGGATGATGGATGGATGGACGGATGGATGGATAGATTGCTTTTCCTGGTGGATTAACAGCTCCTGCTTCTTTTGCTTTCTTACAGGTCCTGCTTCCCTTACTTTTATATTTGGTCTCTAACTTTGTAATTGCCAAAGTCTTGATTTCACTTTCCCCAATAGCATAATTTCATATATTTAGTACTGTTGTGTCTTTCTGCACTTTTTTATACTCTTGATCCTTCTACTCTTCCCTCCTTTCTATAGATATTTCGACTTCTCTTATTTTTTCTGGTCTCTTTTTGTATCTTTTTGGCCGCTCATTTTCCGAGTCCTGAGAAGTGTTGGTGTCCTGTTACATTATTAAATTCTGATGACGTGACCTATTTTTTTCCCTCTGCAGTTTTATATAGCTCGCCCCCGAGGTACTGGAAGCTTTACACGAGCACCAGTTATATTACACAAGGCCACATTCATTTTTTAGGCAGTATTAAGTGATCTGCCGAGAATCACAGGATGATGAGACGACGCCGGGACTTAAGCCTGGTTTCCCAGCTCCAAAGTCGGCAGCTCCGGCCTCAAAGCCGCACTCTCTCCTTGTAGCTAAGTTGGATTCATGACTCTGGGCACCGAAGCCTTCCTCCCCTTCATTCTCCTTGCTTCCCTTTATTTTTCTCTGCTTATGTTTCCCTTCCACTCATCCCCTTTGTCTATCATGCCTGTTTTCTTCCCTTTCCTAAGCAGGACCATTTTTACCTCAGTTGATTTACAAACAAACCATGGGGCTTTATGGCCTTTCTGATACTCTCCTGCCATCTCGTGGTTTTTTAAAGAATTGCAATACAACCTTTCACGAAATCAATTTTGCATTCTGTTAGACTAGAGCAAAGGTTCTTCCTTCAAGATCAAGGGCCAGATGTACAAAGCCATTTTGCAGTCCAAACGGCGACCTTTGCTTTTTGCGACGGCAAAATGGCCTTGTAGGATGTACCATCCCTATTTTGTGAGTTCGATAACCAGTTACCGACTCGCAAAATAGGGATTGAGACTCACAATTAGAAAGGGGTGTCCAAGGGAGTCCCTTCCTAATTGCGATTCGCAGGCTGATGTATGATTGCTTTCTGGCCCTGAATGCGGTCGCAAAACAATCGCAATTACCACCAATTTCAAATTCGTGATAAACCATTTTCAAATGGGAAGGGGTACCCAAGGGTCCCCTTCCCGCTTGTGAATGGGGGCCAACATTTTTTCAGAGCAGGCAGGGGTCCCTGGGATCACTGCCTACTCTGAAAAAATGAAACTGAAACATTTCCCTTTCATTTTTTAAATGCATCCTGTTTTCCTTTAAGGAAAACAGGATGCATTTTATTTTAAAAAACTACTTTATCTCAACAGCTGTCACAGACATGGTGGTCTGCTGACCCCAGCAGGGCACCATCTCAAATGGGTTGCACATTGTGACCTACTTCATGAATATTATTGAGGCAGACCCCTTGCGACCCATTTGAGGATCGCTAACAGTGTCTCAGACACTGTTGTAAATTTTCTTTTGCTACTTGCAAAAAATCGCACTTTGCGAGTCGCAAAAAATGGACGTACATCTGGCCCCAAGAGACACTTCTTTGCTCCAACTGTTTGTGGTTTCTCAAAAACATCGATTTATACGGTACGCCCACATTAGGGTGTTTACCTTTTCTCTTGTCATCATGGACACCCTTTCCATACGTGAATTTTAGTGTGCTAGCATAATACATTCTGGATGCTATAGGCATGATGTGCTTTAGTTGATCTATGTAGACTGAGGGCCTGATTTAGAGTTTGACGGATGGGTTACTCATTCACAAACGTGACTGAAATCCCGTCCGCTGTATTAGGGTCTCTATAGACTATAATGGAATCATAATACGGCATGCAGGATATCTATCACGCTTGTGACAGAGTAAACCCTTCCGCCAAACACTCCTGAAAGCAATTATTTGCAGGTGAAACGTTCAGGACTGGAGACAGTGTCCGTCATAACCTGGACTGAAGTAGTCACCCAACTCCACATTCTGCCTGTAAAAGCTTCACCAGACGAATCGTACTGCTGCTCCCAACAACTTCCATCCTGTACTCATATGACCTCAGTCTCCCACCTTAAAAGTGATGTAAACTGGTGCAAAGTGTTGAATATGGATTTACTTTCTGGTGAAAAGCAAAAGTAGGACTGCAGTAACAAAAAGCAGCGCTAAGTGCTACCCTCCTCTAATTTGCATCACGGAGACACCATGGGTGGTACGTGGGCGTTCCCATGCAACTACCATTGTTTATTTGACAAAAAGCTGTATATACTAAAAAAGGTAGCCAGAACTTGGTGGGGACAATATATGCCTCCTTGAGGCAATCGTTGCACTGAAGTGTTTTATTTTACAAATTTCCATACATCTTGTACTGTACAGCACAAGTACAAAGCTATAAGAGTTTTAGAATATGTCTAAGCATAGTCTTTTGTGCTGTAAGGATACCTTTCAAATACAGAACCTATGTTAAGCTATCATGCATGCACCCTTGAAGAATGGTGCACAGGAGGTTTATGTTGTGCAAGTTAGCTTAACATGCTCCAGCGCATGGGGAGAGAGCTACAGCGCCATATCCTAGTAGATATCGACCTGTTCTGATTTTTGTATTGTATTGTATTGTAATCATATTTATATAGCGCTTACTACCCCTGACGAGGCGTCAAAGCGCTTTTCGATGAGTAGCACGCTACTCCGGAACCCAACAAGAATTAGTGATGGATTAGTATAGTTTAATAATGAGTACAGTTTTAGTATTATTATGAGTTAATTTGAGCCGCAGATATGAGAGTTTGTTAGTTAGATTGACTGGAGTAATGGAGGGGTGGAGGAGAAAAGAAATCCAGAAGTGTTAATTGGGAGTATATTCTTCATTTCCTCAGCCCAAAGGCTTGGGATGAATAAAGGGAGGCGGAGGGGGAAGAGTATGTGGAAGGGTTAGGGAGAGCATAGTAGGGTGAGATGAATGCAGGAGAATTTAGTAGGGTTGTGTGGGAGGTCACAGAGGTAGAGTGAGGTTTGGTGAGTTAGATGTGGAGGTGGAGGGAAGAGCTTAGGCAGAGATATTTAGGAGATGAAAGTGGTAGAGGGGATGAGTCAGAGTGAGAATGGAGGATAGTTTGATAGAGACATGATATAAGAGTGATGAGTAGATAAGTGTGATAAGATGAGAGCAGGAATTCATAGATATCTAGTATAACAACCCAAAAACCAGGAGCCATGCAATGATCCACGAACATGCCAAGCACAGAAACAACATATACACATACATACACACATATATATATATACACACACACACACATGATTACACACACATATGCACATACAATACATAATTAGAATCATGGGTAAAAAAATACTTAGTCAGACAGGTTTAAAGAGTGTGTGTGTATTTTATTGTTATGACAGTAGCAAAACATATTTTCCAAAGAAACTATAAATAAATAGAAATATACATATAATCTGAAAAAAAATATTTATCCACATAGACATATGCAGTTCATAGTTGTTTGAAAAAAGTGGTTATGAAGGAAAGAGCCAACTCTTGAGTAGTGTTCTGAAGACAAGAAAGTTATCTGTGGCTCTTATAGTTGGGGGTAATGAATTCCATAGTTTGGCTGCTTGGACGGAGAAGGATGTACCACCTATAGTCTTTTTCTTGTATGGTGGTGTTCTAAGGCGGGGTGCCAGTCTTGAGCGGAGGGTTCTTTGTTGGATGTATTTGGTAATTTTCTTTCTGATAAAAAGCGGTCCTGTTCCATGTATAGCTTTGTGGGTGATACAAAGCAGCTTGAAAGTGCATCGTCTGGCAATGGGTAACCAGTGTAGTGCTCTCAAGGCAGGGGAGATGTGGGCTTGCAGCTTTATATGTAGTTGTAGCCTGGCTGTGGAATTCTGGATACGTTGTAATTTTTTCATAACAGATAGAGATGATCCATGGTAGAGGCTATTGGCATAACCCAGTTTGGATAGTACAAGCGAGATAGTAGCTTGCACCTTGTGTGGAAATCCGAGGTGGGGGAAGATGCGTCGTAAAGTCTTTAAGGTGATGAAGCTTGTGCGTGCTAATTTGTCTACTTGGGCATTCATAGTTAGCTTGGAATCCATGGTGATTCCTAGGTTTTTCACTTCCTTGGATAATTGAGGATGTGGTCCGAGATCGTCAGACCAGACGCACAGAGGGTCATAATTTTTCCAGTCACCACATATGAGTATTTCTGTTTTGGAGGTATTTAGTTTGAGATGGCTCCAGGTCATCCACTGATCAACGGCTCTGAGGCAACTGAAGATTTGTGAGTTTTCAATGTTTTTGGGGTCTTCTAATTTAAGTAGTATTTGTGTGTCATCTGCATAGTTGTAGCATGTGAGATGGAAATCATTGATCAGTTCTGGTAAAGATATCATGTAGATGTTGAAAAGCAAAGGTGAGATGATTGACCCTTGGGGGACCCCTGCTTTTGTGAGGTAGGGTTCGGACGAGAAGGGGGGCGAGTGGATGACATTCGATCTTTTTTGGAGATAGGAAGTAATCCAGTCGAGAGCAATCCCTTGTATGCCGGCTTCGTGGAGTCTTTGAGTTAGGGTGTCATGGTCAACCGTATCAAAGGCAGCCGAGCGGTCCAAGAGAAGTAGTGCAGCAACTCCATTTCGGTCGACTGTGTTTTTTAGATCGTCCCAGATTGCCATGAGTGCTGATTCAGTGCTTCTTCCTGGGCGGAATCCAGTTTGGAAGTCTGAAAGTATAGAATTGTCTTCAATGAATTGTGACATCTGGGCGAATGCTGCTCTTTCTATCAAGTTGCCCAGGAAAGGTCCATTTGTGATTGGTCTGTAGTTGTTGGGGTCTTGCGGGTCTAGGTTTGTTTTCTTTAATAATGGTCGTATGTATGCCTTTTTCAGGTCTTCAGGAAAAGTTCCTGAAGTTAAAGAGTTGTTGATGATTCTTCTTACAGGTGTGGCAGCAGAAGTAGATAGCAGGATGTTCTTGAAGATTTGTGGTGGGCAAGGGTCAGAAGGGCAAACAGAAGGTCTGCTTGCTTTGTCCAAATCCATAAATTCATCCTGGGATATTTGTTTGAAGGACTGTAGAGGTTGGGATGGTTTATTCTTAGAGGGTATTTTAGTAAAGGGGTTGGTGCTGATGGTTTTCTTCTGTTTTAAATAGGAGTCCAGTGTGTCTGCCTTGGTTGTGTAGTGAGTTGCCAATTTGTTTGTGAAATCTTGAGTGGTGGGATGACTTCCTTCCATGCATGTAGGTTTTCGAAAAAATTCATCGAGAATTTTATAAAATTCCCTGGTTGTAGATTGAGCATTTTGAATTCTGTCTGAGTAGTATCTTTTTTTAGCTTTTTTGATTGATGATTTGTATATCCTGTTAATTTTGTGTAGCTGCAGTTTGTCTTGACTGTTGTTTGTTTTGAGCCAGGTCCGCTGCAACTTTCTGATTTGTTGCTTTATCTTTTTAAGTTCTGTTTTTTTCCAAGGTGTTTGTTTTCTTTTGTCGTGTTTAGTTTTTCTGAGTGGTATTAGGACATCAAAAACTTCCTATTTCTTTCTCTTTCATGCAACGCTGCATTAAAAAAACACAACGCAGTGTGAAAAATTTGTAAATTGTGGCCCCTTTTTTATGTAGTGCTTCAAACCACACTTTGTAAGTGATGTAATAGGTGTTACTATTACCCAAATACATTATATTCAATGTACTGACCGTAGAAGAATGGAAGTCAGAGTTGGCCTTCAGGAATTCTGAGTTTGTGGCCTGTGAGTTCCTCATAGATCAGTAACAAGCTCTGCCTGTGCACTTTAGTCCACGTTATTGGCCTTGGTCCCACCTTGGTCCACCTTCTCTAGCTAAATTCTGCTCTATTTCTCAAAACTACTGGACTGCTATGCCTATTCTAAGCTTTCAAGGTAACTTCCTTCTAATTCTCTTGCCTCCCGCCCTGTTATAGCATCTGTCCCTATCATTCTACATTCCCCTAACTCCACCATCACTCAATATTATCTCTCTTTAGACCTTATTAAAAGGCACGTAGTGTTATCCCGGGGACGGATGCCACTCTCCCTCATCACAAGTGGGCAGGGGTTCCTGCACCAGTGACTACCAAGTGTGGAAGCAGTGGGCCAGCTTTTGTTGGGTGAAAATCTACATGGTACAATCAAGTGTGCGTCCTGACAGAAGCAGTGGACAAAAGTACAACCTATCCCCCATATAAACCACTCCATTCTTGGACCTCTTCTCCTGCCTGCCAACAGCCTCCCCAACCCACTATACCATCCCCACCCACCACCTTCCACTTCGGCTTGCAGAAGATGTCCTCTTCCATTCACCACCTGCTCAAACACAGTGAAATAGAGCCTATTATGCAGCCCAGAACTGGGATCCCCTGTGGTTCATGTTCTCATAAAACTGGGACCGCGTGTTATTCCCTATACTAAACTGGCACATTCATCATAGCTGTATTTAAGTGATGGTATACGGGCCAGAAACAATATTTCTGGTTATCTGATATTGCTGCATCTAAATCTGCCTGATTTGTGATTAGACCCTTAGACTTCTCCCTTCAGAAGTGTTCTATAGGGTCAAGTCATCTTTTTATCTTTTTGCGTTGTCTTCTTGTGGGATTACAAGTTTTCCTCTTACTCCAAATCACTCAGCACAATCTCATTGTCTTTCTTGTATGGTGTACCCCAGGTCTCTGTTATTGGGTCCCAGCATGGCAGACCTATCGGCAGTTTGTTTACTCACCGAAGACAGACCACAAATGCAGGAAACTAATGTCCTTGACACGCAATGAGTTTCCTACTCACACATGGGGACATTTGAGCACTTTCCCTGTCCAGGACCACCATAGCTCATAAGGCTGTACAGAATTGGAATAAAGGTAGCAGATATAGCTTTGGAAGAGCCACCCTGAATAGGGAGATGCTCTTCTGTGGCCTTGTCCACTAATGGTTTCCTAGCACAGAAAGGTGTGCTCCAGCGTAGCTGACTCCGCTGTTGGGAAAATTACCATCCCAGACATCTAAATGAAGCAGGAGAGGCGAGATGTAGGTGGATGATGGGGCAGCCCCTATTTTTTGGAGGTTGACCCATTACCACCCAACCCTCTAAATGAGGACCAAGGTCTATTGATTGTTATTATGGGAACAAGATGAGTAAAGGCTAAGTCTTTAATGTTCAGGTTTCTCTGAAAGTAATGTTTATGTGACCACTCAATTGTTGTCTTGCAGTGTGTGGGACAGGAACTTGATACCCAGCAGTAATCATGGAACATAAACAGAAGGTTGAAACAAGGTATTGTGAGTCATTGGAAGAGGAAGGAGTTAGGCACACAAAAAGGTAAGATTAAGTTCTTTCCTGTATCACCTTAGACCCCAGTGTACATCCCCAACTAAAGTTAAGTTGCATGTGTACCAAAATCAACTGAAACCGTAGGAGAGTTTCGTGTTTTCAACAAGCACATGGATAACATCATGCTTCTCGCAAATTTTGTAAAGCTCAAAATGTTCAGAAAAGGCTTTGCTTTTGAACCATTGTTAGTCCTGATCCGTAACTGTGATCTTAATAGTGGAATAGTTATTGAAGATGTGGTGTTTACAATTTCTGCATATGAGTATAGTTTACTACTGCACATTAATAATCCAATTGACACCGTTACAGTTAGACTTGCTATTGTAAAATTACATGCATGTGTATCTGCATATATTCTAAATGTTAACTAATTTCACTTTTTCCCACTGAATGTTCATTCGAGCACTGATTTGATTAAAAACAAGTGTTTTTTGGTGTAATCCTACCGTAAAGTGCCATAAATTGCATATATATAATAAAGGAAGAAGGTGCGCTTTCAACTCACCTTGATCCCCATTTTTTTAATGATTTTTTTTTAAAGAATTCTACTCTCACATGTCTGGGTATCCTCTTTTCTAATTCCATAAAAAAGACAATTGAACTAAAATGTAATTCAATCCTACTAATAAAAAATAATCAATAGGTGAGTTTCACAATTTTTAAATTGGTGGGGTAGAATTAAAGCGATTTAAGACGATAATATTTCCCAAAACATTATATTTGTTCTCAGTGCTACCAGTACACATTAATTGTATAGTCTCTAACAAAATAATAGTTCAATTTCCATTCCATTTGGAACAATAATCTGCCTAAATTACCTTACCTTGATCTTAAATTGCGTAAAGTTCCGTTAAGCTTACCAGATTTTCATAAATATCAATTGACTTTTTTAATCAGACAATGATAATTTTGGTGCCAACCTAACCCTTCTAATTCCCTTAAATTAATTGTATTTAGACAACATTTTGTAAAACGGTTTACATTGTCTGCTGTTCTGTCTATGAATAACCCCAAAAATACCATTGCCCCTTATTAGAGCTACGAAAACAGTCCTGTTAGAATTTGACTCTCTATTACCAACAAATATTTATTTAAAAAAAACTCTCTTTGGTATAATCCACATTCAAAATGTAGTGATAATTTTATGTTTTGAAAACGCTTATAGGAAATATTTTCTTTTTGCAAGACATTTCAAGGTAACATGTTTTAACCTTTACTGAACTACAAAAGAAATTAAATTTAAATCAATCAAGGTATACAATTTAACAGGACATGATGCTTCTAAAATGAATACAAAATGTATTTCTGTAAACATATGGATTATTCATGCGTTTTTCAAATAATGAATTCAGCTTAACGTTTTCTTTTAATCAATGGGGAAAAATATGGCTTTGTACTATTTCTGATTGGCTCTTTATTTTTCTATATCATACAAAGGTGTTTATTTTACAAAACTGCTTAGGAACTCCTTGTAAATCTTTGTAAAACTAAATTAATTGATTCTTCAATCTGCTGGTATAGTAAAGCTAAAGAGTGGCCTTTCACACATTTGTTGTTTGAATACACTCCTACAGTGCAGACAAATCCTATACTTTTTTTTTGTAAATCAAATGCTTTGTCATCTGGGTTAAGCCCATTACAATGAAATGATCTGATTTCTATATATTTTCGGTTGTCAAATCTATTACTTGCAATTGGAAAAATGGCAGGTTGTTATTGGAGTTCATACATGGTCATTTGGACTACCTTTATGAGAAAAAGGTGCTAAACTGTCTCATGTTTGCAATCCTAATTTTCATAAAGCAACTATTCATTTTTGAACCTTTAGATGACAACATTACAAAGCTACTAGTAAAGAAGATTTAATTTTACTCATTGAGTAAAATTATCATAGCAACTCATCCCTCTAATTTTAGTTTAACTTACGTCAATTCTCATATCAGTAGTTCAAAGTATATAGTAATCTTTATTTTGTTAAGCAATTCTTCACTATTACCTGGTCAAGTTTTATGTATTTGTTGTCTGTGCACTCTTATATGTCAGAATAAATTATAAAATATTTTGAACAATAGAAATTATCGAAACACTACTCCAGCTGTTCAAGGCAGAGGCGCCCAGCAAGCTCAAGCAATAAAAAGAACAGCCATATGGAATGCAGACAGGTTCATCAACCATTGAGTAAAAGGATCCAATCAGTACAAATCATCCAGCTGAGGTGCGAAATGGAACTTATGGTACGTAAACCAAACTTTGTTTGGATCGAAAATCACAATGAACCAGGCTCCCACTGCTATGTGCACCTTGGCTCACTATACGCGGCACTGCAGCAACTGCTTCCCTGCCGCAGGCACTGTACTTCAGAGTAAACCATCTGCTGTGGTGCATTACTCTCGGCAATGCACTGTTGGCATTGATGGAGTGCAAGTGAAGCACGACAGGGCACGCGCTAGCACGCAAACATCAGCGGACATCAGCACAGCCAGTGGTTGCCGGGGTATAAACACACTGTTTTTATCCGTTCATCGACACTTAATCGGAGGATCAACGAGAGTGGAAACGGATCCTGACTGATGAACGTGTAGTGCGGCTTTTGCAAGCAAGTGCAAAGTGCTGTTTCAACTACAAAAGAGCAGGAAAATAGACTAAAAATGGCTACTAAAATAAAGTATACCATCTCTGGCTAATAGTTTATTAATGTAGCTGCATTTCAAAATATTGTAGCTATTAGGTTTTAAACCTGAGCCACATATGTACTGTGGTCAATTTCACCCAATTTTATTAGTCAAGACTCTTCTTGAGACTATCTTTAAATTGTGCCACAAAAGTGTCCCTAATGATTTTGACCAATTTTTCCTATAGCTTGATTTTGTCTTCGATTATTTCACATTCTAAGCCAGTGATGTCAGGCACAGCGAAATTGAACTTACTGCTCACTGCTCTTAAACCTTTGTCTAGAATCTCCGTTAGCTTACCTAACCACTCACTGTGTTCTTTCCCGTCTCTTCCTGTCACCAGAAAACAAACACTTCTTGGCATATTACCAACCAACTCCACCAGAAGCCATTGGGAAATTGCAGCAGCTGATGTCAAACTGAATGGCATACAAACGAACTGTAAGCAACCAAATGGCACAATGACAGAATCAATTGTCTGTCTACTGTCAGGATGTACATCTATATGGTGATATACAGAAGAAAGATAAAGTGTGGAAAACCATTTCATATTTCTGGTCAAAGAGAGCATTTCTTCAGTTTAATACAAGAGGAATTTGTAGAACACTAAGTTGTTATTTAAAAACCGAAGGTCTACACAGATTCTTACTTTCCCATTTGCACACCATGCCACACCCATTCTTCTTTTACGTCATCCGACAACGGAATGTATATTTCTCAACTTATGACTCTTCGGTTCAGAGATGTGTCCCCTGTATTTAAATTTATTCAGAGGATGCGGACGACGTTGAGTACATGGTACCTTATCCCTCTAATGCAGGAAGATGACATTAAGAAAAGTTCCTGTAAGAAAGATATTGAGATGGTGAATTTTCCTGAAGATGGTGATAAGTCTGATCTTTGGAGTATTCACTATTTAATCTTTGAAGAAAGGTGGCTCTCAAACCACTAGCAAGTTATTTAAGAGGAAAAGTTGAGGAAATAATGTAAAAGCAAGGCTGAGAAAACTTTTTAGATCTAAATGTTTCCAATCAGCAATCCAGGAGAAGATTTCCTATTGTGGGAAGCTGGCTCTGTATATAGTGCACCAAAAAGAAGTACACTGTGCAGCATGTCCAAGCAAATCCCAAAGGTATCATAGAGGATTTAATGACCCCAAATGCTCTCTCTTTGGGTAGTGTGGTCGAGCAGTTAGGCATATCAGAGGGTAGTGCTAAGCATGTAAGGCATACACACAGACAGTAAGTAGGACACACACTGATTTAAGAAATCCAACACCAATTTATAAAAATAACACATACTTTTATATAAATGTAGATACCAAGATCACTGGAATCAGGTGAGTACTTTTTGAGATAGGACTTTTTTTTTGAGTTTTCAAAAGTCGGCGCAGTGCTTTTTTCAGATGCGGCAGGGTTATCCTACAGAGGAAGAACAAGCACTGCATGCAGGCAAACTGCAGCGGCTTACAGTATCAATCTCCTGGACTTAATGTAGGTATGGGGCAAGGTCCAAGGTAGAATGAACGGGTCACCTCCGGTGGCATTGAGGTGGCCAGGTGCAGCGTTGCAGTTTAGCTTCGGGTGCCCCATGTAAGTCTATGTGGATCGGTCCATTTACAAAGCTGTTGCATGGGTTGGCTGAGTCTCCAGTCTTGGTGAACCACCAGGGGTTTCAAGTCTTGCGATGCCGGGGGACTTAGGGGCACTAGTGTTCCTGCTCTCATTGGTGCGGGGCGTCCAGGTGCAGAGGTGCACTGGAGCGTCAGGTCTCTGTCACCAGAGGCAGTCGTGGTGAAGTGGTGTCTGTGGAAACAGGCTGCAGATGACTCTGGGAATTTCACAGTGGGCGAATGCAAGGTAGACTTCATCTCGTGGGGGCCTGGGAACCACATTGTCACCGGTGGCACACTTCTGCTCAGGCTAGGTGTCTCGGTGCAGTGCTGATGTCCGGTGTCGGGTTTTTGGTGGTCCCGGTCCTCACAGTTCTTTCTTGGGTTTCCTGCAGATGCAAGGAAGCAGCTCCTCTGCTCCAAGGGAGTTCTTCTTGGTGATTTGCAAAGCACTGGCAGCTTTTCTGTTGTTTTTGGAGGCTACAGCAGCTGGACAGTTCAGCTGTTTCTCCAGGGTCAGGTGCAACCGGCAGGCTAGCAGGGTTGGCCCCACGTCCATCGTGCTCCTCAGTTCCCGGTTTCAGCAGGCTTCTTGTCCACTACTTTTGTGTCCAGAAAAGATCTGTTTTCCTGATGTCCGCTGGTCCCCCAAATACTCAATTTAGGGGGCATTAAGGGGACTAAAGGTTAGTAGCCAGTGAGCTACTTACCCTTGGGGTCACTACGCCACCTAGATGACCACTTCCTTTGGGGAGTCGGCATCACCCTGTCCTAGAACTCCTAATTCCACCACACACAGGATGGTGGAATTCCTAAGGTTGTGTTTATTTCAGTCTGGTCACCCTAGGGGTTGGCCAGCCTGGAAATGCAACAGGCCTCCTTTAGAGCTAATTTTCCCACCTGTCCAGGAGCCAGACGGGCCCTGGCGCAGGTGGGTTCGGATCTTCCTATGAAAAAGGCCAAATGTTTCATACCAAAGGTGGTGGCTTCTTTGAAGCCCATGCTTTGGAATGCAGATTTGGTGGTCATGCTGTTGGGAGGGGTGCGTAACACCCCTGTCAGAGCAGGTTTTGTTTCTGACCTTCAGAGATAAACGGCTCTCACCATTGAGGGTCAGAATCTCATCTTTTGGTGGCAGACTGGGTAGAACTAGTCAGTGAGCTCACCAGCAGTTGGTAGGCTTTCAGGAGGCACCTCTAAGGTGCCCTCTGTGTGCATGTATTAGTATATCCATCACTGGAATCTGGGTTTATTGATACGAGATGTTTGATAATAAACATCCCTGTTTTCAGAGAAGCCATCATGTAGCTGGGAAACTCGCATTGAGCAGTGTTCAGCATGTGTATTTAAAATGGCTTTGTTCACTTACTATGTCTAAGAATTGACAAAGACCTAGCAGGGGAATATCTGCTCTTACACATAAGTCCACACATACAATATAATGCACCCTGTCTTAAGGCTCCAAGGCCTGCTGTAGGGGTGACTTACAGATAGTACATGCAGTGTTTAGGGGACATGGCACACAGGCTGTGTGCCAAGTTGTGTTCTCACTTTTGGCAGCATCTTATCAAGCACCCTGCAACGGCAGTCTGCATGAGTTTGGTGCTGGGTCCCTTAAAGTGCACAGGTTATGCTGCAGCTCTAAGGGACTCTCTGCAGTACCTAGGCACCAGTTACTAGGTACTTACAAAAGGTGCTTCAGGGCCTGGGCACTTGGGGATCAAGTGAACAGGTGTCTTGTTTTGTGCTCTTAAGAAGACGCTCCAGAAGGAATGATGACTATGATGCTTATTATATCTTTCCAACTACTAAAGGCCCTTAACAGCAAAAAATGTTAATTATAAAAAATACTTCCAGTCTAGAGCTTTGCTCTTTTTTTGGTCCCCACTCAATTCAACTTAATCTTATTTCATCTTGGTGTCTGCATGGGGTATGTAGCATCTAAATAAATTGAAAGTGAATGATGTCTGCAACCTCACTGGCTGGTAATCACCTGCCTCATTTTCATCTCACACTTCCCCAGCCCCAGAGGCCTTAGCTGCAGGAGTTTGCCTCATTTCCTTGTAGGCCGGACCACCACAGGCCTTTTGCTTGGTGGGAACATTAGTCAATCATTAGAGGTTTTGGACAGGGTTTGGGAGTGAAGTCCCCGGGATGCAGGTAAATGATTCACAGGAATCAACAGAGAACCTCTTCGTCCTTTCTCTGCCTTTATTTCCTTTAATTGTTTTTTTCACTCAAGTCACTAACTCACTCACCCCTCTTGCATTCGGAGGGGAGTCTGCTCAAAGATGAGGTTGTCAGTGGGGCTCCTGCTGGTGCTCTGTGCTTTCCTGTCCCCTTCTGTGGGGGACAAAGAGGGCTGTGACCCCTTCCTGGTGAGACCTCAACAGAAGGGACCAGCCGGTCAGCTCATCCCCGCCTCCCCGTGTGCGGTGTTCTCCCTCCAGCCTGGGGCAAAGTGTTCCTCTGCCGATCTACCTGCGGGAAGGACGGTGGTGGTCCTACAAAGTGCCCATCGGAGGAACTCAACCTTCACCTTTGTGCAGGTAATCAAAGAGAGAGGAAGAGGAGAAAGAGGAAGGCAGACCTGAGGGAAGAGCAGAGGGATTGAGAACATAATACTGAGACTTCAAGGCCAGGCAGTCTGGAGTAGAGCCAGCCATGAGTCAAGAGCCCGCTCCACCTCAATGGCCTGTTGTGAGACTCGCAGATGTCCCTACAAACCTGTGTGCCTCTTAACGAAGGGAGACACAACAGATGTGGGAGGTGGGGTACAGGAGTAAAAAGCCACAGACTCCACAGAAAGTATCATTTATTTACTTACTAGTGGCCTGTGAGCAGGCTGCATTAGTCCAAGGCCACGGAAGCACACTTCACCATGGAGTGTAGGGTGGAGGGAAATGGGGAATGCTAGGAGCAGGGAAACAGAGGGCGTAGAAGGTGGGGCGTACAATCAGGGGCATAGCTTCAGCGTGGGGTGATTGGGGAATTACACCCTTACTAATAAATGTATTCTCTGGAAAATAGTTGGGTACAGGTGCTTTCAGTCGAGTATGTTGAGGTGTCTGTTGGATTTTACAAGGAAAGTCTTCAAAAATATTGGTTATTTTACAAAATATTGTGTTTTCTCTCACTTAGAGGCTTATTTACAAGCCCCTTGTGCCACCTTTGAGTCATTTTCTGACGCAGCGGTGGTGCTAAGCAGTGCTCCACACTGCTCCATATTTACAAACTGATGCATTGGGCCCAATGCATCAGTTTGTAAAGCCTTGAGTCTCATTATACCTGCACCAGGTATAGTGTATGCAAGGTAGGTGTTCCCAGGCAAAAAGCTACGTAGAACTGATGCAGTGAAATTTACATTGCACTGCGTCGTTCTGTGACTTCACTGCGTCAAAAATGTAACGCATGCTCAGGGCAGGTGTTAAACTGACGCAGGGCTCATGTGTATGGGAGCGTCATTTATTTACGCTGGTCCAGCAATATGTAATTTTAGTGCCACAGATGCGTCAGGTTTTCTGACACATCTGTGAAAAAGTGTTCCATGGAGCTCTGTTTTGTAAATACAGCGCATCCATGGCGTAGGTAGGGTATCGTTAGGCAGCGCAAGAAATCTGAAACATCGAAGCCGATGCGTCAAGTTCTTGTAACTTAAGCCCTTAGTACCCCCTACCAAACCGCATTTGTCTCCCTTTCCAGTGCCCCTTTAGCCTCTCTCATGTGCCCGGTTTATCGTATAATGTATTTTGACATTAAATGCCAGCATGAATTTTGGAAAATCTGAAGCTCACCTCCCCGCACCAAATCCCAGTGTCCAAGCTGTGCCCTTGGGTACAATGGAAGGTGAGACTGCAGCTGTGAACTGAATCAGAGCGGACACTAATGCGAATCCCCCAAAAATATCGAATCCCATTCGCTCTCATCCCTCATCCTCACAGGGAGAAGCGGCCTACCCCAAGGCAGAGGCCAAATCATCAGAAACGTAATGTGCGGGGGTGCGGACACCCCCAAAAATGGAGTCGGAGATTTGTGATTGGTCAGACCGATGCCATTTGATCAGGTCACATAAGCCATGGTGATCTTGCACGAGTGGCCCATGCATGTCCCTTACACTTAGATATTGGCAATGTATCCACCACCACACACCACTTTTGTGGTACTTTCCAAGTACCCATTTCTAGATGTGGCGGGCTGTCCTCTGATATTACCCTAGGTCCACCAATCGGGTAACGCATCCGCCATGTCTAACTTGTAACCAAGAAGTAGCTAACCAAGGGGCGGGGTGTGTTGACACCAGGCGACGAAAATAAGAGTCTTGCCGAGAAAGTGTGCAAGGAAAGAAGGGTGCAAAAAAGTAACCGTGCAAAAAAGTAACCGCGCAAAAAAAGTAACTATGCAAAGTGAGACCAGCCTCGGCTATAGACTGAAGGAAAAGATAGTGCCGGGAATCAAGAGTGCAAGGAATTGAGTTATAAGAAATAAGTTGGCAGGAAGAATAGATTGTTAGTGAGTGAGTGTGCGAGAAAAGGAGAGTGCACAGAGTAACAGTGCACAGTGAGACCAGTGCCAGGGCTAGGGATTGGCTGAGGATTGAAGGAAAGGATAGTGTCAGGAATAAAGAGTGCAGTGAATTGAGTGATAAGAAATACGTTTGCAGGAAGAAGAGAGTGTTAGTGAGTAAGTGTGCAAGGAAAGAAGCGTAGAAAGAAATATCAGTGCAAAGTGTGACTAGCGATAGGGCTGGAGAGGAAAGGATGGTGTTTGGAATTAGGAGTGCAAGGAACTGACTAGAAATAAGTTTGCTGGAAGAAGAGATTGTTAGTGAGTGAGTGTGCAAGGAAAGTTGAGTGCAAAGAAGTAACAGTGCAAAGTGAGACCAGCTTCAACTTAACGACTGAAGGAAACGATGGTGTCAGCAATTAACAGTGCAAAGAATGAGGTGATAAAAAAAGGTTTGCGGGAAGATGAGAGTTTTAGTGTGTGAGTGTGCAAGGAAAGGAAAGTGCAAAGAAATAGTGCAAAGTGAGACCAGCGTCAGGACTAAAGAGGAAAGGATAGTGTCGGGAATTTCGAGCGCAAGGAATGAAGTGACTAGAAATAAATCTTCTGGAAGAAGAGATTGTTAGTGAGTGAGTGTGTAAGGCAAGAAGTGTCAGGAAGAACTGAGCACTTAGTGCACCGAAGCTCCCAATCCCTTACCTTGCTAGACTGCATCCCTTCTCTCCTCTGCCTCACCCCTCTCTCATGCTGTGTTTGTCAGCACTTGTTTTCCTCAGTTCTTGGTAGAAGTACCTGCCTGTCTCTCTGTCCTCGCACGCTGGCCTCTGTCCTGTGGCTACCCCTCAAGGCTAGGGCCTCCCTCCATAAATATCCATCTTAAAATAAGAAATAGCCCCGCCCCAATGTTGGCACTTTATTGGTGGTATAGGGTGGGCAGAACCTGAATGATGACAAGTGCGGCAGAAATTGTGAGTGTTTACTTATAAATGTAGAAGATATCTTTGAATGGTGAAAATATACTGAATACTGTTTCCTGGATGGTCACTTGGTTAACAAGCAGTAGAAATGTGGGCGCCCTTCTGGTACACCTAGGATGGTACAACCCTGCCATGCCAGGAGAAGTTTCCTCACCAGCTGGCAGCAATGTATGGCACAAGTAATATTCTCTAACTCCACATTTTACCATCTCACAGCACACCCCATCACTATTCACTCAAAGAAATCACAGCAAACCAGTGTATAATATCTGTATGTAATACTGCCAGTGTCGCGCGCTGAGTTATAGGTACTCCCAGATCCTGAGTAGTATGGTCATTTGTTGATAAGTTCAAAGGTTCAACGAGTTTCATTGGACACGTGTCTAGCTGATGCCAGCCAGGCCTGGCACCCATTCATAGTCTTTCACCCCAGGGACGTGTCAGGATCAGTAAAGTTGGGACTGTTTGAGATTCAGATTTCTCTACAATCAGGCTGGCATTAATGTTAAAATACACCATACGAAAAGCAGGGCATGCAAGGGGCTACAATGGCAGTGGGGCGGGAGAGGAATGCGGTTTGGTAGGGGTACTAAGTGAGAGAAAAAACAGTATTTTGTAAAATAACCAACATTTTTAAAGACTTTCACAAGAGAGAGGGAGAGTGTGTATGTAAGTTTTTGTCTCTGTATGTAAAAATCTGACAGACACCTCAACAAACCCGACTGCAGTCACCTTTACCCAACTGTTTACCAGGAAATACATTTATTAGGGGTGACTAACACACCTCCTCCCCCTTGAAGCTACGTCCCTGTTCATCCCAGCTCCACAACTGTGTGGTGGTGGGAGTCTGTCTGGGACAGGTCTGTGTGTTCTCGAGGAGAGGAGAGGCCAGCTGGGTAGGTTCAGCTTACTCCTACTGAGGTGGAGGCGTGCGGGTTGCTCAGAGGCCTGTGTCTGCACACCCTACAGTAAGGGACAATAGCTGCCTCTCTAAGGACCAGGAGCCCAATATGATCATCTGCTCCAGAGATAGCTGATGGGATGAGCATTCTTCTGGAGGAAGAAATCAAAAACTGCAGTGGTGAAGATTCACTGTGGCCTAAGGTACCCACCACAGGATGCCCAACTACTGACCTTGGCAGCCTGAGAATCCCCAGCATCCATGCAAAGGATATTCTCAAGCACAACCATCAATAAGCAGCAGCCTAGGGTGTTTTAAAAAACAAATCCTCCTCCTTGTGGGAAGGACACCAAAGTCATCCCAAGCTTAGGCTGGATGTTTGATGGACGTCTGCAACTGTCCCCTTGCACTACTTGCAGACAGACTGTGGGAGAGCGGGGTAGAGATGGGGTCAGGACATCTGATCTCTTACAAATTACACCCTTACACTTTCCATGCGTTGGTTATAATTGGGCACATACGAAGTTCGCGTAATTTGCTTTCACTGTTCAGGGAAATTACCTCGAAATCACACCTAACTCAGTGAAGTTCAAATCCAGCATTGAACACTGTGTTTTAGCGTGAAATGCATCCTAGCATCACTTTTTGTTGCGAGGACCCATTTAGCAGTAATAAATAGTGCAAAATTCACTAGTGGCTCAAGCTACAACTGCTTATATTCTGACCGTTCACATTATCCACGCACGTTTGTGGCAACACTTTACTACAATCGGAAGGTACTAATTACGCGACATGGCGCTATGAAGTGATTTCAGCAATATTACTTAACAAATGCAACACGAAATTATGTGAATTACTCCAGCGTAATTTGATTTTCGCCTGGGGCCGATCTATAATCAAGGGACTAATCTACCCACCTATTAACGTAATCGCTTTATTAACATAGGTGATGCGTTCAGCCACCTTGTGCTTTGCTTTCCCCAGCATACAACAGGAGCCCGCCTCTTAGACCCTAGGGGCCCGCATTCAGTGGCGTAGCGTGGGTTGTCAGCACCCGGGGCAAGGCAAGTAATTTGCGCCCCCTAACCCGGGGCAAGGCAAGTAATTTGCGCCCCCTAACCCGTGGATTTAGTCTCTTCCAAGATGTTGCGCCCGGTGCGGCCGGCCCCCCCTGCACCCCCCACGCTACGCCACTGCCGGCATTGCACACCTGGCTCCCACCAATCAAAGACCTTTATTTGTGTATCAATTATTTTATTGATTAAATTAAGAATTGAGAAATAACAGCAAACACAGTCAACAATGTCTTTTTTGCTTCACTTCAGGTGATGCCTGGCTGCCAGCTCACCTATTTTCGCCCGCGCTCGGAGAAACAGTACCTCCTCCCTGGAGTTCATGACTTAGAGGACGCCCCACCCTCTCAACGCTCAGAATTCACCTTGACCGCTTACTACTGCACGTGCAGCCGGAGCCCTGAGAGGGTGCGACGCCGTGCGGGAGGCAGGGGGCGCTCTCGGCTTTTTACCACTCTTCGCCAAAGGCAAATGAAAGGGAAGAAGAGCTTGCAGTAGTGCTGGATGGCAGGCGTTGGGTCCTCCTACAACTGAAGGGAGGGGTCATAGGCCAGGCGTCAGTGCAAATACCTTGGTGACCCCTGAAAATTTCTCAGGATTTTTGTTTTGGAAAAATACTGTAACAATGAAATAAATGTTTGAAATAGGTGTGTGTGAATTTGCAAAGGTTTTCTTTCACAGATGTCTTCAAAACGTTGCAGGTTTCTCCAACTTTCTAGGGGGTTGCAAGTGTAAAATTACATAAAAACAACTAAACTAGATGCAAATCTCCAGGAAAATTCAATTTTCTAATAAAGGGGTTTTGAAAGACAATTCTTCTAAAAAACGTGTTTTTGCAAAAAATTTCACTCACAAGTGAAGTTTTGTAAAAAACAAATTCCAACTTAACCTTTATGAAATTTACAAACTTGGCAAAACCAACACTAATGAAGTTCACATTTGGCCTATCCCTAGTTTGTAGAAAGGGTGTGAAATGTGTTTATTGGACATGGTAATTCTGGAAAAACAAAAAAGTCCAGCCCATGGGTCTTAAGCAGAGTTTCTCCAGTCAAAAAACTGTCTCTTCTCAGCACCTGCTACTGTTGCATCAGAGGTTGCAGCCAGCCCGTTGCCATTCTGTTCCTGTTTAACCTCCTTGAACAGGATATAGTAGGCGGGACTCCCTGACCCTCATTTCCTGTTTCGGGAATCATGTCAGTCAATCAGTTAACGCCTGAGGGCCTGCTGCATGCTCCCAAGAACACCAGTGGGTGCAAACATTTGCAGGTTGAATTCAGTTTAATACCCTTGAATGGAAAGTATAATTCTGGCCACCATGTTGACGTCAAATGAAGTGCTATTGGTTAAAAAGCTAAGACTGGTTGAATCCATCATGGATCACACGGAGCCTCGCTGTAGCGATGAATACATTATATGAAAGTACATTATTTCAAAACAATTGACACGATGCAATCTAGAATATCAATATTTTGTGTGCCACTCCAGGTTCATTTAGTGAAAATGCAAAACAGCAAGTGCTTTAACACTGAAAATCATTCTAGTTGATCTTATGATCGGTACAACAAGGGTTCAGTTGCATGCACTATAAGGTAATTATATAGTATTTAGTTGCTGGTAGATACAACCTGAAGCACAGCCACTGCAGAAGGAATTGTCTGGCAGCACTGATGCTGTCAGGAGGTTTTTCCTGTGGCTTGTGATCCACACACTTCCTTGAGCAATAGGGCTTCGAAAAAATGTAATTAAATTTTTAATGTCTGTTTTCAATAGCAGCCCTATTCTGGGTTTTACAGTGTAATTCAGTTCCTTTCTTTTATCCATTCAGCTGTCAATCACTCAAAGTGGGCCCAATAATTGTAGTTTCTATGCCGGTACATTTTATACACAGCTGCACTTCTCAGGAGCTCAATTATTGGTAATAATTGATATTAATAAAACAAAGATTAAGACAGGTATTTCAGTGGAATTTTAAACAAAATAAATTCAACAGATTATCACCATGCTCTCACATATAAATCCTTAATTAAAGTTCTTGAAAAAAGTTCTAAGTAATGTATATCACGTCAGTGTGCGCAAATTAATATACAAGGCTGACTTCCTAACTGTTCAGGCTCAGTGCTCATGAGTTACGAGACATCATATTTATATTTGCAGCATTTCCATTGTTTAAGGGTCTGTTCTCGTATTATATTGTAGTTCCTTCATAGAAAAGATTTGAGTTCTATTTCAACATTGTCTTTGTGAACATGAAGTACCAAGAGGCATATTTATACTCTCTTTGCGCCGGAATTGCGTCGTTTTTTTTTACGCAAATCCGACGCAAAGCTAACTCCATATTTATACTTTCGCGTTAGACCCGTCTAGCGCCAAAGATCTTGGAGTTTGCGTCATTTTTTAGCGTGGACGCCTACCTTGCATTAATGATATGCAAGGTAGGCGTTCCCGTCTAAAAAATGACTCCAAGGCATGTGCGCCTTATTTAAACTCCTCTGCAAAAATAACGCACGGAGTGGGTGGGTCAAAAAAAATGACGTCCAGCCGCTTTTGCGTCATTTTTTAACGCCTGGTCAGGGCAGGCATTAAGGGACCTGTGGGCTCGGAAGGAGCCCAGAGGTGCCCTCCCATGCCCCCAGGGACACCCCCTGCCACCCTTGCCCACCCCAGGAGGACGCCCAAGGATGGAGGGACCCATCCCAGGGAACTTAAGGTAAGTTCAGGTAAGTAATTTTTAAAAAAAATGTTTGTGGCATAGGGGGGCCTGATTTGTGCCCCCCTACATGCCACTATGCCCAAAGACCATGCCCAGGGGACATAAGTCCCCTGGGCATGGCCATTGGGCAAGGGGGCATGACTCCTGTCTGTGCTAAGACAGGAGTCATTTCATTGGGGGTTGGGAGTCAATAAAAATGGCGCAAATCGGGTTGAGGCCAATATTTTGCCTCAGCCCTGACTTACCCCATTTTTTGACGCCCAAGCTCCATTTTCCCCTACGCCGGCGCTGCCTGGTGTGGGTCATTTTTTTTGACGCACACCAGTCAGCTGCGCCGGCTAACGTCATTCCATAAAAAAGGCACCCGCATGGTGCTTTGGAATGGCGTTAGCCGGCGTTAACTTTTTTGACGCACAACTGCGTTGGCGCAGTTGTGCGTCAAAAAGTATAAATATGGCCCCAAATCTTTTGTTCCAGTCCTCCTTTCATTAAGGCAGAGTATATCTTTGGTTACCTCCTAAAGAATTGTCATAAACATAAAAACTACGTCCATGGTCACATACTTATAAACATGAAGAATATGCTGTGCTCACTGTTAGAAATAGGGTCTCTAGTTGGCAGTCGGTTTGCACCCTGTCCAAGTAGGGACCATCACTCTAGCCATGATAAGGGAGATACCCGCTCAGATAACCCCTGCTCACCACCTTGGTAGCTTGGCACGAGCAGTCAGGCTTATCTCAGAAGCAATGTGTAAAGCATTTGCACATAACACACAGTAATACAGTGAAAACACTACAAAAGGACACCACACCAGTCTTAGAAAAATACCCAATATTTATCTATGTAGAAAAAGACCAAAACAAGAAGAATCCAACATACAATAATAAAGATATGAATTTTGCAAAAATGAACTGAAAAAAAAAGTTCCTTGCTGGCAATAGCTCCGTCTGGGGCTATCACGCCATTGTGAACAACAAATCCAACAGTTCAGGCCGGCCTCAGCGTCGCAGGACAGCTACGGTGTCGGGAAGACCCGCAAACAGTACCTTGGAAATGCAGGGCGTTGTGATCCTCACAATGAGATCCGGAGAGTGACGTCGGTTCGTGAGGTCGGTGCGGGGGTCATCGGACCCTTGAAGCCACATGTGATGCAGATCGAACTGTGAGGCTGATGACAAAGTCACGAGCTCTACCGTGGATGGCGTCAGGGCTGTGGTGCGAAGTGGGTCGATGCGAAGTGGGGTGCCCACAGGTCACGGTGGAGGCAGCAGCTCGTGATGGCATCCTGTGGCGTTGGTGAGAGCAGGGCTGCAGTGTTAAGTGGGGCGGTGCGATTGCAGTGTCTCCAGGTCACGATGCAGGCAGCGGTGTCATGGTTGCTGAAGTGCTGTCTGTAGACCCAAAGTGATAACGCGGGCGGGATCCATGCAATGCCCCCGGGTCACGGTGCAGACAGGGGTGTTCGTTGACACTGGAGTCGATGGCGCTGGCGCCGGTGGACCGGGGCTGCGCCGTAGGACGGGACAGTGCTTCGCGTACCTCACGAGCGGTGTCCACAGGCTAGGGTGCAGGCAGCGGCGTCGGTGTCAGCGTGGAGCATCGTCGTCGGGATGCCAAGGCTGCGGTGTGAGCAAGACGATGCGGAGTGCGGGCCCATAGCTCACGGTGCAAGCATGGCCTCGGTGGTGTCGTCGTCAGACTAGGTTTGTGGTGTGACGTGGGGCACGGCTCGTTGTGGTGGCGTCAGGTCACGGTGCAGGCAGCGGCGGCGTTGATGGCGTCACTGTGCTTATGTTGCAGCACATAACACACAGTTCCCAGTGCTGTAGGCAGATGAAACTGAAGTCTTTGATATCCCGAGACTTACAACAGGAGGCAATCTCTACTCCAAGCCCTAAGAGAAACGTCATGATCAGGAGACACAGCCAAGTCCAGTATTTGCCCTTTTTAAGGCAGAAGCAGCAACTGCAGGCCAATCCAGCAAAGCACACACAGTAAAGTGGCAGTACTCCTTCAGCTCTTCAGATCTTCTTCTTGGCAGAGGTTCCTGTTGATCCAGAAGTGTTCTAAAAGTCTGGGGTTTGGGGACCACTACTTAATGCCAGTGTGCCTTTGAAGTAGGCAAACTTCAAAGGGCAGTCTCTGTTGTTGATAGGGTCCTGCCTTGGCCAGACATACACCAGGGGGTCAGAGACTACATTGTGTGAGGGCAGGCACAGCCCTTTCAGGTGTAAGTGACCACTTCTCCCTCCACTCTAGCCCAAGATGGCGCATCAGGATATGCAGGCTACACCCTAGCTCACTTTGTGTCACTGTCTAGTGGAGATTCACAAACAGCCCAATTGTCAGTCTGACCCAGACGTGGAATACACAAGCAGGCAGAGGAACAGGATGGTTAAGCAAGAAAATGCCCACATTCTAAAAGTGGCATTTTAAAACTGACAATCTAAAAACCAACTTTACCAAAAGGTGTATTTTTAAATTGTGAGTTCGGAGACCTCAAACTCCACATTTTATTTGCTCTCAAAGGGAAACTGCACCTTAAGGATATTTTAAAGCAGCTCCCTTGTTAACCTATGAGAGAGATAGGCCTTGCAACAGTGAAAAACGAATTTAGCAGTATTTCACTGTTAGGACATGTAAAACACATTTGTAGATGTCCCACCTTTAACATACACTGCTCCCTGCCCCTTGGGCTATTGAGGGCCTACCTTAGGGGTGCCTTACATGTACAAAAAGGGACCTCCCAGGTCGAATTGGCAGTGGAAGACTGCACACTCAGACACTGCAGTGGCAGGCCTGAGACATGTTTACAGGGCTACTCATGAGGGTGGCACAATCAGTGCTGCAGGCCCACTAGTAGTATTTGATTTGCAGGCCCTGGGCACACATAGTGCAATCTGCTAGGGACTTACCAGTAAATCAAATATGGCAATCATCGATAAACCAATCACCAATACTCCACAGAGGTAAAGTGTGCAGAATAATAAACCAGCAAAAACAGATCAGAAAAAATAGGAGGAAGAAGGCGAAAAGTTTGGGGATAACCCTGCAAAAAGGGCCATTTCCAACAGTCACCTCCTCGATCATCTCTGTGAACTTGAAGAGTACATCCACGATGGCCTTCTTGATCATTGCTATAAACAGGCAGAGTATGTCCAGAGATACCTCTTGGTCACCTCTATAAAGAGTACCTCCCTGGTCACCTCCTCGATCATGGCTATACACACCAAGTCTACTTTTTTGGTCACCCCCTTTGATCATCTCTGTGAACTTGTGGAGTACCTCCGTGGCCACCTCCTCAATCACAACTATACACACCAAGTGTACATCAGAGGTCAACCCCTCGAGTACCTCCATGAACTTGTACAATACCGCCGTGTTCACGTCCTCGGTTATGGCTATACACACCAAGCATACAGTCGAGGTCACCTCCTCAATCATCTTTATTAGGGGTGGGAAGAACTTGTGGAGTTTCACTCCGTGGAATTCTGAGGAGCTACATAATAAGCACGGAGTTCTGCGAGCAGGTGGAAATTCAGTAAGTCGCACTGATTTTTAGCACCGGGAGCTTGTTCTGTGCTGGAAAGTCACCACAAATGGTACCATGCGGCGTGCCAGAGGGCGGAGCTACTTTTCCACCGCTTGAGTAGATTTTGCACGCGAGCAGCAGCTGTCTCCTGTGAACGGTCGTGACCTCCTGCATTGAGAAAATCTCACTGGGTGACGTTCTAGAGCCTGAAAATCATTCTAGGGAGCGCCAGTTCTCGCTTGCATTCTCCCACTTGATGTTGGTAAGCCACAGCAAGAAAAAACTTTGCCAAGCAGCGTTTGGTGAAATTTTGCCAGAACTACAGTTACAAGCTTAACGCGGATTGGGCAAAACTCTGTGAACTCCGCCGGTGGAGAGGAATTTATTGCCCACCCCTAATCTTTATAAAAAGGCAGTTCATCTACAGTCGCCTCCTCGATCATTCCTATAAACATGACGCGCATATCCATGGAACGGTGTTGATTATTTGGAAGCACGTCTGTCTAATTTTGTTGCTATTTGGAACGCAAACACCTCAGTTTAAACATTACAATTGCAAGTACATTTTATGCATGAAGCACATATCTGAATAACATAAATTAGGCAACCTCAATTTAAAATTGAGAAAACATATTTTTTTAATCAAGTTTCGTAGTTTTCTCGTATTTGTTGGAATTTGCAGCCAGCTGTAGCCGTTTTGTTTAAAAAAAATGCAATGCCCTATGTAAACATTCCTTGGGCAATTTACGAAAATGGACAAACAAGTAACATTGCAATTTCTTGCTCAACAAAGGCATATTGGAGAGGTGACACCCTGAGCAGGTGGAATTATAGATGCCCTTGGCCTGTCTGTCGCCTACGCCTAGAGACTGCCCTATAAGAACAAAATCCTTTCAAAATGTTTTTCCTACCAACGAAAAGTAAATAAAACCATTAATCATTTTGCCTACGTTTTCTCGTGACATTTTGTGAAATCGCATGACAATTTCACTAAAGTACACTGTTACAACAAAATGTGAATCTGATGTGACTTTTTTAAAGAAATGGTGCACCTCGCGTAAAGCACCTTGTGAGATGCCGTGGACCAGAAACTTTCTGTTGGTAGAACATTTTCTGTGCAAACAAACCCCTTGCTGGTATGATGAAGAGACACGTTTGCTTAAAAATATTAAGCAAAATTATGCAATGTGAAACTTTGTGAAATTTCCTAAATATTGTGCATTGCAAAATTCAAGAATTGTATAAAGTTCACTGTGGTGACTAAAATGTTGCCATGTCCTAGATTTCGCTCAAGGCCAGAATAGTTTCAGTCCCTCTCTGACCTATTTTCAGAAATGATTGATCACACCTAAACATGGAGCAGGAACCACGTTGCAGGAAATGTTGTTTTTGTGCCCTGAATGATGCATTTTTTTATTTGCTTTGGCATGGCCACATAGACATTCCGAACAGAGATGCCGCGCGCAAAGACAGAAGCAGTACACAGCATGCTCTCCAGGGAACATAAACCAGGCAATCTGATTGAAGCATCTGTACATTTCCTTTCCGTGCTCCTAGAAGGCCGACCGAGAGCTTCTGGGAGCAGGGAAAGAAGATGGAGGCAGTGCTGCTGGGAGAAAACCAGCTGCTGAGTGGCCTTCCAGCCCTGGGCAGCGGAAGGAATGTTACTGCGGACACGCAGGGCATCTTTATTACCTCCAATTACTTTTAAACTACTCCAGCATTGTGCAGTTTAGTAGAAAATGTTCTCATTTGCGAAGCTGATGACTTCATTATTTCACCCACTCATCGCTATCAAACATGCACAGAGTGTGTAGTCGGTGCTTAGTAAAACAATTACTCAGCAGTTTTCTAAAACTCTTCTAATCCTTTCCTGGGTTCTGAACACATGTGACTTGGTTTTGCCTCAATGTGGCTGCTATTTCTCCACATTTAGGGGCTCATTCGGCTTTGGCTGGAAAACTGCCCAGGTGTAAAACTGTCACAGCGTGGAACTGTAAAAAAAGAATTGGCTGGTAAAATGCTGAAAGGACCAGTTAACATTTGCATTTCTTTAACAAAAATTGCCTTAATTGTGCAGAGTTATTGAAAGGACCAACAATAATAAAACAGCCAGAAAAGGCGGCTTACCTGAGGTTATTGGTCGTTCAGAGTACCATGAGCACGGTTAAGATGCAAGCGTGCATTTTAATATAGTGATTTATTTAAAGAAGAACAAATACAAATTGTGCTCATTTCATGGCCCAATAACTCTTCAAAATATTGAAAGGAAGACTTTTTTGAAAATATGGGCCGATTGAATGACCCCCGTTCTGCTTACTAAAGTGTCAAGGGAACACCATGGATTTAATTTGGGTGTGATCTCTAATGATCACGCAGACTTTAGAAGGGCCGTATCATTCCATTAGTTACGGCCTTTCTAGATTCTTGGACTCTAGGTTTATATTGAAAATATTAAAATACCACAACTTCCCACTGGCCATTAACAGTACACGTAAGGTTCCATACTTACAAGCGATTGACACTATACCCATTAATCAAGAACTATGGGCCTGATTTAGATCTTGGCGGATGGAATACTCGGTCAGAAACGTGACGGATATCCTGTCTGCCGTATTACAAACTCCATAGGATATGATGGATTCATAATACGGCGTCCGGGATATCCATCATGTTTGTGATGGAGTATTCCCGTCCGCTATTAGCTAAAGCAGGAGGACCTTTGTTTGTCTTCTAACACTGAATGATGTACATATCAGGGCTTTTCCGTTTCTCCCATGCTCTTCACCTTTAATACAGAGCCCTGGTTTGTGGATATCAAAACATCACCAAATCACTCGCCTATGTGGACGATATTGCTGTTCTGACATTGAAATCTGACTGTTACATAAGTGCTGTCGAACCACTAGATGACCAATATGATTTCTGCTCAAACTCTAAACTCTGTGTCAGCAAAACACATGTTATTTGGTCCAAACAGGTCGATGAAAGAAGAGCCAGAAGTGTAGAATATTTGGCTAAATTGTACCTCGATTATAGTTCAATTTGGGCCATCAACTTTGGGCTGCTTAAAAAAAAGACATTCCTTGCTCTTAAGAAGCTCAAAGCAATTCTTATTACTTTTAATAGGGAGCTGAAACAACATAAGTGGGGATATTGACTGGTTGGTTATCTTCAGCTTTGAAAGGTATTTAGTGGTCTGCACTTAGCAACAGGATCGCTCGCACCATCTCTAAACTGGAAGTTCAAGCATATTTGTATTTTCATCTTCTTGTCTCAAACAGCATGCACAAATGTAAGTACTTGTCCAAATTCAACTGCCTTATTTTTTTAAAACCGTGTAAATTAAGGATCCTTTTGATACGGATACATGCCTGGAAAGATATCCGCCAAGCGTATGGTACACACTCAAAACTTGCTGGAGTTTCCTCTAACCTGCTCTTCTCTTTTGGTATTATTCATAGATTTTCTTTGACATGGCTTTGACAAGGAATTAATTTGCTCTTGATCTTACAGTGGTTTTTTTGCCATGATCTTACGATCGCTCCATTTAGTCTGGATCTGATTAAGGTGCCTGTTAATTTCAATTTTTCAATGATTTTTTGTGCTTTTAAGCTTACAACAACCCTTTTCTTGTTGACGTTACTCCTACCCCTTTTACTACAGTTATTACTACCTCTCCGTTTGTTCTTGGTGTTAAATTGACTCTTTTTGCACATACTTTTAAAAGCACCTTCTGTTGAGATCTTACAATGACTCCCTCTGCTCCTGATCTTATGACAACACCTCATGTCCTCAATATCATAATGACTTCTTTGTTCTAAATATTATCACAACTTCCTTTGTTATCAATCATATAACTGCAGCTTTTCCTGCTGATTTTACAATAACTCAATCTTAAATCCTTCCTTTTGCTCTCAATCTTACAATAATCCCTTGTGTTCTTGATCTTCGGGCGACTGTTTTGCTCCCAGTCTTAACAAGACTCCTTTCGTTCAATCCCACAACAATTTCTTATGCTCCGGGTGCTAATAAGCTCCTTTTGCTTTCTGTTATACCAAGATTCCTTTTGCTCTCAATGTTACGAAGATTCCTGCTGTTCTCAATCTTATCACTTTTTCTCTTCTTTTGCTCTTGATCATATGTTGCCTACTTTTCCTTTCAATCTTCTGATGACTTCTTTTGGTCTTTTTCTTAAAATTGCTCTTTTTGTTCTGGATCTTACAATTCCATTTTCTCTGAATTATACTACAGCTCCAGATGTTCTAAATCTTAAAGGAACTCATTTTGCTTTCAATGATACAATGACTCTTTTTTTTCTCTCTAACTTATCACAACTCCTTTTGTTCTCAATCTTACAATTGTTACTTTGCTCTTGATTTTGGGATTGCTTCTTCTGCTCTAGATCTTACTACAGTGCATTTGCTCTAGATCATATAATGACTGCTTTGGTTCACAATCTCATGACAGCTTTTTTTGCTCGCAAACTTATGACAGTTTCGTTTGCTCTCTATGGCTCTTTTTGCTCTTGATCTTACAACAGCTCATGTTGCTCCTGATCTCGCTTAGGCTTCTTTTGTGTCCTAATCTTACCAGGATCCCTTTTTTCTCTAGATCTAAAGATGACTCCTTTTGTTATCCCTCTTACCACAACTCCTTTGGCTCTCAATCTTATGCCAGCGCCTTTTGCTGTCAGTCCTGCATCGACTCTTATTTATCGCAATCTTACAATAACTGCTTTTGCTCTCTATCCTACCATGACTCCTTGTGGTCTCAGACTTACAATGACTCTCTTACTCTTACCACAACCCATTTTACTCTTGATGTTCCCACAACTACTTTTGCTCCCAGTGTTATACTGATTTGTTTTATGCTTGATCTAACAACAAAAGCTTTTTCTCTATGATGACATCTTTTTCTCTATATCTTACAAGGAGTCCCTTTGCTCTCAATGTTATACCAACTCCTTTTGCTCCTTGTATGTTCAGTCTTATCCTTACTACTTTTGCTTGTGATCTTACAATTACTTAATTTGCTCTTCAGCTTAGCAGCACTCCTTTTGCACTCAATCTGATGATCACTCCTTTTGCTCTTCATCTTACAATGACTATGCCTTATTTTTACGTCAGTTTTTACAATGACTCTGTTTTCTGTCTATAATGACTCATTTTGCTCCTGATTTTGTGACTCATTTTACTTTTGCTCTTACTGCAACTTATTTTGCTTTCAAACTTATGGTTGGGACAGGGATGTCCCCTGCATGTTACATGGATGTGTACCCCCTGCTGCGACTGGTTGACTGTGTGTGCATCTGGTATCCTGACTTTTATGTATGTCCTTTGCATAAACCTACTCTAGCCTGTGCAGAGGGGCCTTAGGCTCTCCCCAACATTGTGAGGTCCAAAACCTGTCCTGTGACCTCGAGGGGGCTCACCAAGCATATCCTCACAGTGGGGGCAGGACTACGGTCCCTTGTTTGGGTTTAGCACGTAAGGTGATGGTAGCAGAATACCATGTTTTGTGATGTTCAAGTAGTTGACAGACCTTTTTATCTGTCTTCCTGAGAGTGTGGCCTACTGGCCCCCTACCTCTAAAATGTAATTGTTACGTGAAAACGTGGAACCTAGCACTTGACATCCGATGTGTATGTAGGAGACTGAGTACTGAAACCAGTGGGATCCATTTTGTAGCCCTTGTTTACCAAGGAACAAGATGAAGGATGAGAGCAGCTTCATCAGAGAGTGGAAATATATCCCTGCCTTCCCGTGCCTCGTGGGTGGAGATGCAGACACTGAAGTGAGGAGGATGTTGACAGGGCTATATTTACATATTCCATTATGACTTTGGTAGCAAAGAGCTCCTGGTTTTGTGTGATAGGTAGGTCTGCATTTTTTTCTGTGCAAGGTGAGGATGTATCTGCGCCAGGCCTGCCATTTTGTCTATATCTAATTAGTAATTCAGAGAGGATGATGACAGCCACACCCAGAAATCTCCCTTTAATGTGCAGATGTTGTGGGTGCTCCAGTTTGGAGACAATCCCAGTACTATCTGCTATGATAAACATCTCTTTACACAAAGTCAAAGTCAAGAGTCCCACCTCAACCTTGTTTTGAAGTTTGAGTCACTGAATATATAACCCTGTCTAGAAAATGTACATAAAGTTGTGACCAAAATCACCCTGCTTTGTTCTAATTTTAAGTTCTTTATGACCAAGGAAATTAGTGCTCCTCAGAGTAATCAAAGGTCTGCTGTGTGATAAGGCTCTTTCCCAAAGGTAAGGGTACATCATCTGAAGTCTGCTCTTTCTGCTGGAGGACATAGGCCCTCATTACAACCCTGGCGGTCAAAGACCGCCAGGGCTGTTTCGACGGAAGCACCGCCAACAGGCTGGCGGTGCTTCCTATTGGATTACGACCGCGGCGGAAGTGCCGCAGTCGCCCCGCCGGGACTGGCGGTTTCCCGCCACATTGGTCCCGGCTGCTCCCGCCACATTGGTCCCAATGGTTTCCTGCCTAATTGTTCCCGGCGGTTTACCGCCACATTGGTCCCGGCGGTTGTAATCCCCCAGGGCAGCGCTGCCCAGGGGATTACGAGTCCCCCTCCCGCCAGCCTTTTTATGGCAGTAGGAACCGCCATTAAAAGGCTGGCAGAAAGGGGAGTCGCGGGGCCCCTGGGGACCCCTGCACTGCCCATGCCTTTGGCCTGGGGACCCCCTGCCACTGCTCCATGGTGCACTTTAGGATTGTTTGCAATAGGACAACCAGGAATGAGCTGGTGCCAACCATGAATGTGGCACCCCAAGGTACCTTCCTCAGAATATTTTCTGGGCTTGCGAAAGATCAGAGGAGGACTGGTCCCTGCTTGCTGTAACCTGAGAGGAGCCCTGAAGGACTATACATGCATACTTGTTCCCGGGACAAAGACATGGAGTCTTAGGGTCAGTTGGCTAGGTTCCTGCAAGAGGCCTTTTTCCTGAAGTGACCAGTATGAACTAGATCAGGACCTGACCTTGCTGGTTGCCGCTGCTGGAGAGAGTCCTAGCCACTATGTGCTGATCCTGAAGTCCTGGGAGCCTTATCAGTGACCCAGAGAAGCTGCTCCTGAAACCGTGAAAAGTTGGGATTCAGAACACTTTTGGGCTTGCAAGACCATCAGAGCAGTCTGGGGGACCTTGTGTCCGATTTCAGTGCACGCTGTTTGGTTACTGCTTCACGCTTGTCGCGTTGGAGCATTTTGAGCTCCATAAAAAAAGACTGGGGGCTTGATTTAGATATTGTCGGACAAGCTACTCCGTCACAACGGTGACCGATATCCTGTCCGCCAAAATCTAAATCCCATAGGATATAATGGGATTTAGATTTCAGCAGACAGGATATTCCCGTCACTATTGTGAGAGAGAAACTTGTCCGCCAATATCTTAATTAGGCCCTAAGTGAAAAGGTTAAATCATTAACAGGGACAATACCCCTTGGTGTATCTGATCAGCGCTCGATCGCAGTCAGCCTGAAATTGTACCTGGGCCCTGGGCTACCACTCCCATTGGTGGTTAGTGCTTTTTGGTGCACTTTGTAGTTAAAATATTAATAATTAATATCTTTGGTTCCTCTTATTGGACTTTTGACATTTTTTGGTGTCATTTTGTTTATTATATTCTTATCTCTTTTCCAAATTGAATTCGGGATTTTTATTGATTTTTATCATTTGATGTTTTGATTTTATTACTGTTTTGGTGTGCCCTAAGTTAAGCCTGTCTATTATGTGTAATAGCTAGCAAGGGGTTGAACTCATGTTAATTTTGTGACTTTAGGGTTCACCCTGAGATGATAGTGTCATTCCCTGAGGTGTGCGACTGCCCACCCCAAATAATAATAGACTGGCTTACACTTGTGCATTCAGTCTTACAACTTCTTTTTCTTTCAGTCTCATCATGAGTTGAGTTGCTCTCGATCTTATAATAACTCATTTTGCTCTCAATTGTAATATGATTTTTTTTGCTCCTGATCTTACTTTGACATCTTTTGCTCCAAATCTTACAATGACTTTTTTCTTCTTGATCCAATGGTGACTCCTTTTGCAATTTATCTTACTACAACTCGTTTTGCTCTTGACTTTGTGATGGCTCCTTTTACTCGTGATATTTTGGCGACTTCTATTGCTCTGTTTTGGAATTGATTCAAGCTGCTCTTGGTTGACTCCTTTTGCTAAGTGCCCGATCTTTATAAACCTGATTCAACTCTATTTGCAGCTGCCTTGAAGCCGACTATCGCCTGTGTATGGGTTAGCTAGATGAACAATTTGGTGAAATAACAGGTTTTGACTTTTACATCAGAGATTATGTTTCCCTCTTTTTTGCAAAATTATCCTTCAACAACTCAATACCATAATATGTAAAACATAAGACTAACTGCTGTACTAACAATGAAAAAGATATGTAATTCCGTAGCACATTAAATTAACACTAAACTCACAAGTCATCCCTTTTGGTAGCCTAATTCACAACAGTTTCAGCCCTGATTTAGATTGCTTTGGCTGGTGGTGGTGATTTAGATTGCTTTGACTGCTGGTGGTGATTTAGATTGCTTTGGCTGGTGGTGGTGATTTAGGTTGCTTTGGCTGGTGGTGGTGATTTAGATTGCATTGGCTGGTGGTGGTGATTTAGGTTGCTTTGGCTGGTGGTGGTGATTTAGATTGCGTTGGCTGGTGGTGGTGATTTAGATTGCGTTGGCTGGTGGTGGTGATTTAGATTGCTTTGGCTGGTGGTGGTGATTTAGATTGCGTTGGCTGATGGTGGTGATTTAGATTGCTTTGGCTGGTGGTGGTGATTTAGATTGCGTTGGCTGGTGGTGGTGATTTAGATTGCGTTGGCTGGTGGTGGTGATTTAGATTGCCTTGGCTGGTGGTGGTGATTTAGGTTGCTTTGACTGCTGGTGGTGATTTAGATTGCTTTGGCTGGTGGTGGTGATTTAGATTGCGTTGGCTGGTGGTGGTGATTTAGATTGCTTTGGCTGGTGGTGGTGATTTAGATTGCTTTGACTGGTGGTGCTGATTTAGATTGCTTTGGCTGGTGGTGGTGATTTAGATTGCTTTGATTGGTGTAGAAAGTGGCAAATCCCCAAATGAACGATTGGAAGCTAGTGGAGAAGAAATGAAACCTCCAGTTGAGATAACTCTGCCACACTAGCTCCACGTTGGAGGTAACTCAGCAGATGTTTTAAGGGTCATTCATAGTGGGTAATGTCCCAGGGCCCCATCTTCCAAAGTGCCCCCTGGGAAAGTGATTTTTCTCGCTCTATCTCACCCCTGTCCATTTCTGTATCTCAACTTCCTTTCCTTGCTCTGCCTACCTCTACCCCTCTCTCTTTCTCTAATCAGGGGCCCCTTGGCAAGACATAATTTGGCTGTTTTGTGCATCCACATTGTTAAAAGTGCAAGGTATAATTCAGTACTGTTTGGTACCGTGCTGGCTTGAACTAGCAGAAAATCAGTAATCAAATTCAGTGTTTCTAAACAGGGACACCAAGATAGGGCTTGTCCAGAACTCGAACATCATTAAAATAGTTAAATCAAATGATTATACATCAGTAGAAATTCTCCCTCCAGAGGCCCTACCACGTTCGTCACAGCTATAAATGAGGACTTTGGTCCCTGAGTTATTGTTGGTAAAGCCCTAAAAAGCCGTTTTACATTTGAGCAGAAACACGAAATCATCCAATTTTTGTCAGATGCATAAATTCACAAGCGGAATTTCCTCCATCTTAGAGGGTGAAACCTGTTGGCTTTGCCAATGTTTGTTTAATGTAGAACCTCTTGCTGTATGATTTGCTATTTATGTAGCACTGCAAGCAACGAGTGTTCCTGTTAGCTGACCAAGTGACACCAGTTCTGTCTGCCTTGGAATGATGAAATCCTGAGATGACCCGGATGAGACTCAACAGGTGCCCTGCAGGTGAAATATAGGTCCCACCACAAAGCAACATTCTATCACTGTTAGTGCTGCAGATTAAGTAATGCCCACAGCTGGAAATTCTAGGAAAGACAAAATCATTTGAAGAGCATTTCTGTCATTGACACCTAAATACCTTGAATTGGGAGCTGCAGCGTTTTTTGTTACAGTGAAAGTGTCCAGGAGGCCCGTCCATTCGTGCATTATAGCAGTTACCTTCTCTGCTGACTTCAAATCTGTCCACAAACTTAAAAGTAGCCCAAGTTAATGGTGTTATTAATTAAAGTTAAACAATTAGGCAGAGCCTGGGTAGCTGCAGGGCCCTGTGAAACATTTGGGGGAACAAACTAAGAACACTGGTTGTAAAGTTGTGAATGGCCAAGGGTGGTCATGGCCCACCCTCTAGAACTGGGCCTGATGCCCGAAGACCCTATTCAGGCAGGAGTCTCACGATTTTACAGCCCAAAATTGCTTATTTTAGCTGTCTCCCACCTAAAATTGCCTCTGTTTCAATGTTAGTCAATGGGAAAAGTAAAATCCCCCCCTTTTTTCTTTATCTCCCACTTCCCTTTTTTCCAAATGTTGTCATGTATAGATATGGGAGACTCAGGGGCTCCTCTTCATATTTTCCTTGGGGGGGGCACCTTAATTTTGCGTTGCACCACTGCAGGTGACCGCTGTAGGATGTCTTATTTTAGACACACACATTCAAGAATCCAACACTCCTTCAAGAATCAGCACATCTGAGAACACATAGTGGCCTATGGGCTTCCACTCCCAGCAGCCTCTGCTTCTTCAGGAAGAGAGTTATCCGGTCCTCCCTGATTGTGCACACTGTGAACAGACAAAGGAGAGGTGCTCAGCTGTCTCAGGAGAACAATTACTGCAATTACTGAGCCTCTCGTCTGCCCACCCCCTCTTTAGCTCGTTTGTGAGCCGGATATTGAAGGGCTCTTACGAGCCGCTCTGGCGCCCTGAAATGATTTCCATTCCTCAGCTCCGGTTCAATACAGAGGGCCGCCTGACATCTAAACATCCAACAGGGGACCATTCGAGTTATCTGACTGTCTGCCCAGGAACTTTACCCGACCTGAACGCCTTCGTAACAGCAGGCAGACAGACTCTCGCATGAGTTCAGGGAGTCCCATGTAAAGTCCTGGTTACTTATCGGTAATCTTCATTACTCTGAGTCGTAGTCTTCCTCGTTGTGGTCCTTACTTACATGAGGTGGTCCCAATACAGCGGCTGATACGCCATACTTTGGAAGAAAACATTTCCCCTTTCCTGCATAGTAGACTAGTATTTCTTTCCTTTTTTATACTGTGGCCCGCCCCCATCATTTGTAACCTAGCGCTCCATTCAAGCAGGCACCTGTCAATACCAAGCACACACAACCCAAGACCACCAGTTAAGTCCTGGTAAAGTGATCCAGCGGCGATTTCCATAGCGGAGGGAGGGCATCGAACAGGGCGGTGCCGAGGAAAACCATGTCTTGGAGTAATGAAGGTAACTTCTTTGCAATCAGGACTCTACCCACTCATCTGATACCTTCCTCTCAACATTTACATACATGAGGATGTACTAAGCTGGAACACTCAGTCTCGCCACCCAAAAAAGACTGAATGCACAACTGTAGCCCCAAAAAAGGCCAATGGTTCAGTACAAAAGGAACTGCAAGAAAGAACCCAGGACCCAAAACTGCCACTAGAGACCCTGAATATCTACCCAAAAGAATAATAAGCTGGGGTGAAGGTTAGTGATGGCTTGACAACCCAGCAAGAGTACAATAAGCACCCAGGAAGGCACCAGTGAAGAGGTGGGGTCTAGGTCATAACCAGGGACCTCTTGATCAGCAGGTGATGCACCACCGCAGAGCAACCTCTTCCCAAAGCTGGACGACAAACGCCCCTACAAACTCAATTGGCAGCCCATACCAAAGGCAAGAAGGGCTAAGAGTCGAGGCAGCCAAAAAACAGAAGATCCCACTGAGCCAACCCTGTGGGGAATTAGTGGTAGGGTGCACCCAAAACATGAGCCCCCGATTAAGGCGGGGTGAGCTAGGGAGCAGAGAGGGAAACCAATTCTGAAGAGCCCAGGGAACCTAGGGACTAGTCAAGGGACCCATGCTAGCCCTGCAGGGAGCTGCCCAGCAATACTCAAGGGACACAGTGTGAGGGCACCAAAGGTAGAAGCTAAAAAGCCGCACAAGAACTTAGGCAGGTACAAAAACTACCCCCGCCCCCAAAAAAGCAGGAAACCCCTCAGTGAAAGCCGCACCAAGTCAGACACTTCGGTGGCCAGGAATTGGAAAGGCGGTAATTCAGGCGGCCCAGCGAAAGTGGCCAGGGACACACATCCTAGAGTCAACCTCCAAGGAGCTGAGAAACCCACATCACTACAACAAGGCACCCGGAAGGCACCCAAAATGCACTACAGAGAGAAGGCAGGAAACAACCAGACCCAAACCAGGGACCATGGAAGGAAGACCAAAGCTGGAGGACAGAGATGCAGACACGCTACTGGAGACCTGTGGTGGAATGAGAACCATGAAAAGTGAAACAGAAGAGTTCCGGTAGAACAAAGGGACGAGTCAAGAAGTCACACAGAGGCCACACGAGGAACATATTTTGAAAGGAGTAAAGGAAGTGGCTAAACCCAGACTACAGCAGGCCCCAATCCACCCAAGGCAAGCACACTGTCAAACCAGATGGCCCAATAAACCCCACTGGCAACCGCAGGCAAAACCAACAGACTGCAGGTTAGAGGGGGCAAGATGGCACAGCGGCTTAGGCAGCAGGCAGGGGCAAGGACATGCACTTCTGGAGTAAACAAGATGACAAGGGTGGTGGAAACACCCAGTGAAAATACAATGAAAGAGTCAATCACACTTAAATATGAACCCAATCACTCTTCTAGTGCTAATGAGGTAAGGCGCTATTATCATATTAACGCTGGAGCACCTGTACATGTCGTCCTGTGTAGAAGGATCACAGAGGCTAGGGCAAACTATGGATTTACTTCAGGTCTCGTCCAGTGAGCTACACGTTTAGTTCTGGTGGCCTCAGCCATTTAACTATTTGTGGCTGATGGGGTAACAACAGACCAATCCCCAGGGACGTAGCTTCAAGCGTGGGGGCGTTTGGGGTCTTACACCCCCCTAATAAATGTATTTCCTGGTACTTAGTTGGGTATAGGTGATCTCAGTTTGGTGTGGTGAGGTGTGTCGGATTTTTACATAGACACAGACAAAATCATACACACTTCCTCTCTCCGTTTTGAAAGTCTTAAAAATGTTTATTTTACAAGATATTTTGTTTTCTCTCACTTAGTACCATTACCAAACAGTATTTCTCTCCCTTTTCACTGCCCCTTAAGCCCCTTTCATGCACCCTGCTTGTTGTATAATGTATTTGAAGATTATATGGCAGTGTGAATGTTGGAAAATCTGAACACACCCACCCCAGATCTTACTGACCAAACTACGCCCCTGGCAATCCCTTTGTGTTGTTTGCCTTGCTTTCTGCACACATGTGACCAGGATAACGTGTAACTGGAGCCTCACATTTTAAGGCACCACGATGACAAGGCCTTGGGGTGCAAGTGGGAAATCCTAATGTGTCCCTCAAGCCTGGGAACAGGTGAAACAGGCGGCCCAGGAAGATAAAACAGGTTCTGCGACCCTTTAAGACCATACTCCCCGTCCACCACTGGTTGAAGGGCCCAGGCACTTCCTGCTGGTTGTGAGGCAGGTGTGCACAGGGGCAGACCCAGAGGACAGTGCAGGTCAGCAACAGGCACAGGTCTTTGGTGTTTCAGGCACATTACCCATCCCCTCGTGATGAGAATAGGGTTAAAGGTCCAGGTTCGGACCAGGCTAGCTGGTGTGCAGATCTTTGTGGGTCCAGTGTGGATCCCTGAGCTAGTCCTCTGGTCTGTTAAAGAAAAATCTACTCTCAAGGCTATTCAAAGTCTGCAAAAGTTTATTAATAAAAGATAAGGTTGATCTGTGAATCAAAGGATGAAGTGACAGGGGGGTCCCCTGGCACCCTAGTGACCATGATCTTATCCAAGCAAAGACAAAACACAAATTAATTTGTTTCCATACGTAAGGCTCCAATGGAGATCATGTGATGAGACCAAAGCAAAGACTACACAGGTGGGGGATCTGAAGTCATTGGAGAGTGTGCAAATGATCTTCAAACCAATACAAAATTGCAAACTTTCTGGTGTTTAGCGAGTTTTTCAGAAATTTCTCACATAAAATGCCAGGCATGAGAACAAGGCTTTACACATCAGAGAGAGACACAACTTGGAGGCATGCTTATCATTAAGAACAGTGGCTGAGAAATTACAGTTAAGGAAGAATTTTACATTCCATAGGCCTCATCCAGGACATTTGGGACTCTGCTTAGCCTCCACGCAGTCCAGACAGCTCCTCTCCTCTCAGAGCAGTCCATTTTTATATCTTTTGGCCCTAGTCTGAAGAGTTTCTACCATACCAACTCTCTTAGCTAGAATTGCAGAGCAACGTTTTGAAGTCTAGAAAAGTAACAGATACTGATTCCAGTGAGTCAATAACTAAATAAAGCAGAGAGGATCCATATGTATCTACTAACTTTATCTCTACAGAAGGAGCCGTGTGGTCAGCACCTGAAGTTATCTCTGCATGAATGGCTGCATGCTCAGCACCTGAAGTTATCTCTGCATGAATGACTGCATTCTCAGCAGCTGAAGTTATCTCTGCATGAGCTGATCTATACTCAGCACCTCAAGTTATCATTGCACGAATGACTGCATGCTCAGCACCTTAAGTTATCTCTGCTTGAACGACTCTATGCTCTGCATCTGAAGTTATCTCTGTATGAATGATTGCATGTTCAGCACCTGACTTTGACTCAGCATGAGCGGCTCCATGCTCAACCCCTGAAGTTATCTCTGCAGAAATGACTGCATTCTCAGCAGCTGAAGTTATCTCTGCAGAAATGACTGCATTCTCAGCAGCTGAAGTTATCTCTGCAGGAATGACTGCATTCTCAGCAGCTGAAGTTATCTCTGCATGAATGATTGCATACTCAGCACCTGAAGTTATCTCTGTGTGAACGGCTGTAATCTCAGCATCTGAACTTATCTCTGCAAGAGAAGCTGCATGCTCAGCACCTGAAGTTATCTCTGCATGAATGGTTGCATGCTTACCACCTGAAGGTACCTCTGTAAGAGGAGCTGCATGCTCAGCTCTTAAGGTTATCTCAACAAGAAGGCCCTGCATGCTTAGCTCCCAGTAGTATTTCTGAAGAGAAGCGGCTTGCTCAGCTCCCGAGGCCATCTTTGCTGGACTGAATGCATGCCTAGTTCCCGAGGGCATCTCTTTAGGAAGGCCTGCATGAGTAGCTCCTGACGATATCCATATAACAGCAAGACAGGCTGCAGGCTCAGATCCTGAGGGTATCTCAACAAAAAGGGCCTGCTTGCTCAGCTCCCATGGGTATCCCTGTAAAACAGGGCCTGTATGTTCGCCTCCCAGGTTTATCTCTGCAAGAGGAGCTGCACGCTGAGCCGAGTGCATGCCTAGCACCTGAGGGCATGTCTTCAGGAAAGCCTGCATACCTAGCTCCTGGGGCTATCCCTACAGCAGCGGTACAGGCTGCATGCTCTGCTCCTGAGGGAATCGCCCCCCTTGTGTATACCTGTAAGAGAAGCTGCATGATCAGTTTACGAGGGCATCTCTTCTGTAACGACTGCATGCCTAGCTTCTAAGGATATCCCTGAAGGAGCAAGATAGGCTGGAGGCTCAGCTCCTGAACATATATCTGCAGGAAGGGCTGCATGCTCAGCTCATAAAGATATCTCTGCAAGACGGGCTGCATGGTTGTGAGGGTATCTCTGCAGGAGGGGCTGCATGCGTAACTCATGTGGCTTTCTCCACAGGAGTAAAACTGGCTGCATGCTCAGCTCCTGAGGAAATATATACGAGAGGGCCTGCATGCTCAGCACTTGAGGTTATATCTGAAGGAGAATGCATTCTCAAACCCGCAGGGTATCTTTGCAGGGAGGACTGCATTCTCAGGTCCAAAGTTTATATCTGCAGGAGAGGCTGCATGCTCAGTTCCTGATTCTATTTCTGCTTAACCGTTTGCATACTGAACATACATATGCAGGAATGGTGCTGGCTTAGCTCTTGTGCTTATCTCTGCAAGAGGACTGTATCTTCCGCTCAAGAGGTTTTTTCTGCAAGACTGCTCAGCTCCGTAGCTTATTTTTATGAGAGGTGCTGTATGCTCAACATCTTTGGTTCTTTGTAGGAGGGGCACTACATGCCATGCCTCAGTGGTTATCTCTGCAGAAGGAGTGCATATTCTGCACCTGAGGTTATCTCTACAGGAAGGGCTACATCCTTAGCTCCTGACTATCTTTGTATAACGGACTGCATGCTTAGCTCCTGAGGGTATCTCCGCAGGGCTGGGAGTATACTCAGCTCCTGAGGTTATCTCTGCAATAGAGGCTGAAGGCTTAGCTCCTGAGGGTATCTCTGCAGGTCTAGCAGCAGATGGTATCTCTCTGGGAGGGACTCTCAGTGACAAAGGGCATACTCATCTCCTGACAGTATCTCTTCAAGAAGATCTGTTTATGGGAGGTGCTGCATATATGGAACACCATGTCCACAGCTCTTGCAGACCACACCAACACCAGCAGAAACAGCGGCAAGGAAATCTTTGCCATCATCAAAGATTTCACTGTGCCTCCTGCTGCCTTCAGCATCACTGCCTCTCAAGACCTCTGCTGTAACCCTCTGAATTTTTTTGTAACATAATCACCTTTTTTATATGGCAGCTTAATGGCAGCTTTGACCCTCAACTGGACACCGTCACCAATACAACTCAACTTCCCATCACGGAATGAACCTGAACCATGACCCACTACGACCAAAAGGACTTCTTCGCACAATGAAGCATGACATGCAACTCATGCTCTCCTTCTTGGAAGAGACTTCCAACACAAGAAACAAGTTCACCTCCTGCATGACCAAAGTCACTAACTGGATGAAAGCCAACCATCTCAAACTCAACATCAACAAGGCAGAAGGAGAAATCTTCAACAAGAACACCTCACCAAGGGTCTGCAACTGATGACCAGCCAAACTTGGACCCACACCGATACCCAGCGCCCAGACCAGGAACCTTGGAAAAATCAGCAGCAGCAAAATGGACATGACTGCTCAAGTCAACACCATCATTGCATCCTGCTTTCACACCCTGAAGATTCAGAGGAGATGCAGCTCCAGAAAAACTGCCACTCACTCCCTAGTAACCAACAAGATGGACTAGGAGAACATCCGCTATGCTGGAATCACTAAGCAACTTACTAGTAGACAACAAACCATTAAGAACTCAGCATCCAGATTCATTCTCAACCTCCCACACAGAACTCACATCACACCTACCTCAGAACTTGACTTGCTCCCAAAGCACAAACACACTAATTTCAATCTCTTGAAGACCTGTTTTGAGTAGTCCTATTAGGCCTAAGGTTTGTGTAATCTCACACCTGTGAAGCGCCATGATACCCTCCCGGGGGATATTGCGCTATACAAATCAGCATAATGTAACAGGACCATGCAAGGGTGATAGGACTTCATATACCAAGCTGTTAATTTTCCTAATGGGGGTCCCCCAGGGCTCACTCTGCCATCTTGGAGGTAGCAGGGCATTGCTGTCCTATGGGTCTTTGGGAGACCTCGTCTGTCATCTGCTTTCTTGGAGTCACCTGCCATCTGGGGGGGAAGGCAGGGTTTAGCTGTCATCTACTGTCCTGGAGGTGGAAGGGGTATGCTGTCATCTGCTGTCTTGGAGTAGGCAGGCCTCAGCTGTCTTCTGTTGTCTTAGAGGAGGCAGGGTTCAGATGTCATCTGATGTCCTGGAGTAGGCAGGGCTCGGCTGTCATCTGCTGTCCTGGAGTACAGAGATTGGCTGTTATCTGATGTCCTGGAGAAGGCAGGGCTCAGCTATCGTATGCTGTGCTGGAGAAAGCAGGGCTCGGCTGTCTTCTGCTGGGCTGGAGTAGGCAGGGCTCGGCTGTCGTATGGTGTGCGAGAGTAAGCAGGGCTCGGCTGTTGTATGGTGTGCTGGAGTAGGCAGGGCTCGGCTGTGATTTGCTGTCCTGGAGTAGGCAGAGCTCGACTGTCATCTGCTGTCCTGGAGTAGGCAGGGCTCAGCTGTCGTATGCTGTGCTGTGCTGGAGTAGGCAGAGCTCGGCTGTCATCTGCTGTCCTGGAGTAGGCAGGGCTTGGCTGTCGTATGCTGTGCTGGAGAAGGCAGGGCTCAGCTGTCGTATGCTGTGCGGGAGTAAGCAGGGCTTGGCTGTCATCTGCTGTCCTGGAGAAGGCAGGGCTCAGCTGTCGTATGCTGTGCGGGAGTAAGCAGGGCTTGGCTGTCATCTGCTGTCCTGGAGAAGGCAGGGCTCGGCTGTCGTATGCTGTGCTGTGCTGGAGTAGGCAGGGCTCGGCTGTCATCTGCTGTCCTGGAGTAGGCAGGGCTTGGCTGTCGTATGCTGTGCTGGAGAAGGCAGGGCTCAGCTGTCGTATGCTGTGCGGGAGTAAGCAGGGCTTGGCTGTCATCTGCTGTCCTGGAGAAGGCAGGGCTCAGCTGTTGTATGCTGTCCTGGAGGAGGCAGGGCTCAGCTGGCACCTCCCATCCTGAAGATAGCAGGATATAGCTGCCCTGTCATTTTACATCTGGAGGCACAGAGGAAGAGAATAATGGGTGGGCCCTGTTAACTTTAATGATTATGATTTTAGTGTATACATGCATGTGGCTATTGTACTAATTGGGGTTAAAACAGGTGCAAAGTGCATTTGTGCCTGTTTCAGCACTGGCTCTTATTAAGAGTTCAGCATAAAGTTTGTAATTCCTCTATTTACGTGGATCTTGCCACCTGCTTGAGCCTGATGGCATTACCCAACTATTCTATGACAGGGTTCTAATTACAGGGGCAAAACTGGCGCAAATACCCCCGAGCCTGTTACTGTCCATCACTTTACACCTCAGTGTAAAATATCTAAGATCCGCAGCGCAAGTTAAATATTATTATGTAGTGCCTGTTGTTTGCAGCTGGGGTAAGTAACTGTACGCTCTTAAAAGCTCTTTGTGGATTGGATTTTGTGTGTTTCTCCTCCAGTTTTCCCTCTCACTCAACGTCTTCTGCATGGTTCCCACCCTGGCCTCCCCTCACTCCTCACTCCATCCCACCCCAGAGAGCGTGAGTAATGGTGTTCATTACGTTCCCGTTACTTGCTGCAGTCAGACCCCAAAAGACCAGGCTAGGTAATTTCCAATCCTCCAAACCACAGGAGGACGAGGAGGTGTCCGTGGCTCTCAGCTCACAGCTTCATCATGTGCAGCAATTAAATATTGTGTATGGGGGAGCAGTCTGCAGGGAGGCCCGTGGCTCTCTTTCCCTCTCTATTTCTCTCTCTCTCTCACACACACACACATACACACACCCATACCCATACACACACACCAACACCCGTTAGCACAGGCACACACACACACATACATGCACACACCTACACACACACACACACACACACACACACACACAAACAAACACCCATTAGCACAGACACACACACACCCATACACACACACACACACACAAACACCCATTAGCACAGACACACACACCCATACACACACACATGCACACCTGCAGGCACCTACACGCACATACCTTGTGGGGACTATGGGTGGACACACGTCTTGTGGGGACTAACCTTTCCCAATGTTTAAAAAAAAATAGCAATAGCATAAAATGTTAAGGAAAAATTCATGATATAGTCTACTGTTTCAGATTAGCATTTTTTAAAATTAAATTGTCCCCCACACACGCGCACTCCCCCTCCACACACCCACATGCACGCATACACACACACCCAACTAGTCCGTGCACATCCCACATTCACTCTCAGTGCACACAGACTACCCACAGTGTTGTGCACGTCTGGTCATAGTATAACTGTATGAGATTAAGACAAAGCAAACCTGAACTCGAAGAGGACCGCGCTAAAGTGAAATTGGAGGGTTTCCAAAAAACGAGCTAATGCTTTGGAAAGGCCAGGTGAGATGTCTTACATTGTGCTTTTTGGGTGCACGATGTAACATAACCTGCATATACCTGTATGTCACAACAATGCATTTGTGCCCCTTCTGCCACACTAAGTGGAGAAGCAAGGATGCCATGGGCCCTGGTGCAAGCAAATAAATGGCCCTGTGAATCCTTGGCTAGGTGTGAAAACACAGCCATATGTGAACTGAGGGGTTTTCCAAGTCCCTTGGATCCTGACGCATATAGACCTACTGCACTATTGATAGCTACACCCATGGTAGATACATAAATGCCAAGAGAAGACTAGTGTTAGGTGGTACACTTAAACAATAGCACACTGGGGGCACCTTAGTTGATGTATTCCCCTAGTAAATTATGTATTGCATTTTGACTTAGTTCTGTGTTTAGAGGCACACTCCACTCAACAAATCACCCTTGAAAATGACCCCTGCCTTCTGATATTGATGGACCTCTTATTTGCCTTTGACGGAGTCCACCGTCCCAGCCTCGTAGCTACCCGTGGGCCTTGAAAGGGATTCATTAGCAATGTCCTTCATGTGTGCTCCTCCTATCATTCCAACCAACACTAGTTTGGTCACATGGGCACCCCCAGGTCCCAAACGATCCCTGTCAACTGTGGCGTTTCCCAGGGTTCCTTAGCGTCTCCCGTCATCTTCAACCTCTACACGGAGCCGGTTGGTGCTCTCGCAGGTAAAAGCATCGAGATTCACCAATATGTCAACATTACACAACTCTGCCTGGAAGTCTCCTCTGCCCCAGGCATCCAACACCTCAAACACTGCCTTCACATCATCCCGACCTGGCCGTATACCTTCTACCTGAAGCTCAATCCAACCAAGACCAAATTCCTGTTATTTGCCAAGAACAACAAGCAAAAAACTGTACAAACCAGCTCCATAACCCAAATCTTGACAACTATATACCCCAACCTTCAATGATGGGCATGCCACTTGGATTCACCTTGAACACTAACCTCAACCTCAAGCACAAATTGCCAAAAAAAAACAAAGATCGCCTGATACCACCTCACTCTCTTAAAGAAAGTGAAAACATTTTTTCCAGAAAGGAAGTTCAGTGCTTCTGCACTCTCTTAACTGGATGGTGGTTATGCCCTGCTCCATGGCCTCCCGGACTCCATACTTGGCACCCCTCAGGGGCACCCTACTCACCGCAGCAAGTCTCTTCCTGGAGGACTGAAGAAATATGAACACTTCATCTCCATCTTGATGGAACTTAATTGAGTCTCCTTGCCAGCCTGCATCGTCTTCAAAACCAGCTGCATTATTTACAAAACCGTCATGACCAGCACCTCTGCTTATCTTGCAGACAAGCTCACCATCTCTGGTGTTTCTTGCCACGGCCAGGACATCAGACTGCAGACACAGAAGTGCAACAAAAAAAAAAAACAAGGCAGCAGGCCTTTTCCGTCAATGCGACCAGGATCTGAAACAAAATGCCATGTCTTCCAAGACTGCCCCAGTGTTGCTCTAATTTGGGAAAGAGCTGAAGACGCATCTCAGTAAAGCATAGTAAATCACAGAACCCAGCTACCTCTCCTCGCAATTGTTCATTTTATGCTTGTCTTTAACCAAGTGCAGTTCTCTACGGACTTTTTGGCTAGGTTTGCACTATAGAAATACAACATACACACATCCATACATACAGACATGCATACCTACATACGTGATGTAAAAGCAGGACTCACACTGGACTAAAACAATGCCACAACTAGGTTGTCAGTTGTGCCCACGAATCCCAATGATCACAAAGGAACACGCAAGAGAGCAACAGCAATGGTGGAGAACTAAATTGAAAGCCACAATAGACAGGGAGCTAGAGTGGGATATTGATTAAAAGGGCAGAAACCAAATGCATCTCAATAGGGAACTGAGTACTAAAGCAGCAGGAAGAGAAAGCAACACACTGAAAACTAAGGAAGAAGGCAAAGGATGACAAGCACACTTGCAACTGGCGACTACAAAAGCAGGGAACATAAGGAGACAACAGCAAAGGAGGGAAGCTACATCACAAGAGAACGTTCAAGGAAATTGGGAAGCACTGAGTAGTGCTAGTTCAAGAAACAGGGAAATGCTGCAGAACAGTGCTAGCTCTGGAAACATGGCTGCACTGCGGACAGTGCAGGTTCAGGAAACAAGGATACAATATTAAGTAGAGCAGGTACAGGGAACAGGGCTAAAGTGCAATGCAGTGGAGGTACAGGAATAAGTAGGCCTGGGCAGGACTTCTGTAGTTTCACCACGCGGAATTCTGCAGAGTTGCATAAAAACTCAGCAAGATTTCACAGAGTTCTGCAAGTGGGCAGAATTGTTGCATGTTGCGCTGACGATGATTTTTAGCGCCAGAGGCTTGTTCTGTGCTGTGAAATCAGCAATAACAGCATCACAAGGTGCACCAGAGGGCGACGCTTCTTTCTGGCACTCAAGTGGATTTTCTACTCAAGTGGCAGCTTCCTCAATGCGAACGGTTGCGACCTGACTCGTTTTGAGAAATCTCACTAGGAGGTGTACTAGCGACTGAAAATTGTGCTAGGGGATGCAAATTCTCGCTCAGAAAAAAATCCGCCACGTGGCAGTTGAAGGAGGTTTGTTCAAACTCCGCGCTCTAAGCGGAACACAGAGTGGGAAAACTGTGCAAACTCCGCCGGTGGAGCAGAATTTTTTCATCCACCCCTAGAAAAAAAGCTACATTGCAAAGTAGAGCAGATACTGGAAACAGAGCTACACTGCAAACAATGAAGGTTCAGGAATCATGGAGGCACTGCAAATCTTTGTAGGTACAGGAAACAACGCTATACTGCAATGCAGGGCAGTTACTGTAAACGATGCTACATTGCTTTGCAACGTAGGGATAGGAAACAAGGCCACTGGAATTATAGTGCAGGATCAAGAAGGAAGGCTGCACTGCAAAGCAGTGCAGGTACAGAAAACAAGGCTACACTGCTAACAGTGCAGGTTCAAGATCCAAGTGCTGGCACAGCTCAAGAACCAGGGATCTCTGGGAAAATAAGGTCAGCCAAACAAGGACAAACACACTCCTGAAGGAAACAGATGTGTAGAAGATCTCATTAACAGACAGCTCAGAGGTGATGGGGGCAGCACCTACCAGCCCCAGCTGTGCTGATCACATGGCCCATCCTGCAAGGGTGGAGGCGAAGCAGTGAGCAGACAGTTCCAATGACTGAAAGTTTTGCCAGAAAAAGCATCCAGGCTGCCACAAAACACAGCATGGATCTTGAAAGCTTGTAGAATCCAGAAGGTTTTGCATGAAGCATTTTTGGGACCTGCCAGATGATCGAGGCTTCTGGGAAATGTAGTTTTTGTGACAAATATCGTTCTATCCACAAAGCCCAAAACGGACTTGATATGAATGGGGAATTCTAAATATTGCCTAGGTGGCTGGATGTCACTATATGGATTTCGCATGAAGTCATGGAGGCTGGTCCAACACTGGGCAGTCCCCAGCTAGGCCCCTTGTGTAAGGCATGAGAGCACAGGGAGGGAATTATGACATCATCACTGCAACACTTTTACAAAGTAGAAGTTATTTATCTATATTAGTGAGGTCATCATCCCAAAACCCATCTCAAATTAACTCCTCACCCAAAAGGCAATCACCAAATGCAAATTTGTATTCTTTAAACACATGTTAACATACATTTCAGTGAAATAAAATAAGCTTATCCATGAGTGTCCAGAAAAAGAAAACATTTCTCTTTCCCTCTAAACACAAGAGGGGTCCCCAAATTCCACTTTAGGTTTTCAGTCATGTAAAATAGCAGTGGTGCTGTGGACCTAACACAAGCAAGGGAATAAGACCAAACACCCTGCAGTTTTATAGTTAAAGACAGGCATAATTAGGGAGCAGTGGACCCTTTATGCAAAGATTGCTATGCACATTGCCCTTGTGGCCCCTGCACCTGCTGTACTAGTGATAGCCAGATGCCTGCTTACCGCTGATGCACTGGGTGGAGTGAAAGAGCATTGGAGAACTACATCATTACAAATAGCAAATCCTTCCTTCTCCAGAAAGAGATCCACGCCACATCTCTGGACCTAGAATAGATTAAATGGCAGCATCTTTAGCAATGATGAAGTCTACCTTACATGAAAAGATTTCAGATGCATAGCCCACCCGTGCATCCGTTCCACCCTCAGAATCCCAGCATTAGTGGCTGCACAACGTATGGACTCCCCATACACAAATGCACTCATTTCAAGCCCCTCACAAACACCTACAAGGCTCTACACAACACAGGCACTCAGTGCACGCATCCACTTCCCCCAACCCTTCTGTCACCTCCCATCAGCCTCTTATTTGCACACATTCCCTGAATACACAAGAACAGAGCAGGAGTTTGCACCTTCTCGCACATCGCCCCCAAAGCTTGGAACAACCCCACCAACACATCAGTTACTCTGTGTCACTCATTAAATTCTGCAAGAAGCTGAAGACCTGGCTGTTCGAGTAACTCTAGGCAAGTCCCTCACCCACCCATGGGCAAGTGCCTGGATACCCTCATTGGTGAGTAGTGCGCTATAAAATCTACATAGCTTAGTAAAGCAGGAGCTTGTCTTTGTACTTTTGCGAACTTGTTGTCACTGGTCTTGGAGACATCTTACAACTGACTCACGTGAAGGAGTATGCTAGGCATGACGGAGAGCAGAGAAGGCATTCTTGGGCATCATATGAAGCCCAAGCAGTTGCTAGCCCTGAGTGAGTCACTACTGTCCGTGTAAGGTGCATGCGAACCATAGACAGCACTGCAAACACCCGATTCCGGACCTCTTGACCTCGCTTTGGAGAGGAAGCAATCTCATTTGAGAGGTTGGGAATTAAATTGTATTTGTTAAAGTAAAAATATAACATGTTGTTGAAGCATTGCACTTGTTTTTCTTAAAGGGCTGCATATTTTATTAGAGCACCCCACTGTGCAAGTGGCTGATGCAAAATGATGAACCCCCCACCTCCAGAATATGAAGAGGGGCCCTTGAATCTCCCGTACATCACATTTATTCACTGACCCTGGGGAGGAATGGGGCCCCCTAGAAATGTTTTCTGAATTTAAAAAAGTCTGAAATTTGCCCCAGTGAGAGGTAGTAATTCTTTGGGTGCAGGATTACAACTTTTCCTTTTTTTTTTTTTTTATTTTTTTTTTACTCAGTACCCAAGAAAATACATATATAATTCATCAGAAAAGGCAAACAGAAAAAATGGAAGAAACATTAAGCCAAGTATACAATACCGCCATACAGTCATTTCCTATTAGCTAACCATTCGCCCAATACCCCCCATACTTCTTGCCCTTTAAGGCTCCCTTTTTTCCCTTTTCGATCATACAGGGCTCGTTCCAACTGATATATTGCAAGAAGACGATTTAACCAATTTTGACATGTGGGGGGGCGTTTAATCCAGCCATGCAGAAGAAATACACAATCGATACACTGACATAGCTATAAAAAGAAACTTACTGGCGAATGAGTCACTTAACTCCGAAACCCCGAATATAACCACCCCTGGTGATAGATCAGTTTCTAATTTGGCAACATCTCTAATAAACTGACCCACTTTAATGCGCAAGTTCACCAGCTTCGTACAGGTGGCAAACATATACATACAACTTTTCCATAGAATCAGGCTCTTGGTATTTAGGTCTACTTACGGTCTTGCACTTTTAGCAAGTGTGATCACAACTTGTTCACCATGCTCACGCAGGTCATTTGCAGGTGGACGTTTGTGAGAGGCACCTTTGAGCAAACTTCAAAAAGGCCCGGATTCACACCAATGCCTACATGCAGTGGATAGGGCTTGGTCAGCACATTGGCGCTGCGCGGCTTTTTCATAGTCCGTTCTCCATGAATAATTGAACAGTGCTCGCGCGCCCACTGTTTTACTATTCATTATCTCCCATGAGCCTCTTGGGTGGACAGAGAGAGGGCCGAGGTTATTAGCAGCCCCCTCCACCTGCCAGCCACATTTGTCACAGAGCACAGTTCCTTGCACAGGCCTGAAAGTGCCCATGCAGGGAACTGAAGAAGTCTACAGTTCTACCTCTAACTGTGGCATGTAATCCTGTAAGCAACACCCGTGTCTCTGAGGACCACTGGTGTTTAGGGGGGCGGTAGGAGATGGAGAGAAGAAGGAAGAAGGGGGCACGTAGCATAGTCAATGAGATCCATGATGGAGGGAGGAAGAGTGTGAATCTCAAATTTCCCAATAGAAAAAGCAGTGGTGAGTCATAGAATTTTTCATTAGGTTGGTTTCTAGAGCTGATTTAGAATTTTACTCTATTGGTGTAAAACTTCTTCCGACAGGCTGATGGAGTAGGGGCTGTCAGAGTTAAGCCATCTGACCATCCGCCCTATTTCAGATAGATGGTCGGATGGCTGTTTTCTTTTTATACTATCTGTCAACACCAGGTATTTCCTGGTGATGAAGGACTGCAAAAAAAAGAAAAATGACCCACACCACTCAGTTGTTTATTCATGCAGCCTTGCTCTCAAACGCTCACCCATCCATGCAGGCACTCTGTCACTCATGTGTCCGTGCACTCAATCACGCACACACTTTTAGACTCACTCACCCATTCAACCATAGATGCATGCATCCATCCATCCATCCATCCAATTGTTTAATCATACAGCCTTGCTCTCAAACACTCACCCATCCATCCACATGTTAAAGAAAATGTACCCACATGCTAATAAGAAGTCTGAAAATCCTTATTTATAACAGAAAAATGAATCTGCAAATCACAGAATCGGGTGCCAAGGAGATCCCCGGCACTCTTTCCAAGCAGAGACAAGACACCAATTTATATGTTTCCGTACATAAGACTCCACAGAGATTATGACCAGGTACACATACATAACAGCGTTTACCAGTGCTTCTCTCGCACTAATGAGAATGGCTGCCTCACCAGGGGCCTGCCATGGCCAATTACTCCTTTCTAACTAACAATCTTTGTTTCCAATTGGCACAATAATACGCATCAATTGATTCACATCAGCTCAATTAGGATTATAACATTCAAGGCAAGTCTGTAATTCTTCCCAGAATTTTTAACAATTAGCACAAATATCTGGGCAATGTTGTTCGTAGGAAAGTGGCTCTATATAGTGCACTAAAATGAAGTACACTGTGCAGAGAGTCCAATGAATACCCAAAGATGTATAGAGGCAGAAACAGATCGGTCTAGAGCTCTATTTGTGGTAGTGTTGGCGAGCAGCTAAGCTTATTAAGGAGTCGTGTTAAGCATTTGTTGTACTCACAGAGGCAATAAATGAGACACACACTTGAAGAACAAATCCGAGACTAATTAAAAAAACATAACAGTTGATTTTACATACGCTTTGAACCGAAGAACTTTGTTACAAGGTAACCAGTTTTCAAATTAAAAATACTTTGTTGCTTCAGAAATCGTACAGTGCAATTTTCAGAGTTTTCAATTGTAACCCCTGGAAGGAAAACAAGTTGCAGTTTTTGGGTGAGTACACTCTTACGACCCCAGTCCTTACAAGGTTCAGCTGGTACCAAGATGGCACCCACAGAGGCATGGGGGTGGCTGGGTGCCAAGGTCGAAGTCGATGCTCAATGATAGTCAATAGAGACTGAGTGGACTGAAGACGCGCTGATCCCAGGTAAGTTCAGGTGATGTGAGGGGTAGGTCTCAAGGGGTTGATGCAAGCACCGGGGGGGGGGGGCCAAGGCAGCACCAGAGTTACACCCTCAGTGGCACGGGGTGGCCATGTGCAGAGTGCCAACACAGCCTTGAGTGTCCAATGCTTTTCTATGCAGACAGGGAGTATCCGCTGCAGGGCTGCTTCCAGGTGAGTAGAGCAAGGTCAGGGGTGGATCTCCTGGGGTTGAAGCAAGGGCAATGGGGGCCACAAAGCAGCACCAAAGTTGCATCCTCAGTAGGGCGGGTGCAGAGTACAAGGTCAGGGTCGGGCTCCCAGTGTTATTCAATGCAGGAGATCACTTTCAGAAACAGGCTTCAGGCTTAGGCCAGGAGAGGTCAGCCCACAGCTGCCCAGGTAAGTTGGGAGGCCAAGGGTCGTAGGGACTCCCAGTGGTCCAGCTCCCCTAGGCCCAGGGGCCCAGGGTGCAGTGGTGTCTTTGGGCATCGACCCACAATGGACTCTGGGTTGGAAGCGCTGGGGAACCTTCACTGGACTTGTGGGCCGCTCGGGCCGTGGGCATAGCGTGCAGAGGTTGTTCCAGGCCCAGGATTCTTTCTTCTTTGGAGTTGTTTCTTTTGGACAAGTCTGCTGCCCATGGGAGTTCTTCTTCTTTATTGAAGGCAGGCAGTCCTGCCAAAGCTTTGGTGGTCGCTGACTGCAAGACAAGTCGTCTTCTTGCACAGGATCTTCGAAGGCTGCAGACAGGCCAGTATGGCTGGGGACAAGTCAGTAGTTGTCGTCAGTCTTCTTCTGCTGTGCAACTTCTGTAGTGTCCGGCTCTTCTTATGCCAACAGGAATTGGTTCTAGGGTTTGTGGGTGCCACCTGAATACTGAATTTAGGGGCATTACAGGGAGTGCCAGGTAGTAGCCAATAGGATACTTACCTTTAGTGTGACTGCACCCGTCCTGTGACCAATTCCTTTGGGAGATGGGCATAGCCCTAAACCTATTGGCGTAATTCCTTCCACGCAAGATGGAGGAATTTCAAATATAGTGCCCACTTCAGCTCATTCACCCTAGGGGCTGGACTGGCATGGAGTGGGCACTCCTCCAAATTTGCATAAGTTTCCCACCAGAACTGTCGCCAAAAGTGGGGTCAGGAACTGGGGGTCGTCTCCTCCACCATTTGGAGAGGCGTTTGAAGCTCCCCACCCTGGAATGTACATCTTGCCTGGGAGAGGAGGTCACACCTCTCCCCAGAGCAGGACTTTGTTCTGAGCCCTCGAGAGCATTAGCACTCACCTCAGGGGGGCAGAACACTGTCTAAAGTGGCTGCACTGGCTCTGACCAGTCAGTGCCCACTCTAGGAGTTGGTAGGTTTCAAGAGGGCACCTCTAAGGTGCTCTCTGAGTGCATGTATTATATATATGTATAAATCCATCACTGGTTTCAGTGAGGGTTTATTAATACCAAACATCCTTATCTTCAGTGAAGCCATCACGTAGCTGGGGAACTCATAACGACCATTGTCCAGGACATGTACTTAAAATGGCTTCCCTGTCCACTTACTATGTCTGAGAATCGACAGAGACATAGCAGCGGCATATCGGCTCCTGCAGGTATGCTTCCACATGTAATATAGTGCAACCTGCCTTTAGGGCTTGAAGGCCTGCAAGAGGGGTGACTTACATATATTACATGCAGCGTGCAGGGAACAGCGCACACAGACAACAGAACTAGAGTGACACCTCCCCTCATAGAATGTGCCAGCCCTGTCTTCCTTGCTGTTGGATGAACTAGTTTTAGAATCCTTTGGTTTCGTAAGTTTGTCTTTAATAAGATGTTCTCTGTTACAGAAGAAAGGGAGGCTCAAAAAATCGTCTTCGATAAGCTGTGTTAAGAATGCTTTAATTGTGAGAAATTGTTTAAAACTCTTGAATTCATAAGTGGTCTTTCATTTTAAGTTGTTTTTTTCTGCAGGGTACACAGTTTGGGGGGAAATTGTGTGATTTACAGATAGGAGTTGAATAATGTGCCTGGCATACGTGAAGGCATACAAAAGGTATACAAGTTATCAGCAGGGGACTCGTTGAAGCACAAAATATCTCTCAGCCCTGGTTTTAAAGTTCCTGTGAGAGAAAAAAATTGTGAAATTTCACAAAGTTTAACTCCTGATTTTTGCAAGTTTTTGCATGGGTAATACAAAATGTCACCTGGGCCTATTAAACACCATGTTGCTATTCATATTCCAACTTGCATGCAGGGTCAAACTGGTCTCGGGAAACTTGTTGGTGCTGGAAAGCCTGGCCTGACAGGGCAGTGTGTGGGCTGTTTTTATGGTCTAGACTGACAGCGCAGCTGCCACCAGAAAGTTATGTGAGAATCTCTAGGAGAGGGGCTTTGGCTCTTCCCACATGTTGGGAGCTGGAGTACATTTTTTAATTGCCCAGAAGGTGTGTGCTTCCACAAAAAAGTGTTTTCCTTCCAAGCAGCTGCCATCATTTTGTTTATTTATCAAACTACCAGAGCTTGAACTCACACACAACATAGTAATGCTATTAAACTGTCTTAAATAACTAGATAATTTATTGTGTTTTTCTCCGGCAGCGGCACAGATGGAAGGAAGGCAGTCGTTAACTTACATTAATTTTTAGGTCTGGCTTGACAGTGCAACTGTCACCTGAGATTTAACCTGCACCGATATTGTTCGACAGTTCTTTGTTTCCACAAAATAGACACCTACTCCCATGCTATCTACCTAAAATGCTTCACATCACCACACAGTATTACTTAAAAGGCAGACCTAAGGGCATTGCCAATGCTTGTTTTGTTGGTTGTGGGCCTGTTTTAAGGTCTGGGGGAAGGATGGGGGGCGTTCGGCTTTTATCGTCTGGCTTGACAGCGTAGTAGTTGCCTGACAATTACGTATGTATCATTAGAGAGGGGTCGTTGGCTCACTCATGTTGGAGCCATGAGTAAATGTTTTGATTGGGCAGAAATTGTGTGCTTACACAAAGAAAGTGCTTGCCATCCAAGCAGCTGTCATTATTGTGTTTTATTTGTATTTATCCAGCTGCTTAAGCTTGAACTTTCAGGGGCATACACATGACATTGTCATCCTATTGAAATGCCTTAGATAACAAGATAATTTTGTTTTGTTTTTTTCTCCCGCAGCAGCAAAGATGGGAGGAGGGCAGTCATTAACATACATAGATCTTATGGGCTAGCCTGATAGTTCAACTCTCCCCCTGACTTTTTAACCTGCAACTATATTATTATTGTTGATTTCTCTTACATCAACACAGAAAATGCCTGCAGGAAGCAAAAATGCATAGAGAATCTCATACTTTGCAAAACACCTAATCACCGTGTCTTACATTTCAAAAATACCCTGATTTGCAAAAGTGGACACTTTTGTTTAGCTGTTTGATTCACTATTGGGGGAGCACTTTTAATTTGCTGCCCTAGCCCATTTTCTGCCCCTGTCTGCCCCTGTTGGTAATGGTTTCTTACTAGGGGCATGGTTTGGTAAGAAAAATGGGGGGGTTGGGGGTGGAGGGGGGGTCCAGGGGGTAAGCTTTAGATTTCCCAACAATCACACTGGCACATAATGTGAGAGTACATTATACAACAAGCAGGGCACAAGAAGGGCTAAAAGGGTACTAAGTGAAAGAAAGCACATTATTTTGGGAAATAACCAACATTGTTTAAGTCTTTATCAACAAGGATAGGGAGAGTCTGGGTTTTTGTCTGTGTGTAAACATTCCCGGTGAAATTCGACAGCCACTGGACTACACCCAACTGAACGCTGCGGTCCCCGGCTACGTATCACAAAATACATTTATTAGCGTGGGGTGTAACACACACACACCCACCACACACACACACACACACACACACACACACACACACACACACACACACACACACACACACACACACACACACACACACACACACACACACACACACACACACACACACACACACACACACACACACACACACACACACACACACACACACACACACACACACACACACACACACACACACACACACACACACACCATGCGGTTCTGTGACCTTCTCTGTAGGAGGCTGGCTCTCTATATAGTGCACAGAAACGAAGTACACTGTATAGAGAGTCCTAGCAACTACTCCTTGGTATTCAGAGGCAAAAATAGATCACCTAATGCTCTATTTTTGTGGTAGCTTGGTCGATCAGTTTGGCTAATCCAGGAGATTGGCTGAGCATTTGTTGTACTCACAGTATCAATAAATGTGGACACACATTCGGAAGAATAACTCGAGACCAATTTATAAAAATACTTCATATTTTTATAACATTTTTAAAACCAAGATCATCAAAATCGGGTAAGTACTTTTTAACTTATGATTTTTCAAACTTTAAAAAATGTTCTGTTTTTGTGCGTAATTACGCGCCATAGGAATCAATGGTAGAAACGTTTAAAATTGCACATAAAATCAGGCAATGCTCTCACAAGTGTCACCTTTTGTTCTAGGTCGAGGTCACCGAGATGTCCTGTGGGCCAGCTGGAGAAGTTCGTGTGGCTCCTGGTTCCAGCGGGGGCAGCGGCTTAAAGTCTTGGAACTGGTGCACCACAAGTAAGGGGACCACTTGGAAACACACTGGGCAGGTGGACTTAAAGGTAAGTCCGGTGGGTCCCCTTGGAGGGTTGAGGTTGCAAGGGGTTAGGGACCCCTAGAACACAGCTGGTCCTCTGATGCATGGGCCAGGGAGGCCGGGTAAAGAGCCGATAGGTCAGCCAAGGGTCGTGGGTCAAGGAGCCTTTGGAACTAGGTGCAGGTCACTTTGAGGGTGGATTGCAGGTCAGCAGGGCTACTCTCGGAATGGTTCTTGGGTGTCCTGAAGTCATTTGACTGGCTCTTGCTTCTGGTCCTTGGAGAGTCTGGAGTGGACTTTTCTTCTGGGTGTCCAATGTTGGGGGTCCAGTACCCCTGGCTCTGGCACATCTCTGCCCCTGGAGGTTGCAGTGCCACCAAATTTGGCACACTTGCAGGGTTTCTCCTCTGAGTCTGTCAGGTGGAATTTGTTCAGGCTGATATGTCTGGTTTGTTGGTCAGTGGCTGGACAGTCAACTGGACTTCACTGCTTTCTTGCCTGCAGGGTGCACACAGTGATGCCTTCACTTAAAGGGAGGTTCTTGGCGATTTTTAGAAGTTTGGAGGTCCTCTGGGGTTTCTTAGAGTCTGTCCGATGTCCAGTCAACCCCTCAGCGGTGATTGTCGAGTCCTGGGTGCAGCAGGTAGGGCGTGGCACCTTTTTCTTCTGGCAGCAGGACTTCTGTTCTTGAGCCTTGGGTCTTTTTGTTGCCTGCCTTCTTGTGTCCATCAAATCTGATCTGCCGGTCTAGGTATGCAAACTCAATACTATATTTAGTGGTCGTTAGAAAGAGTTCCTGGTAGCGGCCAATGGGCCACTTACCATTGGGTGGCTACACCCACCATGTGACCACTTCCTGTGGGAAAGGGTCACATCCCTTATTTTTAGTGGTCGTTAGAGGGAGTTCCTGGTAGTGGCCACGCCCACTAAAGGACCCCTTCCTCTGGGAAGGGGTCACATCCCTTACCCTGGTTGGCTATCTTCCTACCATCCATGATAGAGGAAAATTAAAATGAGTGGTCACCGCGTCTGCCACACTTGAGGGGTGTTGCAGGCTGAGGGTAATCACTCGCCCTATCCTTTGTGAGTTTTCCTGCCGTTCCTCCCACCAAAGGTGGGGTCTAGGACGGGGTGGTGGCCATCTGCTGCCAGCAGCAAATGGCTGGAGTGGTGCTTCAAAAGCGGCATGGCCTTTGTGCCAGAGCAGGGCACATTCTTGGGGGAGGAGGTGTGACACCTCTGCCCAGGAAGGGTTTTACCTTCTGGCCCCAGAGAGCAGGGGCGCTCACCCAAGGATCCAGAATCATGTCTGGGGGGTGGCAACTGGTTTGAACTAGCCAGCAACTATGCCAGGGTGGTGTAAGTTTTGCAGGGGCACCTCTGAGGTGGCCCCTGGGTATGTTTTATAATAAATCCAACACTGGTACCAATGAGGATTTATTACTCTGAGTTTGGTACCAAACAACCCAGGGTTCAGAGTAGTCATCATGGAGCTGGGAAACTTACTATGGCTCCCATGTACACTTACTATGCCTTAAGGTTTTGTAAAGACACAGTAGGGAAATATTTGGTCATGCAAACATATGCCCTCACATGCATTATAGTGCACCCTGCCTTAGGGCTGTAAGGCCTGCCAGAGGGGTGACTTACCTAGAGTGCATGCAGTGTCAGTGGGCAGGGCACTCTTGGTGATTGCCAGGTCGTGTTTGTAACTTTTAAATACACCAGGACATACACTTGCAATGGCATTCTGCATGAGACTGGTGTGGGGGTCTCTCAGAGTGGCACAATAGGTGCTGCAGCTCTGGAGGACCTTTTTCAGTACCTAGGCCCTAGGTACCACGGGTACCAACTACTAGGGACTTACAAGGATGGCTGAAGTGCCAAACAGTACAGTTTTGAGGTAAGAGATCTGGCCCTGGGAACCTGTTTCGCATCGGCCAAGAGCACTTACTGTTCGGACCCACATCATTATCCAGGCTAAAAGTGGGGGGCTGTCCATGCAAAAAGAAGCCTTTCTCACACTCCAGGAGCTATGCACCTAAGGTCATCCTTTTTCTCAGGCAATCCTATGGAGCCCAGTAGCCCTCTCTATAACCCTGTGTTGGAAGCAGTGTTTTCACTCTCCGAGCTTGTCTCCCAGTCACTAACACCTCTGCGGTTGAGAAAATGTCAACAGTCAGCTGAATTAAAAAAAAATCCAAACCTGTTAGATGCGAGCGTGCCACAAAAATAACCACAGAGACAGATGCTTTAAAAGTCGCGCTGCTCAGGAGGTGATGCACTGTCTGGGTACAAACACCTCTTAAATTAGGAGCATTGTTTCTGGGTGTACGACTCAAGCGCGCAGCACAGGGGGCTCTGAGGCAGGCAAGCCACCCATGAAACTGAGCTGCTGACCGGTGGCATCCATGGTGGTGTATGGAATTCTCGTTTTACTATTAAGCAGCCTTGTCACTTACTTGTAATCTTAATTGCTTTCTCGTCCATTTTCTTTAAACCAGTCCTGACAAGGCACCAGTCCTAAAAAAAAAAAAAAGTGAGTGGACAAACCAAGCTAGGCAGTTAGCAAGTGACATCACGGCACATGATATCACAGTGCATGAAATCGACCGTAGCTTCTCAGGAACTGGCATCACTAACCCCTTGACCTCACAGGAAGTGACATCACAAGAAGTGACATCAGATCTTAAGACTCAAACATACGTTTAGCAGAACTATCATGAAAGGACATCTGCCTGATTGTCCTGAATCTTCCGAAGAACCAGGCTCAGCAATGAGATTGGTGGAAAAGCATACATGAGTCCTAGAGGTCGCATCAGAGGCAGGGCATCTCTGCAACATGCATTTGGACAGGTACATAAAATTAAATCATTCATTTTGGGAGGGATCAGGTCCAGCCATGGATGACTGACCTGCTCAATGATGACTGAAACAGGTAGAGGTGGAGACAAAAGGAAACTGAGGAGGGAAAGACCCAGCTCCAGTGATTCACAGGCCCATTGTCACTCTGTTATATAGGCCACCATATGAGAGAGGAGATGACCCATCACCTCGACCCCAATGTGGTGTGCCAGGGTCAAAACAAGTTTGGGCACACAATTCCCCAAAACCGTCAGTTAACATATGTGTGCCACTTGACCATTGTTCTAGGCATCAACCACGTGGCACTGTTGGAGAGAAGAAAAAGTACAGGTGAATTGCTGCAAATTCCCTCCATCTGAAGAGATGCCCTGACTCTCCTGAGCAGTGGTCCTTAACCTTTTGACTTCCCTGGATCCCCACAATAACATTACTAGACCCCCAGGGACCCCCACTGAATCATGATCGGAATCAGGGACCCCAATGAGTCATTATTGGAAGCCGGGTACCTCATCATAAGCATTTTCTATTATTTGAGTTGCAAAACAGTATACACAGAACACAGAAACAAGCATTCATCAAACAAATATTCAAATGATGAAATATTGTATTTAATTCACAAACAAATTTATTACAAAATCAAAATTTTAATTTTAATGGGAAAGTTGGGGCTTTTCCACATTCAATTCAGGCCACTCATCATCCATACTATATTCTGGTGATGTACTTGCACTGCTCGCGCAAATCAATCTGAGTTTACTAACTTAATTTTTAGCCTCCAATTTTAAATGCCTTTTCATTTACAGAATGTTTTAAAATGTTAAATTTTACATCCCGAACGCAACAATACCGACGAAAATCTTCCGAAATTAGCTAACTTTCCGTTCCGAAACTCGGAGCGACAGGAACACGTCCGAACCCGATGGCGGAAAAAAAACAATCGAAGATGGAGTCGACGCCCATGCGCAATGGTGACAAAAGGAGGAGTCACTCGGTCCCGTGACTCGAAAGACTTCTTCGAAGAAAAACAACTTGTAACACTCCGGCCCAACACCAGATGGCGAGCTATTGCAAAACATGCGAATCTACTGCGACTGATGCCACGAACAGATGTACACTGGGTAAGTGACATTTTCATTATATACACCTTATTAATCTGTTAATAATATTTAATTTTCTAAGCAGTCATGGACCCAATTTTTTTCTGAAGGTCACAAAAGAAAGGAGGAGCTTGGTGACCTGCTCAGAGGCTGAGCAACAAACATGCCACATATGGGAATGTTTTTACTGCTAAATTGGGAGATTCAGAGACTTCCCAAGAGCACACAGAATATCTCAGCCTGAAGAGCCTACAAATACTTGCTGCATGTGACCGTTCCCATAGCTCCTGAATGACGTGGACCCCCCAATTTTCGCGAGACCATTGTTGTCTTTAAGTCATTCACATCCTGCAGGAACTGCTTAAAAGAGGAGCCCTGTCCCCTGCCTTGTCAGGAGAGAGAGTCAACCATTACACTTAAAACATCGCTGCATAACGCGTGTCCCCTACCCCACCCTCCGCCTGCCAAATAGCTCCTAAAAACAGCTCCCACCAGATAGACAGCAGGAGCCACCACAGGGAATGGAGTGCCTGAAGTATGGGTGTAAATTGAATGTTTTAAGAAACCCTAAAACTTGATCCATACTGTTCTTTCCCCAAGCCTGATCGACCTGGCCTACCTAAGCTGGCTAAACCATGGCCTCAAAGGCAACAAGGCAAGGTGTCCAAATGAACAAGAACACTGAAAACACTTACATTATGAGGTAAAGGAATGCCATGATGTCTCTGAGAGGCAGGAAAAAGGGATGGTTCCATGGTGGTGTTCTCTCTTTATTGCACCCAGGGGGAGGAGGAGCCTAAGATAGGGAACAGGGCTGGAGAAACTCCGGTTTTAACATGTTTAGTTTGGATGAGGATAGGTAAGTCCTGTCTGCATAAAGAAGCACACTTCATTGTGTTATGACTTGGCTGAGGAAGAGGGGGTAATGTAAACAGTCCATGGAAGCACGGCCAAACGTATGTCCACACGCTATGCAGCTTCAGAAATGCCAACCGGTCTAATAAAAGGCTACTGAAAGGCTTTATAGCTTTGGGATACACTACACACTAAAACCAGGCCCATATGAAATATCTGTGCTGCTGACGTGCTCTGTGTGTGCTCTCTGAAGTGTTGGAGCCTGCTGCACAGCAGAGCACTGTGTGCCGAGCAGCCAGTAGTTTGTTTAGGTCGAGCCTAGGCAGCGCATGCACTGTCTCTTCGAGACATGCTGTAATCACTCTTTGAGCCTACAGCACACTCATAGCCTTTTCATTGTTCCTTTGATTGTCCTTTAAAAAGGCTTGCTTGCTAGTGGGTAATCGTTCCTCGTTGTCCTGCCTTGCTCATTTGTTTCCTCCCACAGCGCAGCACCTAACTACTGCTTTGGTTCCACTTTGGTGCTTATCACTTTGTGACTGTGACTTTTTTTTATCCTTCTTTCTGGCACCTTAAAAGCACTGTAAGCCCGAGCATGCGTCTTCACAGTGCGTTCAAGTTGAACTTTTTCACCCTTACAGAAAGCGTGCGTTATGCAAGGCAGCCACGAAACATGAATTCACACGCCTTGTTTTGGGATGTCACCGAGGACACTTTCCCTACACCGCAAACAAAATCACTCTGTGACCAAACCCAATCAGAATAAACTCCCATAAAGAAACTGTGCGTTAATCTATCACTCAACTCCCAATTGGCCACATGTAGCCAAGAGGAGTGGCACAATCTGAATTCATGACTTTTTTATTTTTTATTTTACATATAATCTACCTTAAGGTGGAAGGGACTTTTCCAAGCGTGCTACTTAAGAGTCATCCTCTTGCCTTTTCAACTCGATTCCATCTTGCCGAAGACTAACCGAACATGCCCCAATGTCAGAAGTGCTGTCCCTGGATGGCAGACTTCTTATTATTATTTATGCGTAGACAAAGACACATTTCGCAATGGCAACACTGTTCTTTCCCAGATCATGTGACCTGGGACAGCAGGCCTTTTAAATGTCTCTTCCACCAAGGCGCTACTTGCAGAACAATATCCCAGAGAAACAGCGCTGTCCTGGTACAAATTGTTCCCGGGGCCATCACGGAAATTGGACTGCACGTACTCTGCAGCCAAGTCGGGTCCAACGAGAAGAGTTATTCCTCGGGCCGGCGCGATCCTCGCGCTTTGCATTTCAGCGGAGAGAGCTTCCCTGCTGGGTTACCAGTAAGTGGTGGAGGTTCTCCTATTTAGAGGGGCCATATGATATAATTCATCATTTGTAATGCCTCGTCTCTTTCGCAGTGCAAGATTTAGGTTTACCAGAGATGTTCCCTGGCTTTGTGCATGTCTAATTGCTAATCCTACCAGGGGACATTTTTCTAAAGTATTTTGTAAGGTAAATTTACCCTGGACTGGTTGATCCTCTGTGGGCGCACTCCTGAGGTGTCAGTATCACTTGCATGTCGGAGTAACTATACTCCATGGTAATAGTTGGTGTATTTTGTACGTCCAAGGGAGGAGACCCTACTCACATGTTGGTACCAGCATAGCATAAAACGATGGATGGTGCGTGTGGCGTCATGGCGGCTAGTAATTTCTCCCTGGTGGCAGACTCTTGAGTGGGGTGTGCAGGTCATGGTCATTATAATTGTGTAGCTATTTTTAATATTTGCATAACCTGGAGGTGATATTTTCATCTCATGGAATGTTGTTTGTATAGTTTTGCGTTGCTGTGGCAGAAAGCTATGATTAATTTACGTGATTAATGAGTTTACTCCAAGGCTTCACACAGACGAGGATCCTACGGTCTTGTATGGTTTTGGGAGTTTAGGTATTAGGTACAATGTTCAGGTTTATTTGAAATGTTGTTCACTTAATTTCATAACAGTTCTTTCGCGATTCCTTACCATATTTATTGGTCAGTACATGAGCTTAGCTATTGTTGATCGATCTCAATGACTTTATCAGGGTAACCCTTCTGGTAAAAAAAAAAATCTGAAACACATTGGCGGTCATTCTGACTCTGGCGGGCGGCGGACCACTGCCGGCATTTCAACCTTCCCGCTGGGCCGGCGGGCGCTAACCATGTTAGCGCCCGCCGGCCCAGCGGGAAGGAGGCCTGCAACACAGAAACCGGCTCCGAATGGAGCCGGCGGTGTTGCGGGCGTGCGACGGGTGCAGTTGCACCTGTCGCGCTTTTCACTGTCTGCTAAGCAGACAGTGAAAAGCTTCATGGGGCCCTGTTAGGGTGCCCCAAGACACCCGTTCCCGCCAGCCTCTTCCTGGCGGTGAAAACCGTCAGAAACAGGCTGGCGGGAAGGGGGTCAGAATCCCCAGAGCAGCGCTGCCCTGGCGGATTCACCCAGCCGGGGGGAAAACGGCAGGAAACCGCCGGCCCCGGTTTTCTGACCGCGGCTTTACCGCCGCGGTCAGAATGGGCTTGGAAGCACCGCCAGCCTGTTGGCGGTGCTTCCGTCATTTGCGACCGCCAGGGTCAGAATGACCCCCATTATCTTTTGGTCATAACACACCAAGTTATCCTAGGAATTAACTTATTGTTTTTTAAATTGAGTGCTATTAAACATAAGTAAAATATGCTCAAATATAAACATGCAGGTATAGCAGAACATCATTTACGTCGTATTGTATTTATCCCAGGATAAAGTGCTGAATGGCTAAACACTTATAAGGTCCAAAAGGCGAGACCTATTGGCTCTGCTGATGCTTGTCTCCAGTTTAGAGCAAAGGCGAAATGGAATCTGATACACAACAGAGCCAATGATTGAGTTGTTTTGCCGATGCCCAGTTTCAATCCTTTGTTTCATAAGCAGCCCTGATACTAAAAGAAATAACTTTACAAATCAAAGGGTCTTGCTCTCCCGGAAGGAGAGGGAGTGGCCTGGTGTGGGAGGAGAACACTCCCCACCATGAACTAACTGAAAAAATAAATGCCATGGTGGCACAATGCGTTAGTCTTCGAAGCCTCACAGATGTCTTCTTCATATGAAGTTCTTATGTTCAAAGACAGCTTTTCAAGTAGTCAAATAGGGTGTGTAACTGTTTATTGGCTCTCCAGGATATTGATGGGACATAATATTGAGGTCAAAGTATTGAAAATTAAATACTGACAGGTAAGGAAGCCTAGATTTCCTATATCTAACTCCACATATAGGTACCTTGGCAATTCATATATATCTTCCAGGTACATAGATGGGGAGTTAGAAATAGTAAGTCTATAATATATCTAATCTAATTGACATTTTGTCCCTCGATATTCTGTCCTCGATACTCTTGTACCATGATATTCTGGGGGTCGATATTCGGTAGGACAAGCCCCAAGCAGCAGAGCTCGAGAGGATGTGTTTTTACTCATAAATAAAAGGTTTGCCCTCGGGTCAGTAACAGAGGAGAGACAAGAGATGACCTTCTCAGTCCTGGATGAACATCCCTTCAGATGCCCACTTGTCTAGAAAACAATGATATCTTTTAGCGCTTGGCTGGTGGATTTTTCGACTGTGCTTGTAAATCCGACACACCTAGAGTGCTCTGTTGAGGTGCTGTGGGTTTCCTTTGCTAAAATTGCTACATCTGGCACTGTGGCCACAGTGATGAGAAATGGACTGGGAGAAATTCCAATGGAGACCATTGCTGCTGGCAGAATAGCCACCATCAAAATGAGTGGATAAATACCCACAAAGTGGAGGTATATTTCTGTCAGTGCCAGTTGCGCTGCAAGTATGTTGAAGCCCCAGCCAAAATTATATTTTGTGTGTGGGCCCTCCCTTGCCATGTTCTGTTATGTTATGCGGATTTGTAGTGAGCAGTATCACTTGGGGAGGGTATCCCGGCATGTGTGAAGCAAGCCACATGTAGGTTCTAGTGGACTGCTTGAAAAGTCAGGACTTCAGCTTCTTGTGGAATTCAAGAAGATAGAAAACAGCTCTTATGTGCTGAAGCAGGTCATTCCACGCTTAAGAAGCGATGCAGGAGAAGGCTCAACTACCTGATCTGATTTTCTGTGTGCCTCGGATTTGTACATGTAGGAGTCTGGGCAAGTGGAGGTATCCGGAAGGTTTGTGAATGCAGATGTGAATGTTGAGGTATGCTGGGCCAGTGTTATGTAGTGCCTTCAAAGGGGGGTTGAGGAGTTTGAATTGTCCTCATTTGTGAATGGGGATCCAATGGAGCTCCTCTAGGTGTGATGTGATGTTGCTTTTAACAACAAAGCTATTTTTAGCCAATTTACTGCAGCCAGTTACCCTCTTTTGACTATTTGTGGTGGTGCCATAAGGCAGCTGCCTATAGTGGCCTTAATGCAGCATCAGTGCTTAGACTACCCCAGATGTCAGTGGTGGTCGGGATCAGTATATCTGGCCTTCCAGGTATCTTTTGCGGTGTAGGTTGCACGCTTCTTGGGGAGGCCATGCTCACCTTTCCATGACAGCCTGCCACCTTTTCCATGGCTAACTTTAACAGAGTCACTCTGGCAGGCACAGTGGGCCCTGTTCACATGTGATCTGGCTTCTGGACCTCCACCACGACTGGCAGTGTTCACTCCCACCCCTGGCAGAGCTAGAGGACATTCAGCTGGTGGCACCTGTGCCATCTGAGGTAGTCTAACCACAGGGGTTATGTTGCCAGAGGTGTATTGGAGAATACACTATTTTTCCAGCCTTCCCTTAAGCTACATGAATCCAGCTGACAGTGTTGTAGGCTAAACTTTGTTTGGAAGGAATGTCTTTAGACTTCCCATGTAAATTAGCCCCACAATGCATTGCGTTTCTCGCAGAGAGCTTGGCTGCACGTGTCTCATTAAGGGATGCCTAGAGACCGGCATGCCAATGTCTGCATGAGACCCTTTCACCAGCCCTGAAGTGCATCCTCTATAGTGAGGGGGCGTCAGAGGCAGGCAGCAGCGCTGGATGTCTGCAGAACGAGTGCTGGGAAGAAAGCAGACATACATGATTCACATTTATATTCTTAGTTGCAGATTAAATCATTGATCAATGCTGTCTCCCCAAAAAACGTTTCTCAACCTTCTCTTCTGATTACATTAGCATAAAAATTAAAATGTGCGCCAATGCCATCTTCATATGTATCCTTAAAGAGTAGTCCTCTCTGTAAGATGTTTGTGCCCTACAGCATATTTAACCCATATACCCCCATCCTCTCCAGTTATTCTCAATAGGACCTGGTGAAATTTTAATTACATGGGTGAAACCTCATAAATAAATGAGGTTGAGGGATATTTACTGATTAATCTGTCTTCTGCCAGTATATATGGTGTGACTTTTATACATAAGGTATGCTGTTGTATTGATTTTTGTGTGAAATGTCAGCCAAGTACGTTTTGCACAATACACATAGGGACATATTTTTGAAGGTTTTGCGTCTGGCTTGCATCACCTTTTTGAGCCAACTCAAGGAAAAATCCATTCTGGTATTTTCAGTGCAATGCAGATGGTTTATTGCGTTGCTTTGCAAAAAGAAAGTAACACAATACAGTGCATTGCATGCCTTACTTTACATCAAGTAGACATCCCATGGGTGGAGCATGGGCGTTCCCGTGCATCTACCCATGAATTTTGATGCATACCCACATTTACATAGAGTTGTAAATATAGGTTTGCGCCAAAATGGTGCTCCGAGCTGAGGCTGGCGTACAAGGGGAAATATCTTTAATTCTCCTCGTTATTTCCTCTTGCGTGTATGATACATTCTGCAGCACAGATACAAAGAGGAAATAGAATCAAAGGATAGTTTTTGGGCAGGAAGGTGCACGTGACGTTAATACAGACATCCCTGCACTATGGCGTGTGGGTGGCTGCATTGGTGCTAAGCAGCCACAACTTTGCCAGCATATGGAGAGAGAAGAACTGTGGCTTTTTTTTTTCAACACATGGCACAGTTCTGCTCTCTCCCATTCCCACAATGCCGCACAGCAATTTTACTTCCTGTACTTCATTGCATGACCTCTGTGAAAATAAGCTCCATGGTTTTGTGTAATTTTCACAAAAACATCCTGAAATAAATTGCTGTTTCACTCACCTCTAATTTTCAGGGTTTGCAAGACCATCTTATGAGCAGTGAACCATTAAACTATACCCAAAGACTTGTATTTGCAAAAATAACCTTGCATCCTATACAGTACAAGTGAAAAAGACAAAGGGAATACATTAGCTGCAGTCAATGGACGGGGCTCACAGGCAACAGATTGCATCTTTGGATAGGCCTGTAGTTATCAGCTCATGTAATGACCCAGTTGTGGTGCCAAATTAAAGTCGGCCAAAGAGAGGTGCATGTTATAGTAGCCTGTAAGGGTCCTAGTAATGTGGTGAAGGGGAATGTTCCCCCACTTAGGGGGTGGGTGAGCATTACTTGGTTTCTCCTCTGGTATTTGCACTGTTGACATGGATGTCATGTTATTGGGGGGTCATTACAACATTGGCGGGCGGCAACCGCCGCCCGCCAAGTTGTAACCGCCGTGCGTCCGCTAATGCGGCCGCACTCACGCGGTGCCCATTATGACATCCCCGCTGGGCTGGCGGGCGGAAACAGAGTTTCCGCCCGCCGGCCTGGCGGGGATGTGGGCCGCAACATGGGAGCCGGCTCCAAATGGAGCCGGCGGTGTTGCGGCCGTGCGACGGGTGCAGTTGCACCCGTCGCGCTTTTCACTGTCTGCAGAGCAGACAGTGAAAAGCCGCATGGGGCCCTGTCAGGGGGCCCCTGCACTGCCCATGCCAGCGGCATGGGCAGTGCAGAGGCCACCAGGGGCCCCGCGACTCCCCGTACCGCCAGGCTTTTCCTGGCGGTTCAAAACCGCTAGGAAAAGGCTTGCGGTAGAGGGATTCGTAATCCCCTGGGCAGCGCTGCTAGAAGTGCTGTCCTGGCGGATTACTACCGCCGGGGCCATTGTGGCGGTCGTAATGACCAGGGGAGCACCGCCAGCCTGTTGGCGGTGCTTCTGTCATTTCAGCACTGGCGGTCCTGTACCGCCAGGGTTGTAATGACCCCCTTAGTCTTCGCAATATAAGGTCATGAAACCCATACTCATGCAGGTTTTCTTCGAATGGCTCATGCGATAATGGGACATAAAGGATCTCATTACGACCCTGTGGTTGGTGATAAAGTGGCGGTAACACCACCAACAGGCCGGCGGTAATTATCGCCAAACTATGACCATGGCGGTGATATCTCCCATAGACAGCCAATGTACCACACCGACCGCCAGGGCGGAAACAACAGCCACCACTGCAGTAGCCGCCTACAGCCAGGCGGAAGTCAATGTTCTGCCCACCATATTAAGACCCCACAATCCGCCACCTTTTCCGGGGCTGTACCAATGCCATCAAAAGCCTGGCGAAAACACTGTACAGAAGTGAAAGGTCTCACCATTAGAGACACAGGGAACAACCATGCCGCCATGGAACCAGAACTGCATGTATTTCCGATGATATTCTACGTTCTGCTCCACCACGAACACCAACGCCGGCGAAGATGACGACGGTGAGTACAGCCGCCTAGCACAGAAGGGGGGGAGGGAGGAAAAAGAGAGTGACACACACACGCCCCCCCCAATACACACACCCCATACACACAACCAGATGCACAAGAAAGCAAGGTAATAGCCCTAAATCGGATGAATAATGCAAGGACAAAAATAATTTACTAAAGTGAGTGTAATAATATCAACACAGTATAAAAATAACTTAGCCAATGCAACAGATATGTACAAATGTACAAAAAGGGACACTGCCCAGTCCACAGTTCACAGGGGCCACATGGCCACAGGGCAGAGTCCAAGGCCCCGCTTGTCACCTGCATCAATATGGAGAGAACACTGAAGGGGCATCAGTTGGCAAATAGGCAGGCACCTCAGGGCGATGGGGGGGCACTTCAGCTGGATGCGGAAACAAGACCACTGGTTCTGGAGGAGGCAACATGCCCTGTGCTTGGTCCTGGGGAGTGCAAGGCCACAGTCTCTCGAGTGGGTGACTTGCCCACTGGTTCTGGAGGGGGCAACATGCCCTGTGCTTGGTCCTGGGGAGTGCAAGGCCACAGTCTCTTGAGTGGGTGACTTGCCCACTGGTTCTGAAGGGGGCAACATGCCCTGTGTTTGGTCACGGGGAGTGCAAGGCTACAGTATCTCAAGTGGGTGACTTGCCCACTGGTTCTGGAGGGGGCAGCCCGCACAGCAGCCCATGGAGGCAGAATCACATTGCATCCGCCGGTGGTGACGGCTGCACTGTGGTGGTGCCGGTGGTGGAGGAGGGAGGCTCCTGCACATCCCCTGCACCCTCGGATGGATGCACTGTGGTGGCGGGAGGCTCCTGCACATCCCCTGTACCTTCAGATGGATGCACTGTGGTGGTGCTGTGGTGGTGGGAGGCTCCTGCACATCCCCTGTACCCTTGGATGGATGCACTGTGGTGGTGCTGGTGGCGGGAGTCTCCTGCACACATCCCCAGCACCCTCAGATGGATGCACTGTGCTGGTTCCGGTGGGAGGCTCCTGCACATTCCCTGCACCCTCGGATGGATGCACTGTGGTGGTGCTGGTTCTGGTGGTGGGAAGCTCCTGCACATTCCCTGCACCCTTGGATGGATGCACAACCATGCTTGGTGGTGGGGGCTCCGTGACAGCTGCTGGTGCAGGCTCCTTGCCCTTCTTGCCTGCTGGTGCAGGCCCCTTGCCCTTCTTGCCTGCTGGTGCAGGCTCCTTCCCCTTCAGCATATGTGGCCTGGAATCCTTCCCACCACAAGTAGGTGCGGATGGAACTGGGGCCATGGACTGTGTGGCTGAGGTGCTTGGCTGGGTTTGTGATAGCCTGGCTATACGTGCAGGATGGGGGGGAGAGGGGTAGGGAAGATGTCAATGGTGGATAGGAAAAGTCTCTTAGGGACATTGGGGCGGGAAGAGGGAGAAGGAATGAGAGTGGAGGATGAGGGAGTGGTTGTTGGAGGTGTCTGATGGATTTGGGTGCAGTTGCATGGGTTGTATGCTGTTGTGAGGTGGATGGCTGTTGGGTGTCTGAGTGCTTGCGTTTGTGTACTTTAGGAGTGGGGGGACAGACACAGTGGGAGAGGACACAGGGGATGTGTGCATGGATGTTGTGGAGGTGTCTGCCAGTGAGGTGTGTGTTCTGCCTGGTGTGGGGATGATGCTTGTAGTGGATGGTGATGTAGTGCATGCAGGTGTGAGTGTGGACATGACTGGGTGGGAGGTGGAGGAGGGGGAGACAGTGGAGGCAGTGGATGTTGTAGTGTCTGCAACTGTATGTTGTTTGCGTGAGTGCCTGTGGGATGAATTGTGGTGCTTGTGCTGGCCTGTGACACCATTGGGTGTTGTCCTGTGGGAATGCTGGTCTGGCTGTGTGCTTGGGATGGGTTGGGGTAGAGGAGAATGGGACTGGGAAGAGGAAGTTGGAAGGGGGACGGCAGGAACAGGGACAATGGCTGCCATCAGAGAGAAGGCCAGAGTCTGCATCGATGTTTGTTGGGCCACCAATCCAGTGTGAATGCCCTCCAGGAATGCATTAGATTGTTGCATTTGGGCTGCCAGCCCCTGGATGTCATTCACAATAGTTAACTGCCCAACAGAGATGGATCTCAGGAGGTCAATAGCCTCCTCACTCAGGGCAGCAGGGCTAACTGGGGCAGGGCCTGCGGTGCCTGGGGCGAAGGAGATGCCCACCCTCCTGGGTGAGCGGGCACAGGCAACGCGATGAGGGGCTGCTGGGAGGGCAGTTCTGGTACAGGGGGTGGCGGCTGTACCTGTAGCTGGGGTGGTCACAGAAGTGTCCGCCACCACAAGGGAGCTTCCATCGAAGGAGGTTTCTGTGTTTGAATTGTCCCCTCCAGTCTCTGCCGTGGTGCTCCCCTCGCCCTCCATCCCACTGGTGCCCTCAGCGTCGGTGGACTCTGCCTCCTGGGTCCTGTGGGATGCAGCTCCCTCCGTCGCTGGTACCTCTGCTCCTCCGCCAGATGATGCTAATGCACATAAGGACAGGATGACAAAACAAGAAAGGGGGGGAGAGAGACAAAGGATACACTGGGTCAATGGCTGCACCAACATCACCGTTGGCGTACACAGCACCCTCACACACGGGGAACAGGCCTACGCACTATGCTTTACACCACCACTGATATTGCTAGCAACCAAGACATGAGGAGGGGCACCCACCGCCAAATGCAGCACACCTGGGACCCATGCAGCCCTGATCAGTATTGGATGCTTACAAGCTAGGTAGGCAGGATTATCCCTTCATAACCCTAGCCACCCTAGGACCTCTACGCTATGTCAGGCCTGGCCTAGGGGCACCCACTGACACACATCCACCACCCGGATACCACCCCACCCGCCGTAAGTTGTAATGATAGCCACTGTACTCACCCCCTTGTGGCTGCTGTGATGCCCTCAAGTGCCCATCCAGCTCTGGATAGGCCACCGCCAGTATACGGGCCATCGGGGGGGGGTCAGGGGTCGACGGGCACCCCTTCCTTGTTGGGAGGCCATCCCCAGCTGGGCCTCCGCCGTCTTCCATGCCCAGCATCTCAGGTCTTCCCACCGTTTCCAACAGTGGGTGCTCTGCCTGCCATAGACCCCATGGTCCACACATCCTTGGCGATGGCACGCCATATACCCTTCTTTTGATGAGCGCTGACCTGCCGAGGCAATACACACAGGAAAACACCATTAGACAAACAGTCCAGCCTGTTACACATATGGCCCACCATACCCATTTCCATCACCATTGGCACACACATAGCACAGCACACAGCGTGTACACCGCAAGGAAGACATCCACACCCCCCTTACATCGAGGCCTTCACACACACAGCACCATACATTCATGCCACATGCATTTCGCCCACAGTGTATTCACCTGTTGGTCTGGAGGCCCATACAGCAGTCCGTACTGGGGTAGGACCCCCTCCACCAGTCTCTCCAACTCCTCTGAAGTGAATGCGGGGGCCCTTTCCCCAGTCACACAGGCCATGGTAGGTTCCAGACACAGGTTACAACAGCACATGCAGTGTAGGTCCTCTCCTATTGAAGGTCAGGTAGCAAGTGAGGAATCAGACAATGGCGGTCACGTCTGCGGCGGTGCATACCGTCACCGCCGGCGTAGATCACCATTGGCCACTGTACCCCATAGGAGCCAATATTAACCAATGAGGAGTTGCACGGCGGTTCCCAACCACCTCCCTCCACGCGCACAACGTCAGCGGAATTACCTCACTTCCACCTGTCCCTCCACACACGACAGGCGGTCACCATTCCGGGGGGGGCAGCACTATGGATTCATGCTGTGTCACAGGAGACATAGGCACATACTGCACAATTCACACTGACCCATTACAAGTTTACTGATTGAAAACTACTGTTGTAGCTCCAATGTTCACTTTGTGACAGCCTCCTCACTCTTGTGTCCCTTAGATACCTACCGCTGCTGATGAATAGGAAATTGAGACATAACCCTGTGTACAGACCCCTGGTGGACTTGGCAACACTGGAGGACAGGCACATTATCCTCACCTATAGACTTGACAGGGCCACAATCACAGAGCTGTGTGCCCAGTTGGAGCCTGACCTGATATCTGCTATCCGTCACCCCACTGAGATCCCCCCTCTTGTGCAAGTGCTATCTGTACTCCATTTCCTGGCAACTGTTTTTTTCCGAATGACAGTGGGCTTGGCAGAAGGAATGTCATAGCCAATCTTTTCAATAGTGCTGACAAGAGTGTTGTCTGCCCTGATAAAACACATGTGCAGCTACATTGTTTTCCCCTGGGTAGAGGATTTGGCCACTGTGAAGGCCGAGTTTTATGCAATGGGACATATCCCCAACATAATTGGGGCGATTGATGATACACATATTGCATTTGTGCCCCCCCGCCAGAATGAACAGGTGTTAACTAATCGTAAGAGTTTCCACTCCATGAATGTTCAGATGGTGTGCTTTGCGGACCATTACATCTCCCACGTCAATGCCAAGTATCCTGGGTCAGTGCCTGATGCCTTTATCCTAAGGAATAGCAGCATTCCAAATATGATGGGCCAACTACAGAGGCATAGGGTGTGGCTAATAGGTGAGCCCTGGTTCCCACCCAGAATATTTTGGTGTATGGGTATGGTGTGGGCCATATAGGATAGTGTGTGGTTAAATGTTGTCCCTCAATATTTGCAGGTTACTCTGGTTACCCAAACCTATCATGGCTGCTGACCCATGTGAGGAATGCCAGGACAAGGGCAGAAGAGCGTTATAATGAGGCACATGAGCGAACCAGAAGGATCATTGAAAGGACCTTTGGCCTCCTGAAGGCCAGGTTCTGGTACCTCCATCTAACAGGTGAATCCCTGTGCTACTCACCCATGATGGTCTGCCAGATAGTAGTGGCATGCTGCATGTTGCACAACCTGGCCCTCAGACGCCACATCCCTTTTCTGCAGGAGAGACTGGAGATGCCCGTGTGGCAGTAGTGGACCCTGTGGACAGTGAGGATGAGGAGGCAGAGGATCAGGATGAGGACAACAGAACATCAGTTATACAACAATACTTCCAATGACACACAGGTAGGACAGTGTAACTTTACATTTCAATTACTTTGGTTGTAATCTGTGTGGCAGTGGCATGCTGATTTTTCCCACTTCTATGCCACCTTACTGTTCCCTCTGGCAATTCATTTTGCAGATGTTGGTGACTTGACGTATACTCCTGGTGTGATCACTTATCAGGTCATTTATCTATGCTCACCCTATGTACAGTTAATTTGCAATGTTTGTACCTGTTTCAAATAATACATATTTAATATACATGACACTCCAAATTGATGTTTTTCAAAGGGTATTTATTGAACTGCTGACATATAGGGGGCAAGTGCAATGGGATGGGGTGATGATGGAGATAAGTCCAGGGTATTGTTCCAGTCTGTTTGTAGCACAGGTGCGTTGTCCAAGGGGACATAGGAAGGGGAACAATGGCAGTTCAAGGTGGACAGGGTGACTGAGTGGGACACAAGGGGGACAATCAGCAGAGTCTCATTTCCTGGCGGTGGTCTTGGCAAGTGTCTTCGTCTTCTGTCTGGGTCGCAGGGAACATTTGCGGAGTGGTTCACCTTCTGCAGGGGGAGGGGTGCTGGTGGCCTGTGAGTCCTGTGGCGGGGCTTCCTGGCCACTACCGGCAGCAGAAGTGGTAGGCTGTTCAGATGTCTGGCTAGTGTCAGGAGACCCCTAGTGTGAGACTGCCTCCCTCATAATGTTGGCTATGTCAGCCAGCACCCCTGCTATGGAGATCAGGGTGTTGTTAATGGCCTGCAAGTACTCCCTGATCCCCTCATACTGTCCCTCCTCCAGCCGTCTGTTCTCCTGCACGTTGTCTAGGATCTGGCCCATCGTGTCCTGGGAATGTTGATAGGCTCCCAGGATCTCAGAGAGTGCCTCCTGGAGAGTCGGTTCCCTGGGCCAGTCCTCCCCCTGGCACACAGCACTCCTCCCAGGTTCTCTGTTGGCCTGTGCCTCTGTCCCCTGAACGGTGTGCCCACTGCCACTGACCCCAGGTCCCTGATTGTCTTGTGTGCGAGGTGTGGCCTGGGGTCCCTGTGGAGGTGGGCACACTGCTGATTGACGTGTCCTGGGGCAGAGGTGTGGGTACGCTGGGTGGGTGCTGTGGTGCTGGATCCTGATGGGGGAGGCTCTGTGGTGGTCTGTGACAGGGCTTGGGTAACCAGTGGTCCCTGATGGGCCAGGTAGGTCGTCCAGGTCCCGAAGACCAGAGTTACTGTCATCACTGTAGGCCTCTTCTGTTGGGCGACTGGATAGTATTGGCATCTCCTCTCCGGTGACATTGGCTGGGGTACCTGTGGGGATGTAAATGATGTGTTATGGTTAATGTGCCTGACATATTGTACATCCCTGGCTTCCCCTCTATGGTTGGATTTGCTCTGCCAGCTTTAACTTGTGTATGTTAGTGTATGGTGGGATTGTTAGTTCTCTATGGTGTGCATGCTTTAGTGATGAGTGTCCTTGCAGGGCTGTGAGGGGTGTCCATGCATTGGTACAGCATGCAGCGCTTGTCATTGGGATGAGTGAGATGTGAGGGTGGAGTGTGTGGAATGTAGTGGAGTGATGGGAGTGAGGGTGAGGGGGTGAGATGGCATGCAGGTATGGGGGGTGATATTAGTAGAGGGTTGAGTCCAGTCCTCCTCCAACCCCGGCCGAGCCCTCAGTATGCAGTATTGCCACGACTTGCTCCTCCCATGCTGTGAGTTGTGGGGGAGGAGGTGGGGGTCCACCGCCAGTCCTCTGGATAGCGAGCTGGTGTCTTGCTGCTATGGAACGTACCTTCCCCCGTAAGTCGTTCCACCTCTTCCTGATGTCATCCCTAGTTCTTGGGTGCTGTCCCACGGCGTTGACCCTGTCCACAATTCTCCGCCATAGCTCTATATTCCTAGCTATAGATATCTGCTGCATCTGTGCTCCAAATAGCTGTGGCTCTACCCTGACAATTTCTTCCACCATGACTCTTAGCTCCTCTTCTGTGAAACGGGGGTGTCTTTGTGGTGCCATGGGTGTATTGTGAGATGTGTTGGTGAGGGTTTGTTGGGTAAAGTGTTGGGGTGTGTTATGTGGAGTGCGTGAGTGGTTTAATTGTGTGAGCAGTGTGTGGCTCTAGTTGTGTCAGTGGTCTTGGTGTCTCTCTGTTGGCAATGATTTGTAGTCGTAAGGAGTTGTGAGTAATGTGGGTGGGTGCTTTATAGTGGTGTGGGTGTGGTGTGTGTATGGGTGTCAGGTGTGTGTTGTTTGAATTGTCCAAAGTAGTGTTGTTTTGGCTGTTGGTGTCCATTGAGAGCGCAGTGGTATGTACCGCTAATGGTTTAGGGCCGTTGTATGTCCGCTGTGGTGATTCATGGGTCATAATGTGGTGGGGGTAGTTCTGTTGGCGTAACGGTGTTGGTTTTGATACCGCCAGTTTATCACTGACCTTTGGTCTGGCGGATTTGTGTGTGTGGCTGAACTCTGTCGGATTGGTGTGTATGTTTCATAATATGGTGAAAGGATATCCGCCGCCGCGACGGTAAATTGGCGGCTGTCAGCATGGCGGTAAGTGGGATTTGCCGACAATGTCATAATGAGGGCCAATGTCGACATCTCTTTTGAGAAATTTGTTTTTTAGGTCTGGCTTCTTCCAGAACACAAGTTTTAAGTTCTACTGTGGTTGTAAACCCATTGTGTGCATGTCCCTTTTGCCAAATGGTGTCCCAGTGGGTTTCTATTTTGTTGTTTGTGATGTTAAACTTGTATTTGTTTATTCCTCCATGCATCTTATTACATCTCACCAACATACAGTTCTTGTGGATGGCTCTTGCCCTAAAGAGGTAGAGGACATTTGTGGATTTGCAGATGTATTTCCCTTGACTGTGTATCATTCTGTGAGGGTGCCATGGAGGAATCAGGGCAGTTTTGCTCAAAGATATTTCCATGGCTCACGTTGCCCAGATGTTGTTCCGGCTCCAATACAGTTTTGCTTCTCATTCCCTGATGAATATTTGTTGCTGGATTTTAACAATACCATTCAGTTTTGCCAGTGATGGGGAATGACCGGTGGCACTTTTAGTGTAGTTCTGTTTTTTGCATATTGTAGCAGGCTCTCACTGGGCATCCTTGATGCACAATCACACACCCTATCAGATCTTCTGGCTTTGTGCTGTTTCAACAAACAGGATTAACAGAGAGGGACTAGCTGTATTTTTCTGTGCCACCTCATCAAATACATTCACTGGTATCCAATTGTGTAGCTGCATTTCACAGGCCATTTTGTGTGGCTCAAATAGAAATGGACTGTCTGTGGGTGCTTGTTTCTGTAGATGTTTCTTATGTTTACAAGTACTAATGTGTTCCCACTGACATGTTAGCTGATAGAAAGTAAATGTCTGAAACTAATTTATTGTGATTGTTAAAGATAATAATACTACCATTCTGTTCAAACAAAAAATGTCATTTATGCAGCAGACATACATTGTGTTTTGAAGATCAATTATTGTAATAAATCTTTCTTCATGATCACCATATAGAAGTGTGCACATTATGGTATCAATTATATCATCAAAGCTGTTCTCAAGTTTTGTAGGGAAAGTCTCCCACTGAAACAGAAATTGTGAATTTGGATACGAATCTCACAAGTCTGACTGCCCAGTGCAGAGTGTCCAACCTGTTGATGTCTCTTTGTAGAAATCCCTGACAGCTATCCCATCATCAGTTGGGTTTCCTTTGGCTGGCATTTCATGGGCAAGCGCTATGTGTCTTGTACATTGTGAAGCTTGTTCTATTCAGTACCAGTAAATTTGGTGACTTTGATACCTTAGAGATGCTTTCTGTCAAAATGTTGACTCGTGAGATGATTGGAAGGCTGGATATGCAGGTTTGTATATAGAGGGCATGTGAAATGCCAAAAGTGCTGCCCTGTTAGAGATTATATATTGGAGGTGTTCTCTGGTATTGATTACCATAGATCTGGCCATCAGTTTTGGAGATGCTTTGTATTCTTTGCTTAGGCCACTACTGAATTCTCTGTGGCAACTTGTGCCACGGAATTGCATGATTCTGTTTTGTATTCTTATGTTTTCAAGACCACCCCCAGACTACCCTTGCACTCCCTGGGTTTTATGATAAGAGTTTCAGGTTTCATGCCATTTACTAATTTTTCAAAAATCAGTCTGCATTTATCCATTTTTATGTTTGGTGCACTTCATTGATGTTTATACACATTTACTTTGTGCGCTGAGCAAAATCAAACTTGTTGGTAGTATATTTCCAACTTTGTTTAACTAATATATGTATACACTCATATTTGGATTCCTATTGGGCGTGAGTGCTATTGCTAGACACATAAATTGCAATACACTCACCTAAAGTCCTCAGGATTGCAGTTGAAGCCAATGTACTCACCTACAGCTACTGAAGCTTCCTGTCTCTTTGAAGAGATCCCTGCATGTGTGCTTTCTACAGGGGTTGCCCCGGAGTATGAATATTTACAAGACTTCCACAGCTCCCCTAGGGACTTTAGAGGCATTGTTGACTCTTTTGAAATGGCACACCACAGCTTGGAAAACCAGCAGCCCTGCAAACCCTGGACCCTCACCTCATGAGTCTGCAAGTTTCCAAGGTCTGGCTTGACCCCTCAACCATACAAGGGTTTTGTCAAGTGAAGAATCCACTGTTTTTGGCAGATATTCAGTGCCACCCTTCTCTTAAGCTACATGAATCCAGCTGAAGGTGTTGCAAGCTAAACTTGGTTTAGAAGGGATGCCTTTAGAATTCCCATTTAAATTAGCCCCACAATGCATTGCGTTCTCGCAGAGAGCCTGGCCGCACGTGTCTCATTAAAGGATGCCTGGAGACAGGGCATGCTAATGTCTGCAGGAGTCCCTTTCTCCAGCCCTGAAGTGCATCCTACATTCTGAGGAAGATGATTCAGAGACAGGCAGCAGCGCTGGGTGTCTACATAACTAGTGCTGGGAAGAAAGCAGACATAAATTATTCAGATTTTTAATTTTAGTCACAGATTAAATCATTGGACTGTGCTGTCCCCCAAAAAAGTGTTTGTCTTCCTTCTGCTCTGATTGCATTAACATAAATATACTAAAACATGCGCAAATGCTATTTTCACATATATCTTTAAACAGTAGCCTTCATGGTAAACTGTGTGTGCCCTGCAGCATATTTACACCCAACTTTCCAATTCGTTCAAATAATTCTCAATAGAGCTGGGTGAAATTGTAATTACAGGGGTGAAACTGTGTGAATAAATGTGGCTGAGGGAAATTTTCCGATTAAACTAGCGTTCTGTCAGTAAATATGGAGTGACTTAAACATCAGGTATAACACTGTATTGATTTTCTTGTGAAATATCAGTGAAGTACATATTGCACGGATAATAAGGCCATAGTGTCAGAGATTTTGTCTCAGTGTTTTGACACAGATGATGAAAAATCCTTTGGGGTATTTACAAAGCAACACATATGGTTACTTGTGTAGCTTTGGAAAACAAAAAGGTAACACAACGCAGCGCATTGCACTGCCGTGTGCTACTTTGCGTCAGGTAGGCATTCCATGGGTGGTCAAGGGTTTTCCAGTGCATCCAGGTATGGATTTTGGTGCAAACTCATATTTACATACAGTTGTAGACAAAGATTTGCGCCAAAATGGTGCTGCTACCTGAAGCTGGCGTACAAGGAGGAAATATCTTTGTTTCTCCTTGTTATTTCTTCTTTGCATGTGAGCTGCAGACATACAGAGAGGGAATAGCCTCAAAGGATAGTTTTTGTGCAGGAAGATAAACCAAACCTTAACACAGCGAGCAGAATTGCGTCATTTCTATGAAGATATAGTGCAGTTCTGCTCTTTCCCATTCCCGCGGTGCTGCACTGCACTGCATGACGAAATATGCTCCATGATTTTGTGTAATCTTCAGAAAAAATCCTCATAATTCCTTCGAAAAATTTCTGTTTCACCCACCTCTCATTTTCAGGCTTGGCAAGACAATTGCATGAGCAGTGATCCATGAAACTATGCCTAATAGGGTTGGTGCTATTCAAGAATTCCATTTGCATAAAGGACCTGGCATCATATACAGTGCAAGGGGAAAGCACAGAGGATATATGTTACCTGCAGTGAATGCCACATGGTTCACAGTCAACAGATGCATCTCTGGCCAGGCCTGTAGTTATGTGCTCATGTAATGTCTCTTCTGCGGTGCCACATAAAAGACATCCAGAGGGATGCAATGTATTTTAAATTAGCCTATAAGGGTCCTAGTAGTGTGGCGGGGGAATGTCCACTGCCTTTAGTCAGTGAGTGATCATCACCTGGCTTCTTATAGTTGTTCCTCGGTATTAGAATTGTTGACCTGTATTGTAATTTATGTGGCTTTATTATTAACGAGCGCCCTAGCGTTCCGAATGTAAGATTTCCAAGGTTGTCAGGTTAACGTAGAGATTGCTGCTGGACAGTTGCAGAGGGACTGGCGAGAAGGGAGTCACGCTTGGCCTGTGCTACAATAAATACTTAAAGCATCGCTACTGACTTGGCTCGCTTTCGTTGCGACATATTTTTGGCAGTGAGGATGGGAACGCCAACCTGCTTATCATGATAATAGGACATTCAGTCTTCACCCTATGGGGTCATGAGACCCACCCTCATGCAGGTTTCCTTGACATTGGTTATGTGATAATGCAACCCACATCCCTTTTGAACCCTTTGTGTTTTAGGTCCAGTTTCTTCCAGAACTTGAGTTCTTAAATTCTACTGTGTTTGACAACCCATTGTGTGCATGTCTCTTTTGCAAAATGGTGCCCCAGTGGGTTTCTATTTTGTGATTTTAAACTTGGATCTGTTTATTCGTTCATGCAGCTTGTGACAAGTCTCACCAGCATACTGTTTTTGTAGCAACTCCTTGCACTGAATGAGACACAAGCATTTGTTGGATTGCAGATGTATTTCCCTTGAATGTGTGTTGTTCTGGGAGGGTGTCATGGGGGGGGGTCAGTGCAGAGTTGCTCACAGGTGTTGCTGTGGGTCACACTGCATGGGCTTGGTTCCTGCTCCAATGAAATGTTGCGTCTCGTGACAATATATGCCATATTTTGGGGCTGCTGAATGGCAACTAAAGGGATTGTCAATAAAGGTTTTTCTGTTCCTATTCCCCCGTGAATATTATATGTGGGTTCCTAACAACACTGGTCGGTTCTGCCAGTGATGGGGGTGAGCAGTGGCATATACTGTAGGTCTGATTTCCCCTTATTGTTGCAGGCTATTGCTGTGTTTTCTTGATGCACAATCACATCCCTGTCAGTGTATCTGGCCTTGTACCCCTTTTTGTAAAAAGGATTAACAGGGAGTGGCTAGCTGTGTTTTTTTTATGGTGCTCCTTCAACAACGGAATTCACTGGTACCCAATTTCCTTGCTCCATTTTGCTGGTTATGTTTTTTGTGACTCAAATAAAAATGTACTGTCTACAGGCAATCGTTTCTGTCAGTATTCTTTAAGTGTACAAGTAAATATAGCTTCCCACTAATTTGTTAGTAGCCAGGGAGTGTAATTCTATGACTTCTCTATCGTGGTTGTTAAAGAGAGTACTTCCTCTACTGTTCAAACAAAGAAATGTCATTGACGCACCATACCTATATCATTATTAAAATAAATCTTTATTCATATCCACCATATAGAGGTTTGCATATAGTGGTACCAATCATATGCAAATAGATGTTTCAAAAGTTTGAAGGAAAGTTTCCCACTGAAACAGAAAATGTTTATGTGGATACGAATCTCATGAGTCTGTGATTACCCAATCCGGAATGTCTATACTGTCGGTTTCTCTTTGTAGAAATTGCGTACAGTTATCCAACATCAAATGTGTTTCTTGTGACATCTTGTGGGTGGGGGTGTAGAGGGCCACATTATCCTGAGCAGGTGCGATGTGTCTTGTACAAAGTTGGTTGTATTCAGAATCAGTAGTCTTAAGGAGGGTTTGATATCCCAGGTATGGGTTCAGTCAAAATGTTGACTCTTGAGATGATTGGAATGGTATCTAAGAGGGCATATCAAATGCCCCAAGGTCTGGCTTCTTGGTGATCAGTTATTGCAGGGGTTCGGTGGTACTGATTGGCAGGGGTCTGGTTATCAGTTTCAGAGTTGCTTTCTGTTCTTTGCTTAGGTCATTGCTAAATTGTCTATATCAACTTGTGTCACAGAATTGCATGATTCTGTTTTTTATTCTTATGTGTTCCTAACCACCTCTCTGCCACCCAGGCGACCCCATTGCATAATTATTAGAGTTTCAGGTTTCTTGGCTTTTATTTATTTATTTATTTTAAATCAGTCTGCATTGGTCCATTTTTATTTTTTGTGCACTTTATCAGTGTTTATCCACATTTACATCTTGTGATGAGTACAAACAAAGCCTGTAACTAGCATATTTACACCATTGTTTAACTAATACATGTCCACTCGCATTTGGATGCCTATTGGGTTCCTGTGGTATAGCTTGGTACATGAAATGCAATGCGCTCTTCTAAAACCCGTAGCATTGCAGTTGAAGCCGGTGTCCCCGCAGGCGCTGAAGCGTCAAGCCTCTTTGAAGAGATCCCTGCCTCTGTGCTTCCTGCATGCGCTGCCCCTGGTTAGGAATTCTTGTGAGCCTGCCACAGGTCTCGTGGGGCCTTTAGAAACATTGCTGGCTCTTTCAAAATGGTACAGCACAGCTTGGAAAACCATCACCCCCCCCCCCATACCCGGGCCCTCGCCGCATGGGTCTGTAGGTGACCAGGGTCTGACTTGGTCAACCATGCACTGGTATTGTCAAACAACTGACCTCACAGGTAATCCACCTGCCATGGTCAGGGCCACATGATTTGTATGATTTCGTGGTCGCGGTTCAAATGTTACTAGGAAAGAAATGCACAGAAGGCTCGGTGCAGTGACAGATTCTTCGCAGTTTTTAACGATTCACCTTTGAATTGCTAATTGAGGTATTAAATTGGTAAACTGGTACTAATGAAGTGAAAATATTGCCCAAACTGTAGTAATCTATTTTTAAATTTGCAAAATAGGGAATCAATACTGTCACAGTTTGTGCCCACTACCACTATGCCACATAATTTGCTTTCTCTTGCCTCCTAGTCCAGTCAGCTCTGCCACACTACTTAGTCCTCCATTACAACATAATCCCAGTGGCTCAGTTCATGGTGAAAATGTGTTATATTCTGCATTTCATGGGGGTACAGAATACTCCTTGGGGATTTCCACTGCTGAGGTACGGTTGGGTAACATCAGATAAAGATTGTGTACCTCAACCCCAGTGAACTGCAGGAGCCGAAAATACTCTGCAGCTCTGCTCATCCAGAGTGAATACAAGGTAATTTGTTATTATTACCCAGACATCCATGCTTCCGCTTTCTTTGGTGCCTAAGAAAGTGGCACCGAAAGCGGGTTGAAGTGAAGGTGCACGGTGAAATGCCGCCGCACCTTTCGTAGACATGCTGAAGTGAGTGGGTCCCTCGTGGATTTCACTTAGGGGTGGACGGTGAACTCCGCTCCCTTCGTGGAGTTTTCAGAGTTTTTCCCACACCATGCTCCGCTTAGAGCACAGAGTTGTGAAAAACTCAGTGGAGTAAAGTTTTTTCCTGTTTCGGCAGTGTTAAGTTGGCGACTGTGAGCGAGGAAAATCTTAGTAAACCACCTCCCGGCAAGCTTTTTTAAATGCGGGTGGTCATGGGTGGTGACTGCTGCTTGCGTTGAGAAACCTTCCATTTGCGTTGAGGAAGCTGCCGCTCAAGGAGAAAATGTACTTGAGCGTCAGAAAAGAAGCAGGGCCCTCTTTCGCTGCATGTAGTGCCGTCTGCGCTGACATTACAAACATTCGGCGCTAAAAATCAGCACAAACGACCCAACCTAACGCACTCCACCCCTTGTAGAACTCTGCGTAGTGCAATTTAGTTTTTTGGTCACTTTCTGGAGATATACGGGAGCCTCGACCCTGATTCCAGACACCACATATTTATATGAGCTATGGACATTGCATGGCCTTAGCTGCCCCAGCCCCACCACACAGCGATGCCCGTGGATCGCCAGACCGTGTTGGCGTCAAGCCTTCTGCTACACCATGGGCCTGTGAACACATAGTACTTATAGCCTCCTGGACTCACGGTTCTCGTGGGCCTGTGGCACTTAGCACCTGTAGCCTCCAGGATGCGAAGATCCTGTGGGCCCGTGGACACCTGGCACCTGTAGCCCCCTAGACTCACGGCTCCTGTGGACACTTAGCACTTGTAGGCTCCTGGACGTGGGGTACCTGTGGGCCCGTGGACACCTGGCACCTGCAGACCCCTAGACTCACGGCTCCTGTGGACACTTAGCACTTGTAGGCTCCTGGACGTGGGGTACCTGTGGGCCCGTGGACACCTGGCACCTGCAGCCCCCTAGACTCACGGCTCCTGTGGACACTTAGCACTTGTAGGCTCCTGGACGTGGGGTACCTGTGGGCCCGTGGACACCTGGCACCTGCAGCCCCCTAGACTCACGGCTCCTGTGGACACTTAGCACTTGTAGGCTCCTGGACGTGGGGTACCTGTGGGTCCGTGGACACCTGGCACCTGTAGCCCCCTAGACTCACGGCTCCTGTGGACACTTAGCACTTGTAGGCTCCTGGACGTGGGGTACCTGTGGGCCCGTGGACACCTGGCACCTGTAGCCCCCTAGACTCACGGCTCCTGTGGACACTTAGCACTTGTAGGCTCCTGGACGTGGGGTACCTGTGGGCCCGTGGACACCTGGCACCTGCAGCCCCCTAGACTCACGGCTCCTGTGGACACTTAGCACTTGTAGGCTCCTGGACGTGGGGTACCTGTGGGCCCGTGGACACCTGGCACCTGCAGCCCCCTAGACTCACGGCTCCTGTGGACACTTAGCACTTGTAGGCTCCTGGACGTGGGGTACCTGTGGGTCCGTGGACACCTGGCACCTGTAGCCCCCTAGACTCACGGCTCCTGTGGACACTTAGCACTTGTAGGCTCCTGGACGTGGGGTACCTGTGGGCCCGTGGACACCTGGCACCTGCAGCCCCCTAGACTCACGGCTCCTGTGGACACTTAGCACCTGTAGCCTCCTGGACGTGGGGTACCTGTGGGTCCGTGGACACCTGGCACCTGCAGCCCCCTAGGCTCACGGCTCCTGTGGACACCTAGCACCTGTAGCCTCCTGGACGTGGGGTACCTGTGGGTCCGTGGACACCTGGCACCTGCAGCCCCCTAGACTCACGGCTCCTGTGGACACTTAGCACCTGTAGCCTCCTGGACGTGGGGTACCTGTGGGCCCGTGGACACCTGGCACCTGCAGCCCCCTAGACTCACGGCTCCTGTGGACACCTAGCACCTGTAGCCTCCTGGACGTGGGGTACCTGTGGGTCCGTGGACACCTGGCACCTGCAGCCCCCTAGACTCACGGCTCCTGTGGACACCTAGCACCTGTAGCCTCCTGGACGTGGGGTACCTGTGGGTCCGTGGACACCTGGCACCTGCAGCCCCCTAGACTCACGGCTCCTGTGGACACCTAGCACCTGTAGCCTCCTGGACGTGGGGTACCTGTGGGTCCGTGGACACCTGGCACCTGCAGCCCCCTAGACTCACGGCTCCTGTGGACACTTAGCACCTGTAGCCTCCTGGACGTGGGGTACCTGTGGGCCCGTGGACACCTGGCACCTGCAGCCCCCTAGACTCACGGCTCCTGTGGACACCTAGCACCTGTAGCCTCCTGGACGTGGGGTACCTGTGGGCCCGTGGACACCTGGCACCTGCAGCCCCCTAGACTCACGGCTCCTGTGGACACTTAGCACTTGTAGGCTCCTGGACGTGGGGTACCTGTGGGTCCGTGGACACCTGGCACCTGTAGCCCCCTAGACTCACGGCTCCTGTGGACACTTAGCACTTGTAGGCTCCTGGACGTGGGGTACCTGTGGGCCCGTGGACACCTGGCACCTGCAGCCCCCTAGACTCACGGCTCCTGTGGACACTTAGCACCTGTAGCCTCCTGGACGTGGGGTACCTGTGGGTCCGTGGACACCTGGCACCTGCAGCCCCCTAGACTCACGGCTCCTGTGGACACCTAGCACCTGTAGCCTCCTGGACGTGGGGTACCTGTGGGTCCGTGGACACCTGGCACCTGCAGCCCCCTAGACTCACGGCTCCTGTGGACACCTAGCACCTGTAGCCTCCTGGACGTGGGGTACCTGTGGGTCCGTGGACACCTGGCACCTGCAGCCCCCTAGACTCACGGCTCCTGTGGACAGTTAGCACCTGTAGCCTCCTGGACGTGGGGTACCTGTGGGCCCGTGGATACCTGGCACCTGCAGCCCCCTAGACTCACGGCTCCTGTGGACACCTAGCACCTGTAGCCTCCTGGACGTGGGGTACCTGTGGGCCCGTGGACACCTGGCACCTGCAGCCCCCTAGACTCACGGCTCCTGTGGACACTTAGCACTTGTAGGCTCCTGGACGTGGGGTACCTGTGGGTCCGTGGACACCTGGCACCTGCAGCCCCCTAGACTCACGGCTCCTGTGGACACTTAGCACCTGTAGCCTCCTGGACGTGGGGTACCTGTGGGCCCGTGGACACCTGGCACCTGCAGCCCCCTAGACTCACGGCTCCTGTGGACACCTGGCACCTGCAGCCCCCTGGACGCGCGGCTCCTGTGGACACCTAGCACTTGTAGGCTCCTGGACGTGGGGTACCTGTGGGCCCGTGGACACCTGGCACCTGTAGCCCCCTAGACTCACGGCTCCTGTGGACACTTAGCACTTGTAGGCTCCTGGACGTGGGGTACCTGTGGGCCCGTGGACACCTGGCACCTGCAGCCCCCTAGACTCACGGCTCCTGTGGACACCTGGCACCTGCAGCCCCCTAGACTCACGGCTCCTGTGGACACTTAGCACTTGTAGGCTCCTGGACGTGGGGTACCTGTGGGCCCGTGGACACCTGGCACCTGCAGCCCCCTAGACTCACGGCTCCTGTGGACACTTAGCACTTGTAGGCTCCTGGACGTGGGGTACCTGTGGGTCCGTGGACACCTGGCACCTGTAGCCCCCTAGACTCACGGCTCCTGTGGACACTTAGCACTTGTAGGCTCCTGGACGTGGGGTACCTGTGGGTCCGTGGACACCTGGCACCTGCAGCCCCCTAGACTCACGGCTCCTGTGGACACCTGGCACCTGCAGCCCCCTAGACTCACGGCTCCTGTGGACACCTGGCACCTGCAGCCCCCTAGACTCACGGCTCCTGTGGACACCTGGCACCTGCAGCCCCCTAGACTCACGGCTCCTGTGGACACCTGGCACCTGCAGCCTCCTGGACTCGCGGCTCCTGTGGACACCTGGCACCTGTAGCCCCCTAGACTCACGGCTCCTGTGGACACCTGGCACCTGCAGCCTCCTGGACGCGCGGCTCCTGTGGACACCTGGCACCTGCAGCCTCCTGGACTCGCGGCTCCTGTGGACACCTGGCACCTGCAGCCCCCTGGACGCGCGGCTCCTGTGGACACCTGGCACCTGCAGCCCCCTGGACGCGCGGCTCCTGTGGACACCTGGCACCTGCAGCCCCCTGGACGCGCGGCTCCTGTGGACACCTGGCACCTGTAGGCTCCTGGACGTGGGGTACCTGTGGGCCCGTGGACACCTGGCACCTGCAGCCCCCTAGACTCACGGCTCCTGTGGACACCTAGCACCTGTAGCCTCCTGGACGTGGGGTACCTGTGGGCCCGTGGACACCTGGCACCTGCAGCCTCCTGGACTCACGGCTCCTGTGGACACCTGGCACCTGCAGCCCCCTAGACTCACGGCTCCTGTGGACACCTGGCACCTGTAGCCTCCTGGACGCGCGGCTCCTGTGGACACCTGGCACCTGCAGCCCCCTGGACGCGCGGCTCCTGTGGACACCTGGCACCTGCAGCCCCCTGGACGCGCGGCTCCTGTGGACACCTGGCACCTGCAGCCCCCTGGACGCGCGGCTCCTGTGGACACCTGGCACCTGTAGCCTCCTGGACGTGGGGTACCTGTGGGCCCGTGGACACCTGGCACCTGCAGCCCCCTAGACTCACGGCTCCTGTGGACACCTGGCACCTGCAGCCCCCTAGACTCACGGCTCCTGTGGACACTTAGCACTTGTAGGCTCCTGGACGTGGGGTACCTGTGGGCCCGTGGACACCTGGCACCTGCAGCCCCCTAGACTCACGGCTCCTGTGGACACTTAGCACTTGTAGGCTCCTGGACGTGGGGTACCTGTGGGTCCGTGGACACCTGGCACCTGTAGCCCCCTAGACTCACGGCTCCTGTGGACACTTAGCACTTGTAGGCTCCTGGACGTGGGGTACCTGTGGGTCCGTGGACACCTGGCACCTGCAGCCCCCTAGACTCACGGCTCCTGTGGACACCTGGCACCTGCAGCCCCCTAGACTCACGGCTCCTGTGGACACCTGGCACCTGCAGCCCCCTAGACTCACGGCTCCTGTGGACACCTGGCACCTGCAGCCCCCTAGACTCACGGCTCCTGTGGACACCTGGCACCTGCAGCCTCCTGGACTCGCGGCTCCTGTGGACACCTGGCACCTGTAGCCCCCTAGACTCACGGCTCCTGTGGACACCTGGCACCTGCAGCCTCCTGGACGCGCGGCTCCTGTGGACACCTGGCACCTGCAGCCTCCTGGACTCGCGGCTCCTGTGGACACCTGGCACCTGCAGCCCCCTGGACGCGCGGCTCCTGTGGACACCTGGCACCTGCAGCCCCCTGGACGCGCGGCTCCTGTGGACACCTGGCACCTGCAGCCCCCTGGACGCGCGGCTCCTGTGGACACCTGGCACCTGTAGGCTCCTGGACGTGGGGTACCTGTGGGCCCGTGGACACCTGGCACCTGCAGCCCCCTAGACTCACGGCTCCTGTGGACACCTAGCACCTGTAGCCTCCTGGACGTGGGGTACCTGTGGGCCCGTGGACACCTGGCACCTGCAGCCTCCTGGACTCACGGCTCCTGTGGACACCTGGCACCTGCAGCCCCCTAGACTCACGGCTCCTGTGGACACCTGGCACCTGTAGCCTCCTGGACGCGCGGCTCCTGTGGACACCTGGCACCTGCAGCCCCCTGGACGCGCGGCTCCTGTGGACACCTGGCACCTGCAGCCCCCTGGACGCGCGGCTCCTGTGGACACCTGGCACCTGCAGCCTCCTGGACTCGCGGCTCCTGTGGACACCTGGCACCTGTAGCCCCCTAGACTCACGGCTCCTGTGGACACCTGGCACCTGCAGCCTCCTGGACGCGCGGCTCCTGTGGACACCTGGCACCTGCAGCCTCCTGGACTCGCGGCTCCTGTGGACACCTGGCACCTGCAGCCCCCTGGACGCGCGGCTCCTGTGGACACCTGGCACCTGCAGCCCCCTGGACGCGCGGCTCCTGTGGACACCTGGCACCTGCAGCCCCCTGGACGCGCGGCTCCTGTGGACACCTGGCACCTGTAGGCTCCTGGACGTGGGGTACCTGTGGGCCCGTGGACACCTGGCACCTGCAGCCTCCTGGACTCACGGCTCCTGTGGACACCTGGCACCTGCAGCCCCCTAGACTCACGGCTCCTGTGGACACCTGGCACCTGTAGCCTCCTGGACGCGCGGCTCCTGTGGACACCTGGCACCTGCAGCCCCCTGGACGCGCGGCTCCTGTGGACACCTGGCACCTGCAGCCCCCTGGACGCGCGGCTCCTGTGGACACCTGGCACCTGCAGCCCCCTGGACGCGCGGCTCCTGTGGACACCTGGCACCTGTAGCCTCCTGGACGTGGGGTACCTGTGGGCCCGTGGACACCTGGCACCTGCAGCCCCCTAGACTCACGGCTCCTGTGGACACCTGGCACCTGCAGCCCCCTAGACTCACGGCTCCTGTGGACACTTAGCACTTGTAGGCTCCTGGACGTGGGGTACCTGTGGGCCCGTGGACACCTGGCACCTGCAGCCCCCTAGACTCACGGCTCCTGTGGACACTTAGCACTTGTAGGCTCCTGGACGTGGGGTACCTGTGGGTCCGTGGACACCTGGCACCTGTAGCCCCCTAGACTCACGGCTCCTGTGGACACTTAGCACTTGTAGGCTCCTGGACGTGGGGTACCTGTGGGTCCGTGGACACCTGGCACCTGCAGCCCCCTAGACTCACGGCTCCTGTGGACACCTGGCACCTGCAGCCCCCTAGACTCACGGCTCCTGTGGACACCTGGCACCTGCAGCCCCCTAGACTCACGGCTCCTGTGGACACCTGGCACCTGCAGCCCCCTAGACTCACGGCTCCTGTGGACACCTGGCACCTGCAGCCTCCTGGACTCGCGGCTCCTGTGGACACCTGGCACCTGTAGCCCCCTAGACTCACGGCTCCTGTGGACACCTGGCACCTGCAGCCTCCTGGACGCGCGGCTCCTGTGGACACCTGGCACCTGCAGCCTCCTGGACTCGCGGCTCCTGTGGACACCTGGCACCTGCAGCCCCCTGGACGCGCGGCTCCTGTGGACACCTGGCACCTGCAGCCCCCTGGACGCGCGGCTCCTGTGGACACCTGGCACCTGCAGCCCCCTGGACGCGCGGCTCCTGTGGACACCTGGCACCTGTAGGCTCCTGGACGTGGGGTACCTGTGGGCCCGTGGACACCTGGCACCTGCAGCCCCCTAGACTCACGGCTCCTGTGGACACCTAGCACCTGTAGCCTCCTGGACGTGGGGTACCTGTGGGCCCGTGGACACCTGGCACCTGCAGCCTCCTGGACTCACGGCTCCTGTGGACACCTGGCACCTGCAGCCCCCTAGACTCACGGCTCCTGTGGACACCTGGCACCTGTAGCCTCCTGGACGCGCGGCTCCTGTGGACACCTGGCACCTGCAGCCCCCTGGACGCGCGGCTCCTGTGGACACCTGGCACCTGCAGCCCCCTGGACGCGCGGCTCCTGTGGACACCTGGCACCTGCAGCCCCCTGGACGCGCGGCTCCTGTGGACACCTGGCACCTGTAGCCTCCTGGACGTGGGGTACCTGTGGGCCCGTGGACACCTGGCACCTGCAGCCCCCTAGACTCACGGCTCCTGTGGACACCTGGCACCTGCAGCCCCCTGGACGCGCGGCTCCTGTGGACACCTGGCACCTGTAGCCTCCTGGACGTGGGGTACCTGTGGGCCCGTGGACACCTGGCACCTGCAGCCCCCTAGACTCACGGCTCCTGTGGACACCTGGCACCTGCAGCCCCCTGGACGCGCGGCTCCTGTGGACACCTGGCACCTGTAGGCTCCTGGACGTGGGGTACCTGTGGGCCCGTGGACACCTGGCACCTGCAGCCCCCTAGACTCACGGCTCCTGTGGACACCTGGCACCTGCAGGCCCCTGGACGCGCGGCTCCTGTGGACACCTGGCACCTGCAGCCTCCTGGACTCACGGCTCCTGTGGACACCTGGCACCTGCAGCCCCCTGGACGCGCGGCTCCTGTGAGCCTGTAGAAGGATACTTGAATCCTGTAGTTGCTCGGCTCCTTGGGGCACCCGGCTTGTGGAGGCCTGTGGGACCCAGGCTCGGTAAACTTTTTTTATAATTATTTTTGCAGTTTTTTTTTATATAGCGCGAAATCGACCCGAAAATGTTGGAGCGCTTTATATGAGCACCAGCTGCATTCCATATGGACACGCAGCGAGGTTACGTGATTTGCTTAGAATCACAGGATATTGAGGCCGCGCCGAGACTCAAATCTGGTTCCCCAGCTCCACAGGCGGCGGCGGTGCCCGTTTCGCCACATTCTCGCTCTCTAAAGTTGTAGAATGATAATTGCCCCATCGCCCCCTGTAGCCTTGGCATCTGTATGCCAATGAATGGCCTGTGGACGAGCAGGCCCCTGGCTCCCAGGGGTCCTTGGACACTTGGCTCTCACGCGCCTGTGAATCCTTGGCTCCTGTAGGAGGTTGGGTAGCCTGTGGACAGCTCTTGGCGTCGGACCCTGTACCCCCCCCTGAGCATGGCAGGGCCTGTGCAGCCATCCTGGAGAATGGCATGATACCAGCCGGGCTCTCTCTGCTCCGCTGCAGGGGAGCCGAGCAGCGCTTGGCATCCGCTCGAGCGAATGGATTCACAGGCCTCTGGCATGAGAAGGGGCGCCGCCTGGCACAGGCCGCGGGCAGCGGTGCCGACTCCTGGCTCGGCACGCTTTGGAGATGTAGGTTCCCTTTGCGCCTGGAGAGCCTTTCGCCCGCTGCTCCACCAGAGTGCGCCAGAGGACCTGGCTACCCACCAGGCAGAGGCACCGATCTGAATGCCTGTGCATCGTAGGGGGGCTGGGGCCAAGGCATGTGAGGTGTGGAGGAGAGAGAGGGAGCTGGAAGAGGAGGGTTGGAAGGGGAGGCGAGGGCAAGAAAGGTAAAACAAGATGAGCAGTGGTAAAAGGAAAGAGGGTTTGTGAAAGCTATAAGAGAGGGTGGGAGAGAAAGAACTGAACCACAGGCAGGAAATTGAGAGGATAAATAAGAGGGAAAGAGGAGGACGAGGGAAAGAAGGTGCGGTAAAGAAGAGATGAAAAGGGAGAGAAGGGGTGGGCAAAGGGGTCGCGCAATGAGACGGGATAGAAAAGAAGTGAATCAGAGAGCAGAAATGAAATGCAACTTAGCGAGAGAATGGGGCGAAGGCAGAGCGGGGGATACTGAACATAAAATGTACAGGGACTGAGCCACGAACTTCAAACTGTAGGGGTGAAATAGGGCAGGTGGATACGTGGCCCCCACAAAATACCCGCCAGCACCCCCCTACAAGGAGGCCTTCTCAAATGTTCTCCCTAACATGGTATTCATGTATGCCCTCTCAGAGAGAGGGCATTTATGCATGTCTCCTAAACAGACGATATTCAAAGATGCCCTGCCAGTCACATGGCGTTACCAGATGCCTCCACAGTACCACGCAGGCCTTAACTTGTAAACATGCGGGTGCCCAAAGCCCTCCTCTGAAACACACGGTTACGGCAATTAAATGTGCCAACACGCACTACTGAGGCGGGTAATCCTGAAGCCATCTCGGGCCTCTTTAATCCATTTACAGCCCCTCCAGTTTACTCTTGAAGCTTTCTGCTTTCTCCCTTTGTGACACTTTTATTTTTCTCTTCCTCCGTCTTTACCATATGTGTCTTTTGCTTGCAGTAAATGCTTGAGGCAGAAAAATAAGTACTGGCCCTCAAAAATAAGTGCTGGTGCCCCACACCGGCAACCATCGGTTTAAATTAAGCACTGGCACCATGGTATTCACAGATGCCCCCACAAAAACATGACATTAACAGACGCCCTCACAGTACCATGGCGTTCACAGATGCCCACGGCACCATGGCATTCCTTAATGCCCCCGTAGAAACATGGCCAGATGCCACCGCAGTAACATGGCATTTGACAGATGCCCCCAACAAAACAACATTCACAGATGCCCCCACAGTACCGTGGCATTAACAGATGCCCCTGCAGTACCATGGGATTCACAGATGCCCCGGCAATACCATGGCATTCACAGATGCCCCCACAGTGCCATAGCATTAACAGATGCCCCCAAAGTACCATGACATTCACAGATGCCCCAAAAGAAACAACTTCCACAGATGCCCCCACAGTACCATGGCATGAATAATTGCCCCCCACTACCATGGCATTCTGAGATGCCCTTACAGTTACATGGCCTTCCCAGATACGCTTCTTGAGAAATTGCATTCATATAGGCCTTTTAAGTGAGATGCCATTCAAAATCACCTCTCTCCCAGAGGCCTAGGGCCATTTTTATGAGCTAAGTTGTGTTGCACAAGCACCTCATAGCGTGGTGCATGCACACCACAACTCAAAAATGAGCTTTATGAAGCCACTAAAGGCCACCTTGTGTAGCCCTGAGTGGCACATAAATCTGGTGTAAAGCACAGCAGTGCAAATCGCTGCAATACATTACTCTGCCCCAGGAAAGCGGTCCATGGGTGTTGCATGGGTGTTCCCGTGCAACATCCGTGGATTTTTATGCATTCCCAGATTTATCAGAAGTGGTAGATCTGGGAATTCATTAAATATGCTAAGTCTCCCCAGGTGAGGTTTAGAAGGAGAAATATCTTTATGTCTCCCTCTTACTTACTCTTTCTATGTGCATCACACGTAGAAATGGGAAAATGCCTAGGGACTGTTTTTGTGCAATCCTCCTTACACTCATGGTACAAGGGTGTCTGCACTGGTGCTAGGCAGCCAAAATGGCGTAACACAGGGACAAAGGTTGGAAAATGCTGTATTCTTGTAAATATGGTGCATTCCTGCCCTTACCCTGTGACATAGCGCAGCATCACTTGGACATAAATATGATGCTTAGTATTCCCTGATGCCCTCCCAGAACATCAGCATTCAAAAGCGCATTCCCTGACAGATGGCATTCATAGATTTGCTCCCAGAGAAGTGCCATTCACAGACTCCCTCAGGGAGAGCTGGCGTTCTCGAGAAGCCTCTGCGAGAGGGCATTCTGCCCTCCGAGCGAGATGGCATTTAGAGTACCTTCCAGGGAAGATGGTATTCTCAGAGGCCCCCCATTGGCAGCACTCACAGGTGACCCTTCAGAAAGATGGCATTCATAATCTGGTTTTGACAGTGGACTACATTTAATTTCCCCTTCTTTTTAGAAGATTCCTTTGCCCTCTTTTGTGCCCCAGAAGAGGATTGTGTTTGGCTGCAGGTTAAGATATTTTTTGCTTAATCCTCACATGGTTCTGTTGTAATGACAACAATTGCCACATGATTCGTGAGTGAGGCCTGCTAGTCATCAGGCCTGCCATGCACTGTGTGTAGTTCTGGGACTGTGGCCTTCACTGGGGTGGGTGAAAAGTTCCACTCCACCAGCAGAGTTCTCCGAGTTTTGCCGACTCACGCGCTCTGCTTGGAGTGCAGAGTTCAGGCAAAACTCCAACAGTCGCTGTGTGGCAGAGCTTTTTCTCATGTGTGGCTCACCAACTTTGAGTTGGTGAGTGCAAGTGAGAATTTGGGTCCCCTAGCGCGATTTATGGGAGCAGGAACGCCTCATGGGGGAGATTTGTCAATGCGGGCGGTTGGGGCAGATCATGACTGTTCACGTTGCGAATGCTGCTGCTCGAGTAGAAAATGTACTTGAGCGGCAGAAAGAAGCAGCGCCCTCTGGCGTGCCGCATGGTGCAGTTTGTGCTGATTTTGCAGCGCGGAACAAGCTCCATGTACTAAAAATCAGTGCGAGCAGCGCGGCGTGCCCAAATTCTTTCTGCACTCAGAACTCCATAGAAACTGGTGAAGTTGTCATGTAACTCTGCGAAATTCACCTGGAACAGCAAAGAGCGACCAGCCACTGCTTAACATGTAAACCTACACTGGAAACAACCAGGGGCGTGCTGCCATTGGTGCAGAAGGTGCAGTGACACCAAGGCCCAGAGCCCTGACAGGGCCACTAAACCTGACAATTGCTGTATTATACTACCACAACAGCAGTGAAAGGGACCGTCTCCTTGCTTGCACCAGGATGGCTTTGCTACGATAGTGAAAACAACAGTAAAGGTTTCTACAGCGCCACAATGCCTCTGTGCATTGAGCAGTTGATCAGTGTCACAAATTTCACACTGCGGGCCTCATTAGGAGACCTGCAGGCTTTCAGAAATATTGACACTGGCTCAAGTTTCCACATGGAATTCTTGCACCTATGAGTTAATCACCAAGGAATGTGGAATAACTGTGCGGTCCCTGTTTTACTGTAAAAATACCACATGGTATCCCCTGCTCTGTAGGATTAATGCTTGCATTTACCGACTGCTCTGTAAAGGTGGCAGATGTGAGCTAGGGGGTGGAGCGGTTAGGTGAGGCAGTTGTCGAGGGTGGGGAAGGGGAGACTGTCGCCTGCTGGGGTAGAGCAGGTAATGCTCCCCAGTGCTAGTGCCAGGGCCCAGCAGGGGCTGGAAAACAGGACTGGCTGCAATGCACCCTTTCCCCACAACCATTTTACTGCCTGGAATTTCTGACTGGTAAAATCGGGTCCAGTGTTCCCATAAACGGTATATCTGGGTGTGGGAACACCGTCTCACTTGTGATTGGTTGGAACGGAATTCCATAAGGAATTAGAACATTGGAATATTTGGAGTTCCATTGAAGGCAATGGAGTGTTCCGGGCTTCTAACGGTTGGTAGAAGCCCTGAGCTCCAACATTCCACTGTTTGTCTCACAGCAGCAGATGTGAACAAAGGCCTTGCAGAGTCCGACGGGATTTCAGTCCCCTCGGACTCCATGAGATCTTTGTTTAATTTATCAGAAAAATGTTCCCTCTAGTGGTGGAATGTTCTAATAGCCTTATAGCCCGCCATAGCTGGGTTATTCCGGGCATTACAGGACAGCTCCCTTGTTAAAGGCCCTCACCTTTGGCTCCAGCTTTAAACACAGAAGCAGGCCTTTAGTGGCAGGTATAGCTCACTGCAATGGGCTATAAGGCTAATTTATATTCTGCCTAGCTCGCAATCACCCCCTTTGTGAAGTCTGTAAAGGTTGTGATCTTTGCAAAACATTTCCTGTGGGTGAAAATTCCAAGAACAAAATAGGTTTTGGAAGTATTTTACAACAAAGCATTTTTAGTGAGAGAATTCTCTCCTAAAAATGATTTGCTAGGTTTTACATTGTAAAACCTACTTTATAGACGTTTCTCCCACTAGTTTAAATTCCAGCAAGGTTGGCTCATCCTTCCATCCTTTGGAGGCTTACACATTGAGTATCATTACTTTGAGAAATAGCAGTGCCTGTTATTTAATGCTCTTAAAAAAGACAGAGGTAAAGACAAGTTATTATTAGCTTCTCATCAGTATATTTCCAAGGTGGTTCCTCAGGTATCACCCATATAAAAGTAGTGGGAACGTGAAAAAAAATTCTGAAATAAATTTTGTTGAGGATGGCAGATTTTACCTTCTACAGTCACGTCTACAGAACTCTTTGTGTCTCAAAATCTGGAAAATCCAGTCTTAATGCAGGTGGGACACTCAAGAGACATGACCAGTGGTCAGCTTCTTTTGCACCCAGATTGCCACTTGTTTCATCTTAATGAGTCCAAATAGGTCTAGTTCTAAAGTCCTCCTACAGAGACTCAGGAAACGCAGTATAGCACTCTGCCGCCTTTTGTCTAGGTTTGTGCTATACAAATAGCACATACATACATACATAGACTAGCACTTCCTGCTAGGGGTTCCACTGCCTTCTTCACAGGGTAAAATGTCCTTTTGATATGTTTCTGAGTGTGCCAATAAAGTACGCCAAGATTCCTAGAAATGCAGAGATGCTCTAAATCAGTGGTTCCCAACCTGTGGTCTGGGGACACCTGGGGGTCCGCAAAACCTTTTCAGGGGGTCCGCGACTGTTTAGAAAATTATATGTTATTAACAGATTAAGCCCATAACTTTCAGTAATGACTCAGTAGGGGGTCCCCAGATTTGAATTATGATTAAGTGGGGGTCCTTGGGCTACATTAATGATAAAGTGGGGGTCCACAAAAGTCAAAAGGTTGGGAACCACTGCTCTAAATGTTTCTGTGACCTGGAAGGAGCTCCATGGGCTCCTGCTTCACCCCGGAGCATGGGGTAACAAAGCTGTCCAAATCAAATTAAAATGAAAACAAAAAGGCACTTGTAAAGCAGCTGCTCGACAGAGTGTCCCGGCACTACAGACCTCACACAGCCCATGTCGAAGGCTGTGGTCAAAGTTGTGATATTTACAAACAATTCTTGTTATTACATTAGAAAATCACCTCTACTTGTGTCCTTTAGAGCTAGGTGGGGCACAAAAGTTTGTTCTAAAAACTGAGTTGTGGTTCTAAATAGCATAGGGAGCGCTGAGTTAGCGGAACCGGTGGAAAGGAGAGCGAGGAAGGGCTGAGAAAGGAAACTGTCTGAGAATATGGAGGGGAAGACAAAAGAAAGTTGGAGAGGCGAATAAACAGAGGAAGAACATGGAGGAAAAGTGTGAGACAGAGGGAAGAGGATGAAAGAAAGGAGAGACTGACAGGGAAGGGATAATGCAAGAGAGACTGTGGAAAAAGAGACAGCAAGCGGAAAAAGAACAAGAAGTTAGGCTTGAGAAAAAAAAAGCTGTGAATAGGAACAGAGAGAAGAAGAGAGCTGAGAGATAAGTGTTAAATAAAAAGAGAAAAGAAGCAAGGCCAAGTAGAGGGAGCAGAGAGCATGGTGAGAGGAGGGCAGGGAGAGTAGATACAATGGGAAGAGAAGTGAGAATTCAAAAGAAAATGAGGGAACAACAGTGAGAACTGGCGATCGGAGGGGAGAAGAGAGGTGTTAGTAGAGATATGTGAGCAGAAGGGAGAAACAGTGAGAGGAGAAGGGGAGCACACAAAGAAGGGAGTGGGAAGGAATTCAAGGGAGTGATAAAAGAAGGGGAGAGGGTGAGTATCAATGCAGAAGAGAAAGTAGAGAGAACAGTGAGAATAAAAGGGTGAGCGAGAGAGGAAAGCGAGAAATGAGAGAATGGTAGAGAGTGGAGGGAGGAGTAAGAAAGGGGAGGTGGAAAGTTCAAATCAAAATGGGAAGGATAAACAGAAATAAGGAGAGAAATAAAAATAGAAGTTGGTCAGCAGAAGTGAATGCAGACGAGAAACAATAGAGCAAAAAAGAAGAGGGATAGAGAGGCAAACAGAAAGGGGAGAAAAAAAGGTGCGAGAAAGGGGAAGAGAATGGGGGAAGGAGAAACGAGAGGATAAAGAGAGATTGTCAGAGGACAGGACAGAGACGAAGAAAGAGAGAGCGAAGGAAGAGAAAGGGTGAACGAAAAGGAGAGTGTGAAAAGAGGTGGCAGAGAAGAGAAGCCAGTGGTTCAAAAAAATTAAACAGCAGAGACTCAAGAAGAGGGAACTGGAAAGTAGAAGGCATGAACATGGCGAACAGAGCGAGGAAGGAAACGAGTCAAGTGGGGAAGAAAAGAAGAAATGGAATCTGAGAAGAGGGGGTGGAATGAGTCGAGCATGAAAGAAAATAGGTGATTTGGAGGAGAGGGGAGTGAAAGAAGCGAGGGGTTGACTGGGGGGAGGCGATTGAGAAAGAGGAAAGAGCTACAGAGAGGGTGACCAGGCGTCCCGGATTTGCCGGGACAGTCCCGTTTTTCCGCCAGCCACCCGGACAGATTAAGGGGAAATTTAGTTCGTGTCCCGATTTATAAGAGAGGGTCGCCTGAAAATGGTGGGGGTGATTTGGTTTGATTCAGAAATAAGAGATCGTTAGCAGGTTTTATCAGAAAGCAATTTAATTGCCAGGCATGATACTGGTTTCAAAATTTGCTTTTTATTTATGTTCATAGCGCCTCTGCTCTAATTTTGTGCTGTTGAGCGCTGTTATTCTGTGCGCTCGGTTGAAGTAACATTGTAGTCCTTCAATTTTTCTGAAAAGTCCCGGTTTATGGCTTTAAAAATGTTTGGTCACCCTAGCTGGAGAGAGAATGCAAATAGAGGCAGAGAGGTAAGTGGAAGGAGTTTAAAGGAGGGCGGAGGGGAGGAGATCGAGGCCACAGGCCCTGGGCCTCGCTCTCCAGTAAGTGACTGAGAGCAAAGCGGGGACAGGCTCCTGGCTCACTAATTCTGGGGGCACCTGGCCTAGAGTTATTTTTAGCCGAGCCCCCTCCCTTCCCTCTTTGGGACCCAACAGCCCCTGAAGCAATCCCTCCCATACGGACGGCCAATGGGCGCACTGGAAGAGAGGGGGTCTCGACCGACGCCCCCTCCCCCCACGGGCCCATCACTTCCCCACCTGTGCACCCCCAGTGTCCCCGGGTCCCCCAGGAGCGGACGTTGGCATGGACCAGGCCAGGCGAGCATCCCTCTTAGCAACCGGCCCGTTGCCTCGGCAACGCCGGGGGAGCATCTGTATTCAGCGCCGGCTGCGCAGGAGTGCGTCGGAGCCTCGAGAGGCGCGAGGGAGGCTGAAAATAATAACAACACATGGGGAGGGGTGGGAGTAAAATACACGAACGGAATACAGAGCCGGCGCCCCCGGGGTCTGGGATACAATATTCTGTCCAGTGACCTCAGGAGACCTTCTCTGGTTGCGGGATGTAGGGCATTGGTCTGACCGTGTGGACACACATGTTGCCAACCCTTCCTCCCCTAAAGGGGGTGGGGCTTCAGGGTCCATCTGAGGCCCTGGCTCCAGGCCTAATGCCTGTCTGTGTCCATGCAACGGGGGGCAAAGGTCGAGCACAATGTCCCCTCCGCTCTTCTCCTCCTCAGCCCGACAAGAAAGGGGGGGGGGGGGGGGGGGGGTTAGGTTGAGCTAAAGGCGTGTTTTGAGGCACTGCCCCCTTTTTTTCTGAGACTTGATTTGGTTTGAGTGGGATTTGTGAAGCGCAAGCTTCGAGGCGCCTTCCTCTCCTGCAAGCCCTGCTGCATTTCCCCCCTGCTCTGGTTATAACAAGGTTGTGATGGTTGGCTCACTCGGGATGCACGTCTAGCCACCTCTGAGGGGCCACTCTAACAAGTCAGCCATCAGGCCAATATATCTGGAAGGCTGGTAAGGCTGGGATCGGATCAGTTACATCCCGCCGTCTTGTCGCGACTGTACTCTCAGTGACTGTGATGTCTTGGGAAACCTCCTCGATCCCAGATAAATCGGTCCACCTCTTAAGCCAGTCCCTGATTCTGCTCTATACAGACACCCGTCCGTGACAATGAAATAATTCCTCACCAAGACTGCCGCTGCTGGGCCACATGAAGCACTGAGCACAAAGATTCACGCGCATAGCCCCTGCAGTGCCACTGAATCGAAGCACTGAACGCCCAGACCAGTTTCGCTGCCTGTGTGATCGGAGTCGTCGTCTGGACAGTGGTTAATTTGTAAATAACACGTGCGAGTGCTCAAAGCTCTCTGCTGAAACTCGCTGCTGCTGCAGTTAAATGTGCCAGCACTGAATACCGAGGCAGTGTAATCCTAAATCCATCTCGGGCATTTAATCCATTTACAGCCATTCCCTGCCCCTTCAGTTCACTCTTGCAGCTTTTTCCTTTCTAACTTAGTGACGCTTTTCCGTTTTTCTCTTTCTTCATCTCTGTCACGTCTCTTTTTCTCGCAGTAAATGTTTTATACAAAAACGTGCCCTCAAGAATAAGTGCAGGTGCCCCCCACTGGCTCAAATTAAGGACTGTGGATGGATGAAAACCAACAGCCTCAAGTTCAACACAGACAAGAGGGAAATCTATTCAAGGACACTTTGCTCTGAGACTCCACCTGGTGGCCTGCTGAAATAGGACCCCACCTGACAATCTATCCCAAGAACTTCGGAATAGTGATTGACAACCAACTTACCATGACCAGCCCAGTGAATGCAGCCTCCATCTCCAGCATCCATACACTCGAGGATTAAGAAGATCTTCAAATAGCGCCCTGACAACACTTGCAGAACCATCATTCAAGCCCTCATCACCAGCAAACTGGGCTACAGCAACGCACTCTGTGTTAGAATTAATGCCCAGCTGACCGGAAGTCTCCAGACCATACAAAACTCAGTAGCTAGGCTCACCCTCAAGCTCCCACAGTTCACTCAGCGCTCCCATACCTCAAAGACCTCCACTGACTCCCAGTCTACGAATGAGCACTCTTCAAACCCCTCACACACACATATACAAAGCCTTACACAACATTGGCTCCATGTAACAAGATAACCACAAACCTTCCAGACACCTTGGCTCAGCTGAACACCTACTCGAATGCACCCCTCGCATGCGCAGAACCGAATCTGGTGGTCATGCGTCATCCTACCTCGCGTCTAACGCCTGGAACGACCTGCCCCTGGACAGCACAGCCTTCTCTCAGTTCTTGAGCTGAAGATGTGGCTCTTCACCAAGGCTAGGCCACGGCTCTGTCCAGACTGCTCCTGCATCAACACCAAGATACCATTCTGGATGAATCATGCACTCCACAATACACAAAACATGAATCATCAGATCTGTAGAGATACTGTAAGATTATATTATGCCTTCCAGCCCCTGTGCCTCGTTCTACAATCTCGTAAACATAGCTGCTAGAAGCTTTGATTATCTATGAAGAACTATTTCCGCCTCACTGTATCCCATCGTGCTGTCTCACTCTCTGTCAACATCAGAGCCCTCTACAGGATACCAACTCCTGTATATAGAAGACTCGATGGTGCTGTCCCTCGCTGCGATGACCAGCTGAAGGCTACTTGCCACCATGACACAACCTTCCTAGCCCTGGGCTTTTTTAACAATCATAATTTTCAAGTGTGCTTGTGCAATTGAGTCACTTGAACTGATGCAAGACTTCAGCGCCCACAATGCACTGGTTTGTGAAAGAAGGAAAAACTGGAACTGGAAAACAACAGTCATTTGGTATCCATGCACTCTGTGTGCAAAGTTAGAAAGCTTTTCTTGTGGAAATAAATGAAGGTTTTTTTTTTGGACTCTTTTCCCTATGTTTGCACAGTTGGAAAGTTTGAAAAACATTTGAGAGGAGAACTCCTGCAAAAGTAGGTTTTGTAGGAACGCTACATCCCTCATAAGCACATTTTAATAGGGAGGATTGTCTTGCGCAAATACTATTCCTGGAAAGTTATCATGAAAAACATTTTTTTTGCAAAATACGTGGCTATAGGCTATCTTTTGTGAAGATGGCAAACTTTGAGACCTTCTTGCACTACAAAATGAATTAATTTAAAACTCTGGAGGTAAAATGTAAATATTGCAAAACCTGGTTCTTTCGTCTCCACTGATTACCATGAGGCCTTCAGTGCTCAGCAGACTGACACTGAGGATTACTCTGAGGCCTAGAGGCCTAGAGGCCTACAGTGCTCTGCAGACTGACACTGAGGATTACTCTGAGGCCTAGAGGCCTACAGTGCCCTGCAGACTGACACTGAGGATTACTCGGAGGCCTACAGTGCTCAGCGAACTGACACTGAGGATTACTCTGAGACAAAGTGCTCAGCAGACTGACACTGAGGATTACTCTGAGGCCTACAGTGCTCATCAGGCTGACACTGAAAATTACTCTGAGGCCTACAGTCCCCTGCAGACTGACACTGAGGATTACCCTGAGGCCTACAGTGCTCTGCAGACTGACACTGAGGATTACCATGAGGCCTACAGTGCTCAGCAGACTGACACTGAGGATTACTCTGAGGCCTACAGTGCTCATCAGGCTGACACTGAGGATTACTCTGAGGCCTACAGTCCCCTGCAGAATGACACGGAGGATTACTCTGAGGCCTACACTGCTCTGCAGGCTGACACTGAGGATTACTCTGATGCCTACAGTGCTCTGCAGACTGACACTGAGGATTACTCTGAAGCCTACTGTGCTCTGCAGACTGACACTGAGGATTACTCTGATGCCTACAGTGCTCTGCAGACTGACACTGAGGATTACTCTGAAGCCTACTGTGCTCTGCAGACTGACACTGAGGATTACTCTGAGGCCTACAGTCCCCTGCAGACTGACACTGAGGCCTACAGTGCTCATCAGGCTGACACTGAGGATTACTCTGAAGCCTACTGTGCTCTGCAGACTGACACTGAGGATTACTCTGAGGCCTACAGTGCTCAGAAGACTGACACTGAGGATTACTCTGAGGCCTACAGTCCCCTGCAGATTGACACTGAGTATTACTCTGAGACATACAGACCTCAGCAGATTCACACTGAGGATTACCCTGAGGCCTACAGTCCCCTGCAGACTGACACTGAGGATTACTCTGAGGCCTACACTGCTCTGCAGACTGACACTGAGGATTACTCTGAGGGATACAGTGCTCTGCATGCTGACACTGAGGATTACTCTGAGACCTAGAGGCCTACAGTGCTCATCAGGCTGACACTGAGGATTACTCTGAAGCCTACTGTGCTCTGCAGACTGACACTGAGGATTACTCTGAGGCCTACACTGCTCAGCAGACTGACACTGAGGATTACTCTGAGACATGCATCGCTCAGCAGGCTCACACTGAGGATTACTCTGAGGCCTACAGTGCTCTGGGGATTACTTTGAGGCCTACAGCGCTCTGCAGACTGACACTAAGGATTACTCCGCGGTCTACAATCCTCGGCAGACTGATAGTGAGGATTACTCTGAGACAGAGTGCTCAGCAGGCTGACACTCAGAATTGTTTTGGGGATTACAGTGCTGTGCAGGCTGAAATTGAGGAATACTCAGAGACCTACAGTGCACAGCAGGCTGACACTGAGGATCACTCTGAGGTCTACAGTCCCCTGCAGACTGAAAGTGAGGATTACTCTGAGGCCTACAGTCCCCTGCAGACTGACACTGAGGATCACTCGGAGGTCTACAGTGCTCAGGAGACTGAGTGAGCTAGGCACATAGGAGAGGTCACTGAACTAAACAAGAGAGCACGGGCGCACAGGGGAGAGATACAAGCAGTGCTTAATTTGAGCCGGTGTTTGTAGGTGGGGCCCACCAGCACTCATTTTTTAGGACTAGCACTTACCTTTCCTTAACAGATTTTGTCCATGGCAACACAGAGAAAAACACAAAAGGGAGAAAGAAGGAAGAAGGGAAAGACTGAAAAACATTACAAAAATAACCCATAAGAGTGAGATAAAGCGACAAGGAATGTCTACTAGTTAATTAAAAGGGCAGGAGATGGAATCAAGGCCACAACGCTGTCATAGTCCTCACCTTTAACAGGGTCAGCAGGGGGCTTCTGAGCAAAACTTTGGGCCCTGGCACATATTCTTTAACAAAATAAGTACTGACATATACCTACAGAAGAGAAGGGAGTGCATAGGGAAGAGCTAGGGCACTGGAGAGGCAGTTCACCAGCGGTGACTGCTGTAAATCTCAAGGGGAGGGGTGGGCAGGGCTAAAAAAATATAACTTACCTTTTGGTGTCGCATTGCTCCTCTTCCTTCCCTTCTTGTGGTGTCCTAGCGTTCACAGGGACACCAGCACGGGCTCCCCAGCAAACCTGGTGCCACTTTCATGCTAAACATAGCATGAAAGCAGCATCAGGATTGGTCAGAGCGGCTTCGACTGGTGCTCAGACACAACTTTGGGGTCCCTGCAGTTTCTCTAGCCCGGCTATTAAACACAGCCGGGGTGGAGAAACCTAAGTGCGCATCTGTGTTTGGACGGCCTGAGGCAGCCGGCCAAACACACATGCGCACTTAGGTGCACTCTCTCCTCCTCCCACCTCCCGTAGCCCAGCACGCCCCTCCCTGAACATGCTGCTGACCGAGCCAACAGCTGAAAGATAAAACGATAAAGAAATATTGTTTTATCTTTCAGCTCCTGGCTTAGCCAGGGGGCGACACTCCTTCGGCATTGCGAAGGAGCCGCCCCTGCTGTGCACACCCCCACGTTTATGCCTTAAGTACTACAATGATTCTAGTAAGGGGGTGAGAGGGGGACACACACAGCGAAGTGAAAGGGTCTGGCGGCCATGATGAGAGCCCATCCCTGCCCTGAGAAGACTAGGGTGCTGCAGAGGAGTGTTGGAGCCAGAGGGGCAGGAGAGCCCATGGGACGCACAGTGAATGCAGTGTTACCTTCAGGGCGTTTGGCATTATGCACCAGGAGAGGGCTAAATTATGCAGCAGGGTTGAGTAAATTATGCAGAAATAAAAGACAAATTATGTGGCACAATGCGGCACATTTTGCAATAGTATTACTTCATTATTTCAGCATTTTAATCGTGGTGACACTTTCTGGGTATTGTTTGGACCTCATCAGTACCACTTTAAAACTCAAATATGAAAATAAGCAAGGGAAAGGTGACCAGTCCAGCTTTGCAAAAGGTCTTCCACTCCAACACGTGTTGCTGCATTTTTAGTGCCTTTTGAACCATTTGAGCTAGAAACATTTTTTTTGGGGTGAAAATGTACCTATTGTGTGATAGATGATGGATACTATGGCAACTGCAGCAAATATTTAAATATGCGAATAAGTATTTTGGGGCCCCCATTCAGATCTATTTTGTGGGTTTTTTCCATTTTCAGGAAAGGGGACACACAAAAGTAGTCCCAATATGTTTTATCTGGGGCCCAAATACCTTTGAGATGCCACTGAGTAGAGGGAGAGAGAGTCGGGGGCAGAGGGGAAGAGGTTGGTACATAAACAGAAGTGATACAGAGAGATGAATCCCTTTCTCCTTGGCCCCTTGTAAGGTGGCGGCCACCTTTCCAATGCCTTAAAACGTCTCTGAGAGAGCATCTCAAGGAGTGAGAACGTAGGGTGTGATGATTGGCTGTGCGGCGGGGTATGAGCGGAGTGTTTATTGTACAGCAGCATCCTGGACCCCTAATGTTATCACTTTCCACCTCCTACTCACATCAATCAACTCCCCAGCACCCCATCAACCAGGCCTCCCTATGAAAGGGGCTGTTATGGACCAAAGAGGCAGTGCCCTTTGTTGTGCAGAAAGACTGTGGTTCTGTTGCATAACCGGCTCCTTTTCTTGGGCGTGGGGGCTCCGCCTGCATTATATTTGTTCCCTCTATGACAAAATCAGATTTGTTTGCCACGGGATAACAGATGCACCGTGTGCGCCTGGGCAGATATGCCTTCCACCTGCTAAAAGCACTTGCGGGCTGACAGTCTCACAGCGCTGAGGGCTGTGATGCCTTCAGTCCGGCAAAGCCTCGGGGCAAAACTCCACCCCCTCGCGCTTCCCCAACCTGCCACAGGTGGGGTGGGAGGAATGATCCTCCCTGAGCCCACCCACCAGACGCTGCAGGCCGGAAGCAGGGGAACTTTCCGTCACAAACTGGGCACCCTGGCGTTGCCTGCCCTCCGCGCTGCCTGGCAGCGGAGGCCGTGTGCGTGGCGGGCGAGGAGCGTGGCACACTGGGCTCCTTGTCAGCCCTCCCCCCCTCGCACTGTGCGGGTCTCACAAGCAAAGTAGGTAAGGAAAAAACATACTGCTTCACTTAAAGAGCAACCAAGCGTGTCACTCGAGCTAGGCACCTGCTGTTAAATATATGTTGTTTTCATCTTGTGCTTTACATGGAAAAAAAGACGTGCAGGTACTCACTATTTAGAGTACCTGTTCGCTCCTGAGAAGTGCAGTACTCTCCCATTAAATGTATTGCAGTACTGCTGAGAAGTGCTGGTACTCACCCATTAAATGTCTTGCATCACTGCTGAGAAGGGCAGGTACTCTCCCATTAAATGTATTGCAGTACTGCTGAGAAGTGCCGGTATTCTCCCATTAAATGTATTGCAGTACTGCCGAGAAGTGCCAGTACTTTCCCATTAAATGTATTCTATCACTGCTGAGAAGAGCCAGAACTCTCCCATTAAATGTATTGCAGTACTGCTGAGAAGTGCAGGTACCCTCCAATTAAATGTTTTGCAGCACTGCTGAGAACTGACAGTACTCTCCAATTGAATGTATTAGAGCAGTGCTGAGAAGTGCAGGTACTCTCCAATTAAAAGCATTGCAGCACTGCTGAGGAGTGCAGGTACTCTCCCATTAAAGGTATTGCAGCACTGCTGAGAAGTGCAGGTACTCTCCCATTAAATGTATTGCAGCACTACTGAGAAGTGCAGGTACTCTCCCATTAAAGGTATTGCAGCACTGCTGAGAAGTGCAGGTACTCTCCCATTAAATGTATTGCAGCACTACTGAGAAGTGCAGGTACTCTCCCATTAAAGGTATTGCAGCACTGCTGAGAAGTGCAGGTAGTGCAGGTACTCTCCCATTAAAGGTATTGCAGCACTGCTGAGAAGTGCAGGTACTCTCCCATTAAATGTATTGCAGTACTGCTGAGAAGTGCCAGTACTTTCCCATTAAATGTATTCCATCACTGCTGAGAAGAGCCAGAACTCTCCCATTAAATGTATTGGAGTACTGCTGAGAAGTGCAGGTACCCTCCAATTAAATGTTTTGCAGCACTGCTGAGAACTGACAGTACTCTCCAATTGAATGTATTAGAACAGTGCTGAGAAGTGCAGGTACTCTCCAATTAAAAGCATTGCAGCACTGCTGAGGAGTGCAGGTACTCTCCCATTAAAGGTATTGCAGCACTGCTGAGAAGTGCAGGTACGCTCCCATTAAAGGCATTGCAGCACTACTGAGAAGTGCAGGTACTCTCCCATTAAATGTATTGCAGCACTGCTGAGAAGGGAAGGTACTCTCTCATTAAATGTATTGCAGCACTGCTGAGGAGTGCAGGTACTCTCCCATTAAAGGTATTGCAGCACTGCTGAGAAGTGCAGGTACTCTCCCATTAAATGTATTGCAGCACTGCTGAGAAGGGCAGGTACTCTCCCATTAAAGGTATTGCAGCACTGCTGAGGAGTGCAGGTACTCTCCCATTAAAGGTATTGCAGCACTACTGAGAAGTGCAGGTACTCTCCCATTAAAGGTATTGCAGCACTGCTGAGGAGTGCTGGTACTCTCCCATTAAAGGTATTGCAGCACTGCTGAGGAGTGCTGGTACTCTCCCATTAAATGTATTGCAGTACTGCTAAGGAGTGCTGGCACTCTCCCATTATATGTATTGCAGTACTGCTAAGGAGTGCAGGTACTCTCCCATTAAATGTAGTGCAGCAGCGCAGAGAAGTGCCAGTACTCTCCCTTTCAAAGTAAAGAAGTGCAGGTACTCTGAACCGGTCAGTACCTGCCCATTTAAAGCACGTTCTTATCAGTAACGTATTTTGCGCGCTTCACACCCAGTATGCTGTGCAGAAACTTTTCAAAAACATTTAAACTGCCTGCGCTAGAAATATTTTTGATAATATTTGCAAACAACGCAGCAGCTGATGGATTGTGCAGTGTAAGGAAGAACTAGGCTGTTAGGAGGGGTGCGCCATTCGGAATGCGGTGCCTCTAGCACATGGGTACTTGCAAACATTTTCCCAGGGGCCAAAATGTTTGGTCTGTGATGTGCCTGGGGGCCGCATTGATGCCAGGGCAGTGGCGGTCAGGTGGGGTGGCGTGGGGGATTGGTGGCAAGATAGGTGTAGGAGGAGCAAATTATATACATCTAGCGGCTGAAATAAACAATAGGAAACTAGAAAAACTGGAACTAATTCCGGCTTACCCACTTTTCCAAATTGTGTGATCCTAGGCAATTGTTTAGTCTCACCTTCCCTCCTTTTTTAGCATTATCACATTTAAGATGACCTCGAAATACATGATTTATGGTGTGCGCTGCACAAAACTTGCTTCTATGTTTGATTTATTAAAGTGTAATGTTGTTTATGTATGATATGAACCCAGGCCACCCATAAAGCGCACATACCAAGTGACTTGTCTCTTTAATTTACTATTGGTGGTGTTCTCAGGGTAAGGGAAATAATTAATGTTTCCAAATGTATGTTTGAAAACTATCACTTTTAAATGGATACATCTCAATGCACTGATATAATAAATTGTACTAAGGCGAAAAGGTTCTACATTTTATCTAAGTACACTTTTTTTTTATTTTGAAGAGGATGTCTTAGTTTTACACTTGTGTTGCAAGATGTCTTTAAAAATGAAGGTGTTTCTAAAGTTAAGTGCAGGAGTCCCTAGTTACTTCCTTTCTTTAACACCAATTGAGCTTGAAGTAAATGATTGTGCATGTATTTCATATTTTTATTGTTAGTGCAGAGTGGAGCAAACAGCTGCCCAGTTGCTCGAAGGGCCGCATGTAAAAGTCATAGGGGCCGGACTTTGAGTATCCATGCTCTAGCAGTTCACTCCTCTGCGGAACTCAAAAAGTTGCTATGATTCTGAATGTGAAGTTGGTATGCATTGGTGAGGAATGTAATGGGTCTCGCGAAAGTTAGAGCTATAGGCGTTGTAAATGACAATTTCTTTTACCCAAGTGTTTTAGTTTGGAGTGTAGTGGCTGTATGTGTTTGGATTGGGAATATGTGGGTTGTTTTGGAATTGTTAGTTGTGGAATTCTGTGGGGTGGAATTGTGTGGTGTGGTGCGTATTTGTGTGTTCATGTGGAACTGCAAACAGGTGAAAGTGTGTGAGCTCTTATATCTCAGTGAATGGTTCCCATAACAAAAGAAAACAAACAAAAATGTGAGAAATATGAAAAACATCCTGCACGATGTTTATTGAGAGTACTCTCTGTATTTGTGACTAAAACTACAAGTCTTAAAAAACTCATAGGGTGAATCGTTGGTTTGTCTTGACTGCCATAAGGATGCCAAACTGTACACATAACATCAGGCATGTAATCATAGGGTGAATCGTTGTTTTACACTTACTGGCTGAAAGCTACAAAACTGTACACAAGGCACTGGTTGTGTAATTAATGGTTAAAACGAGCATTGCTCGATGTTGTATTGTAATTGTATTTATATAGCGTTTACTACCCCTGACGAGGTGTCAAAGCGCTTTTCGGAGATTAGCACACTACTCCGGAACCCAAGAAGAATTAGTGGTAGATTAGTATAGGGAAATATGAGTACAGTATTAGTATTATTATGAGTTAATTTGAGCGGAGGATCTGTGAGTTTGTCAGTTGGATTGACTGGAGTAATGGAGGGACGGAGGAGGGAAGAATCCAGAAGTGTTAACTGGGAGTTTATGGCAATAGGATGAGGCTTGGGATGAGTAAAGGAGAGATCGAGGAGGGAAGAGTCTGTGGAAAGGGTTAGGGAGATCATAGGACAGCAGGAGGGGTTTTGGATAAGTCAAAGGTGAGGTAAGTGAGGGAGAATTTAGAAGGGTTGTTTGGGAGAATATGGTAGTAAACTGAGGTTTGGCGTGAGCTAGATGCGGAGGGAAGAGCTTAGGCAGGGTTATTTTGGAGATGAAAGTAGTAGAATGGGTTTGGGGTGAGTGGGGATGGAGGATATTTGCATAAGGTTGAAAGAAACGCTGCAAATATAATTTGGCAATGATACCAACTCAGCTCCGATGTTCAAAACTATATATGTTCCTACTTCATTTAGGTTCAGGAAGTTGTTTTAATCTGCTGCGTGAGAGTCGGTCCACCTCTACTGATGTAATGAATGTCTTGCCTTATTGTGGAAATACAAGTGCATGGAAACATTCGTTTATACAAGAACCCAAATCGTGTGCTCCTATGAGGCCCTGTTTCACAAGAAAGTATAAAGAAATAATCATCACATTGAATCCATGGATCACAAACAGAACAAGCATTTGCAAGGCAATGGGTCTCGCATTTGCTTGAGTTAGAGCTGTGTGTGTTCAAAATTACTAACTGGACTTTTCTTGCTACACAAACTGAAAATAAAAAGTAAAACAGTTGACATAAGCAAGCCAATTCAAAGCGCCGCCGGGAGCGTGAAAGAGACACACAAAAGGAAAAAGAAGTTTGCTCGCAGTCAAAGTTATCTGCAAAAGTGCAGTTATCCATGTAACAGAGTCGATGGCCAAGGGGGTAACAAAAGCACCGTAAGGAGGCCCAAACATAAAGCAGCTACCAACGAAGACAAAGGATTTTTGAAAGACAAGCCTGTGAACGAGTGGTAGTGATGAATGTGAGGTGGGCGTCGTTAAAATCCCAGATACATACCAACACGTCCAAAAAGCAGCGCTTATGCGCTGCTATGCCCAACCTCGGAAGTAAATGAAAATATGTGTATATCCACTAAAACCATGTTTAGTAAACTATAATCACTCTGATCGATGCAACTGTAGTTGAAAAAAAAACCTATTGCAGTCAAACAATAAAACTAACAAGCAACTGAGAGGATGAGGGCCGGATAGGACTGTCCAAGTTGCAACAGCATAGAATGAGATGAAACGCTAGGGGGGAAATGGCAACAATGACAGTGGCAAGCAGAAACATTTCTAAGAATTTGTGTTGTTTAATAATGCGCGGATCGCTCAGGCTGGCAAATTTACATGTTGTCTGAAGCGTTAAAAACTATCCATCTTGGCTACGTAGCACCCTCAGTTCATTAGTGACAGCAACCGAAACGCCAAAGAAGCCAACCTCTGCAAACCTCATTCACAGCTTATTAACGTCCGCTCCTCTGTCTGTAACCATGTAGCAAATACTTTCACCGGGCAGCAAAATGGTGTAAGTGCTGCAGATAAAACACTTAAAAAAGAAATTAAAAAAACACAGATTTTGCCTGCACACCTAAACATATATCTTTTTTTTTTTAGCAATTGTGGCTCGCGGGTGTTAAAGGGGCGGGGTGCAGGGTGGTGGCGGGGGGAACACTAATAAAATAAAATAAATGTACTTGAAGGCAGGGCTACGCTGCCGCTCCTCTGTCTCCTCAGCATGCCGCAGGCACAGGCTCCAGCCGTGGAGCCGGAGAGAGTCTACTGCGCATGAGTGTTTGACCGGCCCGAGACAGCCGACCAAGCACACATGCGCACTGAGGGGAGTGCAGACACTCCCCCTCACACTCGTCACCTGCATGGCCCCACCCCTTTACATGGAAACAATAATAAACGTAATTTCCTTGTAAAGGTTTTGTAGCTGCTGCTGCTGGCGGGGGCGGTTACGCTCCCCTGCCCTAATGGAGGAGCCGCCCATGTTCTTAACAGTATCCTATAGCAAATTGTTCCTCATTCATGTGTCCTCGTCCCAGCCATGTGAGTCAGTGCTGTTCATCAGCTGGAGCGATACTACTCTGATCGGTCAACGTCCCAAATAGATTCTACCTACGTTTTCGCAAATGTCTGGTGGGTGAAGCTGATTTCACTTGCTTTAGCTGAAATGAACCATGACTACAGACCCCAGAATGCACTACGTTGTTAGAGGAAAAGCAAATGCTGAAAAAGTCATAGAGAATGGGTAGCATCATGGATATGGACATTTCAGAAATGAGCTCAATATACTATAAAACGGAATAAAAATGTGTGAATAAAGTATTTTTGTGGTCCTTTTAAAAAAGAAATATCATTCTTAATTGTAAAGTAAATGCTGCGCTCCTGTAATAAACATTTTTTTTCTGCTACTTGAAACGGGTGCCAGTGGTTTATCGGTCCCACTTATATTTCTTCTTTTCAGATTTTCATTTTACTTTATATAACTTAAGCCTAAGTTTAGAGACAACCCATCACAATAAGAGTCCAAAGAAAAAGCAGCTGTCAATAGAGGGGTTCATTTAGGAGATTAGGTCTGTGGTGTGGTAAGGACATCATTGATCGTGATGCAAGAAAGAACAAGCATTGACAAAGACATTAGGTTGGGAGGTGTGTCAGCCTTTCGACTTTGTCAAGGCTTGTTTCCTTTGGCACAATTTTGATAACACTGTTATTTGACGAGCTGCCAGGCCCTCAACAATATTGAAATAAAGTACACTGAGTAGTGGCCTTCTTAGCAAACTAGGATAGGGGACGTGAAAGGCAAAGCTGTGAGTGCTTTTAAGTCACAACAAAATCAACTACTTGTTTTAACGTTGCCATTATCCCTATAAAATGAAGATTGTTTTATACTTGCTGTAATTGCCAAAACACACACACAACAGGTACTTCAACCTCAGTTCAAATTTTGCCGAAACAAAGTCACAAATAAAAACAAGAAAAAATATACGCCAAGGAGGGAGCAGCAGGCAGTGGGAGGCAGGAAGAAATAGAAATAGTCCCTCAATCGCGTGTCACGTCAGGAGCAGCGGATGGCCACTAATTAAGTTGAATCAATTAGTGCTGGATCCCTGCTCCATGGACAGGAGCAGAAATGATGCTAGGCCTAAAGTGGACGAATTACGAGGCTGTAAAGAAGAGTGTCACGCAAGCCAACAAATGTGAGTAAAAGGCGGGCTCCAAGCCCTTTTCGCTCACTACAACAGTGTCTCGCAAGCGTTACGCATGTGCTAGTGCGTGCAATCGCAGGCTCAGCCCTAAAAAGTGAGTTTGCCACACTGGCTCATCAAGTGGATTTGAGGCAAGGTATCGCAGACCACAACCATTTGGGAATGGCTGCACTCACCGGGATGGCGGCCAATGGGGGTTCAGCAGACCACCATGTCTGTAGCTGCTTTTTAAGTAGAGAAGTTTTTTTTATTGCAGCCCGTTTCCTTAAATGGAAAATGGGATGCATTTCAAAAATAAAAATGAAAAGCTTTCTTTTCATTTTTTAAGAGTAGTCAGTGGCCCCTTCCCGTTTGTGAATGGGTTAACACCAGTTTGAATTTGGTGTTAACTGTGTTTGTTTTGCAGCCGCGTTCACGGTCACAAAACAATCATACATGGTACTTTGAGTTGCAGTTAGGAAGGGATGCCTTTAGAATGCCCCTTCCTATTTGCGAGTTGCATTCCCTCCCTATTTTGCGAGTTGGTAACAGAATACCGACTCGCAAAATAGGGATGGTTCATTGTACATGGCCAGTTTGAAGTCACAAACGCCAAATTTTGCCTTTTGCAACTGTAAAATTGCTTTGTATGTTGGGCCCTAAGTCATTAGGCTCCTGTCGCGAGCACAGGCCAATTAACATGTAGGACGAAAGGCGGCTTCCTTACAAGGCAGCCGCATCGTTTTAAGTCTGGCTGGTCGGGGCCAGTCACGTGAAAAGATTGAATGCTTCCCGATCCCGGTGGCCTTTGCAAGTAAGTGGTCAGTTGCCTTGTGCCTAGAAGGACATTTTTGGGCATATGGGCTGTTTATGTTTTATATGGTCCCAAGCTGGCAGCCCATGTCTGAATCACATGAACAGGCGGTGTGTGGCACTAATTTTAAAACCACGCTCCAAACATACTGCTCAGCTCAGGCTCTTGTAGAGACAATGGAAGCTCCCACCATGATATATATATATATATATATTGTTTTGCATGATTAAGTACTACATAATGTTACTATTTTTGATCAGAACATATTTACCATTATAATTTAATTTTGCAATAGCCACGCTTGTTATGTGACCATTAATGCGGCATGAAGATATTTCAGTTTTGTCAGCCATATGCAGTGCAGAGGCAGGCACATGTGCAGCTAAGATAATTACAAAGTTTCCTTGTCGCACTGTACAATTTGCACACTACAGTAACTTTTGAGCATATTTAATGCAATAAGAAGTGGGTCAGTCTTTAATGCGTTTAACTATTTCAAAACTACACATTCACAAGTGCTTTATAAACCTTGTGGTCTAAAGTTTGCTTTAAAATGCACCATATCCCCACTTAAAAAAAATAAAAAACATTCTCAGGGAGGGGGAGAACCCCACCAAACTCTCTTCATGGTGGTGGACTTGCGTGTGTTGCTCACTCTCAACCTAACACTCATCCAGAGTTTATGCCCCACCACTTTGAAATGTCACCATCCGCCACTGGCGACTAGTGAATGAGTTGGATGCTGAAGTAATGGCAACCCCTTGAGAAGAAGGTAAAAGCAGGCTGAAGTGAAGAAATACGATTGTTACTAATAGAGATGGGCCATGAGCAAGAACCCCTCCTCCATTGCAACTTACACCGCGAGATATAATCATGTGCCCCACCCAATGCCTGTACCGCCACTGCCCACTTCACCCTGATCTAGACAACCCAGACACCTACATAGCAATCACACAACACATAGATGGAATCTTGTACACATCCACTCAGTACCACACACCCTCAAACTACAGAATGCACATTCCAGCCCACGCTCATTTATGCTCGCTGTGCAGTATCCCATGCGTCAGATATCACAAACCTCATCACCTACCAAAAACCTGATACATCTTACCACAGAAACATCGTTCACCCCCACATCCTCCCACATCCGAGGGTTCCTTCTTCCCACAGGCAACAACATCCATCGTATGGACTGCACACATAAGAAGGGAGGGCGCCTCCATGTCACCCTTAACATCTCCTGGTCCTGCACCCTAAACAAGTAAGTGACACTCAGCCAAATGCAGCTGCTGACATGCAACTTGGCATTCTCTGCAGCTCAGAGCTCCATCTTCCATCTCATCTACAATCCTCAGAATAGATCAAGGACTGCGATGATACATATTAAATCTTCTTGCCGCCCTCATCCATCCGACACACCCACAAAATCTTCTTGGTTGACTTTAACCTCTTAGAAAACACAGGCTCAGGAACAACTCAGGCTTAGGAACAGCAACAGACAACTGCCTCAAACTCATCCACACACTCAATGTGATACAGTAAGTCCCCAAGTGAACAAACGCTATATACCACATCCTCGGTCTCTTCTTTTCAACATCAATAGCAAGCCAATGAAAATCACCCATATTCCTGAATTAAACTGACCACCTTGCCATCCGTGTCTCCCTGCCAAGCATCATACCAACAAACCAAAGTCAACTCAAAAGATAAGACCTAAACTTTGGATCCTTCAAAGACTTAACCATCAACAACCTAACGCATGAAACTCTTGCCCTGCCAGCTCCATGTCCGATGCCAGCACCCTTCTAAAAAACTTTAATGATTTTTTGGAAAACTATGTGAACATCCACGCTCCAACAAAAGCACGCAAGAGCAAGTCAGAATCTTCTGTGCCCTGGTGCTCTAAAGAACTCTCAGACAATAAATGCTTCATCTGCAGATGGAAAGAAGATGGAAGAAAAATATAACTTTAGATGACCTCATGATGTTGAAGTGCCATTGCACAACAAACAGGCAGCTCATCCAGTCAGCCAAAGCAAAGTACTAAACCAACACCATCAATGAAGCCACAATCAGATCAGAGGCAGAACTCTTTTCAAGGCACGCAGGCTCTGCTTCAACCCCCTACCAGACCTACCGATTCCTCACTCCACAGACAAATGCAATGCTGTCCGCCTCCTCTGCAGTGACAAACTACAGAAGATTCAACAGCCCAACTACGACACCAAGCCTGGTTCATCTCTTCCAGCCACCTCTTCCTACAGAATCCCGCAGTGGTCATCCTTAAATGCCCTGCCTCTCACAGGTCTCGTTGACCTACTCAGATCTCTTAAAGCCACTCCCTATGAAGATGATGTTTTAACTTCATCGATGGTCTTTCCAAGGAAGCTCTCTCCCCTCTACTCATCAGTAGAACCTTTAGATTTACTGTTGCTATGTAGTCCCCTTTTTGCAGGAGTGAGATTACTCCTTGAAGTGTTGTCATCTTGAAATGTAGTGTGTGGATGAACCTGTTTTAGAACCTGCGGTCCAGAATCGGTCTTGGGGTGCGGTCTTGTTTTGGAACCAGGAAGTATGGTGAGTAGTTCCCGTTGTTCAGTTCTTTTACTGGTACCTTTTCTATTGCTTGCTTTTGTAGGAGTTCTTGGACCTCTTTCCTGCGTTGTACAAGCTTCACCTTTTGATATCTTTTTGGTCTTGGGGGAATTGGCAGTGGTATTTTGATTAGTTCTATACAGTGACCGTGACGTATCACGTTTAAAATCCAAATGGTCTTGGTGATATCTGCCCACTGCTCTTTCATCCATCCATGCAGCCATAGATCCTTTGAGAGCTGAAAGAGCTGGGGGCAGTCTTCGTTTTGTGATTGTCTGCCTATGATCAACTTTGGGAGAAGATTGATTCTGCTTCGTGAAATCTTGCTGCTAGGCCATCAGAGTCAACAGAGGGTCAGAGAACAGGTACCCAGAATCCATGGTTTGTCCACCTTCTGCATCTGGAGTCTCTGCTGGTACCATTATTTAGAAAGGTTGGCACACTGTTCACAGTGATGAAGGATGGCACAGAGGTTTCGGCACTACTGGAGGGCGTTTAGAAGCAGATGGAATATCTTTTAGACTTGGAATCTTGTTGCTTGCCTCGGCAGCAGGTGGTTGTGCTTCAGCCAGGTATCAACTTTGTGCCTAGGACTAACTCACAGACACATCAAAGATTCCCTTCTAAGAAGTGTATCTGATACGGGGTGAATTGTCAACCTTTAAAAGATCTTCAACAGGAAGAGGCCCACTCGGTCCATAAGTGGGAAGACCACTTGTTCCTCATCCATGAGCCAGGTGGTCTGTCAGCCTTCATGTGGACAGGCTTTATCCAGCAGGAATCAACGGGGGAAGCTCCGTTCTCCAGGAGGCTTCAGTGGCAAGAGCAGCGCTTACGACCTTCTCAGGAGGGCTCGATTTAGCTCTTCAGAGGTCACCTGAAGATCCTCAAGGAGATACGGCTGGAGACTACTGCAGGCACATGGCTACATTGCATCAACCCTTCCTCCCTTCCCAAGCTTGGGAGCCGGGACTGCACCCTTTACAAGGAAGCGACAACAGAAGAGGGCAAGAACAGCGGGTCCCAAGACTCCAGGACAAGAATGCCATCACTCTGTTTCTACTGCAGAGACCTGTCATGGAGCATCCTCAGTAATACTTGTGGCTAAGAAAGTGACAGGGGTTTGGGGAGTGGGGGAGGCAACTCCAGTTAGTCCCAGAAAAGAAGCACTTCAAACGACATCTGGCCACAAATCCATTTAAAATGTACATCCTTCAGTAATAAATTCCATTTATCTCCTAAGGTGGAATTTTAGTATCCTTACATCCAACACTCCAGGGACCAAGGTTTTCCATCTGTTTACTGTACTATGGATGTATCATCAGTTTCTGCCCACCATCTAGGTAGAAGGCTTCTTCATAGGTCTGCAGCAATGTTTTCACCCCACCGGTGCCATTTCTCCTGAAAGTTTTCTTCGGGTACCCATATCTTGATAACTGGCATCTGAATGGGTCTTGTCTGGACAAGGTGGCTTATCTACTAGAGGGGGCAACAGGACATTACAGAACCAAAGCATTCTGATGAAATATCTGCTGATTCTCCATTGTCGTGGACTCAGATGAACATATGCCCTCAGGAGAGTGCTCAGCGTGTACTCATTCACACAGCCCAAAACATGCACACCGCTCAACAGTGGCTTGCAGTCACACTTCAACATGGCTTCACCTTGTGGCATGTTCACTCTTACAGCTCTGCAGGTCCAGCCGGCAGCTAAAGCATGCCGGCCCCCACAGCTGCAGATGTGCCTGATCCCAGACCTCAACATGTGCTCATGTGCACAACCCGAACATGCTCACCTTCCCAGCACTACACTTGCTCCCTCGCCCACAAGGCTTGTGCAGTCTCGCAACTCAAGAGGTGCTCACTCCTGTGGCCCAAAGCACACTCACTTTAACAACTCAACCTGTGCTTGTGCTCACTCAACCCAAAACACCTGCTCACTCTTAGAGCTGAATATGGCTTTCTTGTAAAGGCCACCCTTCCCAGCTCGACGCATGTCCTTCACAGCTCAACCCATGACCTTCACAGCTCATCCCATGTCCTCTCACAGCTCAACCGATGTCCTTCACAGCTCGACCGATGTCCTTCACAGCTCATCCCATGACCTTCACAGCTCAACCAATGTCCTTCACAGCTCAACCAATGTCCTTCACAGCTCAACCGATGTCCTTCACAGCTCAACCGATGTCCTTCACAGCTCAACCGATGTCCTTCACAGCTCAACCGATGTCCTTCACAGCTCAACCGATGTCCTTCAGAGCTCAACCGATGTCCTTCAGAGCTCAACCGATGTCCTTCAGAGCTCGACCCATGCCCTTCACAACTCAACCAAAGTCCTCTCACAGCTCAACGAGGCCTCGTTCATACAGCCCAAAACATGCTAATACCTCAGCATGTGCTTGTACATGCAACCCATCATGTTTTCACTCTCATGCCCCAACGCATGCTTCTCGTACAACTCAGCATTTGGTCTCATAGCTCAACATGTGCTCTTTCTCGCAACTCCACATGTGCTCTTTCTCAAAACTCCACATGTGCTCTTCTCACAACTGAACATGTGTTCTTTCTCGCAGCTCAACGTGTGCTCTTTCTCACAGCTCAACTTGCTTTCTCACAGCCGAACATGTGCTCTCTCACAGCTCAACGCGTGTACTTTTCACAGCTCAACATGTCCCCTTTCTCGCATTTCAACATAGTCTCATTCCCACATCTCAGCATGTGCTTGTTCAAACATCATGTTCTCGTTCACACATCTCAACATGTCCTCATTCACACATCTCAACAAGTTCTTGTTCACACATCATGTTCTCGTTCACACATCTCAACATGTCCTCATTCACACATCTCAACACGTTCTTGTTCACACATCATGTTCTTGTTCACACATCTCAACATGTGCTCTTTCTTGGACCCCAAAACATGCTCACACTTGCATCGCAGCATGTGCTCCAGCTCACACCCCGAAACATGCTGACACGTGCCTTATCATACACTGGTGAGCACCACTCCGCACGAGCCTCCCCTCGCGCCCCAGCGCGTGCTCGCCCTCGCATCCCCATAGTCCCTGCTGCCGGCGTCCTCCAGCTGGGTTTAATGGACTGTGTGTAAGTGCCTTAAGAACACACAGGTGGCTGGAGAAGGAACATAGTAAATATTTCTCCTTCGTCTAGCCGAGAAGGACATGTTTTCGTGCAACACATTTTTTTTCACATTCCCAAAATTACAGCTTCTATTTTTTATAAGCTTTGAACTTTTCATGAGGACACAAACACCCGGGTTGATTTGAAGGGGTACAAAAGAAGGCGCGAGCGACAGGAAATATTTATATTTTCAAAGCTTCATTGTACCTGATGAGAGTGAGAGTCCCTTGTGTTGAGACACATCTATCCGATCAGGAATTTTAGAATTTACTTCACAGTCATGCGCAGGCATTTTGTTTGCTGTTAGTGGGCTTGGGGGCCGCCCATTACTTATCACTGGAGGGCTTCGATTGGTTGCTTTCTGCTGGTCAGGACCGCAGTGGCCACTTCCTTCTTCCTGCATGTGACCCTCCCCTGGAGCATGGCCCAACTACTTGTGCCTTGCACTGCTTGCGCTTTTGGGATCTATTGTTTTTCTTTTTGTTGAGCCACTGTACTGAGTGTATCTTTTGTAGCTGGCTGTGTCGCCTGCTCCCTCCTGTTGTCTGAGTTGCTTGTTCCCCCCTCCCTCTTGTTGCCGTGCTCCACATACACAATAAATGAGCCAGTAGGACATATGCCTTTGTCCCGTCCTATGACTTCTGTTGTTGGAGCTTTTATGTAGTGTGAACTCAACCTACAGGTGTTGGAGTATGCTTTACACATGCACACATTCATTTTGTGCGGCACAGAAAGATTACGTGATTTGCCCAGAATCAAAGGATGCTGAGCCGGCGCCGAGATTCGAACCTGGTTCCACATTTCCAGTCTACTGCTCTAGCCATTAGGCCACTGCCTCTCAAAAAGTAAACTACACATGTTTGTTTCAGTCGTTCCAATTGTCTCTTTACTTGTTTTTTTTATTAAGTTACGTTTCTCTAGTCCATGTGCACTTGCAGAAGCACCGGGCAATTTGACTGGCAGTACCTTTAACCATACCGACATTGGGGAAAAAGGAGATTGCAAGGGGGTGGTGGGGATACAGAGGGGGCATGATGCTTAGGGCATCTCTGCTACACTGTTCTCTGAGTGGTGTCTCTCCTCACACCCAGAAGTGCGGCCAAAACAGAGGGAGTCCATAGGGGAGGGGCTTCAAGTCTGCCATGCTGGCGCAGAAGGGTTGCAGCGCTGTAGGAGGGGCATCATACATAGGGGCGCAGCAAAGGTGTGGGAGGGGCTTAGGCAATGCTGACTCATTAATTTTTGCACTGGGAATTTTGCATTTGAATCCATCTCCTCCTGCCCCATCTCTCTCTTGTTTCTTCTCCTGCCCACCACTGCGTCCACTCCACATTACTCCACTACATGCCGCACAGTGCCACTCCACATAATTCAACCCACGCAACCAATGAATGCACTGCAAGCCATATAATTACATTCCACATAATTCAACTCCACATAGTTCGACATAATGCCACACAATTATATGCCATGTAATTCAACAGTACACAAATCCAAAACACATAATTCCACCCCACAAAACACATTTCAGAATCTCACAATTCCACACCACACAGTTTAACTCCACATCATTCCACTCTGTGCCACATAATTGCGGTCCAATACATTCCATTCCACATATTTCCATTCAGCTCCATGCCACATGATTCCAATAATACCCCTCCATTTAACATAATTCCTCTCCACAAAGTCATTTCAACCCCAGATAATTACACTACACACAACACAGTTCCACTAAACATAATTCCACTCTATGCCAAATAATCATCAGCTCCAAAATACATAGTTAAACTCGGAAAAATTCAACTCCATACCATGCCACATAATTACACTCCACACAGTTCAGCTCTGCACCATGTAACTTATTCACACTACACATACTTCAACTCCACACCACATACATCCACTCCACATTATTCCACTTCCCTCCATACCACATAATTCAGATCCACAATATTCCACTCAGCACCATGCCATGTATTCTAATAATTCCGCTTCACAAAATTCAATTTCTCTCCATCCCACATAATTCCATTCAACATAATTCCACTTAACACCACACAGTTCCATGTCACACAATTCAAATCCATACAATTTCACAAAGCAAAATTCCCTTCACAAAATTTCAACTTGATCGCCACACAAACCTATGCTGCACAATTACACACCACTTAATTCTGCATCACATAATTCTACTGCACATATGTACATCCTGCATCCCATAATTCCACTTTACAAAACTTTATTTAACCCTACAACACATAATTTCAGTCTGGGCCAATCCACACCACAATGCCACTCCGAAAAGATCCACTCCATGCCACTTAATTTCAGTCCACATAATTTCACTCTACCCCATACAACATAATTTCACTCCACAAAATTCCACTCCGCCCCATGCAACATTATTACACTTCACATAATTCTAGTCACCTCCACACAATCTTATGCCACACAGTTCAATACCACTCAATCCCATGCTACCTCATTCCATGCCACACTATTACATGCAACACAATTCAAAACCACACCACTTGTTTCCACCCCACTCCACATCACGCCACATCATTTTACTCCGCACCAAATGATTCAATTCCACAGGAACAAAAGGAAAAGTCAGAGGCAATAGTCTAGAAGGTGAGACCTCTTGGCTTTGTCAAGGCTTGTTCAGGACAGCAAGTGAGGAACCTTTCTTTTCTTTTGCTGATCAGTCTATACCTGGAGCCACTGAAAAACCTAAAAGATGATTCTGTAGTTAAAATCCATCAGTATGCAGAGGTAGCGGTGTTATACTGGAACGCAAACTCTCTTCAGGACTACTCACCCTTAGACTCTACCTGATAACACTGCAAGGCCGCCAACTTTCTCAGTCTCAACCCTTATCAAACCAAATTCATAGTCATACATAGATAGCGCCGCACATATTCTATGATTACGCGAATTGAAACCCAAATGATTCAACACGCTCTTCGTCATCTGAGATGACATTGGGAGGTATCAGATGGAGACTTGCGGCCTGATTCTGAGTTTTTGGCGCAAGGGTTACTCAATTACAAATGTCCACCATATAAGTAAGTGCGTTATATCCTATGGTACATGTAAAAAAGCAGAAAGGTCATCCGCTATTTTTTGTGAGGAGCTACCTGTCCCCTAAATCCTTAAATTGGACCCTAAAATGGGTTAAAAAAAAAACACAGTTGCAGCCCTTTTCCATCTAGGCTCCCAGCATCTGAAACAGCATCCCTGTATCCATCTGGACCACCCGAACGCTGTTCCAGTTTAAGATAGAGTTGAAGATTCTCCTCTTTAAAGGACTCTACATCACAATGCATTGACCATCCCCAACCCAGCCACAAATCTCCTCCACACAACTAACCTACACACCCGCCCAAGCGCTTGATGCCCTCTCGGTGATTAGTGCGCTTTACAAATCAGTGTAGCATAACATCTTCCCTCTTGCATTGACTTTATGCTTCTCTCTGACCCCGCAGAGCACCCCGCTGCCTTTTTGGCTAAGTTTACACCATACAAAGAGCGCATACATACAATTGGCTGGACCAAACTCTTTCTATAATGTTTACGACCCTACAGCCACCAGAATGTTTCTCTGCTCCCTAAACAAAAATGGAACCATTTTTCTCTTTCCCTCACTTTCTAGTTGTGGTCCAAGCCCTGATAATTTGGACAACGCTTTAGACAGCATTTTATTCCCATGTTTCCCTTAGGACAGGGAGGTAGGCCGGATAGCATGCCCCATAATCCCCTGCAGTTTAGCATTGCTCGGGATTACCCAGAATGCCATTGGGTAGTGTGTTAGTGACCGTGAGCCCTAGAATCTTCTGGAGCAAAGCAGTAGCCTGGGTCAGATTTCCCAGCATCCTCGTGCCTGTGTGTCAGGTTGTCATTGCTGACCTAGGAGGGGTGAGGGCGGGGGGCTGCCTTCCTATAGCTCCAGGGTTTGTCACACTTCATCACTCTCAATCAGTCCCTTTGATGGACGTCGATATCGCGCGTGGTTCGGCACACGACTCCTGACCTCTGTGTCCGGGTGTGTGGACGCGGGAGGACGGGGGTTCAGTAGACTGGACAGCCGAAGAAAAGATCTGTTCTTCTTCAAAGCAAAAGGAAATCAATTCTAGGTACGTGATCTCCACCCATGTCTGATTACTGCGGGAGGAAGGGTGGTCCACGTCCTTCCAAGAGCTTCCTTTCAGAATAACTGATGAGGAGGTCTGGCCCACGCTGAACAGATACAGAGTTACAGCTCACACGGAACAGCTCACACGGAACAGATACAGAGTTACAACTCACACACACCAGAAACAGAGTTACAGCTCACACTCAACAGATACAGAGTTACAGCTCACACTCTACAGATACAGAGTTACAGCTCATACAGAACAGATACAGAGTTACAACTCACTCACACTCAACAGATACAGAGTTACAGCTCACACTCAACAGATACAGAGTTACAGCTCACACTCAACAAATACAGAGTTACAGCTCATAATAAACAGATACTGAGTCACAGCTCACGACGAACAGATGCTGTGTTACAGCTCACACTGAACAGATACTGAGCCGCAGCTCAAATAGAAACACTAAATAGATACTGAGTTACGGCTCACACACACCAGATACTGAGCCACAGCTCACGCACACCAGATACTGAGTCACGGCCCACACACATCAGATACTGAGTCACGGCTCACGCACACCAGATACTGAGTCACGGCTCACGCACACCAGATACTGAGTCACGGCTCACGCACACCAGATACTGAGTCACGGCTCACGCACACCAGATACTGAGTCACGGCTCACGCACACCAGATACTGAGTCACGGCTCACGCACACCAGATACTGAGTCACGGCTCACGCACACCAGATACTGAGTCACGGCTCACGCACACCAGATACTGAGTCACCACTCACACACACCAGATACTGAGTCACGGCCCAGTCACAGCTCACACACATCAGATACTGAGTCACGGCTCACGCACACCAGATACTGAGTCACGGCCCAGTCACGGCTCACGCACACCAGATACTGAGTCACGGCCCAGTCACAGCTCACACACACCAGATACTGAGTCACGGCTCACGCACACCAGATACTGAGTCACGGCTCACGCACACCAGATACTGAGTCACGGCTCACGCACACCAGATACTGAGTCACCGCTCACACACACCAGATACTGAGTCACGGCCCAGTCACAGCTCACGCACACCAGATACTGAGTCACGGCCCAGTCACGGCTCACGCACACCAGACACTGAGTCACGGCTCACGCACACCAGACACTGAGTCACGGCTCACGCACACCAGACACTGAGTCACGGCTCACGCACACCAGACACTGAGTCACGGCACACGCACACCAGACACTGAGTCACGGCTCACGCACACCAGATACTGAGTCACGGCTCACACACACCACATACTGAGTCACGGCCCAGTCACAGCTCACACACATCAGATACTGAGTCAAGGCTCAAACACACCAGATACTGAGTCACGGCTCACACACACCAGTTACTGAGTCACGGCTCACACACACCTGATACTGAGCCACGGCTCACACACACCAGATACTGAGTCACGGCTCACGCACAACAGATACAGAGGCACGGCTCACGCACACCAGATACTGAGTCACGGCTCACGCACACCAGATACAGAGGCACGGCTCACGCACACCAGATACTGAGTCACGGCTCACGCACACGAGATACTGAGTCACGGCTCACGCACACAAGATACTGAGTCACGGCTCACGCACACGAGATACTGAGTCGCGGCTCACACGCACCAGATACTGAGTCACGGCTCACGCGCACCAGATACTGAGTCACGGCTCACGCGCACCAGATACTGAGTCACGGCTCACACGCACCAGATACTGAGTCACGGCTCACACGCACCAGATACTGAGTCACGGCTCACACGCACCAGATACTGAGCCACGGCTCACGCACACCAGATACTGAGTCACGGCTCACGCACACCAGATACTGAGTCACGGCTCATGCACACCAGATACTTAGTCACGGCTCACGCACGGCTCACGCACACCAGATACTGAGTCACGGCTCACGCACACCAGATACTGAGTCACGGCTCACGCACACCAGATACTGAGGCACGGCTCACGCACACCAGATACTGTGTCACGGCTCACGCACACCAGATACTGAGGCACGGCTCACGCACACCAGATACTGAGTCACGGCTCAATCACACCAGATACTGAGTCACGGCTCAATCACACCAGATACTGAGTCACGGCTCACACGCACCAGATACTGAGTCACGGCTCACGCACACCAGATACTGATTCCCGGCTCACGCACACCAGATACTGAGTCACGGCTCACGCACACCAGATACAGAGTCAGTGCTCATGCACACCAGATACTGAGTCAGGGCTCACGCACACCAGATACAGAGTCAGGGCTCACGCACACCAGATACTGAGTCAGGGCTCACGCACACCAGATACTGAGTCAGGGCTCACACACACCAGATACTGAGTCAGGGCTCACGCACACCAGATACAGAGTCACGTCTCACACACACCAGATACTGAGACACGGCTCACACACAACAGATAGAGAGTCACAGCTCACACTCAACAGAGTCCGAAGTACAGCTCACACTGACCAGACACTGGATTACAGCTCACACCAAAAAGATACTGAGTTACAGTTTAGACCAAAGAGATAATGAATTACAGCTCACACTGAACAAATGCTGAGTTACAGCTCACAAAAAATAGATACTGCTTACCAGCTCACGCTGAGCAGATATTGAGCTGCAGCTCACACTAAATAGATACTATGCTTCAGATCACACTAAATAGATATTGAGCAACAGCTCACACCAAAAGGATACTGAGTTACAGCTCACAGTGAACAGATACTGAGTCCAGCTCACACCAAACAGATACTGAGTCACACACACCAGATACTGAGTCACAGCTCACGCACACCAGATACTGAGTCACGGCTCACGCACACCAGATACTGAGTCACGGCTCATGCACACCAGATACTGAGTCACGGCTCACGCACTCCAGATACTGAGTCACGGCTCACGCACACCAGATACTGAGTCACGGCTCACGCACACCAGATACTGAGTCACGGCTCACGCACACCAGATACTGAGTCACGGCTCACGCACACCAGATACTGAGTCACGGCTCACGCACACCAGATACTGAGTCACGGCTCACGCACACCAGATACTGAGTCACGGCTCACGCACACCAGATACTGAGTCACGGCTCACGCACACCAGATACTGAGTCACGGCTCACGCACACCAGATACTGAGTCACGGCTCACGCACACCAGATACTGGGTCACGGCTCACGCACACCAGATACTGGGTCACGGCTCACGCACACCAGATATACTGAGTCACAGCTCACGCACACCAGATATACTGAGTCACGGCTCACGCACACCAGATACTGAGCTACAACTAACACACACCAGATACTGAGCTACAACTCACACACACCAGATACTGAGCTACAACTCACACACACCAGATACTGAGCTACAACTCACACACCAGATACTGAGCTACAACTCACACACAACAGATACAGAGCTACGGCTCACACTGAACAAATACTGAGCTACGGCTCACACTGAATAGATATTGAGTTACGGGTCAAATTGAACAGATATTGAGTTACAGCTTATACTGAACAAATACTGAGTTACAGGTTGCACTGAATAGACTCTCAGTCACAGCTCACACCAAATGGATAGATAGTTACAGCTCTCACTGAACAGAAACAGAGTTTTAACTCACGCTGAACAGATACTGAGTTACAGGTCACACCAAATAGTTACTTAGTAACAGCTCACACCAACTAGATACTGAGTTACAGTTCAAACACAATTGAAACTGAGTTACAGCTCACACCAACCAGATACTCAGTTACAGCTCACATTGAACAAATACTAAGTCACAGCTTACACCAAAGAGATACTGCGTTGCAGCCCACACCAAAGAGATACTGAGTTACAGCTCACGTGAAATAGAGACCGGGTTACAGCTCACACCGTAGGTCACACCCAATAGATACTGAGGAAGAGCTCACACAGAACAGATACCGAGTTGCAGCTCATTCCGAGTAGACACTGAGTTACAACTCTTACAAAGCAGATACTGAGGTACATCTGACACCAAATAGATATTGAATGTCATGTCAGCTCCTCCCTCATCCATACTGAGATACAGTGAGTACAAAGAAGCAACTGAGTTCCAATTCACACAAAAGATGAACTGAGAAACTGATCACACAAGCTTGCTACTATGTGAGATCTCACACCAACAGTTTATGACTTAAAGTGCACACAAAGCAGGGAGTATGTAACATCTCACACAAAATAGGAATAGAGTTACAGCTCCTGGAATCTAGGTCACGGAAAACTGATACGTTGTCCCCCATCGGTATCCATCGATATAAGTACCGCTCATGGTAACTGAAGCATAGAAGGATTTCTTGTTGGAGTGAACTCCCACTGACTCCACCCCATACTCACCCCTGAGGAATTTTTTACTCGTACAACCGAATTGTTTGTGTTTTATCACGGATTATTAGGACAGATGATTTTCATCCTTGAAGGCCTGAGTAAAGATATGCCCTCTACAAGAGGAGAGAGAAATCCCTTCTGGATAAATTCTCTCCAACCATCTGAGACTATAAACGAGTCCCATTCCATGAGTCTTTCGGAATTTGGAACCCCTTAGGGTAGTGATTTTCAAACTTGTTAATGCCCCCACTCCCAGTGGGAAATAAATAAATCATCGCCCCCCCCTTTAGAATTTTTCATAACTATTCTATCAAGTTGGCAATGTTTAAATAAGTCTAGACTTATTTAAACATTGCAGTTTAGATCTGTAACCTTTTTACAAATGTAATAAACATTTTTATCTGGATAATCTTTCTTTTAGCCAGACCCTTGAGCCTCCCCCCCCCTCCCCAGGATCACTTGAGACCCCCACAGGGGGGCCTGCACCCCAGTTTGAAGACCCCTGTCTAAGAGTGTTACTGTGAACTTTGAATGTTCTCAGGTCCATTTCTGAATAGACTAACCAGTCCGTGATTTGTACTCCTTCTTTTATTATGCTATAGAAATACAGGACTACAAGTCCCAGAAGTCAAAGAAAAAAACTGGACTGAATGAGCTACTCATAGATGGACTAAGTTAATTAAAATGATGCTGATTTCCTGGAAAATTGAAATATTCACCAGAAGGAGAGTACTTATTACTCTTTTGTAAAGCAGAGTATATTAATGGTGCACCCTTACTGTGCAAAAGTGATAGTTTGTACTTGCAGTTGGGGGTTCATAGTTCCTACGCACATTAAATTAATTGCAGCTCCTCAGCACTGTTTCTGCCCCAGTACACAGCTATATGTGCCATCTCTTATATCCATGGATACCCGCATGACATTCATGCACACACTCATTGACTTTCACTTGAGTACCCCAGTACTTTATTTGTAAAAAAAAATATAATAATAAATAAACTAGTGCCAGGGTTCTCATCGGGAGGCGACTGCTGCTTGCACCACGGTAATAGTAACAACAAAAATTCTAACCATCACGCTTCTACAACTGTGACAATTCGGACTATTTCAAGCCCCCAAAGCTATAAGAATGGCTTGGGTGGCTGTAATAGTCATTTTTAATGTATATTGAATTAATAATTAACTGTTGTAGTCATCTCTAAATTAGCCACACAGCGCCACCTTGTGGCAGACTGTCACGAGCGCCGGTGTTGAGAATTAAGGGCTGGTGCCCAGCACTGGAAACTGTAGGAGGCTGGCTCTCTATATAGTGTTCAAAAACGATGTGCACTGTGCATGCAGTCCAAGCAACCCCACCTTGGTATTCACAGGTAATAAATAGACCACCTAATGCTCTACTTTTAATGGTAGCTTGGTAAAGCAGTTAAGCTAATCTTGGAGAAGTGTTCAGCATTTGTTGAACCCCTATATCAATAAATGTGGACACACACTCAAGAATAACTCTAGACCAATTTACAAAAATACTTCAGATTTTTATATACATTTTAAGACCAAGATCATCAAAATCGGGTAAGTGCTTTATAAGTTATGCTTCTTCACAAATTTAGCAAAAATAGTTTTTTTGTGTGTAATTGCGCACCATTGGAATCAATGGAAAAAAATGAAAAAGGTGTATAAAATCAGGCAATGCTCTTACGAGTGTCACCTTCTGTTTTTAGGTTGAGGTTGTCGAAATGTCCTGTGGGCCAGCTGGAAAAGTTCAGACGGTCCCCGGTTAAAATGGGAGCAGAGGCTGATGATCTTGGAGCGGGTGCATAATGGAGAATGGGACCACTTGGAAACACACTGCACAGTAGGACTTAAAGGTAAGTCGAGTGGGTCCCCTTGGAGTGTAGAGGTTGCATGGGATTAGGGGCCCCTAGTGCACAGCTGTTTTTCTGATGCGGGGCCAGGGAAGCCATGTGCAGTGCAGATAGGTCAGCCAAGGGTGGTGCGTCCTAGGGTCCTTGGAGCCAGGTGCAGATCACTTTGAGGGTGGATTGCAGGTCAGCAGGGCCACACTGGGTGGTGCTTCTTAGGGTGTCCTGAAGTCCCTCGACTGGAGCTTGCTTCTGATCCATGGAGAGTCCGGAGGTGACTTTCTTCTGGGTGTCTGATGTGGGGGGTCCAGTACTGCGGGCTATGGCATGTCTCAGCCACTGGAAGTCACAGTGCCACCAAACTTGGCACACTGGTAGGGTTTGTCCTCTGGGTCCGTTGGGAAGATTAGGTATGGCTGCTGTGTCCGGGTCATTGGTCAGCGGCCGGACAATGAACTGGACTTCACTGGTTCTTTCCTGTTGGGTACAGGGTGTGACCCCTTCACTCTGGAAGGAGGTTCTTGGCAATTTCTTGGAGGTCCTCTGGAGTTTCGTAGAGTCTGTTCGATGTCCAGTTGATCCCTCTGCAGCAATTGTCGAGTCCTGGGTGCAGCAGGCAGGGGTTGGTGCCTTTTTCGTCCTGCAGCAGGACTTCTGTTCTCGCTCCTCCGGTCTTCTTTGCCACTTGCCTTATTTTGTCTGTCAAATCTGATCTGCAGGTCTAGGGATGCCCACAAATACGTCATTTAGTGGGCATTTAGGGGAGTACCTAGTAGTGGCCAATGGGCTGCTTACCTTACAGTGCTACACCCACTAAGAGACCACTTCCTGTAGGAAGAGGCCACGTCCCTAACCCTGATAAGCTATTTTCCTGCCACCCAAGATGTAGGAAAATATAATGGAGTGGTCACCTCGCCGGCCACATCTGAGGGGATGGTGCAGGCTGAGGGTAGTCTCTCCCCCTATCCTCCCGCCAAAAGTGGGGTCTGGGACGCTGGTGGCCATCTGCTGCCAGCAGCAAATGGCTGGAACGGTGCTTCAAAGGTGGTGTGACCTTTAAAGCTTCCTGCCAGAGCAGGGCACATTCCTGGGGGAGTAGGGGTGACACCTCCACCCAGGAAGGTCTTTGTCTTATGGTCCCGGAGAGCAGGGGCTCTCACCCCATAGGTCCAGAATCATGTCTGGGGGTGGCAGGCTGGTTTGTACTAGCCAACAACCGTGCCAGGATGGTGTACGTTTTGCAGGGGCACCTCGTAAAGTGGCCCCTGGGTACATTTTATAATAAGTCCAACACTGGTACCAGCGAGGATTTATTACTCTGAGTTGTTTGATTGCAAACAACCCAGGGTTCAGAGTAGCCATCACGTAGCTGGGGAACTCATAATGACCATTGTCCAGCACATGTACTTGCTATGGCCCCCCGGTACACTTCTGATGCTTTAAGGTTTTGTAAGGTCACAGTAGGGGCATATTTGCTCATGCAAACATATGCCTTCTCATGCATTATAGTTCATTCTGCCCCAGGGCTGTAAGGCCCGCCAGAGGAGTGATTAACCTATAGTGCATGCAGTGTTTGTAGATGGTCACTCTTGCCCATGCTGAGTTTGCAGCCTTTAAGCACACCCTGTCTTGCACTTGCAGTGGCAGTCTGCATAAGGCTGCTGTGGGGCCTCGCAGAGTGGCACAATTGGTGCTGCAGCTCTGGGGGGCTGGTGGGGGGACCCTCATCAGTACCCATGCACTGGGTACCATTTAGTAGGGACTTGCAAGGATGGCTGAAGCGCCAATACATAGTACAGTTTTGGGAAAAGAGATTTGGCCCTGGAAACCTGTTTAGCAGGTGCCCATGGCTGTTACAATTTTGAACTCACATCATTTTCTAGGCAAAACCTGGGGTGGGGAGGGCTAACCATGCAAAAAGAGACCATTTCTCACAGAAACCACTGGCTCAAATTAAGTACTGTGTACTCCTGCTCTAGGAGCATCATATTCTCCAAGCCAAGGAGGGACCCGCAGTCCTGGCATTAAGCGGAAACTCACAGGAACCCTGTTCCCACAGTCATTGGCTGGAACTGGTTTCCAAGATGGTGGAGGAAATGACCCAACAGTGCTCTCAGTACCTGTCCTGTGAAGTGTACTCATTGCGACCAGTGGGACACATTGCTGCAAGTATTGCAGTTCTGCCCCCATTCCGTGTGTGTTGAGCTGCATCCTACAGGAGAGGAGGGTCTTTGGAATGTGTTTACCCCGTGGCATTCCTAGCACACCTGACTTCAGGTGTAGCATTTCAGGGCAATTCTGAAATGTCTTGACTAGCAAAGTGAGCAAAGTTAGATGTGGCAACAACGTTTATGCAGACTCAGCAGCACATCAGGAGAAACATAAATGCACCTTGCCCCATACCAGCCGATGAAATACATTGGGATATTAAAGCCAATTATTTTTCAAGCTTCATCAAAGACCAGGGACCAATGAAGGAGAAGCATTTGCAATGCAGTGGGTCTCGCGTTTGCTTGAGTTGGAGCTGTTAGCTTTGTAAATTCCTAACTGGACTTTTCTTGACACATAAATTGAAAATGAAAAATAAAACAGTTGACATAAGCGAGCCGATTCAAAGCGCTGCGGCCGTCATGAGCGCGAAGGAGAGACACAAAAGGAAAAAGAAGTTCACTGGCAGTCAAACATATCGGCGAACGTGCAATTGTGCATGGAAGAGGGTCGATGTCCAACTGCCCCAAGGAGTGACAAGCGTAAAGCATTTATCAATGATAACAAAAGATTTTTGAAAGCCAAGCCCACGAACGAGTGATAGTGATGGGCGTGCGTTGGGCGTGGTTAAAAGCCCACAGATATATTACAACACGTCAGAGCGCTTACGCCCGACCTATAAAAGTAAATATTTGAGCTGAAACTGGCAAAAGGTGTGGGAGATCAAGATATTTTTGTTTCTCAGTAGCCTAGGAAAATAACATAGTTATTCATTGCACATTATATGCTTTGTACTGTGTTTATGTAGGCTTGTGAGTGCATCATAATTCAAACTGGTCATTTTGATCTCTTAAAATAAGCTTTAGATAATAAACTTTTCAATGGTGCTCAGTTAATCAAGATTAAAAGAATGCGATATTGGGTTAAAACCTTCAAGAGCTCTAGTGTATGCATTGCAGGATGTACATACATGTTTGAAGTGAGTCCATAACACAGTGAGTCATTGCACCAGGAGTGGGGCATGTGACCTTGAGGTTATACAAGAATCTCTGCTATAAAGCTAGTTTAGGATCATTCAGACATGTGAGCGGCAGATTATACACAGGTCTCTGCTTTAAGCGCATTAACAGGCTCAACAATCTTAAAATGCAATCTACGTACCCGTAGTACAGTGGATGTTCTAGGGGTCATTTCATAATTGTGCACAAAAAATGTCTCCCTGTGTATTGTTTAGGGAAGGGGATATATTTAGTGTGTTCCTCAGGACCACAGATCTCAATGACAAGCACACAACTTGTTAAGCTACTGTTCGATGGCATCTGTCGCTGTAGATACACATGTTCTGCATAGCTCGCCATCTGGTGTTGGGTCGGAGTGTTACAAGTTGTTTTTCTTCGAAGAAGTCTTTCGAGTCACGGGACCGAGTGACTCCTCCTTCTGTCTCCATTGCGCATGGGCGTCGACTCCATCTTCGATTGTTTTCTTTCCGCCATCGGGTTCGGACGTGTTCCTGTCGCTCCGAGTTTCGGAACGGAAAGTTAGTTAATATCGGAAGATTTTCGTCGGTATTGTTGCGTTCGGGATCGGCGTAGTTAGAGTCAACACCGCATCGAAGATCGACGCGCTCCGGTGCCCTTCGGGGTAGTTTTCGATCCCCCGTCGGGGCCTGGTCGGCCCGACCGCGTGTCGAACAACGTCGATGGAACGGACCCCGTTCCGTTTTTGTCCCAAATGCCACAACAAATACCCGTATACAGACCAACATTTGGTCTGTAACCTGTGCCTGTCGCCTGAGCACAGTGTAGAGACTTGCGAGGCCTGTCGTGCGTTCCGGTCCCGAAAGACACTCCGTGACCGTCGAGCCAGGAGACTTCAGATGGCGTCCATGCCGACAGCGCACCGAGAGTTCGAGGAACAAGAGGAAGAAGAAACCTTTTCGATCCACGAATCGGACTCCGAGGAATTCGACGATCAAAGAACCGTGAGTAAGACGTCGAAAACAACACAGAAGAAAAGTGACAAGGCTTAGGGGACGCCACTGCCACCAGGCCATGGCTCCACCCATAAATTCGGTGACCGACCATCGGCACCGAAAAAGGCCAAAACAGTGCCGAGATCGTCCGACTATTGTCGAGACACCGGCACGCAGCCTTCTCGGGATCGAGAAAGTGCTGGAGAAAAGCAACGACACCGAGATAGCGGTGTAGAAGCGGCTCAACGCCGAGACAGCGGCACCGACGAAGATCGACGCCGAGAGGTTTCGACTCCAAAAAAGAAAAAAGCCACCTCGGAGCCGAAAAGAGATACAGGCAGTGTTTCGGTGCCGAAACAACCCGTAACCGACCCAGGTCCAGGCTCTTATACAGAGGAACAATCACTGTCCTCTCAGATGCGAAAGCATAGGTTTGAGGAAGAGCTGCAATCCACCGAAGTGGACCATACGCAAAAACGTATTTTCATACAGCAGGGAATGGGAAGAATAAGCACCCTTCCCCCTATTAGGAGAAAAAGGAGACTGGAGTTTCAAACAGACCAGGCGCCACAAACAAAAATGGTGAAAAAGGTGACTCCGCCACCCTCTCCTCCACCTGTAATTAACGTCTCACCAGCGCAAACTCCGTCACATTCCCCGGCTCACACCACCATGAGCCAAGGTGACCAGGATCAAGACGCTTGGGACTTATATGACGCCCCAGTGTCGGACAACAGTCCGGAGGCATATCCAACAAAGCCCTCACCACCAGAAGACTGCTCAGCATACTCTCAAGTGGTGTCTAGAGCAGCACAATTCCACAACGTAAACCTCCACTCAGATCAAGTCGAGGATGACTATTTATTCAACACCCTCTCCTCCACCCACAGCTCCTACCAAAGCCTGCCTATGCTGCCAGGTATGCTTCGGCACGCAAAGGAAATATTCAAGGAGCCGGTCAAAAGTAGGGCAATAACGCCAAGGGTGGAAAAGAAGTATAAGGCACCTCCTACAGACCCTGTTTTCATCACCACACAGCTGCCACCAGATTCCGTCGTAGTAGGAGCAGCTCGGAAAAGAGCCAACTCCCACACATCTGGGGATGCACCACCCCCAGATAAAGAGAGCCGCAAGTTCGATGCAGCTGGGAAAATAGTCGCAGTACAAGCTGCAAACCAGTGGCGCATCGCTAACTCTCAAGCACTACTTGCGCGCTATGACAGAGCCCATTGGGATGAGATGCAACACCTCATCGAGCATCTTCCCAAGGAACTACAAAAGAGGGCAAAGCAGGTGGTTGAGGAAGGACAGAACATATCAAATAACCAGATACTATCTTCTATGGACGCAGCAGACACAGCTGCAAGAACAATTAATACATCTGTGACCATTAGTAGGCACGCATGGCTAAGAACGTCTGGGTTCAAACCAGAGATACAGCAGGCAGTGCTCAATATGCCATTCAACGAAAAACAACTGTTCGGACCAGAAGTGGACACGGCAATCGAAAAACTTAAAAAAGACACTGACACTGCTAAAGCCATGGGCGCACTCTACTCCCCGCAGAGCAGAGGAACCTACAGCACCTTCCGCAAGACACCCTTTAGAGGGGGGTTTCGGGGTCAGGCCACACAAGCCAGCACCTCGCAGGCAACACCGTCCAGCTACCAGGGACAGTACAGGGGAGGCTTTCGGGGCCAATACAGAGGAGGGCAATTCCCTAGGAATAGAGGAAAATTTCAAAGCCCCAAAACCCCTACAACCAAGCAGTGACTCAGATGTCACTCACCCCCTCCTCACAACACCAGTGGGGGGAAGGATAGGTCATTATTACAAAGCATGGGAGGAAATAACTACAGACACTTGGGTCTTAGCAATTATCCAACATGGTTATTGCATAGAATTCCTACAATTCCCTCCAAACATACCACCAAAATCACAAAATTTATCAAAACAACATTCCGAACTCCTGGAGATAGAAGTGCAGGCACTATTGCAAAAGAATGCAATCGAATTAGTACCAAACACTCAAACAAACACAGGAGTCTATTCACTGTACTTCTTAATACCAAAAAAGGACAAAACACTGAGACCAATCCTAGACCTCAGGATAGTAAACACCTACATCAAATCAGACCACTTTCACATGGTCACACTACAAGAGGTGTTACCATTGCTAAAACTACAGGACTACATGACAACCTTAGACCTCAAAGACGCGTATTTCCATATACCAATACATCAATCTCACAGAAAATACCTACGGTTCGTATTCAAAGGAATACATTACCAATTCAAAGTATTGCCTTTTGGTTTAACAACCGCACCAAGAGTCTTTACAAAATGTCTAGCAGTAGTGGCTGCACACATCAGAAGGCAGCAAATACATGTATTCCCGTATCTAGACGACTGGCTAATCAAAACCAATTCACTAACAAAGTGCTTACAACACACAAATCAAATCATACAAACCCTCTACAAACTAGGTTTCACCGTCAACTTTGCAAAATCCAACATTTTGCCGTGCAAAGTACAACAATACCTGGGAGCCATAATAGACACAACAAAAGGAGTAGCCACTCCAAGTCCACAAAGAATTCAAAATTTCAACAAGATCATACAACGCATGTATCCAACACAAACAATACAAACAAAGATGATATTACAACTCCTAGGCATGATGTCTTCATGCATAGCCATTGTCCCGAACGCAAGACTACACATGAGGCCCTTACAACAGTGCCTAGCATCACAATGGTCACAAGCACAGGGTCACCTTCTAGATCTGGTGTTAATAGACCGCCAAACTTACCTCTCGCTTCTATGGTGGAACAGTATAAATGTAAACAAAGGGCGGCCATTCAAAGACCCAGTGCCACAATGCTTAATAACAACAGATGCTTCCATGACAGGGTGGGGAGCACACCTCGATCAACACAGCATACAAGGACAATGGAACGTACATCAAACAAAACTGCATATAAATCACCTAGAAATGCTAGCAGTTTTTCAAGCATTAAGAGCTTTCCAACCAATTATAACTCACAAATACATTCTTGTCAAAACAGACAACATGACAACAATGTATTATCTAAACAAACAGGGGGGGACACACTCAACGCAGTTGAGCCTTCTAGCACAAAAGATATGGCGATGGGCAATTCACAACCACATTCGCCTAATAGCGCAGTTTATTCCAGGGATCCAGAATCAACTTGCAGACAATCTCTCTCGATCACCAACAGGTCCACGAATGGGAAATTCACCCCCAAATTCTAAACACTTACTTCAAACTCTGGGGAACACCTCAAATAGACTTGTTTGCAACAAGAGAGAACGCAAAATGCCAAAACTTCGCATCCAGATACCCACACAGGCAGTCCCAAGGCAATGCCCTATGGATGAACTGGTCAGGGATATTTGCCTATGCTTTTCCTCCTCTCCCTCTCCTTCCTTATCTGGTAAACAAATTGAGTCAAAACAAACTCAAACTCATTTTAATAGCACCAACTTGGGCAAGGCAACCCTGGTACACAACACTGCTAGACCTATCAGTAGTACCCCACATCAAATTGCCCAACAGGCCGGATCTGTTAACACAACAAAAACAACAGATCAGACATCCAGATCCAGCATCGCTGAATCTAGCAATCTGGCTCCTGAAATCCTAGAATTCGGACACTTACAACTTACCCAAGAATGTATGGACGTCATAAAGCAAGCCAGAAGGCCGTCCACTAGGCACTGCTATGCAAGTAAATGGAAGAGGTTTGTCTGCTACTGCCATCATAATCAGATCCAACCTTTACACGCAACTCCAAAGGACGTAGTGGGTTACTTGCTTCACTTACAAAAATCTAACCTAGCCTTCTCTTCCATTAAAATACACCTTGCGGCAATATCTGCATACCTGCAGACTACCTATTCAACTTCCCTATATAGGATACCAGTCATTAAAGCATTCATGGAAGGCCTTAAAAGAATTATACCACCAAGAACACCACCTGTTCCTTCATGGAACTTAAATGTTGTCTTAACAAGACTCATGGGTCCACCTTTTGAACCCATGCACTTTTGCGAAATACAGTTCCTAACCTGGAAGGTTGCATTTCTCATCGCCATTACATCTCTAAGAAGAGTAAGCGAAATTCAGGCGTTTACAATACAAGAACCTTTTATACAACTACACAAAAATAAAGTCGTCCTAAGGACTAATCCTAAATTTTTACCAAAGGTTATTTCACCGTTCCACCTAAATCAAACAGTGGAACTACCAGTGTTCTTCCCACAGCCAGATTCCGTAGCTGAGAGGGCACTACATACATTAGATGTCAAAAGAGCATTAATGTACTACATTGACAGAACGAAAAACATCAGAAAGACTAAACAACTATTTATTGCATTCCAAAAACCTCACGCAGGAAACCCAATATCAAAACAAGGTATAGCCAGATGGATAGTTAAATGCATCCAAATCTGCTACCTTAAAGCTAAACGACAGCTGCCCATTACACCAAGGGCACGCTCAACCAGAAAGAAAGGTGCTACCATGGCCTTTCTAGGAAACATCCCAATGCAAGAAATATGTAAGGCAGCCACATGGTCTACGCCTCACACATTCACCAAGCACTACTGTGTAGACGTGTTATCCGCACAACAAGCCACAGTAGGTCAAGCCGTGTTAAGAACATTGTTTCAAACCACTTCCATTCCTACAGGCTGAGCCACCGCTTTTGGGGAGATAACTGCTTACTAGTCTATGCACAGCATGTGTATCTGCAGCTACACATGCCACCGAACGGAAAATGTCACTTACCCAGTGTACATCTGTTCGTGGCATCAGTCGCTGGAGATTCACATGTGCCCACCCACCTCCCTGGGAGCCTGTAGCAGTTTGGAAGTTAGCTTCAACTTTGTACATTTGTATATATATTATTTTAACCTTAAATAGGTACATACTTAGTCACTCCATTGCATGGCACTATTACTACAACACAACTCCTACCTCACCCTCTGCGGGGAAAACAATCGAAGATGGAGTCGACGCCCATGCGCAATGGAGACAGAAGGAGGAGTCACTCGGTCCTGTGACTCGAAAGACTTCTTCGAAGAAAAACAACTTGTAACACTCCGACCCAACACCAGATGGCGAGCTATGCAGAACATGTGAATCTCCAGCGACTGATGCCACGAACAGATGTACACTGGGTAAGTGACATTTTCATTACCAGGCACAAAAGTGCTTCTGCATTGAGGTCAGTGTACCCAGCTTTAATATAAACTTTTAATCCACAAAGATGTGCAGAGTCGGTCATGATATTGGTAGGGGTTGGCCAGAGGGGGGGTGATTGGACAATATGGTGTAAACCTGAGATCCATCCACTGAAAACATTACATTCTCTACCGGTGAAGAAAAATAGACAGTACTATATAAAAATAGAGCTCCTGATCCAAGATTTGGTATTGCTGTAGCCCCCAAAAATGTTTATTTCTTACCGTCCTTTCTACGTACTGGGGTATTTTTCCATATAGTATTGTTGTATTTTGTTCACTTACACCAATAGTACCAATTATCAGTAAACATACATTTCAGCTTTAAATGTATATTTACGGATACAGCTCTGAGGAAGTCAAAGAAGGATTTCTGACAGGAGTAAATGGTTTTACTACTCAGATTTCTCTGCCACAAGTGCATGGAATTACTCAATCATGAACCCCTTGCAAGGGGTGGGCAGAGCAAGGAATAGTTTACCATGAAAGCATGTGAATAATCATAAACCCATTCTTTTGTTGGCATTCACAAACTCCAATCTGACCCTCTTCTAACATGGAAATGGCCAGAGTTTTACTCCAGCAAATAGCCGGAGTAACCCCCATCAATAGTGGGAAGCAAACACCTCCAAACCTGGTGGGGTGTAGGGGTAAAGGGGTTCTCCAAAGAAGAAAAGGAAAAATGTAAAAGTAGATTAGATTGCTTTTCTATTTATAGACTGTGTTCAAGTACACACTGATTAGAGAGGAACCAAATAAACTTATCACATGATATTCCCAGTAGTACGCCTGGAAAACTTTCCAAACACTTTTGGGGGTGTTTGTGAATTCCCAAATGTTGTAAATCAACACTTGTTCATAGTAGTGCTACCACAGGTTCTGATTTATCACTTTTCTGTGTGGACGGGACCCTAATTTATTTTAATGCAGCCCTTTGCATGTTACCAGCAGTCTAGGCACCAAAGGTAGACTGCATGTGTGAGGGAAAGATTTACAAACATGGGTCTTCGCAAAAAAAGTGTGTGTGTGTGTGTGTGTTTTTCTCCAGTGTTTAATTTGTAAATAAAGAAGTGCCAGGGCCCTTGTCACGAGGCCAGAGCACTTTGCACCACCTGTTGCTGCCAGTGATAATATTATCACTACTAGTCATCACACTCATGCAAGTGTGACAAATCAGACTTTAAATACACATTAAAATGACTAATACATTTGCTCTTCAAATAATAAGGCAAACAGCACCACCATGTGGCAGACTGTCATAAGTGCCAGTGTTGACAATAAAATACTGGGGCCGAGCACCTGAAACCACTGGCTCAAATGAAGCACTGATGCGTCCACATAGTGCATGTTGCGGGGATTCTACATGCATGCATGTTTTATGACAACTTCCAAGAGTAATCTCATGATGTTTGATTGTAACAATAGTCTTCCCTCGCCAGACCTGTTTGGTTATCCCTTCTTGGTGTTACCCAAAGTTAAAACATAGGAGGGTCTGTTCAGAAAGGTACTTTCCGTTGTAGTACAATCAAATTTATCCTACTAAAACATGACAGGAATTCACAGAGGGATTCTTGGCAGGTGAAACCCCATTCACATGTACAGTAATCTCCTCTACATCCTACACAATTTGTGGGAAAGAGAGCTTTGCAAGAAGTGGGTAGCATTGGAAGTTGTATGAACGGCCATAAAAACTGATGTTTCGTGGCATTCACAAACTCCTGTCCTTCCTACCTCCACCGTTGAAAGGGGTGGATTTTTATTCCAGCCAGAGGCCGGTGTAAATTGCCCCCCAGGGTGGAAAGGAGAATGTATCACTTCTAGATTTGGTGGGGCTGTAGAGGAAAGGACCCCTTCACTTGGATAAATATATTCCCCAGGTGGGGAAAAAAATATGCATTTGCACCGGTAATCATATTCACCCTGTGTCATGTTCTGAGCTATTGAAAACTCTGCACAGGGGGAACAGGCTGTAGCTGGGAATTCCACATGACCATCACAGGCAAATGCATGAAAACATGCACCTGGCACAGTTTCTTTGGATAAACCTGGAAATGTTTGTGGATTCCAGAAAGTAGCAAATCTTCAGCATGTAGGTGTAAAACTGAATGTAGACTTCTGCTTTCTCCATGAATTAGTCCCATGGATTTTATTTTAGACTCAGACTCCTCACTGATGGCCCGCTTGGTGCAATGGATGACAGCTGTTTCCCCCACTTAGACACAAGCTCTTCCGCTCTGCGGCGACCACAGGGTGATTATGGTGGTATCAGCTAATATCAACTCAGATCTTGATTACTGCGCTGCCTTTTGTGCTGGTCTTTCTGAGTATCATATTTGCAGGCTCCAGAGGGCCAGAATGGTGCATTTCATCTCATTTACAGGCTTGCCAAGAGAGATCACATCACCGCTGCCAGATGGAAGCTGCTCCGCGTCCAGTGAGCGAGAGAACTCTCATCGCGCCGGGTGCTTGGACAGTCTGGCGGTGAGCTCACAGCTAGAATCCACCCCTGCCTTCCAGTCCAGGACCTCAGGAGTGCAGATGTAACGACTCCATGCAGGAAATGCAGCAGCTACTTAATATGCATTGCAGCTCCAGTGCTACCAGTGCCTTCCTGCAGACTTAAGAAATGCACTGGTTCACATCTCAAAAACCCTTTTTTGTGCTTATGAGGGTCCCTCAGAGACCCCTCCAGGTGTCCTATAGGGTCAAGATACCCCTATCATGACCCCTTATGTGTGTATTTATTTATGTTTTCCCCCGTGGGCCCAGCCAAAATGGTGGGAGCCACTTTCCTTTCAGGTTGCAGCCATATCCGTGACCCTAGGTATCTATTTATTTTTTATAAGTCCAAAACTACTGAACAGATTTACACTAAATTACACAAAGGGCTCATTCTATTCCAAGATCTAACTTTCTGCAAAATCTGGTGTAATTCCATTCAGCGTTTCAGACGGTAGTTGTGTCTATAAACTGCGAAATCCTCATGGACGTTGCATGGGGAAAAAGTGTTTCTGGACCTCCCTTTTTCTCGGCACCCATCTAAACTAATCACCCTGAATCTTTCCAGACAGCAGCTGAAGTAACTGGTATACTAGTTTAGAGAATTTTGTGGCTATTTTTCAAAAAACAGCACCAAAGTTATTAGCAAAACAAAAAACACTTTGTCTATGGGAAAAGTTGCTCCTTACTATAACTGCCTACGGGCTATCACTTAAGATGTGTGTGTGTGTGTCTTTTTATATATATATATATATATATATATTTACAGCCACTAGGTAGTTATGGTTAGGATCATGTTTTCGTAGGAAAAGCATACCTTGTTTTCCTAATAACTTTAGCGCAGTTTAACAAACCTTCATGAAACTTTCCCAAACCACCTTTCTTCCACCTCAGCTCCTTCCTGGGAAGTTTCAGGATGGTCTGTCAACTGGAGGAGGGGAGGGGAGGGGAGAGAAAAGGGGTTCCCACAATGCGTTTTCCCTATTCATTTTTCCACAGGAACTTCAGACAAAGCTACAATCCAAATGGGTGAATGGATTTATGCCAAATTGGACAGAAAGCTAGATCTTGCTCACTTAGTGTAAATCCATCAGTCGTTTTTAAGCAATTAAGGCTAAAAAAATGTATATATTTCATGCCGCAGAGGATGCGCTGAGCCAACAGATCTCATGGAGAGATTTGCTGCTACTCACCTACAAGGATGTGACTGCAGCTATATTAGGACACAGCCAGGCTGGAGAAACCTAAGTGCACGTGTTTGGCTGGTCTCAGACAGCCGACAAAACACACGTAAACTTAGGGTGCACTTTCCCCTCCTCCCCTCTCCCGTGGCCTCGCCCCTCCCTGCATTGCTGGCTGTGCCAGAAGCAGAAAAATAAAACGATAGTATACTATTGTTTTATTTTTCTGCTTCTGGCTCAGCCGGAGGGGCGACACTCCTTCGCCCTAGCAAAGCACTCCTATCTTCTGAGGTAATCCAAGGGAAGGTTCCTGTGGGAGTTCATACTAGGCTTTTGCAGTGAACCCCAATCTGCTCGCACACCTTCTTGAAGTCAGAACACGTTTATTAAAAGTAAAAATCAAAGTCTGTGAATCACAGTCGGGACGTTTTAAAGCATGACCAAAGTGAGCAATTGCCTAGGCCCTCCATCTTCCAAGGGGGCCCCTAGGAAAGTGAAATTTCCCTCTTGCTCACTTCTGTGTATTTCTGTATTTTAACCTCTAACACTTCACTCGATAATTTTTGACAACATAGGGCTTGAGTTAGAAAAAAAGAATAATACAATTCAAAGTAGTACCAAACAGGGCCCCCTCCAAAATAAATATTTCTTCCCTGAACCCAACTAAATCTTTAACATGGCACTGTTCCGAAGATGATAAATACTACTGAGCATAAATTCCTGTTTGCCATTGCCAAGCATGAAGGTGAAGCTTTATAGGTCAGTGACAGCTCAGCTTGGCATCAGAATAAACACTAGCAAGTGAGGTTGCAGGGGGGAGCTCTGCAGAGGCAGGGAAAATCCAAAAACTCTCACAGTAGAGTGCAGACTGGCGCACTCTGTGGAAGAGGTTACCAGTAGGCATTTGCAGTGTTCCCGTGCACCTCACTCCCTGTGGTGGGGCACAGACTGGCGCACTCTGTGGAAGGGGTTACCAGTAGGCATTTGCAGTGTTCCCGTGCACCTCACTCCCTGTGGTGGGGCACAGACTGGAGCACTCTGTGGAAGGAATCAACAGTAGATCCTTGTGTAAGCCCCTGCACCTCCTCAGGTGGAACGGACGTTACAGGGTTCCCTGTGGAAGGGGTTAGCTGTAGACCTTGGCAGAGATGTCCAGCACCTCTTAAATTGGCACCCTCTGCGGTAAGCCTTTGATGTAGACCTGTGCATCTACCAAGGGAGGTCAAAAACAGAGATTCTCTTGTGGAAAGAGGTAACAGCGGGCCTTTGCTGTGATTCCCTTCATAACGCCCATGGACAAAGCTCCCTGTTGAAGGAGTTAACAATAGGCCTTTGCAGCAGATTCTATGTCAGGACTGGAGGCTTCAGATTATGCTTTCTCTTCCCTTTACTGACAAAACAGCAGCCAATAAAATACAAAATAACTTAAAACTACAACTCCCATGAGCCCAAGCCCACCAATCATGGCTCTACACTGTCCACATCAATAGCCTGAACGCTACAGTCCATCCTCTTTCTTTGCTGCTGCAGCAGCCAGTTACGTGATGCGTCTCTATTACAGTTTCTGTGTTTACTTTTGCATTCTTTTATTATATACGAGTGCGCACGTGTGGTTTTGCGCGCTGTGTTCTTTCAATATTAGTTATCTGTTATTCAGGGATCTCCGATCCCTTTTTTGTTTATTTTGTAGCCAGCGTGGAGTGGGAACAGGCCGTTGTGAGCTGATGCTCATATCAGAGAGGACGTAGTCCTCTTTCTATGTCGTCGGCCGTGCACGTGCGTTAAATCAGAAAATTCTTCCGATATGCTTGACGTGCACGTTCAGGACGACACGCAGTCTCTGCCCTAAGTGTGTTTACGGCATTTCGCCCGAAGGGCTCTGCCCTAGGGGAATATTCCAAAACGTGCTCAATTTCAATCTTTTGTTACTACTTGAAAGCAGGTGGCTCCCTGCACTTTCAATATTGCTCGCTGAACAGCTTTCGGGATGTTTTTCATTACAATTTGTGCACCTCCTTCAGGGGTTGTTTCCTCCCCGCCAACTCCTCCATTCTTCACAGATATTATTATGGCTGATGAGGAAGAGCAGTATCAGGAACTGCAAGAAATGCCTATTGAACATCAGATGGAGGAAAGACTTGTGGAGGCACTGGGGCACCATGTGCAAGACTCGGTGAATTGGGCCCTAATTCAGGCCTTGAAGCCTTTTACTCAGCCTTTGGCTAATTTTGGCAGAAGAGAGTTTTTGGGCGAGGGCAGTCAACAGCCCCGCTTGCAATCTGGAAACTCTAGGGAGGTGTCTGGTCTCTCTCTGCAACACTCTGGGGGTTCTTCCTCGGCGGAAATTCGGGCGCAGATGTCAGCTTCGGTGCTGCATGATCATGAATATGGGGGCTTTCCCCCTCAGGAAACATCTACCTCCTTTCCGCAAGCTTCCTTTTCACAAATGATCCATCCTCATCTAAATCAGAGTCGGATGACTCGCAGTCGGATTCAGTTCCGCGCAAAAAGCAACGAAAGTCACGACATTCCAGGTCTGAAGTAACTACCCCGGCTGGTAAAAATCTTTTGTTTTCTTCCGAAGACATCATGCATCCACATTCCACTGAATGGGTTCCTACAGCTGAGGTAGCCCATTACGTGCAGGATAGACTGCGCAAAAGTTTCGAGAAAGAAGTGTGCAATACTCTCAGGTCGGAATGCCCACAACCTTCCCTACTCGGTAAATTGGCGGAGACGCCAGAGCTGGGTCCCAGCATGGCAACATTCTTGCAGAAATTTGCTAAGGACCACAAGAAAGGTCTAGATCGTGCTTGGCGGGGTTGCCAAGACACGTTATTGGACTTATCAGGTCCTTTAACAAAAACCTTTGATCTTGCTATTCAATCTAAGGAAACCAATACTCCGTTGGACCCGGAAGTCTTATTGCAATGGGCACAGAGAGCTGTCTTGTCTTTTGGGCAACACCAATTGCGCCATGTCAACAGAACGGAGACGTTCTTTTCTTTTTCGGCTTGACCCCAAATTGGCTGAGTTAGCAACTGATGAAGCTGGTTCTTCAGCCAACAGCATGCTTTTTGGCGACAAATTCGATTTGGGCAAATATGTCGCTACCTTCACAGCCTTGGACAAGGCTCAGTCCAACTTAAAGAAGATATTCAATAATGCTCTTTTTGCCCGGGCCGGGCGCTTCAGGGGTCGAGCACCAGGCCATAGATACCAAGCTTCCAGATTCGCCTCTCAGAGAAACCGAGGTGGTTGCACAGAACACCAGAATTTCTACCCCAACCGTTACAGAGGACATGGTCGTTCTTCCAGAGGCTATGATGGAGGTGGTTCCAAACAAGAAACCCCCAACTCAGGTGAGAATTAACCCTTTTTCAGAGGTAATTTTGGGAGGTAGACTGCTATTTTTTTTCCCAGCATGGCAAAATATCACTCAAGACCCTTGGGTTCTTCAAACAGTCCAGGGTTTCCAGTTAGAGTTTTACGCCTTCCCGGTTCAAGGCGGCGGTTCCCGGTTAGTTCTAAATCTCAAGCATTTCAATTCTTGGATGGCATATCGCCATTTCAAGATGAAGGGTATACATCTTCTCCGAGATCTTTTAAGGGATGGAGATTGGATGGTACGTTTGGTTCTCAAGGACGCTTATCTTTGAGTTCCAATATTTGCTCCGCACAGGCGTTTTCTACAGTTCCAATGGAGCCCCCATTGGTTCGAATTCAATGCCCTTTCCTTTGGTCTGTCTTCAGCTCCTTGGTGTTTCACCAAGCTTCTACGTCTGGTAGTCCAATTCTTAAGGGAGCGAGGTGTGAGACTAATTATATATTTAGACAACATTCTTCTTATGGCTCAGGACAAAGATGAAGTACTTGTACACCTCAATCGGACAGTCCAATTACAGCAGGATCTCGGATTTCTCATAAATTCCAAAAAATCCAGTTTAGTGCCAACTCAGAATATCGAATTCTTAGGTTTTTAGATAGATTCAATAAAAGCCTTTTTACTCCTTCCCTTAAACGGATTTTGATCAAGAAGGAGTTAAGGAGAGCCCTGGCCTCTCCGATTATATAATTGAGGACCTTAGCTCGCCTGGTCGGGCTTCTGGCATCGTCAATTCAGGCGATTTTTCTGGGGCCGTTGCATTACAGGGCCTTGCAGAGGTTGAAGATCCTTCATCAACGAAAAGGTCTCCAATATTCAGAATTGATTCCCCTCTCGGAGGAAGCCAAGATGGACATATCTTGGTGGCTCTCTCACATGGATGCCTGGAATGGCAGAGTGATTTTCTCATCCAGTCCAGATGTGATAATAGAGTCGGATGCCAGCCGGTGTGGCTGGGGAGCCCGTTGCGGCTTAGTGGAAACGGGGGGTCATTGGTCCCCGGGAGAACTGAGTGATCACATCAAATGTCTGGAGCTCCTAGCGGGAGCCTTCGCAGTCAGATCCCTTTCCCCTTGCAAAGCTCATTGTTGCATCCTCCTTCGGATGGACAACGTCTCTGCGGTCAGGTACATCAGTCTCCTGGGGGGGACCAAATCATGTCTCCTAGCGGAGATTGTGAAGGAATTTTGGCATTTTTGCCTCCAACAAAAGATCTCATTAAAAGCGAAATACATTCCGGGTCGTGTCAATACGACGGTCGATTGGAATTCACGCTTCCTTCGGGATGGCAGCAACTGGAAGCTCAAACCGCAGGTATTCCAGGCTCTTCAGCTGCAGGGGGGGGATTTGTCAGGTGTATTTGTTTGCCTCCCAGTTGAACAATCAAGTTCCATGTTTTTTCAGTTGGAAGCCGGATCCTCAGTCGAAGGGGACAGATGCCTTCCTTCAACTGCGGCCGGTGGAACTTCTTTATGCATTTCCTCTTTTCGCGATGATTCCACGCGTCCTGCCACTAGTTCAGCGTTAGAGGTCATATTGGTGACTCCATTCTGGAGGGCACAGCCTTGGTTCCCATCTGCAATGCATCTGTCATGCGATTTTCCAGTGATGCTTCCAGTGAGTGTAGATCTTCTCACGGACCCGATGGGAAACTTCCATCCTCTAATTTTACAGGGGTTGCTGTCCCTGATGGCTTGGCGTCTTTCAGGCGTCAAGGCAGGTGCCTGGAGTTTCGGAATCTGCACTGTTTTTCTTATCCCAATCTTGGGCCCCCTCCACTCATAAAAGATATGAGCACGCCTGGAGGAAGTGATTATGTTGGTGTGTTACACGGAGTCTGGATCCCGTGGGGTCAGAAATTCACGTCCTAGAGAATTTTCGATCTGATTTGGCTTCCCAAGGTTTGGCCTATAGGACAATTGACAATTGTCGGTCCGCCCTGTCGGCAGGTCACCCTCATACTCAGGGTAAGCCGGTTGGGGAACATCCTTTGATTTGTAAACTGCTTAGGGGTATCCGTATGGTAAAACCTCCTCAACCAAATTATACATCTTGATGGGATGTTAATGTGGTTCTCCGTTTTCTCAGAAATTGGCCTGATAATGAAGGATTATCCTGTAACCAATTATCAGCCAAGTTGACGATCCTGTTATGTTTATTGTCTTGTAGACAAGTTTCAGATGTTAAAGCCTTGGATTTATCAAGTAGAGTATTTACTCCTGAGGGAGTATTGTTTTCCATTACTAGACATACTAAAACTTCTTTAAAATGTATTTCTTACTGTTCGCCCTGGCAGCTTTTTGGCGTGTCTCCCCTGTTTTTTTGCCTTCTGACCTCCTGGTTTTGGACTCTGTTTTTGCTGGTGTATTGTCTCTGCGCACTTCACCACTGCTAATCAGTGCTAAAGTGCAAGTGCTCCCCATATAAATTGTACAGTGGAGTGGTTTATCCATAATTGCCATATTTGATTTACTAGTAAGTCCCTAGTAAAGTGCACTAGAGGTGCCCAGGGCCTATAAATCAAATGCTACTAGTGGGCCTGCAGCACTGGTTGTGCCACCCACATAAGTAGCTCTATAATCATGTCTCAGACCTGCCACTGCAGTGTCTGTGTGTGCAGTTTTGACTGTAACTTCGACTTGGCAAGTGTACCCACTTGCCAGGCCTAAACCTTCCCTTTTCTTACATGTAAGACACTCCTAAGGTAGGCCCTAGGTAGCCCTCAGGGCAGGGTGCAGTGTATGGTTAAGGTAGGACATATAATAATGTATTTTATACGTCCTGACAGTGAAATATTGCTAAATTCGTTTTTCACTGTTGCAAGGCCTGTCCCTCTCATAGGTTAACATGGGGGCTACCTTTAAATCTGATTAAAGTGTAGATTCCCTTTGGGAGTGGATGGACATGTGGAGTTTGGGGTCTCTGAGCTCACAATTTAAAAATACATCTTTTAGTAAAGTTGATTTTAAGATTGTGCGTTTGAAAATGCCACTTTTAGAAAGTAGGCATTTTCTTGCTTAATCCATTCTGTGACTCTGCCTGTTTGTGGATTCCCTGTCTGGGTCAGTTTGACAGTTGGGCTGTTCACACCTCTCCTCTAGACAGTGACACAAAGGGGGCTGGGGTGTAGCCTGCATATCTTGATTAGCCATCTGTGCTGCAGGGGAGGGGAGGAGTGGTCACTCACACCTGAAAGGACTGTGCCTGCCCTCACACAATGCCATCTCCGACCCCCTGGTGAGTGTCTGGGGCCTGGCCTGGACAAGGAAGGATCTTGCAAACACTTATGACTTTGCTTTGAAGTTTGCAAACTTCAAAGGCAGAACTGGGTATAAGAAGCAGACCCAAAACCCCAGACTTTTAGAATCTTTCTGGAATCAAGAGGAACCTCTGCCAAGGAGAAGAGCTGAAGGAGGAGTACTGTCCCTTTGCTGTGTTGCTTTGCTGGACTGGCCTGCAGTTGCTGCTTCTGCCTGAAAAGAGTGCAAAGGGTGAACTTTGCTGTGTGTCCTGCTTGAGAAAATTCTCCAAGGGCTTGGAGTAGAGCTTGCCTCCTGTTGGAAGTCTCAGGGACACCAAAGACTTCAGTTTCCTCGACTTGCAGCACTGGGAACTGTGTGTTTTGTGCTGTTCAAGAGGAGAGACCACTGCGACGCCGCCAACGATGCCAGTGGCCTGCACCGTGACCTGCCGACGCCGCACGGAGTCGCATTGCCCCCGCTTCGCACCGCGACCCTGGTCTCACCGACGCCGTCATCGGACGACTTCACCGAAGTGCTGCTCGCACCGCGACCTGAGGGCCCCGCACTCCGGCGTCACCTGCTCACACCGCAGCCTGGCCATCCCCGACGACGTCGCTCCTGCTGACACCGGCGCCGCTGCCTGCACAGTGGCCTGTGTACACCGCTCGTGAGGAGCACGAAGCACCGGCCCGTCCCGCGCCGCAGCCCCAGTCCACCGACGCCAGCACCATCGGCTCCAGGGTCGTCACCAGGCATCCTTGCCTACACCGTGGCCTGCGGACACCGCTCGTGAGGGTCACGAAGCACCGTCCCATCCCACACCGCTGGCTTGGGCCTACCGACGACAGCACTTCCGCAGCGACGCAGCCGCTGCCTGCACTGTGACCTGTGGACACCGCACATTGCACCGCTCCGCTTAACACCGAAGCCCTGGTCTCACCGACGCCGCTGGACGCCGTCACCGAGCCGTTGCCTGCACCGTGACCTGTGGGCACCGCACATCGCATTGTCCTGCGTCGCACCGCAGCCCCGACGCCATCCCCGCCAGCCCACCTGATTTCATCAGCCCGGAGTTCGATCCCCTAGGTGCATGACTTCAAGGGCCCGACGACTCCTGCACCGACTCCGGAACCAACGCCGGCGACACCGCTCTCCGGAGCTCACTGCGAGGATCACGACGCCCTGCGAATCCAAGGTACTATTTGTGGGTCTTCCCGACACCGCAGCTGGCCCGCGACGCCGAGGCCAGCCTGAACTTTTGGTTTTGTTGTTCACGACGCCGTGATAGCCCCAGGTGGAGTTATCGACTTCAAGGAACGGTATTGTTAAGTACATCTTGCAGCATTCCTATTTTTATTACTGTATGTTGGATTTATATCGTATTTGGTCTTGTTTTATATAGATAAATATTGGCTATTTTTCTAAAACTGGTGTGGTGTCCTTTTGTAGTTTTTTCACTTATTACTGTGTGTTATGTGCAAATGCTTTACACATTGCTTCTGAGATAAGCCTGACTGCTCGTGTCAAGCTACCAAGGGGGTGAGCAGGGGTTATCTGAGCGGGTATCTCCCTTATCCTGACTAGAGTGAGGGTCCCTACTTGGACAGGGTGCAAACCGACTGCCAACTGGAGACCCCATTTCTAACATTGGTTGTCCACGGTGAGGATAGGACTTGCATTTGCACTTGACCTACAGTGATTGGTGTACACTGCTACCATATCACGGACCATTACGTGCCACATACAATTTTTTTATGTTTTTGATTTCCTTCTCTTTGACCTATTTTTGATCTTGAGTTCAAGTGAACCCCAACGACATCATGTCTCAATCAAGAGCATCTTCAGTTGCATCCCAGGATTTGGTTTTTGAGGAGGATAGGTTGGAAACCTATTCCATGAAGGAACTGAAGGCAGTTTGTAAAAACCTCAAAGTTCAGATCAGAGGCCTCACCAAAAAGGAGGAGCTACAGAAGGCGCTGAGGGCCTGGGTAGCAGCCAGAACTGCCAGTGGGCAGTCTGAGGATCCAAATGGAGAGTCTACTGACACAAATTCTAGGGAAGATGCACTGAGGGTGCAGGAGCTGCCAGGGGGGGAGTTACCCCCTGTGCCAAGCAACAGTGGTGGATCAAAAGGACTGACTCAAGAGGAGCTGGAGGACAGGAGAGAAGCCAGGAGGCACCAGATTGAGTTGGAGAGATTAAAAATGGAGGCTCAGAGGGAGCAGCGAGCCATGGAGGAAAGAAAGGTGCTTTTGGACGTGAGCTGGATGTGAGGAGCAGGTCCAGCCAGGATGGTGGCAGCAATTCCTCAGTGCAGTCAGACAGAATTGTGCACATTCCTAAAAACGTAGGGAGAGAGTACAAGAAGGGAGATGACATACAGAGGTGGTTTCAGGGATATGAGGCGTCCATCCACATGAACGGGGTCCCTGAGAAGAATTGGGGAGCAGGATTGTGGAACCACTTCACAGAGGAGGGGAGGGGACACTTTGCTAGCTTTGGGTAAGGGGTACAACCTCACCTACGCTGACATGAAGGAGGCCCTTCTCACTCGGTATGGTCTCACTCCTGACAAGTACAGGGATCAGTTTAGGCAGAGTAAGAAAACTGAGTCCCAGACCTGGTTAGAGTGTGTAGATTCGTTTTGCAGAGCACTGGATGGTTGGGTGAAGGGCAGTAATGTGACAGATTTTCAGGGGCTGTACAACTTAATTGCGTGGGAGCACTTGTCTAGTTTGTGTTTTGCAGAGCTGCGCCAGCACTTGACTGATAGCAGGCTGACTGACCCCAGGAAGCTTGCTATGGAGGCGGACCGCTGGGTGAGTACCAGAGTCCACAAAAAGGTATATGGGGGAGATTCTGCCAAAGGTGGGCAGGGTTCCCAGCAGCAGAGTGGGGGGGACAAGGGTAAACAAAAGGAGTCTTCCAAAGGGCCCCAATCTAGTAACCCGGGTAAGAAATCCCACCCCCCAGGAGATAAGAAACCATGGGCCTCTGCAGGAAAGCCTGCAGAGGCAGGGCACCGTAAGTGCTTTGCTTGTGACCAGGAGGGTCACATGAAGGGAGATCCCAAGTGTCCCAAGTGGACACCACCACCCAGCGGTGGGCAGACCAAGGGGTTGGCCAGTGTAGTGCTTGGGGAGGAGGTGGTCCCAGGGGGGTGTGGGATCCCACAGAAATTACCCTTGTCTCACTAGGGGACGGTGAGAGGGTCCAGAGAAACCTAATGCCTGATAACACTAAAAAATACAGGCAGTGGGTGACCATCAGTGGGCAAAGGGTAGAGGCTCTCAGAGATACTGGAGCCAGTGTGACCACGGTCCGGTGTCACCTGGTGTCTGAAGAGCACATAGTCCCTGGTGTATTCCACCAAGTAGTTGCAGTGGACAGCTCAGAGCGCCAATGTAAGGTGGTGCAGGTTCCCTTTGAGTGGGGAGGGGTCTCAGGTTCCTTGAGGGTAGCTGTGAGTCCCACCATGCCAGTTGACTGTCTGCTGGGCAACGACCTGGAGACTTCAGCCTGGAAGGAGGTGGAGCTCAGGTCACACTTGGGGATGTTGGGGTTGCCAGAGTGGGCATGCGTGACCACTCGGTCCATGGCAGCCAATCAGGGTGATCAGACAGACCTGGAGCCTGAAACATTGGCCCAGGTGACTGCCACGAGAAAGGGCAAGGGGTGTGGGAAACCCGCCCCAGAAGTTCCCACGGTCCGGGAGGAGGCTGACCTCGAGGGGGAAGCCCAGTCACCTACAGGGGAACAAGTGGCTGAACTGGGAGACCTACCTGAGCTGACCCATTGGCAGCAAGAGGGGGGTCCCACCAGGGAGGAGTTCTGCACAGAGCAGAAGGTGTGCCCTACTCTCATGGGTCTTAGGCAGCAGGCCGAAGACCAGGCAGCTGGTGCTGAGCCCAAGGATCACCTGATATACTGGGACAATGATCTCCTGTACAGCGAGCCTAAGGTTGCTGAACCTGGGGCAGCCCGTGTGCTGGTGGTACCCCAGCGCTTCAGAGCCTTCCTACTGGGTTTGACTCATGATGTGCCTCTGGCAGGACATTTGGGGCAAGGCAAGACCTTTGACAGGCTTGTCACCCACTTTCATTGGCCCCAGATGAGAAAACATTCTGATGCATTCTGCAGATCCTGTCAGACTTGCCAAGCAAGCGGCAAAAGTGGAGGGAAATGTAAGGCCCCCCTCCAACCCTTTCCTGTTGTGAGCACCCCTTTTGAGCAGGTGGACATTGACATAGTGGGGCCTCTGGACCCCAAGACAGCCCTAGGCAACAGGTTCATCCTGGTCTTGGTGGACCATGCCACCCGGTACCCGGAAGCTATCCCTCTGAGGACAGTGACAGCGCCAATTGTGGCCAGGGCACCGATGGGGATCTTTACCCGAGTGGGTTTCCCCAAGGAGGTGGTATCTGACCGGGGTACCAACTTTATGTCCTTGTACATAAAGGCCATGTGGAAGGAATGTGGAGTGAACTACAAATTCACCACCCCTTACCACCCCCAAAGTAATGGGTTGGTTGAGAGATTCAACCGAACCCTGAAAGGCATGATTGGAGGTCTGTCAGACTCCATGAGGCGTAAGTGGGACGTCCTATTACCATGCCTTCTCTTTGCCTACTGGGAAGTACCACAGAAGGGGGTTGGCTTTAGCCCCTTTGAACTGTTGTATGGGCACCTGGTCAGAGGACCTCTGAGTCTGGTGAAAGAGGGCTGGGACCAAGCTCCTAGGAAGCCACCCCAGGGTGTATTTAGTTACATGCTGGCCTTCCGAAACCAGACCACCCGCTTCAGGAAGCTCGCACAAGAGAACCTTGAGGCAAGCCAGGAGGACATGAAACACTGGTACGACCAGAATACAACTCTGGTTGAGTTTCAGTCTGGCCAAAAAGTGTGGGTCATGGCCCCCGTAGAGCCTTGTGCTCTACAAGACATGTGGTCAGGGCCATTTGAGGTGTAGGAGCGCAAGAGTGACGTCACCTACTTGGTGGACTTGCAGACTCCTAGGAATCCCTTGAGGGTTCTACATGTGAACCGCCTCAAACCTCACTTTGAGAGGTCCGAGTTAACCATGCTTCTGGCTACAGATGATGGGACAGAAGAGGAGAGTGAACCTCTCCCTGACCTCCTGTCTAGCAAGGAGCAGGATGGGTCAATAGAAGGCGTGGTCCTCTCCCCTTTTCTGACTCTAGAACAGCAGAGTGAGTGTCGCCAGTTACTGGAACACTTTGCCACTCTGTTCTCACTCACTCCAGGGGTCACCCATCTATGCATGCATGATGTGGACACTGGGGACAGCCTGTCTGTGAAAAACAAGGTTTACAGGTTGGCTGACAGAGTGAAGGCCAGCATCAAGGAGGAGGTTTCCAAGATGTTGGCTCTAGGGGTGATTGAGCGCTCCAGCAGCCCTTGGTCCAGTCCAGTGGTTCTGGTACCCAAGCCTGCTGCACCTGGTGCCACACCAGAACTTCGGTTCTGTGTGGACTATCGGGGGCTCAATACCGTCACCAAAACAGACGCCCACCCCATCCCCAGAGCTGATGAGCTCATAGACCGGTTGGGGGCAGCAAAGTTCCTCAGCACGTTTGATTTAACGTCTGGGTACTGGCAGATTGCCCTAACTGAAGGGGCCAAGGAGAGGTCAGCGTTCTCAACACCAGAGGGACACTTCCAGTTCCGTGTCATGCCCTTCGGGTTGAAGAACGCCCCTGCCACCTTCCAGAGGTTGGTCAATCAGGTCCTGGCAGGGCTTGAAAACTTCAGTGCCGCTTATCTTGACGACATTGCTGTTTTCAGCTCCAGTTGGGAAGACCACCTGCACCACCTCTGGGAAGTGTTGAAGGCACTGCAAGCCTCAGGCCTCACTATCAAGGCCAGTAAGTGCCAGATAGGGCAGGGGTCGGTGGTGTACTTAGGACACCAGGTAGGGAGTGGCCGGGTGGCACCCCTACAACCCAAAATTGATGCCATTCGGGCTTGGGCACCCCCCAAGACCCAGACAGAGGTAAGAGCCTTCTTAGGCCTCACCGGGTACTACAGGAGGTTTGTCAAGGGATATGGCACCATTGTTGCCCCCTTGACAGAACTGACTTCTAAGAAGCAGCCTAGACAGGTGATCTGGACTGAGGCGTGCCAGACTGCGTTTGACACCTTGAAGGAGGCCATGTGCACGGCACCCGTGCTACTGGCCCCTGACTTCTCCAAGGAGTTTGTGGTACAGACAGATGCTTCGGAGCATGGTGTGGGAGCAGTACTTTCACAGCTAAACAAAGAGGGCCTAGACCAACCTGTAGTCTTCCTTAGCAGGAGACTACTCCCCAGGGAACAGAGGTGGAGTGCAATTGAAAGGGAAGCTTTTGCTGTGGTCTGGGCAGTGAAGAAGCTAAGACCCTACTTGTTTGGGTCTCACTTCCGGATTCAGACTGACCACGGGCCCCTGAGATGGTTAATGCAGATGAGGGGTGAGAACCCAAAACTGTTGAGGTGGTCTATTTCCCTACAGGGGATGGACTTTACGGTGGAACACCGCCCTGGCACAGAACACGCCAACGATGATGGTCTGTCCAGGTTCTTCCGCCTTAGTGAGGAGGACTCCCCAAGGGTTGGGTGGTTCCCCCTACTCTCAGCTGGAGGGGACATGTGTTAGACCTGGCAGCTTTTTGGCGTGTCTCCCCTGTCTTTTTGCCTTCTGACCTCCTGGTTTTGGACTCTGTTTTTGCTGGTTTACTGTCTCTGCGCACTTCACCACTGCTAATCAGTGCTAAAGTGCAAGTGCTCCCCATATAAATTGTACTGTGGACTGGTTTATCCATAATTGGCATATTTGATTTACTAGTAAGTCCATAGTAAAGTGCACTAGAGGTGCCCAGGGCCTATAAATCAAATGCTACTAGTGGGCCTGCAGCACTGGTTGTGCCACCCACATAAGTAGCTCTATAATCATGTCTCAGACCTGCCACTGCAGTGTCTGTGTGTGCAGTTTTGACTGTAACTTCGACTTGGCAAGTGTACCCACTTGCCAGGCCTAAACCTTCCCTTTTCTTACATGTAAGACACTCCTAAGGTAGGCCCTAGGTAGCCCTCAGGGCAGGGTGCAGTGTATGGTTAAGGTAGGACATATAATAATGTATTGTATACGTCCTGACAGTGAAATATTGCTAAATTCGTTTTTCACTGTTGCAAGGCCTGTCCCTCTCATAGGTTAACATGGGGGCTACCTTTAAATCTGATTAAAGTGTAGATTCCCCTTGGGAGCGGATGGACATGTGGAGTTTGGGGTCTCTGAGCTCACAATTTAAAAATACATCTTTTAGTAAAGTTGATTTTAAGATTGTGCGTTTGAAAATGCCACTTTTAGAAAGTAGGCATTTTCTTGCTTAATCCATTCTGTGACTCTGCCTGTTTGTGGATTCCCTGTCTGGGTCAGTTTGACAGTTGGGCTGTTCACACCTCTCCTCTAAACAGTGACACAAAGGGGGCTGGGGTGTAGCCTGCATATCTTGATTAGCCATCTCTGCTGCAGGGGAGGGGAGGAGTGGTCACTCACACCTGAAAGGACTGTGCCTGCCCTCACACAATGCCGTCTCCGACCCCCTGGTGAGTGTCTGGGGCCTGGCCTGGACAAGGAAGGATCTTGCAAACACTTGAGACTTTGCTTTGAAGTTTGCAAACTTCAAAGGCAGAACTGGGTATAAGAAGCAGACCCAAAACCCCAGACTTTTAGAATCTTTCTGGAATCAAGAGGAACCTCTGCCCAGGAGGAGAGCTGAAGGAGGAGTACTGTCCCTTTGCTGTGTTGCTTTGCTGGACTGGCCTGCAGTTGCTGCTTCTGCCTGAAAAGAGTGCAAAGGGTGAACTTTGCTGTGTGTCCTGCTTGAGAAAATTCTCCAAGGGCTTGGAGTAGAGCTTGCCTCCTGTTGGAAGTCTCAGGGACACCAAAGACTTCAGTTTCCTCGACCTGCAGCACTGGGAACTGTGTGTTTTGTGCTGTTCAAGAGGAGAGACCACTGCGACGCCGCCAACGACGCCAGTGGCCTGCCCCGTGACCTGCTGACGCCGCACGGAGTCGCATTGCCCCCGCTTTGCACCGCGACCCTGGTCTCACCGACGCTGTCATCTGACGACTACACCGAGCTGCTGCTCGCACCGCGACCTGAGGGCCCCGCACTCCGGCGTCACCTGCTCACACCGCAGCCTGGGCATCCCCGACGACGTCGCTCCTGCTGACACCGGCGCCGCTGCCTGCACAGTGGCCTGTGGACACCGCTCGTGAGGAGCACGAAGCACCGTCCCGTCCTGCGCCGCAGCCCCAGTCCACCGACGCCAGGACCATCGGCTCCAGGGTCGTCACCAGGCATCCTTGCCTACACCGTGGCCTGCAGACACCGCTCGTGAGGGTCACGAAGCACCGTCCCATCCCAAACCGCTGGCTTGGGCCTAACGACGACAACGCTTCCGCAGCGACGCAGCCGCTGCCTGCACCGTGACCTGTGGACACCGCACATTGCACCGCCCCGCTTCACACCGCAGCCCTGGTCTCACCGACGCCGCTGGACGCCGTCACCGAACGGTTGCCTGCACCGTGACCTGTGGGCACCGCACGTCGCATTGTCCCGCGTCGCACCGCAGCCCCGACTCCGTCCCCGCCAGCACACCTGATTTCATCAGCCCGGAGTTCGATCCCCGAGGTGCGTGACTTCAAGGGCCCGACGACTCCTGCACCGACTCCGGAACCGACGCCGGCGACACGCTCTCCGGAGCTCACCGTGAGGATCACGACGCCCTGCGAATCCAAGGTACTATTTGTGGGTCTTCCCGACACCGCAGCTGGCCCACGACGCCGAGGCCAGCCTGAACTTTTGGTTTTGTTGTTCACGATGCCGTGATAGCCCCAGGTGGAGTTATCGACTTCAAGGAACGGTATTGTTAAGTACATCTTGCAGCATTCCTATTTTTATTACTGTATGTTGGATTTATATCGTATTTGGTCATGTTTTATATAGATAAATATTGGCTATTTTTCTAAAACTGGTGTGGTGTCCTTTTGTAGTGTTTTCACTTATTACTGTGTGTTATGTGCAAATGCTTTACACATTGCTTCTGAGATAAGCCTGACTGCTCGTGCCAAGCTACCAAGGGGGTGAGCAGGGGTTATCTGTGCGGGTATCTCCCTTATCCTGACTAGAGTGAGGGTCCCTACTTGGACAGGGTGCAAACCGACTGCCAACTGGAGACCCCATTTCTAACACTTACCCTTCCTTTCCACATAATAAGAAACTTGTGTTGTTCAATGTTTAAAAGCTTATGAAGATTGCACACATGATGCTTTTGGTCAATTGTTAATTTCTTTACAGTAACCTTTTAGGCCAGTCACTGCTGCAACTTTGGCTCGCTGGGTCAAATGGCAGGTATTGATATCACTCGGTGCAAGGAGCCGTGGCTTCTAAGGCTTTTTCAACTGGAGCTAGATTAGAGGATATTATGGATGCAGCGGACAGGTCAAATGACTCTACTTTCAAAGTATTCTATCATAAATCCTCGCCTCTGTGTCCTTAATAGAATCTAACATTCTTGATGCAATAGCTAGAAAATGTTTAACTCTTCCACCTTCTGAGGCAGACCTGAAGTAGCAAACTCCTGAGGCAGACCGGAAGTAGCAGCCCCCCATTAGAAGGAGTTAACAGTGATCCTATGCAGAAGCCTCTGCACCTCCTGAGGCAGGCCGGAAGTGGCAGCTTCCCTGCATAGCTGCCAAGGTTTCATCTTGCATAGGTGTCACATTTCAGTGTTCATGTGTGACATTTTAATGCTTATGTGTGACACTTCAGTTGTGTCTGTGCAATGAGGTACATTACAAAAATGACCCACTTCTTTCCGAGTTTTGGTCTAGGACAGCGGTGTATTGGTGCAGCAGGGGCAGTGCAACCGGGTCACACTGAACCCTAATTATTACTGCATTTTACAACATAAGTAGCAGTCAAGAGTGTTGGGAGACATTTTCTTGCTTACACCAGGGCCCATGGTATTCTGGCTAGGCACTGGTCTAGGAGCCTGGTCGCAACTGCCAAGCTCTTAAAGGACTTTTTCAGATAACACCCCTGAAACATTAGTGGGAGCACTGGAAGCAGAGATGCCGTGCTTGGCAGATCAGATGGAGGAACGCAGCACACTATAACCAGGGCCACTGGAATTATGCGGCACGAGAGGGCCAAATTATGCGGCAGGGTTTAGTAAATTATGCAGCAGGAAAAGGCAAATTATGTGGCATAATGCGGCACATTTTGTAATCATATTACTTATTTATTTCAACATTTTTGAAGTTCATAACACTGTTTGGGCATTGGTTGCACCTTGTTAGTACCATTTTAATACCCAAACTTAGCAATAAGAAACAACAAGCATTTGCAATGCATCCAGTCTCACATTTGCTTGAGCTCGAGTAATTAGCACTGTAAACTCCTAGCCGGACTTTTCTTGTCACATAAATTGAAAATGAAAACCAAACAGTTTCACATAACTAACTGGACTTTTCTTGCCATATAAACTGAAAAGTAAAAGTTTCACATAAGCGAGCTGACGGCCGCCATCAGTGCAGAGTAGACACACAAATGGAAATAAAAGTTCACTGGTAGTGAAACCTATCGGCAAAAGTGTAATTATCTATGTAACCGGCAAAAGTGCAATTAACTATGTACCAGGGTCGATGTCGCGCAAAGCGCTGGACTTCTGCCAAGCGAGATCGCGCTGCGAAAAAAGAGAAAAAGTAGTCCACAAACCGGATGGAAAACAGCGAGCCGTGTACGTTTTCAGTACTTGGTCGCTGCGCTCGATGAGGGCTAACCACTGGAAAAGGCATGACGTATGCGTGCCTTCCACTAATGAAAGCAAGCAGATTTTAAAAGGCAAGCCCACGAGCCAATGAAAGACACTGATGTGACATGGGCGTGGTTTGAAGCCCAAAGAGAGATAACAACACGGAATGAAGCGCCTTGCATTCGCCCGTAAAAAGGTGACCAGTACAGTTTTGCAAAAGGGCCTTTCACTGCGCAGCAACACGTGTTGCTGCTCATTTATTAACTTTTGAACCGTTCGATCTAGAAACAAAATGTATTTTTTGTTTAAAATCTGCAGGTTATGTGGCAACTGTGGTAAATCTGTTAATTATGCGATAATTCCGCGGCCGTGCAATCGCATCATTCCAGTGGCTTGGACTCTCTAAAACTCAAGTAGTTTCTTGAAGTCCCCATCGTGTAGCCACACGGCACTGCTGAGAAGATGCCATGCTGCAGAACTGCACATCTCTCCAGAAGCCTGACTGCGGGCTGCATCTTTTGACTAGTTATGTGAAGTACCTCAACCTTTCTGAGAAGGGGCTGGGGAAAAGGGAGGGAGCAGCCCTTGCAAACATCCTAGTATCCATGGCAACCACGCCCTCTGCTCGACCCAGGACCAGCTCTCTGACTGTGGAGCTCAACAGTTTCTGCACAGCTCGAGTTGCTCCGGGTCACATTAACTGAGCAGAGCGCCTCGAAACATTTCAGACATAATAGTGTATGCGTGACATTGAGTACAACTGAGGTGATGCGGGGGAAGAGCATTATTTTGCGTTACCCTAACCCGCGATGCGTGGTCCCTGGCAGGGCTGCCTCAGGGAAAGGCGTTAACAGTGGTCTGTGCATCAGTGGATTGATGCAGGAGGCCCCCACTGTAGGCCATGGCTGATCACCACAGATCAGAGCGCGCTGGCCTCCCCGGAGGCTAATCCTCAGTTGTCATTGATTGGCAGAGCTCCACTTGGTATGCCAAGTCACTTCCACATCCCCCGCCGGGGCCAGGCACATCCGTCGGCGCCGAGCCCCCACCGCCGCGCAGACCCCCCCCCCCGTCGCGTCCCTGACAGGTGCGCTGAGCAAGGAGCTGTGGGCTTCTCTGCGCCATCACTGGTGGATGCCGCACTGTGGAGCCTCTGTGTCCTCACCAGTGATGGATCTCTGCAACGGAGGCCCTCATCTTTTTTAACAGCGATCAGGCCGATAAAAGTTGTGTGGTTAATAAAGGAGGCAGGGCCCAGGGTACCACATGGCTCAGAAAGTCTGGTGAGGCATAGCCTTGCCTCTGTGTCTGGTCCAAACACACAAATGTCTGAATCTTGTCCACCACTGGGTCAAGCCCAGCACAGAGCTGGCTGCGGTGTCTTCTGTCAGGTGCAACACGGACCACAGGTGAAATGTGACCGTCACTGGAACAGCCCTGAATGTTAGCTGCTCTGTCCAAGCAGGGCTACATCTGAAGCCTGTCAACAACTGGTCCAACGGCAAACCCTGCCCCGAATACACCTGCTGCGTGTCCAACCTGAACAATAACCGTACTATATCCACCATACCTATCCATAGTATATCTGCCATCCATATCCATAGTATACCTATCTGTACTACACCCGCAATACCTATCCATATTATCCCTGCTATACCTATCTGTAGTATACCTGCCATACCTATCCATAGTATATCTGCCATACCTAGCCATAGTATATCCGACATATGTATCCATAGTATATTCACCATACCTATTCATAGTATATCACCATACCTATCCATACTACACCCCCCATACCTAACCATAGTATACCTGCCATACCTATCTGTACTATATCCACCATCACTACCCACAGTATTCCTGCCACACCTATCCATAGTATACCCACCATACCTATCCATGGTATACCCACCATACCTATCCATGGTATACCCACCATAGCTATCCATGGTATACCCACCATACCTATCCACGGTATACCCACCATACCTATCCATGGTATACCCACCATAGCTATCCATGGTATACCCACCATAGCTATTCGTAGTATTTCCGCCATACCTTTCTGTAGTGTATCTGGCATACCTATCTGTAGTATACCTGCCATACCTATTCGTACTATTTCTACCATAACTAGCCATAGTGTATCCAACATACTTATCCATAGTATATCCACCATACCTATCCATAGTATATCCGTCATACCTATCCCTAGTATATCCACCATACCTATCTGTAGTATACCCGCCATTGGGGATGTGATCTAGGTTTGACAGTGGGTGACCTCATAATAACCTACAGTGGCATATTATTTGTCAGGCAGGTGAACAGAAGTGAAGAGAGGGTGGCGCCTACCAAATGAGGGTGCGTTGACACGTACGATATCCGCCTTTGGTTCAACACCTCATATTGTCTGAAACGTATCCGCCGCTGGTTCAACGTTCTATCCTGTTGTCAATCCTCCACCGGCTAAACCGTACGCGCTAATGGAAGTCTATCGACCTTTGTTGCAAACCCAATAATAACCAAAGTCGGTCAACTGCTTATTCAGCCCGAAACACTATCCACTATTGGTTTATCCCACCACAGCTGGTTCACCCTCAAACACTAAAGCATATCCATTGCCTGGCTATACCCCGAGCAATAACTTAAGTCTATCCGCTGCTTGTTCAATCGGAGAGAAATGTACCAAGGATATTCGAGGAGGACTCAAATTTAGAATAATGGACAAAGCTAATCCACTGTTTGTTCAAATCCAGAACATTATCCAAAGTCTATCAACTCTGAACACTATTCGAAGCGTATCTACAGTGGGTTCAACACAAACTCCATGTGAAATCTACCCACATCCAGCTCGTCTCGAATTAAGATCTAATGTCTGTCCTTCTCCGGTTCAGAACCAAAATTTTAGCAACTAGTTATTCAATTCCAGAACACTATACAAAGTCTATATACTGCTTGCTCAGTTGCAGAACTGTAGCCAAAATATCTACACTGATGATTCAAGTAAATTCTAATGTACAAACACTATTTACTACAGTCCAAATCTACAATAATGTCCCAAGCTCTATGTTCAAATCCGGAACAAAGTGCAAAATCTATCCACCATTGGTTCAAGTCCAAAATAATGACCAAAATCTATCAACCACTGGTTTTAACACAGAATATAGATCAAAATCTATCCAGCACTGGTTCGGACAGAGGATATTGACCAAAAGCTATCCACTACTCGTCCAAATGCAGAACGTTCACCGAAATCTATCCACCACTGGTTCAAATTCAGAACAATTTAGGAAGTTTATCCATTGCTTGTTCAAATCCGGAATAATGACTGAAATTTATGCACCACTGGTCCAAATCTGGCAATAAGTTGGCTGTGGTCTAATGTATAGCCACTACTAGTTCAAACAGAGCACTGTCTGCAAAGTATCCCGCCTGTGGTTACAATTCTGGTTCAAATACATATTAGTGTACAAAGTCCATCTTAGGTTCAATACCAAGACAACACCTGTTGTATGCTAAAGTCTACCAGCAGCTGGCTCAAATTCAGCAGTGTCCCAGCTACCCTCTTAAGTCTATTGGCTCTGAATCAAAGCATTACAAAGCCAGCTGTGTTCTGAAGTCCATGCACTATCAGTCCAACTCCAGCACAAAGCCGGTCACGGTCTGAAGACAACCAGTCTCTGTTCCATGTTTAGCACAATGCCGCCTGTTTTCTGAAGACTGTGATTCACCGGTTGGAACTGAAGGAACAGAAAAGAGTTCCCGCACGCGTGAATTGTTGAACCAAATTTTAATTAATGGTTATTGATGTGTTAGATTTAAATATCAGCCTCATAAACCAAATTTCAAACCTTATTTTCTCATACCCAAGAGCCTGGTAAAATAATCACATAATCATAGCATTTATTGAAAACTACATTCCAAAAGCAGTTAAGTTGAGAGAGTGACAGACATAAATGTGAGTTATGAACAGTGCAGTACAAACAATTAAAATGTGCCTGAACAGATTAATAAAACAATGTGAAATGTGGATAATAAAAACAACAAACATTTATAGTGAACTGCTGATGGACTGGCTCAGCAAGCAGAACCTGATTAGATTATTCATCTAATATCACTTACATTTGCCATTGAGGCTGAGTCAGTTTTTGATGTATGTTGACGTTTCAACCCCAATGCAACAATGATACTGTCCTTCGTCAGGACAATAACAAAATTTACAAACAGGCCTCATCAATATAATCGGCAGTTCACAATTAGATGTATTGGGTGTTGTGATTAAGTGTGTGGACTGTTTTCTCACAACCTTATGCAGTTGTAATCTTCATAGATTATGCAAAAGGTGCAAAGATTTATAAGGAAATATACAGGAGGAGTTCTGCACATAAAACGTGCTTGAGAAAAGCAGGAAAAAATGGAAAACCTTATTTACACGTATTTTCTTCCACAGCAAAGTTGGAAGCGTTGCAGGTGTCACAAACTCTACAAGTATTAAGTCTTCCTAACTTCTAGTCGAAGTTTAAACTCTACGCATAGTAATATATTTTTTGCCTATTACATTATTTGGACCCACTCTCTTCACAGCAATGGGCAACAATTTACCTTCAGTGCATTTATGTCTGACGCAACATGAATTAATCAGTTTTTTTTAATGAAACAGCATTTTCCATAAATGCTATGATACTTTCCTATGCTTACAGGCTCCTGGGTTTGTGAAATTAAACTCTGGAATTTAGTTAAAGATGGGGATATTTGAAAACACTTCATCAATCCACCATGAGTAATTCCTTGATTTAAAGGATTTACCCACGGAAACCATTTTGTTTTTTAATGTGTTAGGTGTCCAGGTTCCCCATGGTCAACTGTTTTGATATCCATTTATTTTTTGTTTACAGAACTTGATCTAATCCAGCACCAAGCTGTCTGCATTATGAAGACAGTAACTCACTGGTTCAAATAAGCAGCTCCATAATAAGACGGACTACTTGTACGCATGCGTGAAGTCTGCACATATTTATTCAGCAAAACAAATAAAGTGTGATAGTGAAATGCGGAGCAGCAGTATTTCTCCTCCAGTAGCTGTGAGCCTCTAATGATAAAACCTCCTCAGTTTTCATGACTTGTTTATAGGTTTTCTACATACATACATCAAACAAGAGAACATGTAACAGAAACCAAAACTCACATAACATGTGAGCATCTTTCTCATGAGACAAACAACAAATAACAGACGCTGAGGTGGTCATTTGTGAATCTTGAGCTACTCATTTGTGAATCCCGAGCTGGTCACTTGTGAATCCCGAGCTGGTCATATGTGAATTCTGAGCTGGTCATATATGAATCCTGAACTGGTCATTTGTGAATCTTGAGCTACTCATTTGTGAATCTTGAGCTACTCATTTGTGAATCCCGAGCTGCTCATTTGTGAATCCTGAGCTGGTCATTTGTGAATCCCGAGCTGGTCATTTGTGAATCCCGAGCTGGTCATTTGTGAATCCCGAGCTGGTCATTTGTGAATCCCGAGCTGGTCATGTGTGAAGCCCGAGCTGGTCGTGTGTGGATCCTGAACTGGTTATTTGTGAATCCTGAACTGGTCATTTGTGAATCCTGAACTGGTCATTTGTGAATCCCGAGCTGGTCATGTGTGAAGCCCGAGCTGGTCATGTGTGGATCCTGAACTGGTTATTTGTGAATCCTGAACTGGTCATTTGTGAATCCTGAACTGGTCATTTGTGAAACCTGAACTGGTCATTTGTGAAACCTGAACTGGTCATGTGTGGATCCTGAACTGGTCATGTGTGGATCCTGAACTGGTCATGTGTGGATCCTGAACTGGTCATGTGTGGATCCTGAACTGGTCATGTGTGGATCCTGAACTGGTCATGTGTGGATCCTGAACTGGTCATGTGTGAATCCCGAGCTGGTCATTTGTGAATCCCGAGCTGGTCATTTGTGAATCCCGAGCTGGTCATTTGTGAATCCCGAGCTGGTTGTTTGTGAATCCCGAGCTGGTCGTTTGTGAATCCCGAGCTGGTCGTTTGTGAATCCCGAGCTGGTCGTTTGTGAATCCCGAGCTGGTCATTTGTGAATCCTGAACTGGTTATTTGTGAATCCTGAACTGGTCGTTTGTGAATCCCGAGCTGGTCGTTTGTGAATCCTGAACTGGTCGTTTGTGAAAGCCGAGCTGGTCGTTTGTGAAAGCCGAGCTGGTTATTTGTGAATCCCGAGCTGGTCATTTGAGTATCTTGAGCTGGTTATTTGTGAATCCTTTCATAGTAGTGCCAAGCACAAGAGTGAAGCTAAATACGTCAGATGCCATAAAGCCATTCAGGCTCTGCACAACATCGCCAAGCGAAATTACAGTGAATGATGGTGTCAGTTATTACAACAATTTCCTGCAGTTTCGTTCGAGCACAATATTAACTCTTTCCTTACGTCAAGGAAGCATTGGTTGTAATAAAGCACAATAACAGCTGTGGCTGAAGTCAAGTGAATATGGGCCCCGTTCAAGCCTGAAAACAGCTGTTGTGTCCTAAATCCATATCACCCTGGGCTGTGTTGGTTCTATCGTGCTCCCTTCTATGGTCGACCAATAAGGCCCAGGTGAATTTTTAATTATGCCTGTGTAATTCATGTAATTTCATGTGACCTTGTTATGCGAAATTCCAGAAATTATGCCATTATGTCACGTTTTGTGATCGTGCGCCGTTCACAGTAAAATTTTAAAACCCGCCCATGAGTTCAACGTGATTAACCAGATCGTTCATGGTTGTTGCTTGCGCCATTTGTTTTTTTTAAGCTGTTTTTTATGGCGAAATGCATAAGCAATGGATTTACCTTTTGTGTAATTTAAGTGTACTTTCACGTAATTTTCCAGAAAAATTCACTTAATTATGCAAAAGCAAATGACACTTTGCAGACCTCTAGTTCTAGGGTACGTATGCTGGTTGATATATTTATCTATCGCAAACCTAGCTGGAGATCAAAAGGGCATTGGTTTTTACGATTTACTATCGCAGTTGGCACCATTGGCACCACAGCTGCCAACCATAGTGTAACATCTGGGAACCTTTCTACAGCAGCTGCTGGCTTGTTCCAGGTAGCGACTTTGCTATCACAGCTGGCACCTTTGTCGTACCTGGCACGCCTCTCGTTGCAGCTGGCACTCTTCTGGTGGCACCTGTCAGCCTCGTGGATGCAGCAGTCGCCCTTGTCATTGACACTGGCACCCCTGGACACCAGCCTCAGAAAGGAAGCCAAGGAACCAGTGGTCACTCAGAGAGAATGGACATCCCTGTCATTGAAGTGAATTCTGGGCACCAAAAATGGCTCAAGCCCATCCCCTTTGGGAGAAATTGTAAAAACCCTTCACTTACAGTTTTACAGATGCATACAACATGTGTAGAGAAACTCCCAGGACACAGAGATCAGAGGACCTCTTGAAAAGCTATTCTTGTTAAGCATCTTCAACCAGAGAGTTTGGCCTCCTTCCCAAGTGACATAATCGTAAACCACCACAGACATTCAATGAACACAATTAGGACATTAACAAAACAATGTAGAGATTCCTGCTCCTGGGACCTGCCAGAATTTGAGAACATCACCAGCCAACTCTATCACTCACTAGCCCAGCTCAGCAAGAGGCCAAGCCTAAGTGTTTAGGGAAAGCCCCTTGTGAAGGTCAGTGAGCCAGGATCATGCAACTGGATTGTTCGAAGTCTCTGCTGTCAGCGGGGTGTTCCCAAAAAGCTGTGCAGCTGTGCCATCCCAGCTGTTTTTATTTTGTCCCTGAAAGTTGACCTGCCTTTTTTGTTTGTGGAGCCACTAGTCGCAAGGAACCTCTCCACCTGCTACTCAGGCTCACCATCTTGTGTACCTTGGAAGAAGTGCAGCCATGAATTATGTTTGCCTTGGTGCCTGTCACGAGAGAAGCAGCTGGGCCATAGTTCAATATTTTGTTGGGTGTTTTGTTAGAGGAGTTATTCTTCACTGGGAACTGTGATTGGCTGGTGTGGGGTTGGAGGAAGCTAGTTTTTCTATAGGCTGTTGGTGTTGTTTGTTACCTTTTCTGGAACAGTACTTATGGCTGATTAGTAGGTTATATGTGCCTAGTGTTGGCTGGTCATTCGCTGCAGACGGTCTGTTTGGTGGAACTCAAGGATGTTCATGCACTGGTGCACCTTCTTTCAATGTGAACTAACAGACGGTCATGCATTGGTGCACCTTCTTTCAATGTGAACTAACGGATGGTCATGCATTGGTGCACCTTCTTTCAATGTGGACTAACGGATGGTGATTCATTGGTGTACCTTCTTTCAATGTGAATTAAAAGACGGTCATGCATTGGTGCACCTTCTTTCAATGTGAACTCAAGGACGGTCATGCATTGGTGCACCTTCTTTCAATGTGAACTAAAGGATGGTCATGCATTGGTGCACCTTCTTTCAATGTGGACTAACGGATGGTCATGCATTGGTGCACCTTCTTTCAATGTGAATTAAAGGACGGTCATGCCTTGGTGCACCTTCTTTCAATGTGAACTAACAGATGGTCATGCATTGGTGCACCTTCTTTAAATGTGAACTAACAGATGGTGATTCATTGGTGCACCTTCTTTCAATGTGAACTAAAGGATGGTCATGCATTGCTGCACCTTCTTTCAATGTGCACTCAGTCATGCGTTGGTGCACCTTCTTTCAATGTGAATTAAGGATGGTCATGCATTAGTGCACCTTCTTTCAATGTGCACTCAAGGACGGTCATGCATTGGTGAACCTTCTTTCAATGTGAACTCAAGGATGGTCATGCATTGGTGCAGCTTCTTTCAATGTGAATTAAGGATGGTCATGCATTGGTGCAACTTCTTTCAATGTGAATTAAGGATGGTCATGCATTGGTACACCTTCTTTCAATGTGAATTAAGGATGGTCATGCATTGGTGCACCTTCTTTCAATGTGAACTCAAGGATAGTCATGCGTTGGTGCACCTTCTTTCAATGTGAATTAAGGATGGTCATGCATTGGTGCACCTTCTTTCAATGTGAATTAAGGATGGTCGTGCATTGGTGCACCTTCTTCCAACGTGCTGAGTTAGCGGTATTCTTAAGATAAAATCTAGCAGGAAATATTGTTCTCCCAAAATATGGCCCACCATGCCAATTCTGCCCCGCCTCCTCCCATAGAGTCTCCTCTTCCTGTTATTTGCATTTGAGCGGGAGGAGTAGGTGTCTCTTTGACTCAAAGATTCATTGGTCACTGCTAAGAAAGCCATGAGGCGGCCATACAACAGGTGATAGAGGTCGTTTTTAGGTACGTCGAAGAGAGAGTTTTATTGTTAAGTAAACCTCATGTAATACTAAAAAGTCTTACTTACAAAATGCGTGCATGCATATATACAGACATTGGGGGGGCTTTTGGTCAGCCCCCATTATCCAGTGGATATATGGCTTTGAGGCTAGCGTTCCTGGCTTTTGAAATGGGGAACCAGATTGAAATCCCTAGCTCGGCCTTACATCCTGTGATCCTGGGAAATCACTACATTTCCCTGTGCCGAAAAAAAATATGATACATTTCGGTGTTTATGTAAGGCTTTCTAATCCTCGGGGCAGGTTTGTGCTGTATAAATAAAACTGCAATAAATACTTGTCTGTCCAAGTGACATTAACATTTTGTTTCTGCCCACCTCAGCATACAGCACAGGACAATGGGTCAGTCCCAGTGCTTAATTTGTAAATAAAAACATGCTGGTGCCCAAAGCTCTCCTGCAAATAAAAGACTGCTGCACTTAAATGTGCAAGCACAGAATACTGAAAGAGTGTAATCCTAAACCCTCTGAGGGCCTCCCCAATCCATTTACAGCCACTCCCTGCCCCTTCAGCTCACTCTTGCAGCTTTCTTTCTCCCTTTGTGAAGCTTTTTCGTTTTTCTCTTCCTCTGTCTTTCCAATGTGTGTCTTTTGCCCACAGTAAATGCTTGAGGCAGAAAAGTAAGTGCCAGTGCTAAAAACTAAGTGCCGGTGCCCTGCATTGGTAACCACCGGCTCAAATTAACCACTGGCCAGCTCACATCTTCCATTGGCTCCCTCACACTGAGTGGCAGCATTTTACCAGAGTACAAGTACGCATCCTACAATAACAGCACTACACTTCAGTGCCAGTGCTGTTGGGCAAATTGTTTTGCCAGCACGTTTTTGTTCCGACTCTTTTCCCTTTATTTTTGTAGGCACCCTTGTTTGTTTAAACTATATCTCCATTTTACAGTAATTCAAAACCAATTTCGCCCTTGTCAGTAAGAATCATATTTTCCTCTTGTGTGCATTAAAACTAAATAGGGATCCATTACCGTTGTTAGCATCCATGGTTTTTACGTAGAACTCAGGAAGAACTGTCCTAAAAAAATTATACGTAATGGTCAATTTATTTTTGAGTGTAATCGTTTTATTGGAAGCATATGACCACCGCATAGGCAATGGTATATTGTCTATTTTCATTTTTGTGGCATAAAGTTGCAACCATTTTTTTGTTTAAATGTAACTATTACAGTCGCTTGTCGCACCCTGACCTATTGGATTTGCCAATGCTTGTTCTTCATGTGCCTGCTGCTGACACTGACGCACCTGGATTGTTTTGGATAAGTATCTCAATATGTGGGCTGATTTCGTGTGTGTGGTGTGATCTGGGTTGGCGATCTAACACATTAGACTGCGTTTGACTCGGTTCAGCTTTCAGGCCTGCAGTCTGTCGGGGCTTAGAGGGATTACTGCCTTGCTGCCATTCTGACTGGAGGATTATTCACATGTCACATCTGGCCTTGACACCTTCACCTGTTTTGCCCTGGATAGCATCATGTTGCATGGCACTAGACACCTGCAAGGTTTTGGCTGAAAGTTACCTGGTTCCTTCTCATGTCCTCTGCCTTCTGCATCTTCCTGACATGACCAGAGCTGCCACATTGAGATAAAGACCCCAAGACCTTACAGAATGAGCCTTAACAGTGCTCGACGACGTAAGGTGTTCTATTTGCAGCCTTTGCAAAGTTCTGTGGAAAACTTTGCAAACTTATGAAGATAAGTTTTTCACATTGCTATTGCTGCGGGGAAATCTTGATTTTTGCAACGTCACACGTATTTTAACACTTACACAATGGTTCAGCGTTAAATGCACTTGGCATGGAACAGTTTGCATTCTTCTGCTGTTCAACACCTACCACTGTGCTTGCAAAAGCTCCGAGAAAGGTGAACTTGTCGAGAACATTTCTGCTAGCATCGGTCACTGTGCATAGAAAATAAGCAACCTTGGAGACAACAGTTTTGCACTCAATTTCCAACTTGGCTGGGTTCAGTTAGAGTGAAAATGATTTCCTTATGCAGTGAAAATTAACTAGCAGTGTGGGAAAAGCATTGATGAGTTAAGGGTAAGCCGGGGAAGATTGCTCATTTTCAGGAAGGAAAAACAGAAAAGAATATTTGCACAGCTCTTCTCTGCATCTTAAGGATTTTTGTAAGATCCTGTTTTCCAAAATGAATGAGGGGGTGGGTTATAAATGCAGCAGCATTTTTTCTGGGAAGCTTTTAATTCAGACATTGGAGGAACGTGCATCCCTAGTGGTATTTCAAAAATATCTAGGATTGAGCTCCAGGGAATTGAATTTGTGCTCAAGAAACTCGAGTGAAAGAGTACTTCCTTAGGTGATTGCGCCCCCTAGGCCAGATTTCAAGACAGCCTTTGCCGTCGTCGCCATGGTCTTACCTAAGCCAGTGGCTGCAGGGCCTTACGGGTAGGTTAAAAGGCCAGTTCTGCAATTGGCTTGTGCAATCAGGTGCGAGCGAAGTGTCAAGATTTTAATGTGATGGGGAATGTTAGTGGAGTATCATGGACTAATGATCTCCCAATCAATAAAAACCACTGTAATCGATTAAGCGATCAGCGGCCATTGATGAATGACGGCTGTGATTAAGGACCTGTACCAGGTTAAGGAGTTACCCTGATACAGGGCCTGATTTAGATATTGGCGGATGGCTCACTTCGTCACTACCGTGAGGGATATCCAGTCCTCTAAAATCTAAATCCCGTTGTTTCCTATGGGATTTAGATTTCAGCGGATGCGATATCTGTCAGTTATGATGGAGTAACCCATCCGCCATTATCTAATTCAGGCTCCAAATCACCATTTTTTATTTATTTTTTAAATTGACAAGGGTGATAGTTTCTCATTTATTTAAAATATGGAACGAAGTTGCAACGTACGGATGCATGACAGTAAATCGAGGTGAGTATTATCGCCCTTCAATAATGTATCCATTAAATTGACCTGCCACTACATTGCAAGGCAAGTACCTTACTATTCAAACCTCCATCTATACTTACTTTGCTACGTACAGTAATGCCATCCATGCCCCATTACATATGGCCTCATCCGGCTGCTCTTGCCGTACCAGGTCCACACAGATTAAGTTAAGGCATGTATTCTCCGTTCTGCAGAACAGTCACCGTCAGCTCCTTAAGCCATCAATGCAATGAAGCCCTTTTACTCTATCAGGTGTCCCTTCATCCTCGAGGTTCTTTGGATGTGTCCTGCTGGAGTCTGCATTTCTTGTTAAAATGCTGCGGACTCGACCACCCACTAGAGTGTGCAAGAATGGTGACACGGCTTCTTCATGTACCCAAGTCAAGTGACAAGTCAAGGCGATCTCTCGTTCCACAGATTCATGCTGTTGCTGTGCAGCCAATCCCATGCTTCATCAGCCAGAGACATGAAGACAAAGGCATGCAGACCTATTTGCAAAATAGAGCCCCCTCCTGGTAAGCAGATAAAATGTTGTCACGCGTTAAACATTCAGCTGAGAACTTGCCCGATCCATGGCTGTGATGTGTGCATTTGAAGAATGTACTTGGTTCCAAGTGGGACGGTGACTCTCCTTGGTAACTTAGGGTCACATCTCTTCAAAGAATGTCTCAGCTGCTGTAGCCTGTGTGCTATCGCCCGTCCCATGCCCCTCTTAGAGAGGAGCATGGGACGGGAGCTGGTTCATCAAGCAGGCGTTATTATGTTGGGTGTCACCCTGGGCAGAGAGCCCATTCCTCCTCGAGTCTTCCTTCGAAGGGTCTTCACTACCTTATGTGGGGCGACAGCAAATCTCCTTCTATTCATCCACACAGGCTACAGCAGCTCAGACATTCCTTGAAGAGATGTGACCCTCAGTTACCAAGGAGAGTCACCGTCCCACTTGAAACCAAGTACATGGCAGCCCTCGGCAGCTTGCATTTTGCATTTTGATTGGTAACAATTCAGCCTTAATCAAATTTGTAATGCAGATATTACATTGTCACTTTCGGCACCGATGCCCCTGACTCACTCATGTTCAGGAATAGGACAAGATGATGGAGGACTCTCTTCTGTGCATCCTCTCTGCCTCCTATGGCTCAGAAAGGCCCCTGAAATGCCTATGGATCTCCATACCTTTTATTCTATCTCCACTAGAGAGACTCTGGGGTTCCACCTTGGCCCCTCAGCCTCTGACTGTGCTCTGCATTGTAGAACTCGGTTATTAGGGACAATTCATTCATCTCGTCAGCACAGCAGTGCGCAAGATGATCTGGTTATATACTTTTGGGATCACAAAGGCCGAAAGGCCCCTTGCCCTGTGATGCAGGGGAAAAGCCTGGACCCTGCCTCCACCGCCTGGTGAAGGGGCAGCTGTCATCCTAGACAGGTGTGGTGGGGGTAACTGGGTATCCCCTAAATGTACTCTCAGTCTAGGAGAGTCCAAACCCCTGGGAGGGGGGCAGTCACAAAAGACATGGGTGACCCTTCCCCTGATTGAAGAGCTTAGGGCAGGAAAGGTACCAGCACAGGGAGAACGCATAAGATGAAGCCAACACAGCACCGTTTGCGGTGCCATGGGGGACCTTCGACCCAGGGAAGGGGGCCGAGATGAAAGAGAAATGTTTGAGAGGCAGAGCTTCCTGGTGAGGCGGGAGAGAGGAGCCCCGAGCCTGAGAGATCTGGGTTAGACCATCTCTGTATGCGCCATAAATTATGGAGGAAAATGACACTAACATGGGCATAGGTTTTTTTTTTTATTCAAGGAGAGGTACACATGGGACTGGATGGGAGTCAGAGCTGCAGGGAGAGGGGGGAGAGAGGATGGAGGACACAAGCCCGAGGGAGAGAGAATGAACTGGGAGAGAAACAGAAAAAATGAGAAAGATAAAGGAGGAAGCAATGGGTACTTGGAAACAGGAAGGGTAGCGAGAAGGGGCGGGGCGGAGAGAGGAGGGCACAGGAGAAGAGCGGTGTGAAAGGACCAGGTTCAAGGATTACTAGGAGAAGATGCAAAGACTAGAGGTCTGCTGAAGGCAGGCCCCTGGTGCAAAGCTCTACAAATTCTGGAAAATGAGACAAAAATCTTCTGACAAAAGAATCCCTATACAAGGCCTCTTACCTTCCAAAAAAAAAAATACTTCAAATTTGAAGAGCTCAAGTTGAAAGTTTATTAAAAAGTTATTCAATGAAAATAAAGAATAATTACATTCTTTCCTTCCCCCGTTAATTTGCATAATTCAATGTTTTTCAATTGTGCAAAACAATTCAGTAGAATTCACAGGTACCTGTGTGAATCCTACCAAATGTCTGAAGGCGTTTCGCCAGTTGCTGTTTCTAGGCAACACTAAAATAAACTTAGTGTGTTGGGCTTGGACTAAAGCGAGCATATAAATGTTATGCTCAAATTTCAAGAAAACTCTTTTTTTCAAAGTAAATGATATACACTTCTTAAGCTTTAGTGGCTCTGAGGAAGCAATATTTGCCTTGTGAAAACATGTGTTGGGCTGATGTTCTACACAATTTAAAAATGTAATTATGGAAAGAGAAAGAATGTAATTATTCCAGATATTCCATAAAGACTTTTTTAAATGAACACTCAACTCGAGTCCCTTTAAGTTGATGCTGGTTTTTCATTTGAGAATACTGGGTTGGACAAACCAAAATAAAGTGGGTGGTATGGTGTCTGTCTATATGTTTCCCCAGTTTATTGAGTTATTACGGCTGCCCAAAAACATGGAAAGCTCAGAAGCTAAACACAGAATACAGTGGAATGTTCTAATCTCCTAAAAAAAAGAACAACTGAAGCCCAACAGAACATTGACTCTGTGCAGAACCCCAGAAACTTACGACCACAATTCCAGAGTCAAGTCAGGAAAGTTCAAACAATTAAAAGAGATGCCTTTAAATTCTGTGTTACTTTGCACATCCGCCCTGCTTCAAAGACAGACGTTGAATTTCAGGTTATATCTTCTCTTAGATTGCTAATTACTCTTTTAACAGGGGATCGGTGTTTACTTTTCTTTCTCTGGCTGCTGAAAGAGAAAGTGAGAATGGGAGGTAAATAGATATGGAAAAGTGTGAGAGAGAGATCAAGTAAGAGGCGAAAGAGGGAGGTAAAAAGACAGAAGTATGGAAAAGCAAAAGAGAGAGAAACCGAAAGAGATAGAGGGATGGCAGAGAGAGAGAGTGAAAGGGAGTTGAAAAGAAAAATATATGTAAGAGTGAGAGCTTTGGAGAAGGTTGGGAGAGGGAGGGGGCGAGAGATAGAGGGAGAAAAGAGCGAGATGGAAGGAGGAAGAGAAAAGGCTGATACTGTGAGAGACAAAAGACTGTGAGGGGGGGTGTCTATGGTATTTTGAGGGGTGCAGCAGATTTCCAAAAGCGATTGGTAGGGTGAGGGAAGCTGGATTAGTAGGGAGGGGGGCTTCTAAGGTCCACCTGTGTCGTCTCCTGCCCAGCACTAGACCTGGCCCGTCAGAACAGGTTGTCCCTACAGGTATCGTCCACAGGAGGTCTGTGCAGAGAGGGACCCTGTGAGTGCCGCACGTCATTAAATATGTCTGTGATGTCGATGGGGAGGGCCTCAGATATCTTACACGTCCTCTGTGGGTACAAAGGAAGTTCAGGCAACACTAAGGGCCTGATTTAGGTAGTGACAGACAACGTTCTCCATCACAATGATGACAGATATCCCGTCCCCTGAAATCTAAATCCCATGGGATATAATGGGATTAACATTCACCACTGTGACAGAATAACTCATCCGCCAATATCTAAATCACACCTAAAGCCTTGGTGGTACAGACACCCTGTAGGTTCTGTGCATTGGGGTCAGGAGTTCAACAGGGCCAACCCTGCAGAAAGCTCTCCAGGAAATATCTGCACAGACCGGCCTTGCTATTGAGCGAGTCAGCAGCAGGAGCCAGAACCCCCTACCAGAAGCCCCTCACTTTGCCTGCATCCCTTCCTCCAGGAGGGAATCCACAAACAGAGGTTTCCATGGCAACCCCAGCATCCTATCCCTTTCATTTGAGATCCTATGAAGAGCTGGGTTGGGGACTGGGGCTGTTGAGGGAAGGCAGGGGAGGGTGCAACACTCCCACAGATCGTAGAAGAGGTATTTATAGGAATGTGGGGGGGGGGGTATAAGCTGGGGGGGGCAGTGGGAATCCCTAAGTAGACCAACCGAAGTGCTCTGCAGCTAAACGGGGAGGTGGGGAGACTGAAGTATAAACAGGCGAGGTGGAAGGTGGGGAGCCACGTAAGAGGAGGGAAGGGGGATGAAGGTAACTGAGGGGGAGTGGAAGAGCAGAGGAACAATCAGGGGAAGTAAAAAAAAGGGCAGGAGCAGAGTACGAAAAAGAGGGGGTGAGGCAGACCTAAGAGGGGGGATAGGGAAGAGAGAAGAGGGGGAGTAAAGAATCAGAGGCCGAAGGAGGGCGTGGAAAGGAAGGGAGTAAGAGAGAAAAAGCAGAAACTGTGCGGCTGACAGGAGGGCGACAGTGGAGGAGAGAGGAGCAGAGTGAGGCTTCAGAGAAAGGAGAGAGAAGGGAGGGGAGATGGCCTGAGAGGCGGAGTGAGCGGGCGTAGGTAAGAGAGGGCATGGGGATAGACAGGAGAGAGAAAAAGAGGTGAATGAGACAGAGGTGTAGGTGAGGGAGAAGGGAAGGGACGACCGAGGGGGCCAAACAGCTGGACGGGAGTGAGGGACAGATGTGTGGGATGAGGGACTGAGGAGGAGAGGGGGGAGAGTGACGGGAGAGGGCAGATGATAGAAAAAGTGAGTGAGAGAGGCCAAACTGTCAGGGGTGGCGGAAGTGACACCTCACGCCCTTTGACCTTCACTTTTACTCACGCACACACCCTTAGACATGCGCACACTTTCTCTCATGTAAACACACTCATCCGCAAGCACGAACACATTATACATTTATAAGCATTTTTTTACTTACCTCAGCAGCTAAGGAAGGTCATATTCCAGCTGTTTCATTACACTAATAGTGAACAATGAATTATTATTCACTATTAGTGTAATAACAAAATAACAGAAAACAAAGAGAGTGTAGCCCAAACCGATATCCATAAGAATGAGCTGCCACTGACTTCCTGGCACTGATTTTGCCACCTCTGAGCCCAGGTGTTGCAAAGGCAGTTCCAGAGGTAGCAAGAGGCAAGCTAGGGGTCGCAGCGACTCCTGGCGTCCCCTTAATGAAGTCTATGGAGAGAGGCAGGGGTAAGAGAGTTGGAAACCGGCGGGGAGTCAGAGGAGAGATGAGGGAGGGACAGGGCGGGAAGGGGGAGTGAGAGAAACCTGCTTTCAGAGGATCTGGATAGCCTGAAAGAGTTTCGCTGACATCAATACTTTCTGACTTGTCTCTGGCCCTCCAGGTCGGTGTCCTGGCATTCGATACCGATCAGGATCTATCTTTCGTACCATGTGAATGCAATAGTTCCAGATGTGGGGCATGGGCTTTTTAGCGCCCAATTCAAAGAAGAATTCTCTTCCAGCAATGGTCACCTTTCCTAAATATGTCTCAAGCCTTTTGTAGTAAGTTTGCACCACCACTAGGTGGAGCCATAAGGCTCTGCTTCATCTTGCAGAAGAATTGAGCTGAACTGAAAATATTTTATAAAGCACCTTGATACCCACTTGCTTCTTAGGCGTGATTGCTGAGAAAATATCAGAGAAAAGAAAACTTAGCATTTCTTAAATAGTTTTCAAGTGCTTTTATTTCAAGAGATAATATGTTCTACAAAGTGATGTCTATAACTTTATATGGAGGCCTCAAGATCTAGCTTTCTTTAAACGAGGACTGAAAGGGCTGGCGTGATGCACAACTCACCACTTTCGAAGGGTGCACCCTTAAGAGGTTTAGTGCCTAAGAACTCATAACCTAACATGTGAGCCGGAGAGACTGGTTTGGGACAATCTTTCCACTGGGCAGGGAGTCAGTGTATAGAACACAAATCCTCTACGACGTGGATTGGCAGCTTTATTTCTTTGGAACCCAAGATGTAACAAGTTGCAGTAGTTCACGCAAGACTTCATACATGCTACAATTACCGTTGAATACATCTCTTTAGGCACAAAAGGCAAGAAGTTACAAAGTATCTGGAGCAGGAAGGTACAGCAAGATAGGTAGGAACAGCAAGACATGACTCCGTTGATGTGTTTGTCCAGATGAAGCTTACACTATGACCTTAAAGGAGTCTAAACTTTTTGCACTGTTTGGAGGACCTGGCTGAAATTGTGATCCGTGCAGAGATTTGTTGGCCAACCAATGTAACCTCTTCTTTTTCAGCATTTAACTTCAAGAGGTTAGTTGATTTCCACATCTGAATTTGTTGGTCTAGCCTAATGACGCACTGTGGACCACCTAGTGACGTGGCTACCATTGATGTAGCAGGTGCCCACCAGTTTATGAAGCAGCTGGAAAATCTAACATCCAGTCAGGTTTGCTGGGGGTCCCACATCCAGACTAAACAAACCCCGGGATGAGGATAAACTCTGGGGATCTTCACAGGTAGCATCATGAATTGCTGATGGGAAAAGGGAAAATAAAGCCCTCTAAGTCTGTCCTGTAAAAATGTGGAGAACTGTTCCAGAGCTACGTTCTTAAAATCAGCCGCCGTAAGAAGGTAGACCACTATAATATAGTTGACCTCCTCAAAAGATGTAAAAAAAAAAACACCTACTAGGAGGTTTGCAGAGGTTCTGCCTGTATTTTTCATTTTTCTCAGTTCCTTCAAAAACTGCAAAAGGCAGTGCCTGTGTTCTCAGCTAGAAACCTATCTGAGACCAGATCAAAGAGTCATCTTCTTACAAAAGATTGTAGAGCCATTTTGTTCCAATTTTTCTGTCTGCGATTTTTGCTAAAGTATGAAGTAACAAATTCAGCCCATCAGTTTTTAAGTTTAAAGGATCCCTAGTACACTACTTTAGACAAGTTAACAATGCTTTTCTTTCAGCAACTTAGAACACATCCGGAATCAAAGAAATATAACTTATTTTAGTAATATCTGGTATTGGTTGCAAGCTAGGTCTGGTAGCATAGAAACAGGCCAGGGACCCTCCAGAGAACCTGATTTGATGTGATCCAAAACTCACCCAACTTCTAATGAGGTTGAGGCAGAAAAGAAATGCCAGTTTTAGTAATAGAAGAGTTTTTCTAAATTTAAAGCAGAATTATTAGATATATGCATTGCATGGATGATTTTGTAAAAAGATGGCGTTTTTAAATGAAAAAATCCCTAATCTGTATATCTTCTAAAGGTGGTACTTATGAACTGAGTCTAGTTGGATGAGCAGAGTCTCTGACAGAAAACAGCTTTTGGGGTGAGTTGAAAGATGGCGTAATTTTACAGCGCAAAGATGTTGTCGGGCAGGCTTGTCCTGTACAATTTTAGCTATTTTTAAAATAAGGTTCATGACTCTGAAGTGCAATCTAAATGCACTTTCTTTGAGTTTGGCAAATTAAGAGTTTGTATGTTAGTTAATCCAAGGGTTACATTGGTGAAGAATCATGTTTTTTCCCCTAGAGACAGAGAATAAAATGAACATATATGACTGTGATTTATAGATAAAATCCTGCAGAAGATCAGATTTAATACTCCCCCATCTTCAGCCTGGATGAGCCTCCAGCCCTAGGCCTCGAACTCTCCTTCCCTTAACAGGCTGCCTTCATCGTTGTAATAGAAATGCCCTGGATGGGCGGGTGAAATATGTACCTTGGGACCCCATCCAAACTCGTGCAAAACCAAAACCCCGAAACTCACCCGGTGTGCCAGGTTGAAAAGATCTAGCCACATTACCCCAGACCTGGAGGCACTGTGCTGACTCCCAACTCCCTTTGCAGATGTTCAGTGCTCTGACCATAGTGCGCAGATGTTCAGTGCTCTGACCATAGTGCGCAGAGTTCAGTGCTCTGACCATAGTGCGCAGAGTTCAGTGCTCTGACCATAGTGCGCAGAGTTCAGTGCTCTGACCATAGTGCGCAGAGTTCAGTGCTCTGACCATAGTGCGCAGAGTTCAGCGCTCTGACCAAAGGGCGCAGAGTTCAGCGCTCTGACCAAAGGGCGCAGAGTTCAGCGCTCTGACCAAAGGGCGCAGAGTTCAGCGCTCTGACCAAAGGGCGCAGAGTTCAGCGCTCTGACCAAAGGGCGCAGAGTTCAGCGCTCTGACCAAAGGGCGCAGAGTTCAGCGCTCTGACCAAAGGGCGCAGAGTTCAGCGCTCTGACCAAAGGGCGCAGAGTTCAGCGCTCTGACCAAAGGGCGCAGAGTTCCGGGCTCTGACCAAAGGGCGCAGAGTTCCGGGCTCTGACCATAGCGTGCAGAGTTCCGGGCTCTGACCATAGCGTGCAGAGTTCCGGGCTCTGACCATAGCGTGCAGAGTTCCGGGCTCTGACCATAGCGTGCAGAGTTCCGGGCTCTGACCATAGCGTGCAGAGTTCCGGGCTCTGACCATAGCGTGCAGAGTTCCGCGCTCTGAGCATAGCGTGCATACTTCCGCGCTCTGAGCATAACGTGCAGAGATCAGTGCAGAGTTCAGTGCTCTGATATCATGCAGAGTTCAGTGCTCTGAGCGTAGTGCACAGAGTTCAGTGCTTTAAGCAGAGGGAGTAGAGTTTATGGGGCAGAGTTCAGTGCTCTAAGCATAGCGGGTAGAGTTCAAAGCTCTGAGCATACTTCGTAGACTTCAGTGCTCTGAGCATAGCGCAAAGTTCAGTGCTCTGAGCATACTGCGCAGACTTCAGTGCTCTGAGCATAGCACAAAGTTCAGTGCTCTGAGCATACTGCGCAGAGTTCAGTGCTCTAAGCATAGGGAGTAGAGTTCAGAGCTCTGACCATACTACGCAGAGTTCAGCGCTCTGAGCTTAGGGAGTAGAGTTCAATGCTCTGACCATACTAAGCAGAGTTCAGTGCTCTGAGCATAGCTCACAGTGCAGGGTATAGAGCAGGCCCTGGATCGCTTTGTGCTTTTCCAGTCCCCTTATGCAACTTGCTAGTTTAGTTCAACTTTCCACGGCCAAACAAAATGCAAACTATCGGTGCGCAAAGTTGAAAATGTAGCCCTCAAAGTTTGCACATTTTTCTAATTTTATCTGGGAGGAAGAAGTTTAATTTAAAAGAATCTCTCCTAAAATAGACAGTAAAGGATTTTTTTCCAACAAAAAAATTGTTGAGAGAATTTTCACCATAAGGGTTTATTTGTGCTGCACCTGCCGTCAGTGGAAGTTTTCTCCGAGTCCGACTATTTCTTTTTTTTACAACTTATGAAGCTCACAGAGATCCCACAGTTTTAAAACGTTCACAAAATTGTGGCGACTTTTAAAGCCCTTCCCAAGGATGTAGCAACAAAAATATTTGCAGTTTTGAAAATTGACTGATACAAACGCTTTGGTGCAGGATGCCTTCAATCTGTGGGCCCCCGTGGCTCTACGACCCCCCACCAGACCCAGTATTGTTACTCTGTCACACAGAGCCTACACTTCAAATGAAGAATTCTGGAAATTCAGGCAAATGTGCGCACCCCTGTATTATTCAGAGTATTAACTACGAAATCACAATGCAGTCATTAACACCCCTTCCTATACCCATCTCTGGGTGGAACATCCATTAAAACATGCCAGTCTTGGTGTCAACATAAGGCCTGGCGAAATGTCAGTTACGCCGGCGTAATTTCATGTTATGCTTGTAACATAGAATTCTGGAAATTACACTGCACTTGTGGCAAAATGATAGCACTGGAACGACCTGAAAGCAAGTAGCTGTCGATCACGGTACTTGTGTTTTGACTCTATTTTTTTAGCACAATATGCATCACATTTCTCACTAAGGTATAGAGTGAAATAACAGATTTGCATTTCTTGTAGTTATGCGTAATTTCACATAATGTTATGACATTTTGCATAATTACACAGAAGCAAATTTCTCACACCCACATTTCACATCATCAGCGGTCCTTATTTTAAAGATGACTGAAAATTTTGTGAAATAACACAAACAAATATTCTTTCAGCCGGCCATTGGTGCATGTCAATCAACAGTTGTACATATCTTTTGGGAATCTTTGGAACTATTCTCTGTGTCCACCTTCCCTAGATGTATATGTGAGTGTGCATGGAGGGAGATGTCTTCCTGCAGAAGGTGCATTGGACAGCTAAGCATATGTTTGGAAGCTCCTGGGAGGCTGACTTTGTCTCTCCGCTAAGGAGGATGAGTGATGCAATGTTATGGTAATGGATTTCTGGATGAGTGAGAGGAGTAACAGTTCTCTGATTGGCTGCTGCTGGCTAGGTGGACCTTTCCAGTGCTTAGATGGGGGGTGTAGAGTTGATTTTTCATGACAAAGGAGCAGTACTTGAGGTGCTGCCTGAGGAGCCACATGAAGGGCCAAAGGTCTGCCATGTTTGGTCTGGGTACCAAGTGCCCAATAACATTCCTTGTCAGTGGGGTGCTGTTACTCTCCACCCCAGAGGAAGGACCAGGCCCAAGGGAGACCAAGGGCTGTACGGCTAGGTACTAGGTCACGTCAAGCCATCGATGGACAAACAACCTGAAGATCTCGGCATAAAGCAGCCTATGCTCTCGAAGCGCACAAGAGCACAGTGGATGGAGAGGAGTACCCGACTCTAACCCACAGGTTCCTCTTGTATGAAAGACAAGGGTGACATACATCAAGCCCTCACAAAGGGCACTTCTGGGCTCCTACAGTCAGTGATGGAGAAGAGACCCCTTTCTGCTCTGATTAGCTGATAATTCCAAAGAGTGGAGACTGGTGTGAATGTTCGTGTGAATGCAAATAGGCCTCTGTGTTTCTGTCACTGCAAAGAGCCGTCGATGGTTGAATTAATTTTCACCAGTAATGCTGGGCCTTCCCAAACTTATGCATCCAGCTAAACTTGTACATGGTGGGGAATGTATGTCGGAACAATGCATGCTGGAACAACGCATGCTGGAACAACGCATGCCTGAACAATGAGGTCGGAACAACGACCACGTTGTTACCACTAATGCCTTTACCACGAATGCCTTAACAACAATTTTTCGTTGTAAAGGCATTCCTGGTAAAGGCATTAGTGATAGGCATGCATGGTTCCAGCATGCTTGCCCATGGCCCCACACCCCTAAAAATTACAGCGACAACCTACCCCCTCCCCTAAAACCACACCAACCTCCCATCCTTGCCCATAAAACTACCCCAACCCCCCACCTCGTCCATAAAATTACCACAACCCCCACCCTGCCCCTAAAACAACCCCAACCCCCACCCCGCCCCTGAAACCTAAACCCCCCACCCGCCCCCAAAATTACCCGACCCCCAACCCACCCCTAAAACCACCCCAACCCCACCCCATCCCTAAAACCTAAACTACCCCAACCCCCACCCCTAAAGCCTAAAACCACCCCAACACCCCCACCCCTAGCCCCCACCCCGCCACTAAAACTCCCCCAACCCCCCCACCCCGCCCCTAAAATTACCCGACCCCCCAACCCACCCCTAAAACCTAAAACCACCCCACCCCTAAAATTACCGCAACCCCTCACCCCACCCCTAAAATCACCCCAACCCCCACCCCTAAAACCTAAACCACCACAATCCCCCACTCCACCCCTAAAAACCTAAACCACCCCGATCCCCACCCCCAAATACAAAAAATACCCAACCCCCACCCCGCCCCTAAAACTAAAAATACCCCTCCCCCAAACCTAAACCGCCCGACCCCCAACCCCAAAACTAAAAATACCCAACCCCCCACCCTCGCCCCTAAAACTAAAAATACCCCTCCCTTCCCCGCCCTAAACCACCCCGACGCCCCTTACCCTAAAGCTAAAACCCCAACCCCCCACCCCGCCCCTAAAACTAAAAATACCCCGACTCCCCTACCCCCGCCCCTAAAACCCTACGCCCCCTACCCCTGCCCCTAAAACTAAAAATACCCCGACCCCCTGCCCCTAAAACTAAAAATGCCCCGACGCCCCTCCCCTAAAACTAAAACCCCAATCCCCCACCCCGCCCCTAAAACTAAAAATACCCCAACCCCCACCCCACCCCGCCCCTAAAACTAAAACCCCAAACCCCCACATCGCCCCACTTACCTGACTCATCGCGTTGTCCAACTCAGCCAACTCCCTTATTCTGTGCCATAACCACGCATGTGCGTTGTTCAGAACATGTGTGGTTAAGGCACAAAACAACAAAGTCGTGGTTAAGGAAATCGTTGTTCAGCTTTCGTTAACCACGACTTTGTTGTTACGGAGTCGTTGTTCACGGTGTTTCCCCATGGTAGGTTACACAGTGGTGGATTTTCTGTCTGTGCAAGCAGTTTGCAGGCATTAGGACTGTTTTTCACAACAAGTGGTAACTTTTTGCAGACCTTGATGGAGATCAAAGCAGGGCATGTGCTGCTCTGTGTATTGTATTGTAGCATTTATATTGCGCTTAGAAACAGCTCTGTGTGGCACTGAAGCACTTGCATACACGGGTAAAAAGCTACGCTGCATAGTGTGTGCGTGGTTGGAAGTGTGTTGTTTTATGATCCTGTGTGGGAAGTGTTTCCCCATCACACGTGATCACCACCAAGGTGCGAGTATCGTGTTATGGGACGCAGCACCGAGCAGGGTGAAGAAATGTAAGAGATAGGCGCACAGTTTATGGTTTTCGGTAAGCCGCCGGCTCCGAGCAGATCTGCAGGTCCTTTATGGTATCTCTTATGCTCATAGCCCACTCAGCTGCTTAGTACACTGGTCTGTCCATTCTGAGATATTTTGTTTAAAGTTTATGGTCCTGAGCAGGCGTAGATTTAAGAGAGAAATGGTGGGAAGATTGGCAGGGAAGAGCTTAGTCAATAGCATCCCATATCCGATTGTCACTGTGGGATGCCAAGAAGCTGTCGGTACCAGCTGGAGTGGACTGTAGTAAATTCTCAGCTGGCCAGCGGCATGGGGTAGATTTCTTCAGTTATTCAGTGCCTGCTCAGCAGCGATGGATGGTTTATTTGCAGTAGACTGGTATAGTACAAGGTGATGGACATGACCCTTAACAGGTTTGTCTTACGTGTCTGTACGAGTGTCAGGCAGTAAAAATGAATTATTCTGCAGCTTGTGTGAACTACAATCGACTACCCAACCTCTGAATGTTATAGTATTAATATTAGTCTGGGTTATATATTGTATTGGTTTTACATTTTTAGAGCACTTACTACCCCTGACGAGGTGTTGTAGCCCTTTACGGTGGGTAGTATGCTAGTCTGGCACCAGGAGCTAGTAGTTTTGTCTGTTATTTTGTTGGGGTTTGGTTTAGTCCTATGCTCTTAAAGAAACCACACCATGCATTTACTCCATGCTTCTTTGTGGTAGATTAAATAAGTATGTGGTAGGTGTGATCTCTAGTAGGAGAGGGAGAATGTGAGTTCATGCGTTGGTTGGCGGTATTAATAGATGCGCTTGAGGAAATTCGGTGTTAGGCTGCAGCGGTCTGACTTTTAAAGGAGATGTGATATTTCAAATGAGGTGTTGGCCATCTGCAGAAGTACAGTCATAGGGGCTAAGGGGCAAGCATGTGAGACACTAGGTTGCACTCAGAGAGATGAGGCATGCAGAGGATGGAATGAAAGGAGAGAGTCATTTGAAAGAAAAGTAGAGTTGAGCGTCTGAAGTTTTAAGCCCACGTCAGTTTTCGTGGATGATTTTTTTAATATTGTGGAGGGTTTTTCAGATTGCATGCAAAACTGCAGAAAAAAACAACATGAGTTGCATGTGTTTCAATATCACTGAATCCCATGGAACATCAGCATGCACGCACAACGCTATCAACCATGGGTAAATAGAATCAAATAAATATGGTTTAATTTTCCCATGAAATCAGATGGGAAGGAGACTTCAAAATAGGATTGTTGCGTTTTAAATGTGTATGCTAAAGATCCCCTTTCCCGCTGGTGATCAGGGCGGGATGAAGGAGAACAGCGTCTGTTTAAGTGAATTATAAAAGTAATGCTTCTTAGGGCAGGTATCACTGGGGCTGTTCCTAATCTGGAGCACCCACTAAAAAGACAATGAAACGTAAGATCTTGCATCTGGCTGTAGCAATACCCAGACACACAAAGGAAAGGCCCTGCCTAGAAACTTCTTCACCAGGAACAATAGAAACTACAGTCACACACCAGACACGTATGAAACTTGCAGTGCTCAGGAAAAATAAGTACTTACAACCATAGGGGGTTTGTCCACATAACCCCTCGGTTCCTGGGCTTCAATATTCAACAAAAAAACAATGGAATAAGAGGGGATCAATTGGATTTTTTACTTTTCAACAATGAAACCAAGAATTGCAATTGGACATCAATGTTTTCAACACTAGTCAGCCCAACAGTATTTACTAGCAATTGATTAAGGCATAATGAGGAGGTCTTTGGCCCTGCTCTCCCTAATGAGAAGGACTACATTTAGGTGGATTGCATTTCGAAATGCTTTGGAAAATCGCCGTCGGCACATAAACACAGGAAGGCTCAAGAAATGGGATTGCATACCATAAGATTTTTTTGTTTTTGTATATTTAGTTTTGTATTTTTGTGGTGACGAATTAGATTAACACAGACTCTATACAATACTATGACAAGAATTGACAAAAAAATTATGTCAGGAAAAATAAGAAATCTGCAACCCCTTCCTAACAAGACCCTCATTGAATTTCTAAAGGTAGCCAGGTCTCCATTCTTTCACACTGTGGTTGTGGTAAGAGTTGGACGGGAGGGCCCAACTCACCGGGAAATGCCCCCAAACACATCTGTACTTATTTACGTTTTACATGAATGGCCCAGGGTAAGCATCACTTGGTGCACAATTTAATCCCCTGGGAAACCTGGAAAGATCTGAACCCTCAAGGAGATCCATTGCGAATTCTGACACAGTCGCCACAGTAAACACAGTGAGTGGCAAGGCAGGGACAGCTTGCTGCTCTCATCAACGGGAAGGAGAGGACAAGAGGCAAGCCAGTGAGATGAAAACAAGCCCCAGTGATGTGCCAGGGTGCGCCGCGTTACAGAGACGACTATCCCAATGCTGACCCATGACAGCTCTTCACAAAACATATACAGGGCACAGCTTGGATCACTCACACACTTACTAACTCATGCAACACCAGGCAAGGGGTGGCCCTCTCTAGGGCTTTCCATAATGCAAACCACAATACCACAAATATGAATAAACCTATGTTCCAGAGAATCAGGCCACTGTCCCTGGCACTGTCCCCTTCACAAATGCAGCCCTCGGTGAGTGGCACACAAATACGCGTATCCATGAACATGAAATTAGATAAAACATTACACTACAGAGACTAGACACCAAAGCGAAGGGCCAGATGTTCAAAGAGTAGGAATAGCGATTTCCTAATACGATTTTATCAGAATCGGTATTTGGAAATCGCTATTGTTCATGTATGAAACTTTTTGTTTCATGCTTGCGATTCCTAGTGGGTTGCAAATTGACCTACCTCATGAATATTAATGAGGTAGGTCGCGGTTTGTGACTTACTAGTAATGCCTGCAATCACAGGGATGGTGGCCTGCTGGGGTCAGCAGACCACCATGTCTGTGTTTGTCTTTGACTAAAGGTTTTGTTTTTTTAATGTAACCCGTTTTCCTTAAAGGAAAACAGGATGCATTTTAACAATAAATATTGAAACAAATTGTTTTGATTTTTTAAGAGCAGGCATTGGTCCGTGTGCCACTGCCTGCTCTTAAAAAATATTTTCCCAACATTCACAAAGGCGAAGAGTCCAAGAGGACTGCTTCCATCTTGCACATGCGTGACCACTAACTTTGAGTTGTGGTAAATAATCAAGGTTTTGCGCCCGCATTTCGGTCACAAAAGCTTGATGCATAGCACGGGAAATCGCTATTTAGAAGGGACGCGCTAAACACACCCCTTCCAAGTAGCGATTTCTACACCTAAACTGTGATTCTGGAGAACTGGAGTGTGGCTGTTTGTAAATTTGAAAAAAAACATTTTGCCATCATAAACCATTTCCGACTGCAAAAATCCTTCGTACATGTGGCCCACTGAAACTTAAAAAGGGGAAACATGAAGCTTGGCATAGTGTGTGTTCAATGTTTTTCGTTAGCACATATGTTGCCCCTTTAGAGATGGCAATAGTTGTATGTCTGCTTTCGCCCAGGGTAGCCCCAAATCTCCAAATCCGTCATCTCAAAAAGTCAGAATTGCATCAAAAGTCCATCAAATGAAATGAAATTAAGGAGGGTGTCCCAAAGCAGCTACGTAGATCACGTACAGTTACTCGTCACACGGTTTGGGAGTCCGGCACGAAGCACGGCACTCACAAGTATTGTGAATTCACACTCACCCTGGTTCCTCATGGCCTGTAGGTTCTACAGTTAGTTCGACAAGCATGGACCACTGGAGAACATCTGAACCAGGGTGGTGGGAGGTTGGCTAGGTTGCAGGCCCCCGTCTTCCTCTGTGGGGCTAGCCAAGCTGAAATGGCAAAGGGAAACCTTGGCAAACGTGTCGATTACTATTGCCTTCACCCTCACAGTAAGACTGCCACCCGGGGTGGGATTTATAATTTACCACTTTGGAGAGGAAAAAATTACCAATAACTGATCATGTGACATTTACCACTCCCCAGAGACCTACCCTAAAGCCCAAAATTATCTTTTTTTTTCCATAACTCAGCTCTTTAGACTAGTGCCGCAAGGTGGCCTTCTCTCATAGTTGGGTGCTGCTCAAATGAAAGTTACATTTTAAAGTTAAAAATTAAGCTAAAATGGGAGAAAGGTTAAAGTGAGTACTTTGGAATTCCCTTGTCTGTAACAACAAGGGAAGGAGAGATCTTCCCTATGTTTAAGTTCCTTTCCCAGCCCCCAGTCATTGAGGCTCACTCATCAGCCAGAAACGATCGAGCCTTTCACATCCTTGTTCACTTTGGGTAGCAGAGTATACCATTATAGCTGATATGTAGCCCAAGATTTATTCATAGGATAATTTACCCCTTGCCGTACTTCATTAAGGATATTGCATGTCATCCACGAGTTCTGTGACCATATAGAGGAACGAAGCCGAAAGTTACTTTCAATATCCATTTAACTTATGGCAGAGGGTATTTAATTCCTTATAACACATGGTCACACAATCACACGTCCACAGACCAGTTAAATCACTGGTGTGTTGTGCTTTCAGGTGAAAGAGATGGTACCTTTGCAGACATGAAAAATAGAAGTAGAAAATGTAAGTTGAAATTAAACACACCAAAAAGCAGTTAATAATATGTTGCAAATATATGTTGAAATTAGTGTAAAGTAAGTCAGATTTTTAAAATGCTGTTATTCAGAATGTGTAGGAATTTGCAGAGATTCTATCTTCCCTATGACATAGCATGAAAAAAAAACACATTGCCATTAATGTCCCCTATCTGCTCATCAATCATCATAAAAAAAAAACTAATAAGAAACAGGTATCTATGTCATTATTACAGGAGACTAGCGGTGTCACAGCTCGAAGGCTTTTAAGCAATTATTGTAGTCTCACATTTATTATAACGCTAATAGAACATTCCATCTCCTGAGGGTAGAATGCACTAAATTAAAACCGTGCAAACCTATTGCAATGTTGCTTCAGAAGGCCTGTACCAGCCACTATTGGCCCTGAACAACTCCATTGTCTGCAATAGCGGACACATCATTATGTGTTCTAATGGAACTTTAATCGTGTGCGACCACGAGGTGGAGAGACTGGTGCGAGACGCAGTGATGCACAACACCAAACGGTTCGGAACAAAGTAGCAGGCATAATGTGACTTAATTTTAAATTTTGCTTTCTTTTACTATCAAACATGAGCTAGGCAGCAAGATTAGCACACCAGGCATTAAATGAAATCGAAGCAGCAATTCGAAGAAGCAAGGAAATAACGCACAATCAAATAACGCAATCATCGATGAAATGACGCTGACCGATCCTCCTTCCCGCCCTCCTCTTTCTTTACCTCTCTTCTCGCACTCTTTACACTCTTATGCTTTCCTCTTTTCTTAACTCCTCCCTTTAATAAAACAAATCTTCCTTTCTTAACAGGTACATTCATGGTTGGATAAATGTATCCATGCGCTTTAGCTGAAATAACAATTCAACTATCTCTCTCTTTGAACCTCTGATGTACTCTATGTACCATTGTTACGGCTTGAAAAACTGCTGAAAATTTTCAAGAAATGAAAAAAGATTTTATATGAATTGAACAGCAGGCCACCCTGCAAGGGATGCAGGCACTATTCTTCCATAGACTACAATGGGGCAATGCATGTCTATGGGAATTGTGAAAAAGTTTTGAAATAGTACATCCCAACAGAAGGATGTCAGTAGAAACCAGCATTGCGGTAAAGCCTGCTAAGAGGAGAGGTCTATCCAGTCGATCACAGCGGGGAATGGTCTATGGAAGTGCAGACTTTAAACCCAGATAGAGGTTAGATTATCATTTTGTATAAGTGTTATTTAATACTTGGCCTTGACTTAAAGTCTGACAAGCATTAAGATGCTAATGTAAACTCTCTTCCCGGATGATTGCAAGCTGCAACATTTTGCAGAGACTAACTTGAGAGACAGAGCACAAACTGATATAAAGCAGTCTTTAAAGTTATGTGTCCTTTAGGGGACTTAACAAACTTAGCCCCACTCCCAGATGTTCCAAATATGTTTTTAAGTTGTAAACATTTTTGAATCACAAACTAGAAAGTACAGCAAACCGAGCTGACTAATAATCAGAATTCAGTCCCAAGGTAGGCAAAGTGCACAGTGGTTTTAGTGATGCATGCCCACCAATACATCACAAACACTTTTTTGCTAGAATTCCGCTGTAAACCCAGCCTGTAGCCCTGAAGAGGACCCCAGAAAATAATACTACAGAAGGATCGAAATCATTAAACAGGGCAATAAAGGGGGGAGCAAATGAAAAAACAGAACAATCAAGTGGTCTACCTGAAACTCGCGGCTATCTTAAATCAACACAAAGGGGGTCATTCTAACTCTGGCGGGCGGCGGAGGCCGCCCGCCAGAGTTCCCCCTCCAGAATACCGCACCGCGGTCAGTAGACCGCTGCGGTTATTCTGTGTTTCCCGCTGGGCTGGCGGGCGACCGCCAGAAGGCCGCCCGCCAGCCCAGCGGGAAACCCCCTTCCCACGAGGAAGCCGGCTCCGAATGGAGCCGGCGGAGTGGGAAGGTGCGACGGGTGCAGTTGCACCCGTCGCGAATTTCAGTGTCTGCTAAGCAGACACTGAAATTCTTTGTGGGGCCCTCTTACGAGGGCCCCTGCAGTGCCCATTGGCATGGGCACTGCAGGGGCCCCCAGGGGCCCCACAACACCCCATACCGCCATCCTGTTCCTGGCGGGCGAACCGCCAGGAACAGGATGGCGGTATGGGGTGTCTGAATCCCCATGGTGGCGCAGCAAGCTGCGCCGCCATGGAGGATTCAGCAGGGCAGCGGAAAACCGGCGGGAGACCGCCGGTTTTCCTCTTCTGACCGCGGCCAAACCGCCGCGGTCAGAATGCCCTGCGGGGCACCGCCAGCCTGTTGGCGGTGCTCCCGCCGACCCTGGCCCCGGCGGTCAAGGACCGCCGGGGTCAGAATCACCCCCAAAGTCTGATTACACCAACCATTCAGCAGTAAAAATATCACCTTTAAGAGCAGAAACTAATATTTGTCCTCCATAGAAAACTCTGCCATGCACAAATGAGGGGCTTTAAAAGAATCCAAAGAGTGGAAAAGAGCTTGAAAAGAGTTTGAGTATTGTCTTGTTACACTATGACTGAGCCACTACTTTTCCATAAGCACACTAGGGGAGGATAACTGTTCTTACGATAGCTTAATTTATTGTACCTGACAGATGTCATTGTGTTGTTTATTCGTGACGTAAAAAAGATACAAAACAATTAGACAATGCACAGTGTGTTAAGCCCATTCTCGAACATGCCACGTTTGAAAGTGAATAAAATAATATTAAAATTGTATTTTACTATAGGAAAATGATGTGAGAAAACAGCAGGACTTCTAAGACCAGAATGCAGCTGTGCAATAACAACTGTACACACTTGAAATAAATAGTTGCTGGAGAGGTGGCCTGTTTTCCCCTGATAAATCTGATTTATTTTGACTATCCAGAGCTTGGCGGGGGGGCAGACAGTTGAGGGGGTGACTCCTGTTTTCTGGGAGGGATATATCCAGCAGCATCCGTAGCACAGTCTGATCAGACAAAGTAAGGAAAAAGTAGAAGTTATCATGCTTGAAAGTGAATGAACAGTAGTGAGACTTAAACTGCATTTGAGTCCTGAAAAATGTTTTAAAATAGTGGAGTTTATAAGACTAGAAATACTCTGGAACACAATTAGGACACATGCCTAAAATAAATCGTTGCTTAGTGCCATGTGGTGGAGGAAGCCTTATGTTCAGAGACAGCTGGAGAGATACCTACATGAGAGGGAGATATGAAAGGTGGGGTAGAAATGGGGAGTGTTGTAAAACCGTGAAATGAGACGTGGACTAGGAGAGAGTTGGGGAAGAGAGAGTGAAGGACAATTGTGAGACATGGAGAGGTGAAAAGGACTCAGGGTTCGAGGGGGAGATAGTGATGGGGAATTAACAGAAAGGAAAGGAATATTATTAAAGGGAAGGAAGTTGTGAGATACAACCGGAAGGACGCAGGGTAGAGACTGAGAGATGACAGAGGGTTAATAGGGGAGAAGGCGAGACAAGGGGAGATGAGATGATGGAAGAAGGAGAGAGAGGAGTGAATTAGGGGGGGGGCGAGATTGTGGGGTGAAGAAGAGAGGCAGCGAAGAGAGAGAGAGATGTAGGGCCGAGAAATGAAGAGAAAACATAGTAGAGAGAGAGAGAGGACTGTGCAGGCCAGGCTCTGCCTGTGTGAGGGGTATAGAGAGATGAAGAGAGAGAGGGAGGAGACACTACCCCAAGCTCCACAGATGCACGACTGCCTGAAGCACCAGTGATAGCGTTCAAAGACCTGATTACAACTGCCTGGAGCACCAGTGATAGCATTCAAGATGCGATCACGACTACTTAAAGCACCATTGATAGCGTTCAAAGACCTGAGCACGACTACCTGAAGCACCAATGATAGCGTTCAAAGACCTGATTACAACTGCCTGAAGCACCAGTGATAGCGTTCAAAGACCTGAGCACGACTACCTGAAGCACCAGTGATAGCGTTCAAAGACCTGAGCATGACTACCTGAAGCACCAGTGATAGCGTTCAAAGTCCTGAGCACAACTACCTGAAGCACCAGTGATAGCATTCAAAGACCTGATTACGACTACCTGAAGCACCAGTGATAGCGTTCAAAGACCTGAGCACGACTGCCTGAAGCACCAGTGATAGCGTTCAAAGACCTGAGCATGACTACCTGAAGCACCAGTGATAGTATTCAAAGACCTGAGCACGACTACCTGAAGCACCATTGATAGCATTCAAAGACCTGAGATGACTACGTGAAGCACCAGTGATAGTATTCAAAGACCTGAGCACGACTACCTGAAGCACCAGTGATAGCGTTCAAAGACCTGAGCACGACTACCTTAAGCACCAGTGATAGCATTCAAGATGCGATCACAACTACTTAAAGCACCATTGATAGCGTTCAAAGACCTGAGATGACTACGTGAAGCACCAGTGATAGTATTCAAAGACCTGAGCACGACTACCTGAAGCACCAGTGATAGCGTTCAAATACCTGAGCACGACTACCTGAAGCACCAGTGATAGCGTTCAAAGACCTGAGCACGACTACCTGAAGCACCATTGATAGTATTCAAAGACCTGAGCACGACTGCCTGAATCACCATTGATATCGCTCAAGATGCGATCACGACTACCTGAAGCACCAGTGATAGCGTTCAAAGACCTGAGCACGACTGCCTGAAGCACCAGTGTTAGCGTTCAAAGACCAGAGCACGACTTCCTGAAGCACCAGTGATAGCGTTCAAAGACCTGAGTACGACTGCCTGAAGCACCAGTGATAGCGTTCAAAGACCTGAGCACGACTGCCTGAAGCACCAGTGATAGCGTTCAAAGACCTGAGCACGACTGCCTGAAGCACCAGTGATAGCGTTCAAAGACCTGAGCACGACTGCCTGAAGCTCCAGTGATAGCGTTCAAAGACCTGAGCACGACTGCCTTAAGCACCAGTGATAGCGTTCAAAGACCTGAGCACGACTGCCTTAAGCACCAGTGATAGCGTTCAAAGACCTGATTACGACTGCCTGAAGCACCAGTGATAGCATTCAAGATGTGATCACGACTACTTAAAGCACCATTGATAGCGTTCAAAGACCTGAGATGACTACGTGAAGCACCAGTGATAGTATTCAAAGACCTTAGCACGACTACCTGAAGCACCAATGATAGCGTTCAAAGACCTGAGCACGACTGCCTGAAGCACCAGTGATAGCGTTCAAAGACCTGAGCACGACTGCCTGAAGTACCATTGATAGTATTCAAAGACCTGAGCACGACTGCCTGAAGCACCATTGATATCGTTCAAGATGCAATCACGACTACCTGAAGCACCAGTGATAGCGTTCAAAGACCTGAGCACGACTGCCTGAAGCACCAGTGATAGCGTTCAAAGATCAGAGCACGCCTTCCTGAAGCACCAGTGATAGCGTTCAAAGACCTGAGCACGACTACCTGAAGCACCAGTGATAGCGTTCAAAGACCTGAGCACGACTGCCTGAAGCACCAGTGATAGAGTTCAAAGACCTGAGCACGACTACCTGAAGCACCAGTGATAGCGTTCAAAGACCTGAGCACGACTTCCTGAAGCACCAGTGACAGCGTTCAAAGACCTGATTAGGACTGCCTGAAGCACCAGTGATAGCATTCAAAGACCTGAGCACGACTACCTGAAGCACCAATGATAGCGTTCAAAGACCTGAACACGACTACCTGAAGCACCAGTGATAGCGTTCAAAGACCTGAACACGACTACCTGAAGCACCAGTGATAGTGTTCAAAGACCAGAGCACGACTTCCTGAAGCACCAGTGATAGCGTTCAAAGACCAGAGCACGACTACCTGAAGCACCAGTGATAGTGTTCAAAGACCTGAGCACGACTGCCTGAAGCTCCTGTGATAGCATTCAAAGACCTGAGCACGACTACCTAAAGCACCAGTGATAGTTTTCAAACACATGATTACGACTGCCTGAAGCACCAGTGATAGCAGTCAAGATGTGATCACGACTACTTAAAGCACCATTGATAGCATTCAAAGACCTGAGATGACTACGTGAAGCACCAGTGATAGCGTTCAAAGACCTGAGCACGACTACCTGAAGCACCAGTGATAGCGTTCAAATACCTGAGCACGACTGCCTGAAGCACCAGTGATAGCATTCAAAGACCTGAGCACGACTGCCTGAAGCACCATTGATAGTATTCAAAGACCTGAGCACGACTGCCTGAAGCACCATTGATATCGTTCAAGATGCAATCACGACTACCTGAAGCACCAGTGATAGCGTTCAAAGACCTGAGCACGACTGCCTGAAGCACCAGTGATAGCGTTCAAAGATCAGAGCACGCCTTCCTGAAGCACCAGTGATAGCGTTCAAAGACCTGAGCACGACTACCTGAAGCACCAGTGATAGCGTTCAAAGACCTGAGCACGACTGCCTGAAGCACCAGTGATAGCGTTCAAAGACCTGAGCACGACTACCTGAAGCACCAGTGATAGCGTTCAAAGACCTGAGCACGACTTCCTGAAGCACCAGTGACAGCGTTCAAAGACCTGATTAGGACTGCCTGAAGCACCAGTGATAGCATTCAAAGACCTGAGCACGACTACCTGAAGCACCAATGATAGCGTTCAAAGACCTGAACACGACTACCTGAAGCACCAGTGATAGCGTTCAAGGACCTGAGCACGACTACCTGAAGCACCAGTGATAGCGTTCAAAGACCTGAACACGACTACCTGAAGTACCAGTGATAGTGTTCAAAGACCAGAGCACGACTTCCTGAAGCACCAGTGATAGCGTTCAAAGACCAGAGCACGACTACCTGAAGCACCAGTGATAGTGTTCAAAGACCTGAGCACGACTGCCTGAATCACCATTGATATCGCTCAAGATGCGATCACGACTACCTGAAGCACCAGTGATAGCGTTCAAAGACCTGAGCACGACTGCCTGAAGCACCAGTGTTAGCGTTCAAAGACCAGAGCACGACTTCCTGAAGCACCAGTGATAGCGTTCAAAGACCTGAGTACGACTGCCTGAAGCACCAGTGATAGCGTTCAAAGACCTGAGCACGACTGCCTGAAGCACCAGTGATAGCGTTCAAAGACCTGAGCACGACTGCCTGAAGCACCAGTGATAGCGTTCAAAGACCTGAGCACGACTGCCTGAAGCTCCAGTGATAGCGTTCAAAGACCTGAGCACGACTGCCTTAAGCACCAGTGATAGCGTTCAAAGACCTGAGCACGACTGCCTTAAGCACCAGTGATAGCGTTCAAAGACCTGATTACGACTGCCTGAAGCACCAGTGATAGCATTCAAGATGTGATCACGACTACTTAAAGCACCATTGATAGCGTTCAAAGACCTGAGATGACTACGTGAAGCACCAGTGATAGTATTCAAAGACCTTAGCACGACTACCTGAAGCACCAATGATAGCGTTCAAAGACCTGAGCACGACTGCCTGAAGCACCAGTGATAGCGTTCAAAGACCTGAGCACGACTGCCTGAAGTACCATTGATAGTATTCAAAGACCTGAGCACGACTGCCTGAAGCACCATTGATATCGTTCAAGATGCAATCACGACTACCTGAAGCACCAGTGATAGCGTTCAAAGACCTGAGCACGACTGCCTGAAGCACCAGTGATAGCGTTCAAAGATCAGAGCACGCCTTCCTGAAGCACCAGTGATAGCGTTCAAAGACCTGAGCACGACTACCTGAAGCACCAGTGATAGCGTTCAAAGACCTGAGCACGACTGCCTGAAGCACCAGTGATAGAGTTCAAAGACCTGAGCACGACTACCTGAAGCACCAGTGATAGCGTTCAAAGACCTGAGCACGACTTCCTGAAGCACCAGTGACAGCGTTCAAAGACCTGATTAGGACTGCCTGAAGCACCAGTGATAGCATTCAAAGACCTGAGCACGACTACCTGAAGCACCAATGATAGCGTTCAAAGACCTGAACACGACTACCTGAAGCACCAGTGATAGCGTTCAAAGACCTGAACACGACTACCTGAAGCACCAGTGATAGTGTTCAAAGACCAGAGCACGACTTCCTGAAGCACCAGTGATAGCGTTCAAAGACCAGAGCACGACTACCTGAAGCACCAGTGATAGTGTTCAAAGACCTGAGCACGACTGCCTGAAGCTCCTGTGATAGCATTCAAAGACCTGAGCACGACTACCTAAAGCACCAGTGATAGTTTTCAAACACATGATTACGACTGCCTGAAGCACCAGTGATAGCAGTCAAGATGTGATCACGACTACTTAAAGCACCATTGATAGCATTCAAAGACCTGAGATGACTACGTGAAGCACCAGTGATAGCGTTCAAAGACCTGAGCACGACTACCTGAAGCACCAGTGATAGCGTTCAAATACCTGAGCACGACTGCCTGAAGCACCAGTGATAGCATTCAAAGACCTGAGCACGACTGCCTGAAGCACCATTGATAGTATTCAAAGACCTGAGCACGACTGCCTGAAGCACCATTGATATCGTTCAAGATGCAATCACGACTACCTGAAGCACCAGTGATAGCGTTCAAAGACCTGAGCACGACTGCCTGAAGCACCAGTGATAGCGTTCAAAGATCAGAGCACGCCTTCCTGAAGCACCAGTGATAGCGTTCAAAGACCTGAGCACGACTACCTGAAGCACCAGTGATAGCGTTCAAAGACCTGAGCACGACTGCCTGAAGCACCAGTGATAGCGTTCAAAGACCTGAGCACGACTACCTGAAGCACCAGTGATAGCGTTCAAAGACCTGAGCACGACTTCCTGAAGCACCAGTGACAGCGTTCAAAGACCTGATTAGGACTGCCTGAAGCACCAGTGATAGCATTCAAAGACCTGAGCACGACTACCTGAAGCACCAATGATAGCGTTCAAAGACCTGAACACGACTACCTGAAGCACCAGTGATAGCGTTCAAGGACCTGAGCACGACTACCTGAAGCACCAGTGATAGCGTTCAAAGACCTGAACACGACTACCTGAAGTACCAGTGATAGTGTTCAAAGACCAGAGCACGACTTCCTGAAGCACCAGTGATAGCGTTCAAAGACCAGAGCACGACTACCTGAAGCACCAGTGATAGTGTTCAAAGACCTGAGCACGACTGCCTGAAGCTCCAGTGATAGCATTCAAAGACCTGAGCACGACTACCTAAAGCACCAGTGATAGTTTTCAAACACGTGATTACGACTGCCTGAAGCACCAGTGATAGCATTCAAAGACCTGAGATGACTACGTGAAGCACCAGTGATAGCGTTCAAAGACCTGAGCACGACTACCTGAAGCACCAGTGATAGCGTTCAAAGACCTGAGATGACTACCTGAAGCACCAGAGATAGCGTTCAAAGACCTGAGCACGACTACCTGAAGCACCAGTGATAGCGTTCAAAGACCTGAGATGACTACCTGAAGCACCAGTGATAGCGTTCAAAGACCTGAGCACGACTACCTGAAGCACCAGTGATAGCGTTCAAAGACCTGAGCACGACTACCTGAAGCACCAGTGATAGCGTTCAAAGACCTGAGCACGACTACCTGAAGCACCAGTGATAGCGTTCAAAGACCTGAGATGACTATGTGAAGCACCAGTGATAGTATTCAAAGACCTGAGCACGACTACCTGAAGCACCAGTGATAGCGTTCAAAGACCTGAGCACGACTGCCTGAAGCACCATTGATATCGTTCAAGATGCCATCACGACTACCTGAAGCACCAGTGATAGCGTTCAAAGACCTGAGCACGACTGCCTGAAGCACCAGTGATAGCGTTCGAAGACCTGAGCACGACTGCCTGAAGCACCAGTGATAGCGTTCAAAGACCTGAGCACGACTGCCTGAAGCACCAGTGATAGCGTTCAAAGACCTGAGCACGACTACCTGAAGCACCAGTGATAGCATTCAAGATGTGATCACGACTACTTAAAGCACCATTGATAGCGTTCAAAGACCTGAGATGACTACGTGAAGCACCAGTGATAGCGTTCAAAGACCTGAGCACGACTACCTGAAGCACCAGTGATAGTGTTCAAAGACCAGAGCACGACTTCCTGAAGCACCAGTGATAGCATTCAAAGACCTGAGCACGACTTCCTGAAGCACTAGTGATAGCGTTCAAGATGTGATAACGACTACTTAAAGCACCATTGATAGCGTTCAAAGACCTGAGCACGACTACCTGAAGCACCAATGATAGCGTTCAAAGACCTGAACACGACTTCCTGAAGCACCATTGATAGCATTCAAAGACCTGAGCACGACTACCTCAAGCAGAAATGTGTGGAAAGAATTCAAAGCTACACATCCTTATACACTACAGACAGTTTCTACAATATAGCACATCTTCTTGAAGCAGCACAGATAGCGCTCAAAGTCTTGTTCACACTCGCCTGAAGCACTACTGATCATGTTCTATGACGTTCGCAAACTATTTTCTCAAGCACTACAGACATTGTTCAAACGTGTGAGCAAAACACTGCTTGAAGCGCTATGAATAGTGTTTGAGGACTTTAGTAGGACTCTTTTAAGAACTACATACAAGGTTCTAGTTACTAACTGCATTGTGTAGTGCTACGGTGGTACTAGAAGATGCTCTTCAGAAGCCTACATGTCGCGGTCAGTGCCTCTCCCATCTTTTACGTGTGGAGATCTCCACATCTCCACAGATGCTGCGATCTCTGCACACATAGGTACATTGTTTTGTAGTAAGAGTGAGAGGGACAGGGAGGAGTGACTGAAAATGGGAAATACTTACTGTACTACTAAAGAAAAGAGAATAAACTAGGAGTATGGAGGGACTAAGGAGGGTCAAAGGAGGGGTTTAAGGGTGGACATGAAGCTGCTTGGTACTCTACCCACAGATAACAGCAGCAACATTCACCAACTCTACCTGACATTCTCCTGTGATTCAGACATCGAGCACCCCAAACACTGCTTGCACATCATCCAGACCTGAATGTCCACCGACTGCAGGACTGACATCACACCACACCGCAGGGAACTCCACTGGCACCCAATATACAAGTCCACTCAGTTCATACTCTTCAACCACGCATTTAAGGCACTACACATCACAGGCCCGGACTACCTGAACAGTCTCATCTCCTTCCACCAACCAGTCAGACACCTCCGCCCAGCTAGACCCCTACTTGCAAACATACCACGCATACACTGTAATAAAATAGAAGTAGGCCCTTCTCACACGTCACTCCTACAGTGTGGAAGGATCCCTCACTACACATCAGCGCCTCCTCCTCTTTACTACTCGAGTTCCGCAAGAAGCTGAATACATGGCTGGTCAGTAACCCACCAAAGGCCAGACTGGCTGTACTGGGCATCGGGCATTTCCGCAGGAGGCTGGGAGGGTGGAGGGGCTGCTTTTGTTATTGGGGAGAGGGGCAGTTCTGTAGCAGTGAATCGGTTTTAAAATCACTGCAGAGTTCCTTATATATCCAACATTTTTCAGAAAATAATAAAAATGGCAAGGTAAAACTGATGATTAAAGTTCCTCCTAGAGAGAGATGGGAGTTTAGTAAAGTCAACGCTAACCACTGTGTTACGTTCTGAATCCTGAGTTTATGCGTCTCCAGATCAAGGACTCTTAAAAATGCCACCAGTATGGATGGCGTGAAATCTACGCCTTGTAGCACCCTTTGTCCTTAGTAACGTATTCTATGCACTGATTTACACACACGAGTCATTGTCTCTGTATGTGTGTGTGATATAAAGTGCTCCAACACTCTACACTGGTAAGAAAAGCGCTATAACACAAATGAAATACATGTGAGAGTGGGGCTATAGAGAGCTGAGGCACTGTTAGAGGGTGATGGTGAGGGAATCATTGTAGAGCCCCTGTGAAGATTGCTGTGTCCTGGCACCCTGTAAGGTCACCATTTACTATGCTTTAAAAATGAATACAGTTGCATATATGATGAAACATCTGCTGCAGAATGCACCGTTTTTGCAATTTTTTCCCAAACATTTTATAGGGAGAACCTCCCACGCCCCATTGTAGTGGTCAGGCTCACTCGCTATACACCCTATGGGGGCTGGTCTGACAAAATTCACCAGGTCTGCTTTATGTTTCCAGTCCGGCCCTGAACCGGCTTCTGCCCTCGAGACGAGGTCAGTACATCGGCTCAGCGGCAGTGCCATGAAACCCTCATGGCTGATAGTGCACTTTACAAATACCCACAACACAACAGCAGGGGTGAGAGCTTGCATTCTAGAAATTCTTGAAAGTAAATAAAGTTTTCCTGTTTTATTTGCCTGCATTTATCCGGCTTAGTAGGCCAGTTCGGCTCTTAATTGAAGTGCTTGCCCTTGCTTGCTATGCACGCTAGGTTGTTTCGTGCTTGAAAAGTCTGCTTTCTGCCCGCTTGTTGTCCTACCTACTCTGTTCCCCCTAGCCGTGCCTGTCATGTTCTTGCTCGCCCAGCTGTGCCTGCTCTGCCTGTGTCTGGTTGTTCATTGTGCCGCCTATGCCTGCGCCTGCTCTCTCACCATACCTGCTCTGCTTGCTCAATCAGTGTGTCCACTCTGCCAGTGTCTGCTCACTCAGTGTGCCTGCTCTGCCTGTGGTAGCTGGCTGAACGTGCCTGCTATACCTTTTCGCTAAGTGTGCCTGCCCTGTCTATGTCTGTTCACTCAGAATGCCTGCTCTGCTCAGTGTGCCTGTTCTGCTCAGTGTGCCTGCTCTGCCTGTGTCTGCTCACTCAGTGTGCCTGCTATGCCTGCTCGCTCAGTGACCCTGCTCTGCCTGTGTCTGCCGGCTCAGTGTGCTTGTCCTGCCTGTGTCTTCTCTGCCTGTGTCTGGTCGCTCAGTGTGCCTGCTCTGCTTGTGTCTGCTTGCTCAGTGTGCCTGCTCTGCCTGCGTCTGCTCGCTCGGCGTACCTGCTCTGCCTGCTCGCTCAGTGTACCTGCTATGCCTGCTCACTCAGTGTGCCTGCTCTGCCGGTGTCTGCTCTTCTCAGTGTACCTGCTATACCTGCTCGCTCAGTGTGCCTGCTCTGCCTGTATCTGCTCGCTCAGTGTGCCTGTCCTGCCTGTGTATTCTCTGCCTGTGTCTGGTCAATCAGTGTGCCTGCTCTGCCTGTGTCTGCTCTGCTCAGTGTGCCTGCTGTGCTTGTCTGCTTGCTCAGTGTGCCTGCTCTGCCTGTGTCTGCTCGGTGTGCCTGCACTGCCTGTGTCTGCTGTCTGTGCTCAATTTGCCTCCTCTGCCTGTGTCTGCTCTGCTGATTGTGCCTGCACTGCCTGTGTCTGCTCTGCTCAGTGTACCTGCCCTGCCTTTGTCTGCTCTCTGTGCTCAGTCTGCTTGCCCTGCCTGTGTCTGCTCTCTGTGCTCAGTGTGCTTGCTCTGCCTTTGCTTGCTCTGTCTGTGCCTGCTCTGCCTGTGTCTGCTTTGCCTGTGTCTGCTTGCTGTGCCTCCCTGATGTGGCTGATTGACTGTATCAGTTGCATCAGTGGGGATGTCCCGCCTGATAATGTGCAGCGTGAGCTATGGGGGACTTGGGAGGGGAGGGGGAGGGCACAGGGGCTCGTGATGAGCCCCCCACCCTTTCCTCCAAGAATAACCCCAGCTTCTGCCAATTACAGATTGCTCTTTGCCTAATGAACGTAGGAGGGGACAGGAAGTGAGACGTATGCAAATCATCCCTCTCCCGTCATTAACATGCAGACCACAATCCCTCGGGGCCTAATGAGGGAAGAACAGACTTCCCTTCACGGCCCCTCCCCCTCTCCTTCCACTCTCACTTGGTGCACTCGGCTCCTCTCCTTTATCGGTGCTGTCTCTGCCCTCTCTCACTTCCTGTACCCTCTCTGCCCCTTCCACCTCCATCCCCTCTCCGTGCACCCACCAAACCTCCCTTCCTCTGGATGTCCCTCCCTGCACCCCCGCATCCATCTTCAAGTGAGCAGCCCCAAAATAAATAAAATACTCCCACCCCCTTTGAACCCAATCCCAAATGGCACTAAAGCAACATATGATGCCAGCAAGGCCCAGCCGTGCATCCTTACTTCCCAGCCGTGCATCCTTACTTCCCAGCTGTGCATCCTTACGGCTCTTACTTCCCAGCCGTGCATCCTTACTTCCCAGCTGTGCATCCTTACTTCCCAGCCGTGCATCTTTACGGCTCTTACTTCCCAGCCGTGCATCCTTACTTCCCAGCTGTGCATCCTTACTTCCCAGCTGTGCACCTTCACTTCCCAGCCGTGCATCCTTACTTCCCAGCCGTGCATCCTTACTTCCCAGCCGTGCATCCTTACTTCCCAGCTGTGCATCCTTACTTCCCAGCTGTGCACCTTCACTTCCCAGCCGTGCATCCTTACTTCCCAGCCGTGCATCCTTACTTCCCAGCTGTGCATCCTTACTTCCCAGCCGTGCATCTTTACGGCTCTTACTTCCCAGCCGTGCATCCTTACTTCCCAGCTGTGCATCCTTACTTCCCAGCCGTGCATCTTTACGGCTCTTACTTCCCAGCCGTGCATCCTTACTTCCCAGCTGTGCATCCTTACTTCCCAGCCGTGCATCTTTACGGCTCTTACTTCCCAGCCGTGCATCCTTACTTCCCAGCCGTGCATCCTTACTTCCCAGCCGTGCATCCTTACGGCTCTTACTTCCCAGCCGTGCATCCTTACTTCCCAGCTGTGCATCCTTACTTCCCAGCCGTGCATCTTTACGGCTCTTACTTCCCAGCCGTGCACCTTCACTTCCCAGCCGTGCATCCTTACGTTCCCAGCTGTGCATCCTTACTTCTCAGCCCATGCATCCTTACTTCCCAGCCGTGTATCCTTACTTCCCAGCCTGTTCTTCCTTCCCGACCATCTCTGCATCCACCCTTCTCTCCATGCTTTTCTCAATCCATTTCCCTCCCTCCTCTCTGCCCCTCCCTCTTTCCATTCAACCCTCCCTAGATTCTTGGCTTCATTCTTTTGCATGTGATGTGTTTTTGCACTTCCAATCAATGGGCCAGATGTATCAAAAAAACGATTTGCGTTTCTTAAATAGCAAATTTTAAGAAATCGCTATGTAAAAATGTAAAATGGTATGTATGATCTTTGCGATTCATTAATAGCGATTTCTTAAAATTCGCAAATGCTATTACCGAATCGCAAATAAAGAATCAGACCCCATTAGCACCTATGGGCCTGTTGCAAATGTTTTTCATTTCCCAAATTGTGAATTTCAGTTAGGAATTCACAAATTAGTAAATGCAAATCCCAGGGTGCTGGGGGCCTAAGGCCCTCTCAGCTGCACCCCAAAAATATTTTTGGGGACATGTGAAGCGCACACATGCCTTAGGGGCATGTGTGCGCTACATGTCAATTTTAAAAATGCGTAGCATTTTTAACATTTGAACATGGTTACCACCAAACTTTAATTTGTGGTAATTGCATTTCCTAAATGCCCAATTCGCATTTAGGAAATGCTTGGTACATGTGCTTTGGAAATCGCAAATAGGAATTCTCTAGTTGCGATTTCCAATTTAGAGAATCGCAATTTGCGATTCTCTAAATGGGGTCGCAATTTTAAGTAATCACTATTTTAGCGATTCCTTAAAATTGCACTGCGAATGCCTTTCATACATTGTGAAAGGCATTTTTGCATTTGCAAACAGCCAAATTTTGCAATTCTCACCGTTTGCAAATGCAAAAAAGCTTGATACATCTGGCCCATTGTCTCTGGAGCCAGATACACCAGTTTTTGTTTCATGTTAGTCAGAACTGCCCAGTGGCTGCTAAAGAAGGGAGTTCATAACACCCCCTTTCTCCTTTCCAGTCCATACTTCTATACTGTCCCTGCATACGCTGGTCTCCCCTCAACCGGGCTCCCACTCATTTTCTCCATTCACTCCCAGCATTACTTCACCCTTGTGCTTGCATTCAGCCCCCCACCCGCCTTTCAAAACTTGTCCACTTTGTCTCGTTTGCCCTCCTATGTGCCCTTGTTTCCAGAAATCTGAAAATCTGTCTTCCTTGGTGGTGAGCAGGTCCCCAGCCCGTACTTTGCTTAGCATTCTGGGATATGTAGGATTTTCTCTTTTCATATAAAAGCAGAACTACAAGCGCGACAGTTCAAAGAAACACAGCTGTAGAGACCTCACTCCGTTGTCCCTGGACAGCCTGAGATTTGCCCCCCACCCCAACTCCCCCACTTTCCACAGCCCTCACTGCAATGTTATATGCATTTGTGCCTTATTACCTGAGACAGTATCCTGACATTGAGCAGGTGTGTGCGCCTAGACCTAGGGTAGGTTGGTTAATGAAAAAGACAGGTTTTCAGCTTCTTTCGGAATTCAAGAAGAGGGGAGAAGGAGGCTTGATGTGGAGTGGGAGGTCATGCCACGCTTTAGGAGTGATGTCTCTCCAGAATCCTGGAGCAGCCTCTGTTAATGCAAATACATTCTTTATACGTTCTTAATGCCACAGTTTAGTTTTTAAGCCCTGTTCAGAACAGGCATTACAACTGCCAAATTTAATTTAGTCTTATTATCGATCTTGGAAGGATGGAGGGCTGAGCTGGTCTTGAAGCGATTCAGACTGTGCCCTGCAAATCACACAGATGTCAGCGGCGTGGGATTAACTTTTTAATCCAGTTTTACTTTCTCTAATCTTCTAGATTTTCCTCTCCCTCTGTTCCTCCTTCCATACTTAATCCAACGGATCTTCTCAGCCCATCAGCTGCCAGGCCATCACCTACATGTATTTACCCTCCTTGCATCTACTTTATCACGCAGTCTCTTTTTTTGCCGTTTTCCCTTTCACTCCTGAGCTTTGCCAGATTTTTCATCTTTCTTCCATTATTAGTTTCACATTCTTCCTCTTGCTCTCTCCCATGTGCCCCCCTTTCTTCATATTCCTGCCCGAACCTCTTCCCCTTACTTTCTTATGGTTAAAACACGTCAGATAATGGACGGCCTGCAAGCACACTCAGCCTTTATTCTTCCAAAGTCGATACACTGGGTATTATTCACTCTGTTACGAGTAAGTTATACGTCATTTAAAACACTACACATTTGTATAATCTGCAGTTGGAAGTACTAGGTGAAAGAACAAATTATTATATTTAGTGCAGTTGTCTGTCTTGGTCTGGCAATTTTACTGCACTTACTATTTCTGTCTCCACTACTACTACAGGGACACTGGGGGCTGTTGTCTCAAAGGCAGGGCCTGCCTTAGCGGCTCCCTCCTCTGTGTTTGGCACTACAGACCGACCATCCGTTCTGCCTGAGCACCACACATCATCCATTTTGCCTGAGCACCACAGACTACCCATTTTGCCTGAGTGCCTGAGCACCAAAGACCACCCATTTTGCCTGAGCACCACAGACTACCCATTTTGCCTGAGCACCACAGACTACCCATTTTGCCTGAGCACCACAGACTACCCATTTTGCCTGAGCACCACAGACCACCCATTCTGCCTAAGCAGCCAGCAGCCGCCAGCATCAGCTGAGGAGCCATAACTCGCCTTCCTCCATCCCTGGAGGACTCGCCTCAATCTTTCTCCCTTCTATCACCACCAGGGGGGTTCTGCTCACTCCCATTCTCCCCCCCAGGGTTCATTTCTGGTCAGGTTACAAACATCCACATGCTACTGGCTGCAACACTTGGTAGCCCCCTCCCTTCCTGAAGGTGCTGGTACCTTATTTATTCGATTGGGCCAGCAGTAGTCCAGCTGGTAGTCCTAGTTTTTAACCCAAATGTGCGCCCTCTGGGCAGCACTTTCTGGCATTCAAAATTACTACTTTTCAGACCCTCCGAAAAATATTTGCGGAACTTATAACTTTCACAAATACTCTAGGCCTGGAGCTGGAATACTAAATAAGCCTTCTGGAATACTTGAGGGAAAGCTGCTCTTTCCCAAAATCGACTTAAGTTAGAATAGTAATTTTGGCCTTCCTGTGTCTGCCACTCCCACTGCTGATCTGAGGCGCACAACACAAACGAGTGGTCCAGCTCCCAGGGGGTGAATTTTGGCTAGTGTCGGCCTCCATCCAGCATTGCATGAACTCTCGATTCGTGAAGCTAAACTTAGATAAAACTGAATTGTGGGCAACAGGAAGACACAGACCTCTGCAGTTAGGGCCACTTTGCTTTCGAGTCCCCTTCTATTCCGATTTTCTAGCTTCTGGATACCCTCATGGGTGACAAGCAGCGCTCTACAAATCTATCTCGCATTGCGTAGGCTGAGTCCCTGAAGGTGGCCATGGATACAGGTCTTCCATTGAACTAACAGATTCCTGCAACCTCCGGAACCTGTTTTCATCACTAACGAACCCGGAAGGAGGAAAGTCCTTTCTAAGCAGCTTCTCCAGCTCTTTATCATGTTGTTATCAGCTTCTTTATCCAAATTTATGGCGCAATCTTAAATATGGGTTAGATTATGTAGTGCGGTCATGTATCTGAATGATTGTAGACGCTGCATACAGCACCTACGATCGCCGTGATGTCTGATACATAATTTACTGAGGCACTCATAACTAGCACTAGTAATAATTTCTGGGCACAGACTGGCATGCTCCCATCCGCAAAGCACCTAAACACCTCATCAGGGGATAGGTAATAAATGCAGTGCTTAATTTGTGGAGGTGTTTGTCGGAGCTCAGCTCCTGCATTCATTTCTAAAAAGCGACACCTCTGTACGACAGTCCACCACACGGTGGCGTTGTCTATTATTGAGCAGAGGTCACTACCAAAGCACTCAGTGTAGTTTCTCTTACCCCAGATTCCCAATTAAAATAAGTTGATTGGGCTCTCTGTATTTTGGGTTCCAATCCGTGGAATACTCTGCAGGCACAGAACAAGCTTTTAGGAAATCTGTGAAAAAAACTTTCTCTCCTGTTAACTCATTGGCTTATGAGTGGTTTGACCTTCGGCTGCTGATAAGAATCTGCTTAACTGGTTGTGTCTTTGGCGCCTTGAACCCAATTGGTGAAGTATTCCCAGCTCAATCACAGAGAGATGAGATTACCCACAACTCTCTGCAGCAGATGCATTAACTTTGTTAAGCAAATTAGCAACGAAAAGACCGCCATTATCAGGACAGGTTGGTGCTATTTCTAATAATCCTCTTGGCACTCAGTGCTAGGCCCAAGATCTGTTGCGGGACCTCTGGTGAGGTCTGATAACAGACTGCTGGCACGTGCTGCGTGCATTCATGCAACATGCGTGCACAGTGCATCACTGTGCATGCACTAATGCAGAATGTGTGCACAGTGCATCACTCCACGTGCATTAATGCAGAATGTCATGTGTGAACCATGCATCACTGCATGTGCATTAATGCGGTATGTGTGCACAGTGTATCACCATAGAGTGTACGGGGTGGCGGCAAGGGGGTGGCACTTAAACTCCCCCACCCGGATTTAGGTACAGCCTGGTGTGCAGGCTCACAGTGCAGTGAAACACTAAGGCTGCCGTAGTGTTACGCATCCTGCACCAGTACGGCAGCGGCCCCCACCAAAAACAGTCCGGGATGCCCCACCCTGAAAACAATTTCTGCGGAGGCCCATGCTACCTGGAATCCCCTGAGCCAGCTCCCCACCCCAGGGCCTTCTGTACCTTGCAGCCTCCTGGGGGTGTCGAGGGTAAGGCGCGCCCCAGCTCCCTCCCCACTTTGCTGATTTTCTGGCCCATTACAGGCGCCTCCGGCAGCTCAGCCCTTTAAATGGGCCGGAGAGAGGCTCCCGGGAGCCCTGCTGTAAACACTCTGCTCCAGGCCCCACCTCCGCTTCAACTGTGGGGGGGGGGGGGCGGTTCGAGGAGGGGCTGTTCCAGCTCATTAACCGCGGCCTGACCAGCGGTGTGTTTCTGTAGTGGCCCCGGAGTGGGGTCGGTAAAGCACTTCCGCGTTAAGCTGCTCTTAACCGGAGCCCGTTCTGTAGGGGGTTTAATGGGCCGGAGCATCCCAAAGTCGGGTAGGCCCACAGCCTTGCCATGTTGCTCATGTCCATATGTGATGTGCTGCTCCACTCCAGTTTTTTAGGGGCGAGCGCAAAGCGCTCCGTCCCTCTTCTAATCTCTCTTTAGTGGGATTTTAACCACGCCCATGTTACGTCAGTCACTTTCATTGGTTAGCGGGGTTGCCTTTTAAAATCCGCTTGTTTGCATTCGTGAAAGGCATGCGTACTTCATGCACTTCATGCCTTTTCCGGTGTTTAGCCCTCCTCGAGAGCACCGGTAAACTACTGGAAACAAAGAGGCTCCTTGTTTTCCGTTTGATTTCTGGACTACTTTTTCTCTTTATTTCGCAGCGCGATCGCATTGTGTAAAACACATCGCGCTTTTCTTTTTCTTTTCATTTAATGTGGCAAGAAAAGTCCGTTTAGGAGTTTACAAAGCTAATAGCTCTAACTCCGCGTAATTCGAGACCCGTTGCATTGCAAATGCTTGTTTTTCTTTGAATGCAGGGAAATGTAGGTGTGTTCATTTCATTATAAAACAGGCCTACAAGTTCCAGAATCCAAAGGAAAAAGCTGGGCTAGAGCAGCACAACACGCATGAACCTGGGAAACTTGGCAGCTATGGTAGGACCTTCGTCCATAGGCAAGGTATGAAGGGCAGAGCTCTCAGGTTTCCCACTTCCATCAGTAGCTCATCCAGTCCAGGTTTTTGCTTTGCATTCTCAGCCGGGCCAATTCTTCCTAGGTTCATGTGCATAGTCCATGCCAGTTTTTATCTTTGAGTTCTGGAACTTGTACGATGGCATATTCATTCCATATCCTATTATAAAACCAGGACTACAAGTCCCAGAATTTATGGAAAAAACTGGATTGGAGCAGCATATCATGCATGGAACTGGGAATCTTGGCAAGGCTGATGAAATCCCAAATCTTTATTGGACCCTACATCAAGGAGCACAGGACCAGGACAGTAAAAGACCCAGCATCAGGAACCCTAACCATTTGGAGGTCAAAGCACCTAGAACCTTCAAATCAATGACAGACGTGCTAGGGACCTGTACCTCAAGTACGCCATTAGTAGGCGAGACCCTCTGGGACCCACTTAGGCAGCCAGGCTCCACCCTCACAGGGCTACCATGAGGCAGGTTCTACCAAGGTTGTTTCTGTCATGGAGGTTGTGTTCACAAGACGTGTGGCGCAGGAGACAACAAGGAGCTGCTCTTTTCCTGGTGGGCAGTAAGTGTGCAGCACGCAAGGAGTCCCCAATGTGGGCTTCCAGACCCTTGGGTGAGTTAGTGAGCACAATAGGAATCACACAGTTCCCAATGAGATGTTCCTTTCCGCAGACTTTGACCCAGAGGCAGTGCAACACACATTCACACTTCTCAGACAGGGGTCCTTGCCACAAACCAGTACTTAAGGTGGACCAGAGAGGACCATTAGGAGAAGCCCCCTCCACACCAGCTAGCATGACGGGTTGTGTCAGTAAGTGCTGTTCACTACGCAGCATAGGTGTAGGACACATCAAAAATTGAGGGGATTCGGAGGATTTTGAGGTCCAGTGTATGTCCTCCAATAACAGTTACTAATAATGAAATACACTGTTCCTAGAGAGCAAGAAGAAGACAGGGAGAGTACTAGGGGGTCCTATTTAGTAGGAGCAAGAGTCCTCACACACCCGACTGGGTGTCATGCTTCATCATCGGACCAGCTCCTCGCCAGACTGGCGCTGCAATGTCTGGCGGGCACCACCCTTACGGGGGGCTCTTTGCCGGAGATCTTTTTGATGATGCCACCCTTTCCCGCAGGTAGGTGAGAGGGAGAGGGAAAAAGGGATAAAGGAGAGAACGAACAAGAAGGATAAAATTGGCTCGGCGACCCTTGCTAATAACTATCTTTATTAATGCGGGGTTGAGGCCAAGATTAAAACTGTAACCAGGAGGGTGGAGTCGAAGTAATGTTCGACCACTCTCAAACTGTACTGCACATAACAAGGAGGTCAAGGAACTACATGACCCACCTTAAAAATGGGTCGACATGTTTCGCGTCTGTAAGGTCCAAAAGGATCCAGCGAGAAACCATAGGTGTAGAACACAAACCATAGTTGTGGGAAACACCCGGGAAAACAACCCATAGGTGAAAGGACACACATGAGAACACAAACCATAGGCGTAGGACACACCTGGGAACACAAACCTTAGGTTCAGACACACCTAGGAAGACAAACTATTGGTGTGGGACACGTCTGGAAATAGAAACCATTGGTGTAGGACACTCCTGCCACACCTGGGAAGGCAAACCACTGCTCGGAGCACCTATTGAAAAGGCGAAAAAATATCCAAATACACATTTGAATTAACCTGTTTGCAGTGCTTAATTTGTTAAGTGCTGGGTCCCAAAATTTTGTTCACAAGTATGCAGCCCGCTGAATCGAAAGTTGGGGTGCCGAATACCAAGGCTGCATAGTCTTGATTCAACCTCATGCCTCCTTCATCCATCAAAGACATTCTCTGCCCCTTTATCTCATTCTTGCAGGTTCTTTTTTTACCACTGATTTCTCTCTTTACCTTTTTTCCGTCTTTCTCCTTCTCTTCCCCTTTTGTGTTTTTCTCTCTCATGCTCTGAATCAGTTTGTTGAGGAAAAATAATTGCCGGTTTCTGTAAATGAGTGGCCCCCACCGGCTCAAATTAAGCACTGGATACAAGCCAGCAAAGGACCAGCTGGAAAGGATGTTCAGAATTGTGCTCCCCTTTGGGGAGGAGGCTCCTCTCTGCAGAGCAGGGCCAATTAAACCCAGGCAGCCTCGGCCTGTCGACTTTATTAGTGAAATTTGCACACTTGGATAATCAAACTGGCCAATCCCAGTGCGTCTCATTCCGGGGCTTAATTTAGCTTCGACGTTCAATTTTTGTTTCACAGAAAGCACAATGCATCATCTTAACATTCAACTGACACGTTTTTCATCGCAGCTTTTTCAAAGCTTCTATGCGCTCAACAAGAATGGCGCTCGGCGTAGGTAGAAATATATTGCCCAACACCCAGAGGGCTTTCCGTCCCACAGGTTTTTCTGTTTCATCAATTTTCTATACCCAGCTCCTGACATTCTGTGATGTACTTTTAATCTGAAGCGTGTTGTTGTCTTTTACGTCTTTAAGAGTAACGGTGGTCCCCAAAGCCATGCACCTGTCCAGTAGTTACATACCCCCCAAATATGTTTTTCACTTCTAGTTGCAGGGGTAGCTCTGTAATCGTTTGGTTTCTCTTGAACCTCAGCAATTACTCTTGACTACATTTAAAAAAAAAAAAGAAAATGAATATGTGGTATCCGGCATTATATTTGTTAGGTCTGGAAGAAGTTAACTAAAATAACAGCAATGTGGTTAGAGCTTAAAGTGATATCAAACTTATCAAAGTTTTGGATAAAGAAAATGATTCAAACACGAGCTGAAAACCAGCAGAGAAAGTGGATCTCTTTTTCTCAGAGCATCTATTTTCTTCACACATGCCCGGTCACCTCGCACACAAATAGAAACATTTGACACTGCAAAAAGAGCGAATCACGTGTCGGCTGACTGCGTAGGACGCACATAACCTATTTGAAAAACGACGCGCAGAGATCAAGAACTAATTAAGTTTGCTTGGAAAATTAAGGGCATATAAATTGATAAACTTGATAGCTCAAGTGAGCAAGTTTCCCTAATAAAGTTGATCTTATGGTACATGTCCACAAGGAAGGGGCACGTGACACCTTGAAACAGGAAGTGGAGACTATAGGAACCTCAAAAGGTCTTTTAGAACAAGAACTGAGTGTACTGGATATGGAGAGCAGCGTGATGGAGAACGAGTACACCTCAGTGTCCAAATGTATACTTTTCTTCTGGTGCAGGATGTGAGCCCTGAAGCCGGCATGGGTGTCAGTGTAGAAGCCCAGGGCCTTGATGCTGCCACTGAGTCGAGCACTGAAGCCAACAAGATTCTGATAGAAAGGACTGCCTGCACCTCTAGTGTGTGGCTAGTATGCTTAACACAGAGCCTGTCTTACGTCAGTGAAACCAGGCGGTCCTTCTGCTCAGAGCGATCCCTGGATGAGGCTTGGAGAGTAGCATCTCACCACCACCCGGTGGGTTCTAAGGGCCTTGTTGGCCAGAAGACCTCCATGGATCTACATATAAAGAAAGGCAGTTCTTGGTTTGCAAACAAATAAGTGCCGGGCTCTTGTCGGGAGACCACTGCAGGATGGACCACCCATTGCAGCTGCCAATGACAGTAACAACCCACTTACCAACTATTGCAGCCTACAAGTGAGATAATTCAGACTAGCCAGGACCCCCAAGGCCCAAGAATGGCTTTAGAGGCAGGTATTAGTCATTTTTAGGTTGAGCGCGCAGGCACTCTGGCCTGTTGTAATCTATCTGTGGTCTTTTAACCACGCCCATCACTTCACTCGTTCATAGGGTTGCCATTCAAAAATCCTTTGTTATCATTGGTGAATGCTTTACATTTGTCCCTCCTTGGGGGAGTTTTGTTACGCCTTGCAGACTGACCCTGTTACATGGATAATTGCACGATTGCCAATATGTTTGACTGAGCAAACTTCTTTTCCCTTTTGTGTCTCTCCTTCGCGCTCATGCTCATGGCAGCCGTGGTGCTTTGAATCGGCTCGCTTATGTCAACTGTTTTACGTTTCAATTTCCATTTATGTGGCAAGAAAAGTCCAGTTAGGAATTTGCAACGCTAATAGCTCTAACTTGAGCAAACGCGAGACCCATTGCATTGCAAATGCTTGTTAATGTATTTTGAACTAATAAACAATTGTTATTAGTCTGATCTCTAAGTTAGACCACCATGTGGCAGGCTGTCATAAGTGCCGGTGTTGGTAATTAAGTGCTGTACCGAGCAGCAGAAACCTCCGGGTCAAATTAAGCAGTGGTCAAAGGCCACAGATCGTGGGTCCTTGCAAGCAACCACTTTCTTTGACTGGCGGCTAGAAAGTCACCGTTAAGTGAGCGAGCTTTCCCCAATGAGAGTGGACTTGTGATAATCTATCCACATTCCAGTGTCTCCACCTCTTGGCTATATGGACTAGGTTCAAATCCAGGCAGTGACAAGAAGAAAACCATCTCATTCATGGTGCAGGGCTAGTGGCAAAGATGCACACTGCATTCTAACTTAGCAAGTACCACCCTGGTGACCAGTCACCCAAAAGTGATGCTAATCTTAAAGAGAAATGGCATGACTATCAACTGGCGGTGACCCCAGGGAATGGAGGCTGCAGATCTCTCCTCTTTCTCCTTTGGCAGGTCTATTTGTCAACATCCACTTGTGATAATACTATGTCATCAATATGCCAATCAGTGGGTTTGAAACCTGTAAACCCATAATTCTCTTGGGCCACCTTATGTAGGCAGATTTGCATAAATAGAGCCTCACCTTCATCCACACAGCGTGACCATCATGTTACTCAGTCGTTCTCCAATAACGCCCCTTTCCGCACAGCCCAACCCTCCACCAGCCCAGACCAGGGGTCTCTTGGATTCTTCCACCCTTTGCCCCAGTCCACAGCCACCCCTAGCACTGAACCTGAGCGAACAAGCAGTGGCCGACAGTCCCACCAGTCTTGTCACCTCACATGCCCTCTAGGCCGGACCGCACTCACCCCAAGTTGGCACAACTTTACCTCATGAAATGGCAGAGAGAGAAATGTCCAACCACTGCTACCAAGGAGGGAGCAGTGGAGGAAGTTTCACTGGCAGAGGGCTTAGTGTACCCCCTGCCACAAGTAAGCCCCCTGGTATCCTGAGAAGCCCCCTAATTTGTTTTTGACATCTGCCCATGGCAACCAGCATGCACCCTCACTGTAAAAGAGTTCCCTGCTCAGCATCTGTAGGACCCTGGCTTATTTACTGGCAGAAAACAATGGCTCATAGAAGAAGCAAGAAATGTCAAAGTCTAGGAGGTAACTCAACATTCTTGTGAAAACTGGAGAAACAAAACCTTAATGCAAATATGGAAAACAGGAAGTGTGCACTTCATTGTGAGGCGGCGACTATGCACTGGCAGAAAGGACATATTGTAGGCAGGGGATGTGCTGATACTGGGGCCTGAGAAACGGTGACACTGTGTTGGAGTAGAAGGTGAAACAGGGAGGCGGGTACACTGAGGGCAAAGGGTCTCTCTCTCTCTCTCAAACCATGCAGTCCTGGCTCCCAACATGTGGGCGGAGCCAAAGCGCACCCATAGTGATGCTCACATAATTGTCTGGCGACACTGCACTGTCAACCCAGACCATAAAAAAGAACGTTGTGTTGGCCAAGAAAACATGGCATCCATGTGGCATTCGTTTCTGGTGAAAGTGCTTACGCAGTGGTAGGGTTACAACTTTAGTCAAAACCTAGACTACTGCTGTCCCAGTCATCTGAAAATAGCGTGCGCCCCCGCCACCCCACAACATGAGGTTGGTGAACCCCTAACACTTTGGCAGTGAATATACTATTACAGAGCAGTACACGGGGAAAACTCTCATTCACTGGGGCAGTGATTCTGATGGTGTCTTGCTAGGGAACTCCACTACTGGAGAGGGTACACCAGAGCGCTGTACCTGTGACCCACACATTTCACGAGACGGTGAGGCATGCTGGGACAGGAACATTGGCATGGGGACAAACACAAACCATGGGGCATGTAATGTTCAGACATTGGCAGACATGTATACCGAAACAAAAGGGCTGAAACACAGAGAGGCCTTGGCAAGGTCACTACTCAAAGACAAACACAGACAGAAACATAAACAGAGAAACTGATCCCATGCTGGGATCCATGTGCACTGAGACATGGGGACATGTACACGAGGGCCTCTCTGAGCCCGACAGGAACCAGATGGCCTGGCACAGAAAATACAGACTTTTAGCCCTGTTGCTAAAAAACACAGATGTGGTTGTGTAATGGCTGAGTGTTTCTTATGCAGTCATGGTTGCTTTTGTCATTAAAATTGCATTATACATGGTACCACTTTCTCTCCTGTGCATCCATGCACACCAGAAACCGGTCACACAGCAAGTACCATGTAGTGCAAATCATGTTCACTGCTCGCCCTGCTTACAGAGTGCCTGGTGGACCAGCAGCTCTAATCTAAAGTCAATCGTACAGTGAACATGAGTTCTGTAGAAGCACCTTCTGAGGGCCAGCATGTGTTAACCTCAGGGCTGTAACTGAAGGCCGGGCAGACCCTTAAGCGGGTGAATGTGGTGGGAAGCAGCCATCACATTTGGTATGCATCAAAGACAGAGGTCAAATGTCAGGCTCTGCCTCCTGAGGGGGCTTGGTGTTTACTTTTCTTTCTCTAACTTCAGACTGAGAGGATTTATGTGACAATCATGCTGAGGCAGGAAAGACATATCACTCCACTCTACTCTACTCCACAACACTCCACTCTATTCCACAAAACTCCGGTCTATGACACCACTCTACAACACTCTGGGACACTCCTCTCCATTCTCCACTTTTCCACAAACATCCACTCCACTGTAAGCCTCTCTATTACCCTCTACACCACTCCACTCTGACACTCCACTCCATGCCACTCTCCACGCCACTAACTTTTAGCCATGCTGAACAGCGGGCCACGCTGGTTTACAAAATGGCTAAAACACATCTGCAAAGTTCTTGCATGAACTAGGCCTGTTAGCTTTGACAGTGCTTGTCTCTGCTAAAGCATACACCTCATTTATCAAAAACAATATGTGAAACCCTTTGAGATTATTTTTTTTTTTAATTTGGGTTCTATTTTAAACAGGATGCATCAAAATTGGAATCCATTTCGAAGTTCTCCACCCGCTCCACTTCCATCCAACAAACTGCCCATCACAATTTCACTCCCTCATGTTATCTTTGATCTCTGCAGTGAGGCAGCCCTAGGTCAGCAGTGCATGAGTCCTCAAGGCATTGAGGCAGGCTTCCAATTGGTCACTGGACTAGTATGGTGCTTGATATGCAGAGACAGGAAGTCTGACACACTGAGGCAGGAATGACACAGACCATTCCCGCACTGAGCCAGGAGGGTCATAATATCACTGAGGCAGGAAAGTCACTGAAACCAGGGCAGTGACTATTCCCACACTGAGCAAGGAGTGTAATGATATCAGTATTGCTTTTTAAGTTGTTTATGTTTAAATATTTTAATTGTCAATGCTTTACATTGTTTGTATAATTGTTGTTAATGTTTTTAAATATACTTTGTAATTTTAGGTATTTTAAGTTATTTATAATTTTAATGTAATTGTAAAATAGTAATTTGTTGTGTTGTAGCGAGTTGTGAGGTTTGTAGGAGTCGGAGGTTAATTAGATATTATTAATTTATATATTTTTGAATTAATATTATTTCATTAGAAATTATGTGAATTGTGTAAATAATATTTTTCTGTTATATTTTAGGTGTGGGTTATTGGGTTTGTAGGGGTATAGGGTGGGAAGTTAATTAAATAATACATTATTAATTGATGAATGAGTAATTACTTAATTGTTAATTATGTAAACAGTGTAATTAAAAAAAAAAAAAATTTACATTTTAGGTGTAGGTTGGTGGGTTTGCAGGGGAATAAGGTGAGAAGTTAAATAATTGATAAATTATAAATTATTTTTACAAATTAATTCATTCATTATGCAAATTGTATATTTATATTTTTTACATTTAGAAATATGTTTAATGTGTGAATGGAGTGGGAATATTAAATGTTACCCCTCCTGAGTCCAACGCTGTCCCTACTGTTTGAAGTGAAGGACTTTCCCTACTGTTGCACCGACTGGAGTGGGAGTAGTAAACTTTACCCCAGCTGAGTCCAACGCTTTCCCTACTGTTGCACCGACTGGAGTGGGAGTAGTAAACTTTACCCCAGCTGAGTCCAACGCTTTCCCTACTGTTGCACCGACTGGAGTGGGAATAGGAAATGTTACCCCTCCTATTTGTTATGGTTTGTGTGTGTATGTGTGTATATATATATATATATGTATATATGTAGGATTTATAAAAATTAGAAAATTATAATATACGTTAAAAGTATTATTTTAATAAGTTTTACATTATATAAGTAAATAAACATGCGCACATATGTATGTGTTTGTTCAAATACGTATATATTTATTTATATATATTTCATACATTATTTGCGTATATTTAATTTACATTACATTTTTACTATTTTTAACTCTATATATATATATATATATATATCTCAAAAGCGATATTTTTGTATCACGATATGTAGGGTTTTGATGTTTTGTCAGGGAGCCCATCACCGAGGCTGGAATGACACACGCACTAGAAGAGTGACCATTCCGAGGCTGAGCCAGGAGTGTAGTAGCATCACTGAGGCAGTGAAGACTGACTCCAGGACAGTGACTTCCCGCACTGAGCCAAGATTGAATTACCTTCATTGGGGCAGGAAGCGCACAGGAGTGGGACAGGGAGCACACTGATACCATCACAGGAAAATAAGAGTGGAGGAAGGGTGTGACAGGGTCAGAGAGTGAAGGAACACAACCCATGGGTGAGGACAGTGGGAACATGCTCAGTGGGACAGGGAGAAACTGAGTCAAGTCCTAGCACAGACAGACACTACCACACACCAAGGAAGCAAACACTGACAAAGGGACACGCAGACCCGGAAACAGATCCCCGGGCAGCAGGACGCAGACAGCCCACAAGGGTAGAGAGGCAAGGGGGGGGGGGGGGGGAGGGGGCACAAAATGATAGCGCCTCGACACAAGTGAACACTGGCTCACACACTGATGCAAGAGAACACTGACTGACACACCGAGGCGAGTGAACACTGACTCACACACTGATACAAGTGAACACTGACTGACACACCGAGGCGAGTGAACATTGACACACACTGATACAAGTGAACACTGACTGACATACCAAGACAAGTGAGCACTGACTGACATACCAAGACAAGTGAGCACTGACCCAGGCACTGAGACAAGTAAACACTGACTCAATGAGGCTAGTAAACAGTCCCACACACTGTGAAAAGTGAACATTGAATGACACACTGAGGTAAGTGAACACTGACCTACACACTGAGACAAGTGAACACTGACTGACAAACTGAGACAAGTGAACACTAACCCACACACTGAGACAAGTGAACACTGACCCTCTCAATGAGACAAGAGAACACTGACACACACTGAGGCAAGTGAGCTCTGACCCAGGCACTGAGACAAGTAAACACTGACTCAATGAGGCAAGTAAACAGTCCCACACACTGTGAAAAGTGAACATTGAATGACACACTGAGGTAAGTGAACACTGACCCACACACTGAGACAAGTGAACACTGACTGACACACTGAGACAAGTGAACACTGACCCACACACTGAGACAAGTGAACATTGACTCTCTCAATGAGACAAGAGAACACTGACACACACTGAGGCAAGTGAACACTGACTCTCTCAATGAGACAAGAGAACACTGAAACACGCTGAGAGAAGTGAACACTGACTCATACATTGACACAAGTGATCACTGATTCAATGAGACAAGAGAACACTGAAGCACACACTGAGAAAAATGAACACTGATTAACACACTGAGAAAAGCGAACACTGGCACACACACCGAGACAAATGAACACTGACTAGCACACTGAGACAAGTGCACACTGACTCAAGTACTGAAAGAAGTGAGCACTGATCCACAACCTGAGACAAGTGAACACTGAAGTACACAATGAGACAAGTGAACACTGACCCACAAACTGAGACAAGTGAGCACTGACTGGTACACTGAGACAAGTGAACTCTGACCCAGGACATGCAGACGGGAACACGAGCATTAAGAGGGAGAGCTGTGGACAGGCTGAATGCAGTGAGTGCACATGTTACAGAGGGGCGTCCACTCTCAGCCATGAGCTGTGCACGAGGCATCTCTAGCTCCTGGGAGAGGAGTGTGGCCGGTTGCCATCCCTGGGAGCTAGGGGCGTGAGCTCAGTGCACAGGCATCTCTGGGAGCCTGTGGTGCTGATCTAGCTGTCGAGCCCTCCCCTGAAGCCCAGGGTGCAGGGATAGGTGTGAAAGCTTCTCAGGGGCCTGGAGTGCTGGCCTAGTTTGCGGGTCCAGGCATTAGGGTCTCTCGCTGAGTCTGAAAGGATGTGCTGTAGCCTCCCTGGCAGCCTGGGCCCTGCAGTAGCTGTCCTAGCACCTCTAGCTGTGTGTAATGCAGAGCTGTGGGCATGAACGTCAGACGTTCACCAAAATGCCAGGGGTGGCGGAAGTGACATCACACGCCGTTTGACCTTCAGTTTTACCCACACACACATTCACACTTAAGCACACTCTCATTTTTTCATGTAAACACACTCTCACCGGCAAGCGCGCGCACAGCCTGCATTTAAAAACATTTATTTTACCTACCTTAGCTGCCGGGGAAGTTTAGCTAATTGTACTACATTTTTTATTACACTAATAGTGAATAATGAGATATTATTCGCTATTAATGTAATTAAAAATCAAGAGAAAATAGAGTGGAGCCCCAGCCACCGTCCATACGAAGGAGCTGCCACTGAGTTCCTGGCACTATTAATGCCCTCTCTGAGCCCACGGGTCGCAAAGGCAGTGCCGGGGGTCGCAAGGGGCAAGCCAGGGGTCGCAGACGACGCCTAAGTGATGCCCCTGGCTGTGATTTGAGGGAAGACCTCTCTCGGAGCTGGTGCCTGGGGTGCTGAGCTCAGTGTTCATGTATATCTGGGAGAGGGGTGTACCTTTGACTGGTGCAGCTGGTGCAGTGGCACCGGGTCCCAGAGGTAGGGGTAGAATCCCTCAACCCTGAACAGCCTGTCTTGGCCATGTGTTTGCTCTTCATGGAGGGCGCGTGGAGAGATGTAGAGGAAGCAGAGAATAAGGGAGAAATGGAGAATAGGGAGGGGAAACGGGTGAAAGAAAAGGAGAGGGAGAAAAATGGGAGAGGGGGAGGGGAGTGCCAGAATGGGAGAAGGAGAGAGAGAAGTAGACAGGAGACGCGAAGCTCAAAGGGACAGGGGATGAGGAGAAGTGAGGGGGGCGGAAATGAGGGTTTCGGGGGGGAAGGATGAAAGCTGAAGGGTACAAGGAGGAGAGAATGTAAAATGGAGGAAGGAGAGAAGAAGAGAGAGGGATGGCGATAGGAGAAGGAAAGGCAGACCCGTAAGCAGGGACACAGTTATCATTCATGCAGCATGTGCAGTGACACCTAGGTCCAGGGGTCTGGGGCACCCACTGCACACCGATTATATTCGTATTTTAATACCAATCCTTGGGCTCACCTTCCTTGCTTGTATTAGGGCCATTGACACCCAGGTGGTGCCACATATCTAGGAGACTGTGGTGCTGACCTTTGGCCTTTCTAGGAGGCTGGGCGGCGAGATAACTGTTCACGCCCCTCTAGCGTCCTAAAGGCACGACCACGCTCTTTGCAAAGCTTACCTGGTCACTTTTCAGTTTCTTTATTCGGTTACTAAACTCGTACTAATTAGTGAGTTGACATTAGAAAATAACGAAGTAATATTATCAAAGAATTATGCCGCTTAATTTGCCTTTAAGTGTGTCAATATTTTGTCAGCCCTGCCTCCATAATTTGGTGCTCCCTTGCCGCATAATTCCAGTAGCCCTACCTATAGGTTTTGGCGAGGCCTTCCCACCATCATGAACAGCGCCCACCCTGAGCCTGGTATCTGTCATGCCTGTGTGCTCAGCTGTTCCGTGCCCATGACACGGTCCCCAGGGAGAGCCCACTGTATGCCAGTGACTTTGATCAGCATGTGCTTAGCAGGATTTGCATGTATTTGGTTTATCCTGAAAGTCACTCCTGTCTCCCACCCCCTCCTCCTGAGCTGAGCTGGTGAAAGGTGTGAGGGGAGAAAGGCAAGGACAGAGAGAGGGACCTGTATGTAGGGCAGAAGCTGGTGCCTACGTGTCAAGAGACACATGCACCTACACCTGATGTGTGGTGGATATTTCATACTTTGGCATGCAGCTCCTCCGTCAAGGCGATGGAGTAATTTACTCTGTTGCCTTGGTGAAGGGCGTACGGCCTGCTAAATTATAAATCTGTCTCTAAGTCTGAATTTAGAAATATTGACCGAGCGAAGGCGTGCAAAATATTCAGTCAGTGAGTGGACCACTTAGAGTGTGAAATGTAACTTTCCCTGCCAAAATTAGTTTCTGACCGCATCCATCACCAATCTGACTTTGAGAGGGCATCCCTGGATACCGCCTGAAACATTGCCCCCCTAGAAGATTATGACTTCCATTTCCGAAACTAAGGGCCTCATAACGAGTGTGGCGGTCCGAGGACTGACGGTCGGACCGCTGCACTCCGGGCAGTTCAACTACCCAATTGCAACCCTGGTGGGCGGACCCGCCAGGGGACCGCCTTCCCCGCCGGGAACATTGTTCCCTACAGGCTGATGACGGTGTTGTTTATAGTCAGCCAGGGCGGCGCTGAACTCCGCACCACCTGGCTGATTACAACCTTGTTTTCCACTGCCTTTCCATGGCGGTTTCCTCACCATGAAAAGGCTGGCACAGAACAAGTGCAGGGGGCCACGGGTGGGGAGCCCTGCACTGCCAATGCCTATGGCATGGGCACTGCAGGCCCCCCCTGCCCAGCACCATCGGAATGGGCACTGATTGCTTTGCAGACAGTGCACATTCTGAGGGTGCTGGTCGGCCCCTTCTGTGCTAAGAGATGGTACTCGGATCCTTTAATGGAGCCGAGTGCTGTCTCTTAACACTGTTCCCGCTGGACTGACTGGCGGGAACGCTCTATTAGAATGTTCCACCGGTCATATCAACGGGAACATTGTAATATTATGTACTATTTCAATGTAAGAAATAGCATGCACAGAGTCCAAGGGTTCCCCTTAGAGGTAAGATAGTGGCAAAAAGAGATAATTCTAATGCTCTATTTTGTGGTAGTGTGGTCGAGCAGTAGGCTTATCAGAGGGTAGTGTTAAGTATTTGTTGTACACACACAGGCAATAAATGAGGAACACACACTCAGAAACAATTCCAGGCCAATAGGTTTTTATATAGAAAATTATCTTTTCTTAGTTTATTTTAAGAACCACAGGTTCAAGATTTACAGTCAATACTTCAAATGAAAGGTACTTCACTTAGGTATCATAGGAACTTCGAATCAGCAAAATAGCATGTACAGTTTTGGCAAAAATGGCAATAAGCTATTTTAAAACTAGACACAGTGGAAATTTCAACAGTTCCTGGGGGAGGTAAGTATTTGTTAGTTTTGCAGGTAAGTAAACCACCTACAGGGTTCAAAGTTGGATCCAAGGTAGCCCACCGTTGGGGGTTCAGGGCAACACCAAAGTTACCCCACCAGCAGCTCAGGGCCGGTCAGGTGCAGAGGACAAAGTGGTACCCAAAACGCATAGGCTTCAATGGAGAAGGGGGTGCCCCGGTTCCAGTCTGCCAGCAGGTAAGTGCCCGCATCTTCGGAGGGCAGACCAAGGGGGTTTTGTAGGGCACTGGGGGGGACACAAGTCAGCACAAAAAGTACACCCTCAGCGGCACGGGGCGGCCGTGTGCAGAATGCAAACAGGCGTTGGGTTTGCAATGGAGTTCAATGGGAGACCCTGGGGTCTCTTCAACAAAGCAGGCAGGAAAGGGGGGGGGGGGGCTCCTCGGGGTAGCCATCACCTGGGCAAGGGAGAGGGCCACCTGGGGGTCGCTCCTGCACTGGAGGTCGGATCCTTCAGGTCCTGGGGGCTGCGGGTGCAGTGTCTTTACCAGGCGTCGGGTTCTTAGAAGCAGGCAGTCGCGGTCAGGGGGAGCCTCTGGATTCCCTCTGCAGACGTCGCTGGGGGGGCCCAGGGTGGTCAACTCTGGCTACTCACAGGGTTGCAGTCGCCGGGGAGTCCTCCCTGTAGTGTAGTTTCTCCGCAGGTCGAGCCGGGGACCTCGGGTGCAGAGTGGAAAGTCTCACGCTTCCGGCGGGAAACGTGCAGTCCTTTAAAAGTTGTTTCTTTGTTGCAATGTTGTTTCTTCTTTGGATCAGAGCCGCTGCCCTCAGGAGTTCTTGGTCCTTTTAGAAGCAGGGTAGTCCTCTGAGGCTTCAGAGGTCGCTGGACCCTGGGGAATGCGTCGCTGTTGCAGTTTTTCTTGAAGTGGGGAGACAGGCCTGTAGAGCTGGGGCCAAAGCAGTTGGTGTCTCCGTCTTCTCAGCAGGGCTTTCAGGTCAGCAGTCCTTCTTCGTCTTCAGGTTGCAGGAATCTATCTCGCCAGGTTCTGGGAGCCCCTAAACTAGCCCTGACGGTGGCTACACCCTCTGTGTGCTTCCTCCCGGAGGGGAGGGGGGCACATCCCTAATCCTATTGGGGGAATCCTACATCTGCAAGATGGAGGATTTCTAAAAGTCAGAGTCACTTCAGCTTAGGACACCTTAGGGGCTGTCCCTCCTTGTTTTTCTCATCATCTCCTCCGGCCTTGCCGCCAAAAGTGGGGCCGTGGCCGGAGGGGGTGGGCATCTCCACTAGCTGGAGTGCCCTGGGGTACTGTAACAAAGGGGGTGAGCCTTTGAGGCTCACCGCCAGGTGTTACAGTTCCTGCAGGGGGAGGTGAGAAGCACCTCCACCCAGTACAGGCTTTGTTACTGGCCACAGAGTGACAAAGGCACTCTCCCCATGTGGCTAGCAACATGTCTGGTGTGTGGCAGGCTGGTAAAACTAATGAGCCCACTCTGGGAGTCGGGTATGTTTTCAGGGTCATCTCTAAGATGTCCTCTGGGGTGTATTTCACAATACAATGTACACTGGCATCAGTGTGCATTTATTGTGCTGAGAAGTTTGATACCAAACTTCCCAGTTTTCAGTGTAGCCATTATGGTGCTGTGGAGGTCGTGTTTGACAGACTCCCAGACCATATACTCTTATGGCTACCCTGCACTTACAATGTCTAAGGTTTTGCTTAGACACTGTAGGGGCATAGTGCTCATGCACCTATGCCGTCACCTATGGTATAGTGCACCCTGCCTTAGGGCTGTAAGGCTTGCTAGAGGGGTGACTTATCTATGCCATAGGCAGTGTGAGGTTGGCATGGCATTCTGAGGGGAGTGCCATGTCGACTTAGTCATTTTCTCCCCACCAGCACACCCAAGCTGGCAAGCAGTGTGTCTGTACTGAGCGAGGGTCCCCAAGGTGGCATAAGACATGCTGCAGCCCTTAGAGACCTACCCTGGCATCAGGGCCCTTGGTACCAGGGGTACCAGTTACAAGGGACTTACCTGGATGCCAGGGTGTGCCAATTGTGGAAACAAAGGTACAGTTTTACGGAAAGAACACTGGTGCTGGGGCCTGGTTAGCAGGCCTCAGCACACTTTCAAATCATAACTTGGCATCAGCAAAGGCAAAAAGTCAGGGGGTTACCATGCCAAGGAGGCATTTCCTTAAACATGGGCACTGCAGGGCCCCCCCTGCCCAGCACCATCGGAATGCGCACTGACTGCTTTGCAGACAGTGCACATTCCGAGGGTGCTGGTCGGCCCCCTTCTGTGCTAAGAGATGGTACTCAGCTCCTTTAATGGAGCCGAGTGCAGTCTCTTAACACTGTTCCCGCTGGAGTGACTGGCGGGAACGCTCTATTAGAATGTTTCTGCCGGTCATATCAACAGGAACATTGTAATATAGAGCAAGGGGGACGCTACTGCCATGGCGGTGGCGTCCTCCTCGTGATTTTGGCGGTCCTGCGTTGCAACCGCCAAACTCGTAATGAGGCCATAAGTCCTAAGGTAAAAGCTGTGACCTGGACACACCTGCTTGGTGTAACAAACCCGCACTCATCACGTTGGAGTGAAATTATATGCAGGTCTTGGTCACCCATGAACAGTTTCTGCTGACTGGCGTTTTACTTTTTCTTGGTGCTTTTTCTCTGAAATCTTTAAAAATTCATAGGTCTGTTTCCTTTATTGTAGTTTGGATGTAATAATGTCATTTTGCTCATAAAATGTTCCTCTTTTTTATAAATTAGAGAATACTGATAGTGGGCTTTCGCCAACCCACTACTTATTATTATTTGGCTTTCTTGTCAACCACATTTGCTTTCTTCTTATTCAATAACCTTTCTTCCACTTCTTGAGTTTGCCCCGCCCTACATACCAAGCATAACCTCTGCACCATCCTATTCATTAGATGACCTGTGTCCTTCCACAACTTACATTTAAGAACCAATATTTTTTCTCTTTATTTCAGAAGTCCAAGTTAGTTCATGTCTTTATTGTTCTCTCCCACGCGTGCTGCTTTCCCACTAAAACAGCCCACCGCTCCACTCTGTGCAATTCTACCTTCAGCTTCCACATTGCTTTCTACATCCCTCCCTACTCTGCTTAGTTATGTATCTTTTTTTTTCCACACCAACCACTCAGCTCCTGTGTTGCCCCTGCTCTTTCCATTTTTTGTCACTACTTTATTACCTATTTCACTCTACTGTTGCTCCCCCTCTACTCATTTTGAAAATCATTCATTTTTTCATTTTTCTTTTTTGGTGGGTCCCGCAGCTTCAGATTAGCAGTCCATGATAGGCGGCTGCCATCTTGGAATGGTTATTTAAAACAAAACACAAAATGGCTGCCACATCATGATGCATGTGCATGCATGAATAGTAACGTGCACCCATGTGTGGTGACGCTAAAGCCTCCCTAGCATAATAATCAGTGCTTAATTTGAGCCAGTGGTTTCCAGTGCTCGGCACCGGCACTTAATTTTCAACACCAGCACACAAGGCAGTCTGCCACTTGGTGGCTGTGTCTGATCAATCTGGAGATGAGCACAACAACAGTTCTTTATTAATTCAGTAAACATTAAAACTGACTAATACCAGCTGCCCAAGCCTTTCTGTGTTAGTTGTTGTGTTGGTACTGTCATTGGCAGCAGTGGCAAAGGGCAGTGCAATCTACAGTGGCTTCCTGACAAGGACTCTGGAACTTATTTTTCAACAAATTAAGCACTGATCATAACGAGTACATATCTGTGAGTGATTTCTCAAGTGTATATATGCTTGGAGCCCACCCATATCTTACCATTTGTTGACTTTACTATCACTCTTCTTTGTTGCCTCCTAATTGGACAGCACAGGCCAAGCGTCACCTCCTTTCCTTTCTGGAGCATGGAGCATGGACCAAGCACCGACTGATTCAACAGAATTCGCACCTGTCTGCTGCTCACGCTGTGATTGAGGTACGTTTCTCCTTTATAAAGAATTAGTTTTTCTGTGTTGGATGCTCTGAAGTGGTGTTTTTAAGTCGTTTGTATGTTGTTGAACTGTTTTCATTGAACGCTACCTCCACATGAACAGTTCATATTGATTCTGCTGTGCATGTTCTCTGCGATGTGTGACCTGACAGCCCTCAACCAGTACCCTGTGATTACCATGCGTTCTGTGCTTCACAATTACTCTGCATTTTCTATGTATTCAGTGGTCTGCTGTCCTCTGTGAACTATGTGCTTTACATGTAATCTGCGCCTCCCTCGTGTTGCTCCCCCACCCCTTCTTTTTTAACCATATTGCACAGCAGCACAAGCTACTGTGCAGCATGGATTCAAAAATGCTATGATACATCATAGTGATTTTTTCTTGATCTTAAGCCATTTTGCACAGCAATTCACACTAATGTGCAGGATGCCTATAAAAAAAACATTTGCAAAGCCAATAGATCTTTGCCAATGCATTTTAGGCCTGGCTTCATAAAGCCACCATATGTGATCATCAGAATAATAACTTTTAGAAGTTTTAAGAAGCACTACTAAGTGATGCGCCTGGCCCCACTCACATGTTGATTATATTGGGTTCAGCATCTGATTGGGCAGAAGTTGTGCTATTCCTCTTACAAAGTATTGCACTGCCTCTGCTGTGCGGTGTGGCTGTGAGTCACCTATTGCTGTAGCTCTAGGCCCAATGATTGCTATTTTTATTTTATTCTGTGGCTGTCATATAGTGTGCTAGAGGTGTTTATGTTTGTTAAAATAAAATTAATTTATAAGGCACTTCTTGAAAGTGGAGAAAGAATGAGCATTTTATTTAGTTTGTTGGTGTGCCTCTCTGCAATATCCACTCAGGAAGGCTCACTTGTCAAATTTAAACTGAAAAGATAAAAGCAGTTCTCCAAGAGTAAAAATGGAAATACAAAGCAAAACCAACAAGCTCCAGGTAGATCTCTCTCTCACCAGTCTTATCCCCCTCGCCCCATCTACAATTTCAAGGAAAGAAACCTCCACACACGCTGTGGGGCATATGAAAGTGTGTATGTGTGCGTGTGGGCATGTATAGCCCACGCTGGGAGAACCGGTTCATTCCTCATAGCGTTGGTAAACACCGAAAGTTCAAGACAAACACTGTCCTATGTGTGCGCACATATAACCCATGCTGTCGGTTCCAGACAAACCCTATCCTTGTGAATGCTGGTGCGTTATGAGGACACATCCCCGTAGTGTGTTTAGATAGTTTTGAGCGAGTATATCAAGAAAGTAAAAGTGCAGTTATAATTGCTTCGGTCTGCTTTATAACCTTCCCTTCTATCAACGCGCCGGTAGAGTTATAATAGTAAATACTCTCTCCATTACAGTCAATGGCCGGTCCTCATAAATATGGGGGTGGGTGGGTCTGAGTCAATACGGGCTACTCAGCACGTCTCTCTGACTCCATGCTGATGCACCTGTGCTACACGGATAACCTGCACCACCAACAATGCCACAGTCACCAGCTCCACCATCACCCATACCACCAATGTCAACACTGCTGGTCCCACCTTTACCACCGTTGTCAGTACCATCAACACCAGTACCACCACCCCCAATATCACCATTATTGCCATCACTAGTACAATCCAAGACAGTGACACTACCACTGGACCACCCCCTGAACCACTACAACCACTATTACCATGACCACCAGAACCACCAACAGTACTACAGCCACCTTTACTATCACCACCACCAGTCTCCAAAGTAACACCGCTACCAGTACCAACACAAGTACCACCACCAGCATCCGTGACCAGTACCAGTTTCACCAGGACAAACACCACCACTATCAGAACCATAACGATCAGTCTAATTATCAGTATCTCCTCCACCACTACAAGTATGATTACCATTAGCATCACCACCACCCCACTACCAAAAGTACCACCACCACGAATACAAGCGTCATGAGTACCACCGCCAATACTTCCACCACTATTATCAGTACACGTTCCACCACAACGAGTACCACCACCTGTACCTACCTCCACCACCAGTGCCATCACTGCCACCACCACCATAGTATCACCACCAGTATCGGTATCACCATTACCAATACCACCACCAGCAAAACCACAAGTACCACCAACAGAACCACACCAACCGGTGCTATCACCACAACCAATCTCACAAGTAACACTGATACCAGTACCAACACAAGTACCACCACCAACACCATCTCCAATACCAGCTGCACTAGTACAAACACCACCACTATCAGTACCATCACCACCCTGCTAGTATGACTACCATTAGCATTCCCACCACCACCATACCACAAGCATCACCACCACTAAAAATACCAGCATCATGAGTACCACCACTGTTACTTCCAACACTATCAGTACACGTTCCTCCAGAACCAGTAATATGAATACCACCACCGGTACTTACCTCCAGCACCACCAGTACTATCACTGCTACCACCATCACCACCATAGTGCCTACATCGGCACAGACACACTCACCACCAGTATCACTATCACAAGCACACCCAATACCACCACCAGTAAAACTAAAAGTACCACCATCACCAGTACCACCACTAATATGGTACCACCAGTACCCCATCACTTCAGAACCACCACAACTGATATGTGTCTGTCAGTCCAGCCTATGCAATACAAGACTACAGTTCCCATAATGCAGTAGCTACCAATATCCCCACAAGTACAAGCTCTCTACTCGGCCACCACACAGATTTGAGGATCCAAGAATAAATAGGGAGGATTTAGGGTGAGGGGAAGGGTTGCTCCCACCTGCCTCTTGCTACGCCCTGATAATGCCATATTATCCGGCAGGTACCCGGGGGCGGAGCTAGCTGCCAGTGCTGCAGCGGGTGCAGTGTCACCGGGGCCAAGACACAGGGGACACATTGCATCTCTATTATAGCTTTTCTTTTCTCAGGGCACTTGGCACCCTTGCAGCACCACTGTTGCCCATTAAATAATCTGTCACTGTAAATAGCCTGGACCAGCAGTGTGGTCATTTTGTTTAATACATTTTTAGAGTGCTTGACTTCCATAAGCTACAGTATGTGCAGATCTATGACAGGTATGTGATTTTTCACCAATTATTGTATCACCTTAAAGCAGGTCGAGACCTCCCAGCCCAGATTACCCAACATTTTAGCTTTGGCAGAATTAGTTTGCATTGAATGCTTCCTGCCGAGGGAGCACTCTGACCTGGTGCCCTGGGCACGAGCCTCTCTCAGGTGTGTTGTGGGGGTTCTTTGGCCTGGCCTCGTGGCACAGAGATGGCTCACGGTGCCCCCTCTTCCTGGGGGTTTGGGTTTATTTAATTCACACCTGGCTCAGTAATGGAGGGCTTAGTAAGGCACGTTCACATCTACCTACTCCCTAAGGGAATCTGCTTTTCCGAGGCACGTGTTGGCACACATTGTGATTTTTGCTCACTATATGGGATCAAACAGCCATTGGGATTTAAGGGATGCGCACACTATGTTGTAAATACAAAGCTGCTAATACACTTTTGGTATTTTTGATGCTGGAGAATGTGCATCCTGCCTAAAAGTAACTTCAACCTAAAGTGCAGGAGCTACCAAAGATTCTTTTAAATTGGTGGTTGGCAAAAAATTCCACTCCACTGGCAGAGTTTGCAGAGTTTGGCCCTCTTCACTTCTGCTTGGAACTCAGAGTTCCGGAAAAACTCCTTCAACTGCTGCGTGATAGTTTTTTTTCTCACGCGAGCCTCGCCAATGTTAAGTTGGTGAGCACAAACGAGAATTAACGTCCTCTAGCCCTATTTTCAGACTCCAGAATGCCTCCCGGTGCGAATTCTCAAAGCAGGTGGTCGCAGCAGGTCACGACCATTCGCGTTGAGAAAGCTGCCGGTGGAGCCTCAGAAAGAAGCCGCGCCCTCTCGAGCGCCTCCGTTCATGCTGATTTTACAGCGCAGAAGAAGCTCTTTGTGCTGAAAATCAGCGCACGCAGCGCATCGTGCCCGGATCTGCAATCTCGTGGAACTCTGCAGAATCTCACAGAAGTTTTATGTAACTCCACAGAATTCCGCAGAGTGAAACTACACGAGCTCCGCCCAGGTCTAGTTTAAATGTAATCTACAAAAAGAAGCGTCGTTCCAGAGCTGCGAGATCACACATCTGTTTGCAGAGAGTCCTTGCCGGTCAGTATCGATGATGGGTGTCCAACATAGGTCCAAGAAAGCCAGATTCATGCCAGGATTTCTGGCTTAAAAATTCGGGAGCCTCCCTCCTGAATAGGGCCTATTGATCACAGGCACGTGTCTGATGACGAGGAAGAGTGAACGCAGGTATAAAGCGAGGATTAGGTGCCCGAAATTGTCATTGAACTGCGCGTGCTCTGCCTCGTCATATTCCTTTGCATCGTCCTCCATCCCATGGGTGGAAGGTGGCCTGGTTATTGTCTTTCTGGGGCTTGCTATTTTTAGGGAGTACGCGCATTACCACAAGGTGGTTTGGAAGACACAAGGGTGACGTTGTGTACGTGTTTACCCGTCGGTCCCAGAGGGAGGAAAAGGAGCCCCCATTAATAATGCCACAGTTATTCCTGAAGGTTGCATGTATTTTATCACATCACATGCAAATAGTTTTATTTAAAGAAAGCTGTCTAGCATGATGGGAGCATATTGTACTCTAGTGGCATTTGCATAGCGCTTTCTACCCCTGATGAGGCTCTGAAGCACTATGCGGATGTGGAGCACGGTATGACACGAGACACTTAGACATTTTAGTAGTACATACTGGATTTAAATTCTCGTGTTGCTTATTATTAGACACTTATTAGTACAGAATCTGTCGTGGAATTTGTCATGCTTCCTCTTAATGAGGCTTTCACTCAGCCTTCTGCAGTCTGTAGAAGCTCCTGCTCTCATTTTGTGATGTAATATAGCTCCTGATGGGTAGCGCCATCTGCCATGCCATGTTCACTCAGCTGGTTACACGTGCTAAGCACTAGGGGGTGGCTGTGCGAACGGGCAGGCCGGAGGGCAGGATAGCCCTATTGATGGAAAAAACATGTGAGGAGGCATCATACATATATATATATATATATATATATATATATATATATATATATATATATATATATATATATATATATATATCTTGCAGAGAAGCCTGACTGTAATTATTTGCATCTCTTGTTGGTTTGTGGTTTAACTGTCTTGATAATCCATTAGTTGAGAGAAAGTTGGAAGCGGCACAAGGATTCTCATCTTCATCAAACTTGCTTTGTATGTCCAAGTTGACTGTTGCTACAAGCCCTCCAGCTCTTCCTACGTAACAGTGTGCATAAATGTCAACAACCGGGTACACCCTTTCCAATGAAGAGAAGACTGGATGAGGCTGTACACAGCTGTGCCTTTTGTGGTAGAAAGGACATTTTTCATGTCAACTGGCTTATATGAATGCTTGTCAAGCCTTTTCACAGACCCTTCAAGTTGCAGGGACAGCCCAGTTGTCTCCAGGGTGTGTTCCCTCCAGACCAGGATGCTTGGTACTGCGCCTGTGATGGAGGGGCTTCTTGACACCATTAGGTAACCTGGTCGAGCAGTCAAGGCCTGGCTCAAAGGAGATGGATTGAAGGTTGAGCCACATGCAGTATAATGCAATTTTAATTCACCATGATTATTCTTTCTTGAATAAATTATACCTTAAATCTGTAGATAAGTAAACCACTTATCCAAGGAGGTCCTGTAAATTTTCAGAAAATTTGGTGGAAACAAGGATACATTTTGAACATTGTTTTTAAGCAAAGACATTGTTCTCTACTTTGCGGGATATAAAGAATATGCATTGAAAAGTCTCAAAAATCATTCTTCAACAGTATGCAAAATTGGTCTAAAAATTGTATCTTCAGGACAAGTGCGGACTGGTACTATTGGAAGTTCCACCCAGTGATGGAATCGCAAGAAGGCGAGGGCCTTTCTAGGCATCATGATGTACAGGTCAGTGCTGCTGATCAGAGCCCTGATTTGGGAGACAAAAGTAAGGTCGCCATCAAACCAGGTGCCTAGGATTTAAAGTTTTGAGGAAGGTTTTGGGTTCCTCCAAAATCTTCACCATAGTTAGATTATAGGTATTTCCGACAATATCACCAGCCCTCTGCAGAGCAGGGAAAGAGTGCTCCTGGCGACATTGAAGGAGCTGGTAGAATGTAAAGTAAGTCAGCGACAGAAGCTGGCTTCTGTATGTCTCATTTTTTGCCTGTCCTGAATCCTTACTTGCGAGTCAGTTTAACTTTTTGTCGGTAACTGCCTTGAGATAACTACCACGATTTAACTTTTTGCAAATACGAGGACTAGAAGGAAAGATACTATTTTGCTATCAGTGTTGCATCTTAGAGTACAAAGAAAAGGAGGTCTTCAGAGACTCCAGGGTGAAGACCATACCAGTGGCCAGAGATCATAAAGTATTGTGACAGGTTTTGTGATAGTTTAACAGTGAGGGGAAATCAAACTCAGAAGGGGATCAGAGAAAGGAACACGTGATGGCAGGAATGAAGCAGACAGAACAACAGAGAAACTGCAGCCATGTTGAATGGACAAATTACCAGCCTGGATTGTGGGAATTTACTTAGCCTGCTTGCAACAGCAATGGACCGGTACAATGAAACTAGTTTGGATCAATAGGGGATTTTTTGACTCAGGCAAAGATACTCAAGACTACCTGGGGACTTCGGTCCTGATTTAGACCACGGTAGACAGGTTACTTCGTCACAACGGTGACGGATGTCCCGTCCGCTGAAATCTAAATCCCATTTTCTTCTCTGGGAATTAGAGTTCGCAGAATGGGATTTCTGTCACCATTGTGACGGAGTAACCCGTCCGCTGAGTGCTAAATCAGGCCCTTAGTCTGCTGGGGTGAAATATGTGAGATGGACTGGAGGCTAGACAGCAGAGAATCTTTATCTCTCTTTGCATTATTTCCTTGTTTTCTTCTTTAACAAACTTTGTATTAGCTGGTGATGGATATCACAATGGGATTGACTTTCAGTATTGGGATAATGACTCAGCATCATGAGCCAGTAGGCTGTGTGATAAATGAGTCTTAGCACCCGTCATCATTGGGATGTCCCTTGTCAGAGCCTAAGAAGCTCATACCCTTCCTTCAGTTGAGTGCGCCGCTCCCCTTCATCTGTTTATTGACCCCTGCCAGACAAGAAGCACATTTGTGCATTTGCATATTACATGACTCCACGGGGGTCTGAGCATGGCTACCACCTGAGAACCAGTAGGAACACTGAAAGGATAAACTGTGCTTCGGAGGTGGGAAGGCAGAAACGAATACTCCAAATGAGGATGTCCCACCTGAAAGCCTACAGCACTTTCTTGCGGGCTCATAGATGAAACTGGGGTCTGAGCTGCTGGCTTAAAGAATCAGCCTATGTAGTGCAGCAGGTGTATGTGCCACTGTCCCAGAACATGCAGGTTAAATGCAAAATCACTCTGGAGAGCCAGAAACTGGAATCCATAGAGGGCATGAAACCTATGATCTGACAGCTGAGGATGTGCTTAGAAATATTCTTGAAGTTGCTTTAGGTTTTGGGCCCTGAAAAATATGTCACTGCAATTAAGCCACCGACTGGCTCCCTGCTTAGGTTTTGTTGGTTGATATTCCAGTACCCTAGAAATATTTCATTTTGTATGGCATTTGAAGTCTTTGGGACTTAATTAGAATTTTGTGGGCAGGACACTGCATCAAACCATGCCATATAATTTATTCTTCTCACTACAGGTGACACAGGCTTTAATGTGCTAGTAATACGGCAGATGGAACATCCTTTTTCATTTGTAACAGAGCCTCTCCTCACCAAACTCTAAAAAATGCCCTTGGTCATGATTAAAATGCTGGAACTTAGCTTTTAGGGTCTCAAGCTAATGTAGTTACAGTTTAAAGGTAAAAACAATATGATGATTGCAGTCTTTTTCTAAAATACTGCATTCATTAATTCAAAATGGTGCCAGTGTGATGATTGCAATCATTTAGTTATCAAATCGTAAATTAATTAGCAAATATCTCAAGGGCATGGTTTTCATTACATTGAAGAGGCATGTATAATTGGGGGCAGAGCAGGTCACTACCTGCTTTTGCTGCTTGCAATAATTTCACGCTAATGTTGAAGATCATACACTTATTTGAGAGCCAACAAGGGGTGGCGTGTGGGCTGATCAACCAATCACAAGCATACATGTTCCTAATGGTTGACTTGACTATATTACTGAATATCACCACCAACAATATTGTGGCATACTAATATTGAAGACAGACTATCCAGAGACAAAATATTGAAAGGTAACTGTATATAGGGAAGTATAGATTTACTATTCCTAACTCCACATCTACGTACTATGAAGATATATGTATTGTGTAGGTTAATATATTTGGAATTAGGTATTGAAAATCTAGACATTTACCGGTTGATATTTTATTTTTTATATTATGACCTCAATCGCTGTTTTTGAAATGTTTGATGCAGGTTGGTCACCTGTGGGAAAGTATTGAAAACTTTTCCAATGAAGTGTTGCATCAACCTGAACTATAGAGGGCACAGTGGCTCCTCTGTAAGATATTATTTCTGCATTCTGTAAAAATTCTTGATTTGAGCATGTTTATCTGCAGATTTTAAAGAAAAAAATGTTTCTAGCTCGGTCGGATCAAAAGTTAATAAAAATGTTGTTACACATGTTGCCTCACACTGGTAGGCACCTTCAAATTTTGACTGGTTCTGTTTCTGTTCCTTGTTGCTGTATTTGGTTGTTAAACAGGTACAACTGATGTGGGACCTTTACCTAGACAGTGTTAACCTGTTTAAAAATGTCATATGTAGTCAAAAGGCAATAATTGGATAGGGAGGAATTTTAGTGTGTCCCCGGGAGTACTTCTTACCACTGACATCTGCGTAACATCTCATAGGCACCCAAGGGGCAGCTCCACTGCCCTCATAATTAAAATATCTAGGCACTGTGGTAAGCTTTGTGGTATGCTGACACTTTACAGGTTAACACTGACCCATGGTTTTCTATGAGAGTTTTTCCAAACCAGCCAAGAACTCCAGACCGACATCTAAATTGTGAACCAGCACCTGAACTATTTTATGAACCACACAATAAAGATAACGCCACAAACCTACTAATGGTAATTTGCAAGTGTTTGTGAGAAAAACATGACGGCGCCATTGTTCTTTCTATTTTTTATTCTTTTGAAAATTGTGTGTGTTCATTAAGATGTGCTTCCATTTTTAAAGTAATAACTCTGGGGGTTATTACAACTTTGGAGGAGGTGTTAATCCGTCCCAAAAGTGACGGTAAAGTGACGGATATACCACCAGCCGTATTACGAGTTCCATAGGATATAATGGACTTGTAATACGGCTGGTGGTATATCCGTCACTTTACCGTCACTTTTGGGACGGATTAACACCTCCTCCAAAGTTGTAATAACCCCCTCTGATTAGGTATTTCCTCTTTCTATTAACTGTAATGTTTGTGTTATGCCATATCCAACTCAGGGCCTGATTTAAATTTCGGGGGACGGTTTACTCTGTCACAACGGTGACGGAAAGACCAATTGACGAAACCTAAATCCCATAGGATATATTGGGATTTAACTTTTGGTGGATGGGCTATCTGTCACCGTTGTGACGGAGTAATCCATCCTCTGAAATATAAATCAGGCCCAAAATCTCCCATGAGCTGACATTGATGACTTTATTAAGCTGCTCGGAGAGTCAAGAATGCTTTCGAAGTCCAAACTTCAATCTGAGATCTAACACCCAGCATCCATATCAAAAAGATGATGGGAAGAATGCTTGCAAATTGTATAACCACTTGCAATTGCTCGGGTAGCATCCGAACCAATTGTTCTTTTGCTCACCGTGCAACCTGAGTGGTTACCCAACCGTATGCAAATCAGTCTTGACCCTGCTCCTCGTGGGAGACTGATTTGCATATGGCTGTGTCCAAACTGAGGTGGCATGGGGAGCAAAAGTCCAATGGGTTGGGATGCTACCCCAAACGATTGACAGTGGTTATACTATTTGCAAGTATTCTTCCCATCACCTTTTGTGTGTTTCAGGATCATCTTAGTATGCCTAAAAATTGAGGGTTGAGTCCCTTGATTCTCCTGAATCAGAAGAGGGGCCTCCTGGGCTTCAAAAGCAGAAGCTTCCTGGAAATCCCAAAGTGCAGCCTTTTAGACCTCTTCAAGAAGAGTACCCTGTATCACCACCAGGGGCGGCCCCTCCATGAGGGCGGAGATGCGTCGCCCCCCTTCCAGCAGCGGCAGCTGCAAACCTTTTAAAAAAACAATAATAACAAACAGTGTTCATTATCATTTTCTTGAAAAGAGGCACAGAGCACTCCCCTCAGAGCACATGTGTCTCGGGCCAGCCAAACACATGTGCACACTGGGCTCTCTCCAGCCCAGCAACACAGTTGCCGGGCTGGAGAGAGCCTGCATAGGCTCCCAGCCAATCTCGATGCTGCTTTGAGCAGCGTCCGTATTGGTGCAGGGCAGGCTGGGAGCATGTGCCTGCAGAGGAGCGGATGGAGCAGCAAAAGTAAGTGTTTTAAAAAAAAAAAAATTTAGTACCTGGAATAAATCATTTTTTCTTCTCAATGCAAATAAACCAGTTCTATTGCCTCCTTCTTCGGGGTGTGGCTATTTCTAGTTGCAGCCGTTTTAGATTAAATTTGGATGTACCCTCTGATGGAGTGGATGTATCCTGAAATGAAGCACATAACCATTCTTTACCTTATCTAGCACACACAACTCAATGGTTATGCTTTCCCAACTTTTTAGACGGTATTCAACATTTCCCCACCAGACTGGTACACATAGAATGGAAAGCAAGGAAGTCATGGTTTTGAGCCAGTCTGTGATTTCCCAGCTGGGGAAGAAACCTCAAGGGGGGACTTCAAAGGTCACCCTTGGTAAAGAGTCGATTTCTGATGTTGCTGGAGCTAATGTGGTTCCTCCCAACAATACCTCTGAAGAGTTTGACCCCTCTGCATAGACTGAAATCTCTGCATTTGATCCAGAAATACTTTTTGGTCCCTTCCACTCCAGTTGCTTTTACTTGATGTGCCGCATTTCACCACCGATAGGTGATCCGCAGAGTACTCTACTGGAGAAGGATGCAGTGGAGATGGGCACCGCCATGATCTTTTGTTGAGCTCTATTTTTCAGTGATGTGAGTATCAGCCAGGATGGTCTTCTTAAGGTTATTCCGCACCAGGACTCTGCTAAAGAAATGTCAGCTAAGTCAGTGGACGGGCTTTGAATCTGGTTAGATACCTGAAAACCCTCAAGAACCGCCTCTGAAAAATTCTGCCTCCTGTTCTGTGGTAAGCTATTTTCAATGCTCTGAATGTTTTCCCACAGTGCACTGTTGTATCTGCCAAGAAGAACAGAGGAGCCTGCTGCTTTGAGAGCTGTTCAAGCTGTGCCGCATACTTTACTGCCAACAAGATTTAACCTCTTGCTGTCCCTGTCTTACTTAGGTGCTCTGGAGCAGAGGCACAGCGTTTCTGAAGAGACTATGACTTAGGATCCATGCATGGCAAAATTGAATCTTGCCCTGAGGTTTATATTTTTTTCAACATCCTGGAAATTATAATTTTGGTTGCGGCATGAGAAAAAAACTCTTCCTACGTCATTTCCTCAAATCCTGACACTAGTTCTAAAAGAGAAGGTGGCAGAACGCTAGGCTGCAATGTCTCCAAAGTTACAGAGAATGACGTATGTGGCTTCTTATGTGAAATGCTGAGCCTGGAGCCTTCTCTAGCCTTCTGCATAAGATCCACTTGTCAATGGTCCGGGACTTCTTCTGAATACTTCCATAGGAAATAATGGGTCATTGTTTTTCTATGGAGTTCAGAATCATGGATTAACAATCAAGACCCTGAGTACAGGGTACCTTTGCTGTCCCGGAGTGTTCTTTAGGACATATTTTGAAGAAAAACCTATCAACCTCTGTCGCACTCGTCCCTCTCTGCAGGGTCATCCCTAAACTCTTAACCTTCAACCTTCTGTTTTCTGAACCTGTTTTCGATGGCCTTAGGGCTCTGCGCACTTTACCACTAACTAGTACTCAAGTACTTGTGCTCTCCACGTTAAACATGGAGAAATTGGCTTACATCCAGGTGGTACATTTAATCTACATGTACGTCCCTAGTAAAATGGTACTACATGAGCCCAGGGTCTGTAAATTAAACGCTACTAGTGGGCCTGCGGCATACATTGTGCCACCCACTACAGTAACCCTTTAAACATGTCCCAGGCCTACCATGGCAACCTGTGTGTGCATTTTTTAACTCCCATGTTGACCTTGCAAAATAAACCTTTTCCCAGGCCTAGACCTTTTTTTAGATACATTTGTCTCCCCTAGGATAGGCCCTACATAGCTCATAGGGCAGTGTATTTAAAAAGATGGACATGTACTTTTAACTTTTACATGTGCTTGTAGTGAAAAACTCTTACATGTTTGTCACTACTGCAAGGCCTACCTCTCTCATAGGATACAATTAGGTTATCTTATTACATCTCGTAAGTGATGACTTTCAATTGGGAGGAAGTAGGAAAGTTGAGTGTGGTGTCTGAAAGAACTGTAATTTAAAGCTCTCTTTAATTGTAAAGTCGATTTTAAGTCACAATTCTGAAAATGTCACTTTCAGAAAGTTGGCATTTTCCTGTCCTGACCATTCGATGCCTGCAGCCGGTATACTGGGTCACATGACGAGGTGTAGCTGGCAGTTGGCCCTTGTGTATTGTTCCTAGACAGTAGAACAAAGAGGACAGAGGAGTTGACAGGATCGGCCCTGACTTGATGGGGGGAGGAGCTATCACCTACCACACTTGCACGTCACAATGCTCCTGCCTGAGCACACTGACAAAGGATTTTACCTAGTCTTTTGTCCCTCCAGACGATCTGGGGATGGACACATCCAGAACCTCGCCTACTTCAAAGTAGGCACCAGGTACTAATACTGGACCCTCAGACTCAACTCTTCAGTACACATCTGGTCCAGTGGGAGGCTCAGAGGGACTGCTGTGCTGCTCAGCAAGAAGGACTGCCACAGTGGTACCCTGGTGCCCCGCTGCCTGAGTGAAAAGGACTGGACTCACTTCTTGAAGTCAGGACCACCAGAGTGATTCCAAGGGCTAGTTGGCTGGGAACCTCATCACAGCTTCAGGAACAGAAAAGGCTTCAACCACTTTGAACTTAGCATCTGGGCTCTGTCTGCTGTGAGTCCTACCCCGAAGTGGTGCCACCCCAGTCCTGGAACCTTGGAAGTGAGCCTGAAGGTGCTCTACTAGCCCTGCTGTGGTCCTGTGATCAGAACTAATGCAGATGCGCCTCCCGGAAGCAGGACCTCTCACCGCAGCCCCGTCAGAAACGGCACTGAGCAATGCATCCTTGATGCAGGACTTTGCATCATAAACCCTTCATCAACTGCATCCTCTACAACAATGCAGGACTCCGTATTGCAGCCCACATCATCCCCGGAACAGCCGCTGTGCTCTGTATCCTTGATGTGGGATCTCATAACACTCCGCAAACCAGGAGTTAAGGTACTCTGTTTAGCAAACCTCACTTTGTCCCTATCCCCAACCCATGCTCCACTGTGGTTGGTCTGAACTTGTGACTTTGTCCTAGACTGGCGCTGCCAGATAATCACATTTGCCGCTCTGCGCTTTTAGGCACTATCTTAACTTAAATCTTCAAAATTGCATATCTCTGGTTCTACTGATTGGATTTTTGTTGTTTTGATCTCAAATAATTTATTAAATTTTACTAAATTCTTCTAAATGGGTGTGGGATTGTTTTCACTTCATTAGTGTTTGAAGTGCTGCACAAATACTTTACACATTGCCTTTAAGTTATGCCTGACTTCTTTGTGCCAGCTACCAGAGGGTTAAGCACAGGTTAATTTGGGGTTTGCTTGTGTTTCACCCTGCCAGAGATTGTGGTTGCTGCTTGTGTAGGGTTCCACCCTCTCTCATCCAGTAACCCAATTTCCTACACTCTCCTTGCCAGAATGTGATGAAGGAAGGCAACCCACAGAGGCTTCAGTTTTCTCCCTACACTGACTGCAAGTACCCACCCTTCTCCACTCACTCTGTGGCGGCAACAGTAATGAAATCTCTTGGCGAAGATAGGTGGCTCAACCTCTAATTGACGTCCACCGTTGAAGAGTGGAAGGATGCAGCAACATGTGTATTGATGTTGAATGTCTTGATGACAATTGTCTTGACGTTGAGCACTTGGTGAAGTGCCTCGAGGTTGAATGAATCCTTTGTCTCCGATCAAAGCGAGCTCTGTCCATTTATGAGGAGAGTGGTAAGGGTGTGGTATGCAGTTGGTGATGCATTCTGCAGAATACTTTCACAAATATATTATCAATGCCTGGTCTGGAAGCACACTGCGACTCATGAACAGCACATTTCCAATTAAATGGCCACAATATTCACATTGGCATGCAGTTTTACTGACAAAGAAACATAGATCGCAAACTATAATATGTTAACATCGGGTTTCAGCAAGTATTTATCATTTGCCCATCACCAAGTAAAGTGTCTTGATTATTTTTGATACTATTAAAATATTTGTATCCATCGCCCATCCAAAATTACAAATAAATGTGCAACATTTGTGCCTTTTAACTGCTGATTTATTTTGAAATATTTGTAAGGTAATTTAAAAGTATTTACATTTTGTCGTGGGTGAGAAAAAACTCATCCCACAGCCTTTCTTTTCCCACCTCCTGTACCCCAGTAAGATTGTCAGATAGTTCACTTTACAAACTGCTCTAACTTTGTAGTTAAAAACAGGTAAACACCAATCTAGTTATAATAATATGCAGCATTCATATTGATAAGGCATAGCCTGAATTTGACTTCTGTCTTCGAAGCATCTCATATATGCCCCGATAAAAACTAAATTTAAAAGCCTCTTTATTGCTGGTCCATCTTCTGCACTGAGGCATAGTTGTTTGGGGGTGCCAACAGCATTCTTCCAGCATATGTGAGCCCAGGCCAAGCTCAAGGAAGGTGCTCGGGAGGCTAGGTTGGGACTGCATAGCACAAGCATTACGAACACAGTCTACATGAATGTTCACAAAGAGTTATTCATTTGGAAAAAAAGGAATAATATTTTTGAACATACTTTAAAACTCTATCTCGGTAGAAAGTTAGAGCGAGGGCAGTAGTTTAATTTGTGTAGCACAAACCACTAAAAGGCTAGAGTCAATATTAGCGGTGTAAGAATGTTGGACTTTTGTTATTCGTGAGTCAATTTGGGTAATGGTGTGCAGATCCGGTCCCTTATTCATGAACCACTTCTCAACATTTCCAATAAGAAATAATAGCCCAGTGCTATTCTGTGGAGTTTTTGTACCATGGAATGCTCTCAGGCTTTCCAGTGTGCTGAAATAATTCAGCTATCAAGCACTTGATTACAAGTTACATGCATCTGTTGTTGGGATGCCAGGGAGCCGGTGTACCTGCACCAAAATCCAGTAACTACACGTTTGGTGCCCAGAATGGGGAATAACCAGCTGGATAAGAGAATGCCCGGTCCTTTTGCACTGATAATTCCTGATTTGAATGACAAACCAAGTAACAAGGGGGACCACGTACCCCCAGGCTTGTATGATATATAAGGCCCACTCCCCCTCTCTGCACCGTGGTGCACCTGCAAATGGGTGCTGCAGGCGAGACTGGGACAGTGTACCCTACTACAGTTAGTGCACTGCCCCCAACTCAGCTGTGAACTCAGGCCTGCCCTGTGGGCTCCACATTGGCAAGGGGCGGTTGAGGTATTTAAAGCAGACGGCCCATCTTTCACAGTGCAGGCAGCAAGAGGGAAAGAGATCCCCTGCAGGCGGGTGTAGTGGGTGACTGCACACGACTCCGTGGGGATATCTGAGTGGCCCATGGCACCTCTGTCACTCAGTTCAAAGGTGACCTAGGGTGGGTAGAGGTGTACTGACTGTGTGTTACCTGAATGTGGTGTGCAGTGCTTAATTTGTAAATAAAAACGTGCCGGTGCTTTGAGCTCTCCTCTGAAACACATGGTTGCTGCAATTAAATGTGGGAACACGGAATACTGAGGCGGCGTAATCCTGAAGCCATCCCGGGCCTCGTCAATCCATTTACAGCCACTCCCTGCCCTTCAGCTCACTCTTGCAGCTTTCTGCTCTCTCCCTTTGTGACGCTTTTTCATTTTTCTCTTCCTCCGTCTTTCCTATATGTGTCTTTTGCTCGCAGCAAATGCTTGAGGCAGAAGAATAAGCCCTGGCCCTCAAAAATAAGTGCTGGTGCTCAGCACCGGAAACAACAAGCACAAATTAAGCACTGGTGATGTGTGGTCAGAGCCCCTCACAACAGCTCCTTTGCCTCTGCACTCATCTGTAGTATGGTGCACATGCAGAGGTAACTTGTTTCTCCTTTTTGTGGAGTCGCGTCCCCATGCAAATGAAGGAACACCCCATCGCAATTGCAGAGGTAACACCGGTACAGTTTCAAATACAGAAGGGGCCACAGAAGCGTTTACAGCCACATCTGTAATACCAAACTACCCCGGTGGTGCAGAAAGCAGGCGCACTCACCCATTGCACCTCCAAGGCACTTTGGGGGTTATTCCAACTTTGGAGGAAGTGGTAATCCGTCCCAAAAGTGACGGTAAAGTGACGGATATACCACCAGCTGTATTACGAGTCCATTATATCCTATGGAACTCGTAATACGGCTGGTGGTAAATCCGTCACATTTGGGACGGATTACCACCTCCTCCAAAGTTGGAATAACCCCCTTTGTGTCCTAGTGATCGGGAGAGACATGAGTTAGGACCACAAGCCCACAGGATGCCTGAAGCGGTTTTCCTGGGTGGCCCCTGTAAGAGGCATCATCACTTGATTGCTTAGATGCCCGAGTCTGATGAAATGCAGCAAGCAGCAGGGGCAAGGACCTGATATCTTATGAAAATGCGACTGGTGCAGAAACAATTTCATGCAAGATGTTTAGCACAGGAGCTTTGATGCAGTAAATAAGAGATTGATGAAAATATAACTCTTACAAATATGATGCACTTTTCAGCCAGGCTCTGGATTGCTGCAGGTGACAAACTATTACACTGTCTATAACCAGAGTAGGAGTGGAACTAATTGGATTTCTGGGACATTCAGGGCAGACAGCACCAAGAGGACAGAGAAGTAGCCTGCAGGTGGGTGTCGACTTTGAGGGTGCATATATTTGCAGAAACTGGAGCCGGCACCCTAAAGAGGTGGATATAGTCCCCCACTCAACTGCATGTGACCTGAGCTCCTGCAGGCCCCCTGGAGTTTCTGGCCCAGAACCGTCCACTCTTCTGGACTTGGAGTGGGCATGGTCAAGGATTGAATAAACTTTGCAAGATATTTACTCCTTGTTGGGAATATGTGAACTGTGAAACATTGGTAGTGACTGCCCTCTGGACCCCCTTCTATTCCTTGATATTGCTGGTTTATTTGCCAGGATGGTGAACTCTTGTTAAAGAAGGTAGAAAGCATGTAAACTGCCCACTCGACTGCTGTACACTAATATAGCTTTGTTCTTTCACTACTTCTGTTCAGTTGAGATAAATTCTCTTACCTGTAGGGTGGTGGTAGGGTGGCAGGCAATCCATGCATTCAGGAGGTGGTTAGTTTTGTAGCCGCCGCACGTCACTGTGAGACAAGGGATATTCTAGTTTGGCTGTATGTTGCTGGATTGTGTGTTGTACATGTTTATTGAATTTAGTTTTTTGAAATAGGGATATTAAACTGTGTGGAAAATTGGGAAGTGTGCAAGGTTGGCTGATGGAGGGTAGGAATGATTCTGAATTGTCTTCGCGACAAGAGGGAAAGAGGAGAAGGGTCAAAATTCCTTCACAGGGACAAACCAGAACTTGTGATGTTTCAGGAGACCACTTGACAGCAAAAGAAGGCGCAACTTTCTTGCTAGGGGAAAGTGGGATTGGCCATCTGTTTGTGGAGGGCGACTCCCTTTGTGGGACTCACATTCTGTTGGATCGAGACTGGTGCCAAGTGATGGTGATTGGCAGGTGGGGGCACCAGGATCTCTAATTTTTACGTATTTACGAGGCCTAGATCTTGAGTACAACTGACACAATTTTAACTGATGCTCAGAATCTAGAGTTAGATGGTAACTTTAATGATGTGATGGATGCTGGGCAAGATAATATGTGCCCAAGATGGGAACAGATCCACTGTATTGACACTATTTGTGGAAGTGATGGGTATGATGAATGGGTGGCCACAGCCACACTGATGATAGGCAATATTGATTCTACTCTGTGGCTCACAGTTCCTCCTTCATACCTCACTGGCTCTTCATACCTCCTGGTACAGCTCCAAGTTCTGATGATGGAATTTGTCACACAGGGTATCTTTGATGACTTGCTGCTGGTGATGACTATGGTCTCCCACATTAGGAAGGATGCTAGTACCTGGAGGTTGAATACCTGGGAGTACAAGACTGTATGGTGGAACAACAGCTACCTCAAGTGACCAGGCAGCATTTTAGGGAAATAAAAGGGATGCTTTACTAAATAGCATTTTGTCCAAACTTTCTGGGTTTGGGGGGCCTGTTTTATACTTGTACCACACACACAATAAGAGCAAACAGAAGTTTTTGAGCAGGTTTTTAGATAGAGAAGTGGAAAGGCACGGGTGACCCCTTCTTCCTTGGTGTTCGCTTTGGTGATGAAGCCCCTCACATATTGGATCAGGCAAGCTCAGTGCTTAATTTGTGCTTGTAGTTTCCGGTGCAGAGCACCAGCACTTATTTTTGAGGGCCGGGGCTTATTCTTCTCCCTCATGCATTTGCTGCGAGCAAAAGACAAATATAGGAAAGACGGAGGAAGAGAAAACGAAAAAGCGTCACAAAGGTAGAAAGTAGAAAGCTGCAGGAGTGAGCTGAAGGGGCAGGGAGTGGCTGTAAATGGATTAAAGAGGGCCGAGATGGCTTCAGGATTCCACTGCCTCAGTATTCTGTGTTCCCGCATTTAATTGCAGCAGCCGCGTGTTTAAGAGGAAGGCTTTGGGCACCGGCACGTTTTTATTTACAAATTAAGCACTGGGCAAGCTCTCCTAGTGGTGAAGCTCCAGAAAGGGGGTGGAATTGAGGACTAGATCTTGTATGCAGATGATGTGCCCTTGTTCATATCATAGTCATGGTCGGAGGTATTCTCACAAGCTCAGACCTTTGCGAGTTCTCTGGATTTGCCATAAAGAGTTGAAATACACCTTATTCTCTTTGAAGGGCTGACTGAGTGCTCTTTATCTGAATGCCAACTTATGGTAGAGAAACACAGATTTAGATATCTGGGCATTATTATAAGTCCTGACAGAAAACACTTATTGCCGAGAATTAAGGCAAGATCACTGATAGCAGCAGGGACGATATTTTCAATTGGCTTAAACTTCCCTTGTATCCCTTGGGCAGGGGGCCCTTGTTTAAGTTGAGTTGCCTGTGGTGATTAATGTACATCCTGAAAACAACTCGTATGGAATCTAGGAGGATTGCTTTTGAAAAAATGTAGAGATAGCACAAAATTTGAATTTGAAGACTCGCTCTTGAGGTTCTAAAACACCAAGGATACCCTTAATTAAATGATATCCATCAACCGACAAAGGAAGCACCTCCCTGCCTTATTTGCAAGGCTACAACTGTGTGGCATACTTGGTTCTCCTTATTGACTGGGCCTATTCCACACTGAAAACCCACTGATTCAGCTGGGTAGGTTGGTGATGGACAACAAAACATACCATATTTTCTCTACCTAGAAGGCAAACAGTTCTCTTCCCATTCAGACCATCCTTAGAGTTTGGAACGAGGCAGCAACTGCTACATGACAGGATTACAAAAGAAACACTGCTCTGGTACTGCACCAGGCTTAGTTGAGGTGATGGAACTTACGATAAACCATGGAACTTAATTGCCAATCTGTGTAACCTAATAGTGATTGCAGAGTTGAAGTACTTCTGTTTGGGCGTTCAGGCCTTGGCGACGACTTGTGACACATACTCAATCTCTCCCCATTAGATGCCAGAGCTCTGATGCACCGTCCTCCTACCAATCAAAAATATACAAGTCTGCCATGCACAATTTATTGGATACCCTAATAGCCCTGAGAGAGAAGTGGGTGAACGGACTTGCCATTATAGCAACCACTGACCAAAGCTTAATTTGAGCTGGTGGTTTCCGGTGCTCGGCGCCGGCACTTAATTCTCAACACCAGCTCTAATGACAGTCAACCACATGGTGGCAATGTTTGTCTAATTTTGAGATGAGCACACCACCATTGCTTAATAGTTAAGTTATATGTTATGCCATTCTTATAGCATTGGGTAGCATGGAACAGTCTGAAATGTCACACTTGTAAGAGCGCGATGGAGTCGTCGTCATATGGTACTCTTATTGGCAGCGCTGGGTGGTGCAGGCTACCGTGGCCTCCTCAGAAGGGTCCTTGGCTCTAACTTTTTCACTAATTAGGCTGTGCCTGGGTTGAGTGTTTTCTTCATCCTAGAGATGTGTTAGTCCAGTCGTCACTGCCATTGATTCAGACTTAAATAGTTCACCGGGCGGATGTATTGGGATAGGTCAGTGATCTATGCCACTGGATATGTACCAGACCTGTGGTACAGCAGGGACCGTACCTTCTTCTGCGTGGTATGTGACTGCTCAGATCCCTGCCCCTTTTGGGAATCTGTTAATCTGGTGCACTTCTCTGTCAATACTTTTTGAAATAATTGTTTACTTTCAGATTATTGTCTTTTTACTTCTGATTTGGCTTTGTTCGCGCCATTTTGCAATCCATCTGTTTACTTGTATACCTAGTGATGCTAAAATAGATATCAGTGTGTTACAAAAATAGGCTGAAATGCTCCTTGGTGTGTGATTGAAGAAGATGAAGGGGAACTTCTTCAGGAGGTCGAAACAATGGATCTCCCAGCAGTCTCACAGGGGTTTCATCACAGGCCAATGAAATACACTATCATTTACAAGATCCAAGACGCTATTCAGAGCCTAATATTCTTCTGTTACTGAACACTTGGGTTCAGGACTTGTACTCTGGAAAACTCCTTCCTAGAAAACCCTTACCTAGTTGGCGAAACACAAAGAGAGTTTCTGGAGACAACGAAAATTCAGATTTTGGATTTGAAAACCAGAAATCCATGTAGAGGGAATGGAGAGAGAAAGCAGGCCTTCCCTCACTATGCCCTTAAATGGGCTTTGTTCCCAGTACACACCTGCCTGTCCTCCCAGCTAGATAAAAATTCAACGACTTACTCTTAACCTTGAGACCTCCTGGAAGGACATTTCAGTGCACAGGATGGGGAGAGTCTTGTGAGGTTTGAAGAATCATATATTAGAAACTTACCCTTTCCAGGAGGTGCGAATGTTTGTCCACACTGCACAGAAAGACAACCATGCAGGGAAATACAGCTTTAAAAAAACGTCTTATGGGTGTTCAGGCTCCACTCAGTTTTGTAAGACTGAATGTTGCACGCTAGGGGGAAGATTTACTTAGAATTCACGAAACGCAGTTCAGCAGGGCGAGTTGCTGCCCTGCACTGCATCGGCTGAATGGGAAAGAGCTGAAACGCGTCATATCTACTAAAGTATGGCGCTCTTCAACTCTTTCCCTGCGCTGGCACACTCAAGGCTGCCTAGTTCCAATACAGGGGCCCTTGTGCCCTGGTGGAAGAGTGCCTGTGTTATGGGCAGGATTGTCCTTCTGCAGGGGGACAACGTCCTGCCCGAAGAAATCCTTTAAGGCTTATTCCTCCTTCTATGCATGATGCAGAATGCAGCACGCGTGGGAAGAGGACATATTGAAAAAAATACACATATCTCTCCTTCTTACTCCTTCCTTGGGAAGGTATAGCATTTTGACACAATCCCAGGTATATTAGCTTTAGTAAATCTGGAATGCGTCAAAATCTGTGGGTGGATGCATGTGCCACCAATGTAATGCCTTTCCAATGCAAAGAATTACTGGGCAGTGCTGTGCCACGTTACTTTGCATTTAATGAACCACGCAAAGTGGATTTACATGATTTTGCGCCTGGGCGGAGCCATGAAAGCTATGCAAACTCTTTTTCCTCATTAGACAAAGTTCTAACCTTTGCATCGAACCTATTGTAACTTCCCCAAACACACGCCTGTAAAGAACTACCACCCAATCCGCAAATTATTGGTCAAGAGCAGAGCTTTCCATGAGTAGCTGATCATGGTCCTAAAAGCTTGAGCTGGTCCTCCCCGAATACTTTCTCCTCCATCCTGTACACACAGGTCCCAGCTCGTAACTTGCGTGCAGAAGCTTTAGGCCTGATTTAGGTCTCAGCGGTGGGAATATTCCATTACAAACGTGATGGATATCCTATCTGCCATATTACGATCTCTGTAGGCTGTAATGGGATCATAATACGGCAGACGGGATATCCATCACGTTTGTGACTGAGTATTCCCCTCCGCAAGCTCTAAATCAGGCCCTTAATCTTCTGGTCACACCGAAGATTCAAGATTTTGGTTCTTCTATTTATTTTTGCCTCTACACTTTTAGTTCTCCGGGTTGAAAAGCTCTCTATCTGTTGGATAATCTGCATCAAGACTGCTCCCAAAGATCGCCTCATGGCAGGAGGTTCTAAACACTGACAACACAACATAACCTCCGTCAGGTTGAGCTGAGCACTGTAACTCTGTAAGTTTGCATATGAGAAGTTTAGTTGTACTGTCATGTCAGTGTTGGGAGGAGGATGTGACGTAACAGCCAGAGCTTCTGGCTTTGAAGCTGTAGGAACCGGTTGTGAGTCTCGGTGTCGGCTCAACATCCTGTGATGCAGGGCAAATCACTTAGGGCCTGATATAGAGGTTGGCGGACGGGTTACTCCGTCACAAAGTGAGGGATATCCCACCTGCCGTTTTACAATTTTCATAGGATATAATGGGACCGTAATATGGCGGATGGGATATCAGTCACATTTGTGACAGAGTAACCCCATCCGCAAAAATCTAACTCAGGCCCTTAATCTCCTTGTGCCCACCAAAAATGAATGTGTCCTTCTGTAATGTAACCGGTGCCTATGTAAAGCTCTCCAATACCTTCGGTCAAGTTTGGGCTATATAAAACTGCAAAAAAAATAATGTTAAACACCCATCACCAATAAGGATTTTCTGCATGTTCCTGTTACAACAAGGGCTTACATACTGTGTAAATGTTGCTATGCTCTCATTGGATATCAACTCGTGAGTGGTCAATGCCATATTTTGGTGGATTGAAAGCTGTTTCAATCCATTGAGCAGAGCTGGCACGTGCACATGTGCTTATCCGAGTGGACAACCTTAGCCACTCCTCTGGGCAAAACACACTCCTCCTCCCAGTGTTGTGATAACTGGTCAGACGAAAGTAACATAAGTGAAGGCAATATAGTGCCTGAAACACAACATGTCTATCTTACCTTCTCAGACAATGGAAGAGCCACCCAGTCACCGACAAAAGAAGGTTCTGGAGCCAAATTCAAAGCCATCCAGTCATCTTTATTATGTATCTTTATATTATTACTAAGACTGTAGTCATCATCATCTTCATCATCACAGGCGGCCATCTTGGATTACAAAACAGGAAGTGATGCCACAGCACTTCCTCTAGTCCAGCGGTATCATGGATGAGGGTTGAATAGTGTTGGGGATAACACTGTTATGTGGGCAAGTGGGCATGGAAACGATTTGTAGGGCTCCGGTCTCCTAAAAGAGAAGGCTAGCGATGTCCTCTGCCATCCCTCATGCTACCACCTCATTTCCCCACAACAAGCCACCTCCAATGACATAACTGCCCCCCAAAAACCCCCACAAACGGCAAGTGCTGTAAACATCTTCCTACTTTCCAAAGTGTTGGCACATACAGTTCAAAAACGTATAGAAATCTTTGTTAATTTATTCAGAAATGCTTCAGCAATGCATCGAAAAATAATAAATCAAGATAAGGAAAGTGCGGGGGTTCAAAAAATAGAATCTGGACGTTTGGCACCGGATTCCTGATGCAAGGAGAGAGTGGGGTAAAGAGAGGCTGAGCATCCTTTTCCGAGGCACCGAGAGGGTGGCGGGGCAGCCTTTCCCGCCGGCGATGTCCACTCTGTTTGGCAAGGGGAGTGATGCTCCACAGCCTATCCTCATGGTTGCGCTTGAGCTGTGGGTGGGTGCTGGGGGTAGAGAGATCAGAATAGCCTTTCCCAATCCTTGACCAATACGATCTGCATTGCCCCTCGTTCGCAACCCTGCAGGCCGTACCCCCGTCGCACAACACATTCCCAGAAAAATCAAATGCGCTATTAAATGTGTGCTTATTTTCTTTACGTCTATCCTATGACGCCCCGACTCACCATCTCTGCTCTCGACAACCCGAACTAGGAGTGGACGAGGGGTAGGCATTAGACGGGCTTCTCTTCAGGTTACAAGAGGGGAGATAGCTAAACCGATAAATTAAAATAAATTTGAAAAAAATATTTATATTTAGATATATATGTATATTTATATATAGCAAGAGATATATACATGTAGCGACCAGGAAACTAGGTAAGTCCTGGATGCAAGTGCTTTTTCCTCATAGTTTCACAGTTAAGGCTGCGGCTGGGGTGCTGACTGCAAGATCCATATTTTTATTATTTATGCCCTCACATTGGGCAGAATTCTCCTGCGTCTCGCGTGCAGACATAAATCAAATATTGAAAAAATCCCAGGTCGCCCTCCCTGTACAAAACAAACTCATGCTAATGTGTGAGGAAGAATGGGGGAAGTTGGAGCCGAAACGAAGCAAAGAAGCCACGGCGGCGTAGAAACGTGGCTGGGTCATTTTGCAAGCGTGCTTGCGGCCAGTGGTCGCGTGCATGACGTAGCCTTGAAACAGTGAAGCAGACGCCTCTGGACCTGCCATTCACAGGTGAGCGAATAAAGATAGAGCGTAGTCCAGAGCGTGACGTGCCCCCTCCCTGTGAGTAAAAGAAGGCCAGCACAGAGCAGAAAGACAGCATGCCTGTTGGTACATACCAGGAGCACATTGTACCTGGAGAGACCCCAAAATGAGAATAATATCCTCTCGGACTATTGATGCTAGAGTCACACTGAATTCCAATGAATGGGAAGTCTGTTAGTCTGCATGAAGGTCAGTGGGTCTCTGCTGATGGAATGGTATGCCACTACTGCAGACTCCGTTCATCTGAGCTGCACTCAGTGAAAGTCTGCAGTGAGGCCAAGTTTCAAAAAGTGGGAGTTCGCTGATCTCTGTTGGGTACACAGCCATGAGCTAAAAACTATTTCTGCTGAAAAGGACCTCTGTAGAGGTTCCACTAAACTCTGATCGGCTAGTGGCCGTCATTTGGTCCACTGACACAGGCATGACTGGGCTTCCAATGTGCATCACTCTACTGTGGTCTGACGGGCTGCAAGATCATGCATTTGGCTGCTGATGCTAGCATGACCCTACCATCCAATTTTTGATAATTCATCGAGCTCCGTCAGGCTATGAGGACATCGGTTTGTTCTCATACAAGGGTGAGACGGCCTTCTAATGCACATGTCCCCACTGAGCTTTGTTGAGCTTTGTGGCCATTAGGGGTTGCTGATGTTGACATCACCTTGCCTTTCAATGTGTGACACTCCATTGAAATCTGGGCTAATGACCGTAGGTTGAGCTACTTATACAGAAGTGAGTTTGCCTGTTACTGATGCTGACATGGTCCTGCCTTGCAATGTGCAAGAGTTCGATGAATGAGGTTACTCCACTGACGTCCAAGGAGCACATAGGATTTCATAGCTCAGATGATGGTGGCGAAACATAGTCCAGTCACGTTCCACTGACCTCTTTTCGTCTACATTGATGCCTCTGTGCCAAGTGAAGCCCAAGCAATCCTGTGTTCTAAGGCATAAATCCCTGCTCCACTGAGTGAACCTCCGCGTGAGTGGACAAGACCTGAGAGGTCTGGAAACACACGTTTAATGACTCCTCACCTGGAATGAAGCTTATGAGCCCAAGAAGACACTGAGAGGGTAAGTCCACCGTTAGAATGCTCTGATTAGAGGTGTGTGGATAGAGCGATAAGAGGTAAAGGCTGACCTTAAGACAGAGAATAGAGCAGGGATTATGGTGGGAATGAAACAGAGATCAGGACCTAGAATGAAAGAAATAGCAAAAACACAAATGTAGAGTGGGAAGAAAAAATTGTTGGTTTAAATGAAACATTGGTTCCTATCAGGGACGTGACCTAATCTCGTGAGTAACTCGACAAAGAAGGAGACATGTATAATGACAGAGGAGTACCTCCTCTAAGCCAAACTAAGTGGTTTGTTCTTATATTCCTTCTATCCGAACAGATTGCCAATTCCTCCCTGAGCTAACTCAGGATTGTGAGTTCTGAATTAGAGGTGCCTGCTGGAGACATACTCCCTTAAACACTGAAAGATTGAGTCCTTTTAGGGACGTTTTTCAAGCATACCCACAAGCTGAAAGATAACAGAAAAGCCAGCTAAATGCATTTTTTCCATTTATGGCAGGCCAGTCCTACTGATGATGTATAACTCATCTGTAACCCTAAAAAGATGTAAAGAGAACCGGGCATGAAGTCTTCCCTTGCTGTGCATTCTGGATAAGTGTCTGGAAGGGGGGAGGCCGCATGAAAAGACCTTAAAGAAGTCTGGTTTTTAAGGTTTCTTGGAAGAGTTCAAATTAATCTGAAAGCAATGCTTTCAGATTAAGGATGTTTGGTAAAACCTACATCTGGCTTAAAACACGACAAAACAGCACCTATGAAGCAGTTTAGATGTGACTGCACAGACAAAATTATTCAGCCTGTTTTTTTATTTGTAATAAAAAAGTAATCTACCATCCCTGGAATCCAATCTATGCTATGTCTCGATGTTTGCAATTTCCAAAATCTCTACAAAAGCAGAAATATTCAAATTAGCCGATAGCATGCTGGAAAGATCCAGTGTTTAAAAAGATCCTTTCAAGATGTTAAACATTTCTAATGTGGTCTTCTCCTTAGTCCAGAAGTTGAGGATAGCCACAAAGACATTTAGTCGACTTAGAATGTGCTTTGTCAAACTATTCACTTTTAAAGAACGGAAACGTACATAGATCCCAAATGAATGACTCCCCATACTAATGAGTTAACATTCCAATATGTAAACCAATTTTTATTTCTTTTCTTTTGTGATGCTGTTCTTGCCTCATTAAGCTGTCACGTGGTTGTTCTTGTTGGAGGCGGCCATTTTGTTTTGATGCAAGATTGGAATGAACCAATGTCTGTCTGATGTGGGGCGGTGGTATTAGATGCTGCCAAGTGTCAGAGAAGGCTCGTGGATATAAGGATTAAGACTTGAATGGTTTGACTCAATTACTGAGGTTATGAATAGTAAAATATAAGGGTTTTCTCTATGCGTGACACTGTTGAGCTGGGCAGGAGTTAGATGGTCCCCCACAGCATAGAACTTTTCCTCTAAAGGGAACACCTGCAAAGACGGTGGATTGTGGCTAACAAACGCCAGGTCTGGCAGTCTGTCTCACATGAAGAGGTTCGGCTTCAGCACTGTATGTACTAGAGACTGTACGAAACACTAAAGTTTGGCAGGATTAGGCTTAGTTCTCTAAAATATTTGAGAGACAGCCACTGACAAATGTAACAGAAGGTGACCCTAGTCTTGCTTCTGCATAAATCCAGTCTCACTTTGGTGCTAACCAATTCCCCCATTACTACACACTTCAAAAAGACAAAATTGAGGGCAGGAAAGAGGAACAATTCTGAATGTTCAATTTAATTGCAGTTAGCAAAGTGCATCTTTTTCTATTTGTGCATCTAAATGGCACAGACTGAGTGCTTATCAGTTCTCAAAAGCAGAACTGATGATCCTCCTAAGGAGGGGCTAAGGAGGGACTGTCCCTCCAAGATGGGGCAGCTGTAAGGTAAGGGAAAAGCAGTGGTCAAAGGTGAGGAGTCGAGAAAGCATAGCAGGCCTTTTTCTGTAGACACTCTCACTTAATTACAGACCCAACATGTTGGCTTTCAAGAAGTCTGCAAAATCAGAGCTCCAAGACCTGAGGTCTCTCTGCCCTCACAAGGTCTTCTTTTTACTTTTTTTTGTTTTTTACTAGGGGGGGGGAGGCATGAAGGTAAGTAGATTCATTGTGTTGAAACTGCAAGAGGGGTTGGTGGTCTTTGGAATGTTGTGGGGAAGGCTTTCAAATGCGAACATTTTCTTATTAACATTTCTTTCACGATGGTTGTGTGCAGCTGTTTTCTCTGCCCCTTTCCTTGAAGAGATCTGCCTGGTCGCCTGGAGATCCACCTTTAATTGTTGTCAAGATGTTTTGGGATGCAGCATCCGACTAGATGGAACCTTGTATCAAGATATGTTGGAGTGTACCTTTAAGATAGATTCCAAGATGTCTGCTGTATCAAAATATGTAGGTGTACACCTTTTGGCTAGAGTGACCGCCGTCTGATTTATCAACATATGCCTTGTAGAAATTTCAGACATCTCCTACTTCTGTTCAGCCCTTGCCTCATAAAGAACTTCTAAGAAAACACAGAAGATAACCTGGGTCGCAGGTGAGGCCATGACACTATGGATAGCCAGAGACCATGGTCATGTGTGGGCTTGCATAACAATTATTTTTACTGACTCAATCCTCACCATTTTTCAACTCCCATCAACTTCCTAAACCACAGAAAAAAAAAAAATATGCCACTAACACTGGTGCTAGGTATCCCAAAGATATGTCCAGCGGAACCGGTGTACCGCTAATGACTGGCACGTTTTCCCTCTCTAAGCGTGGGAAGAAAATTTGTGGGAGCAACGCTTTGAGCAGGGAAAGTTGGCATCGGGTTTTTAGTTTCTCATAATTTACCAAAAACAAAATAAAAAAATCTGAAAACTCCTTCAGAAAGGGACAGCAAAAACAGAACTGGCAAAGAGACATTAGACCTCGGGGTTTGCAAAAGGGGCAGGCAAGAGAAATGTGTTAGTAACCTTTCCTTTCACCTCCAAGACTCTCCCGCAACCCTCATTTTTTGGTCAAACATGCAGCAAAATCCCACTCTCTCCACCTCCCGCGCCCTTGTTTTGGAAATCCACATCTGTCTTTTGATATTTTGTGTTTTTGTTTTTTGTACAAAAGAGGAAAAAGAAAATAAGACCCCCACTCCACCCCTACACCCGGGGAATATCGAGTGCCGATAGCCCGTTGTACATTCATTGAGTTTGTCTGGTACCAAGCTTCCCCCTTGCCCCTAAACCTTGCAAGCTTCCCAATTGGTTGCCTGCGTTGCCCCTGTGTGCGAAAACTCTTTTCCCGGCTTGGCCTCCTCCCCACAAAAAGGCAGGAAGGAATTGACAGTCCCCAAGGCCGGTAGGGTGGAGCAGTCACAGCAGGGACTTGCAGCCTGTTCAGACAGGGAGGAAAACGTCTTTCTGTGGGTGAAGGCATGTTGTCCACTTCTGGGTTTGAGTATTTTCTGTGCCTGTCCCCCACTCTCTCCCTTGCTCTCTTTCGCTTCCTTTTACCAAGGGAAAAGCCTGCCATCCCTCAAGATTTGTTTTAAAAAGGCGTCCTTGCGCGGCGAGCGGGTAGCGCACTATACCCGCGTGGTGGAATGCGGGTGAGGTAATGTGTTATTGTGGCTGCCGGTGGGGAAGGTGTTAAAGGGGTGCAAGGACTGTATCCCCGTGATGGTGCTGGGGATCATAGTAATAGTGTTGGGTGTCATGAGTGGCACGTCGTCAGGTGCCCGGCGTAGAGCCAGTGTATAGTCGGGCGGGCAAGCGGGCCTCAAAATCTCATGAGGCCTCAGCGGCTCCAGGTCATGGGCATCATGCTCTGAGTGCTTCAGCTGAAGCGACATCACTTCCTCCTCGTGACCATGCAGCAGGTCATTGGCGGCATTTCGTGGTGGGCTGAGCCGGCGCCGCAGCTCATGGCGCTTGTCGCGCTTGTAGTAGAGGGCAGCGAAGGCCAGGATATTGAGGAAGAGCAGGGAAGCCCCCACGGCCACAGTGACGCTCAGCTCCGTTGAGTAGTCGCGGGAGTCATCTGGAAAGGGCATGTGGGGTGTGTGGGTGCGCGGGTCCTCCGTGTCCATCGGCAGAGTTGGGAAAGGCCAGCGGGTGGTGCTGGGACCAGGGCGAGGCCCAGAGGGACCTCCAGTGATAGGGTGCAGTGTCTTGGGGGTAGTGGAGGTCCTGATGATCTCATGGAGGTTGTGCAAGTGCGGTACCAGCTCCAGCCAGAAGGCGACCTTGTTGGCACGATAGTTGTCCTTCACTCGTGGCTTCAGACCGATGTGTAGGTACTGCTTATCCTTTGTGTTGAACTTGGTCCAGACCACTTCTTCAAATCGGTTGGGTTTTGTGTGGATGAACTTGGTGTCTTGTGGAACAGGCTGGTTCGGGTCCCTGGAAGGGGATACAAAAAACAGATGAGTGAACCATGCATTAAAACTAAAACCGTCTCTTCTGAACAAGCCCCATATCAGGGAAATCCCCATCAGCAGACACCTTCTATGAGTAGAATGTGGCTTGAAAATCTACTTAGTACAGTAAGCCCTCCATAGAGGTCCTTCTCAACTGTTGAACATATATTGCATTATTCACTATACCACATCCTGGTGGAAAATTCCAAGCCTCCCTTCAGTGCAGACACCTTTTCTGCTCTGAGAAAAATTATTAACATTGATCTACTCTGTATGCATTTTACTCAAAACTGACGTGCAAATAAGTCACGGTGCAAGCATGAAGCCAACATTGAGTTGTCAATGCGCAAACAAAAAAACTGTGCACCACATAAAGCCAATGTGCATACAAGAAATCTATGCGCATGTAAGAAGCAAATGCACAAGCAGGAAGCCAATGTGCATACAATAAACCAATGAGAAAATAAAAATCAATCTCCATAGAAGAAGGTAATGCACCAATAACATGAACTGAACATTGTGACAACCAATGCAATGGGAAAGAAACGCACAAACAAGAAGCTGGGGCACATACTAGAAGCCAATGTGTAGATGAAGACAATTCACATACAATAAACCAATGCACAGACGAAAAGCCAAGGTGCAGAAAAGCAACCAACATAGAGACAATAGGCAAATGTGCACGAAATAAGGGAATATACAGGCTTGAAGCAGAGGTACAGACAAGAAACCAATGTGAAGACTAAAATCCATTCCATAAACAAAATGTCACTGCACAGCCAAGAAATCAAACCGCAGACAAGAACCAATAAAAGACAATGTGAAATAAAGAAGCAAATGGACAGTCAAGAAGTCACTGCACAGGCATTGCTAAATTAAGAGTCAATCACGTAGTGAAGGCACAAGCAAGACACTAATGTGCAGAAAAGAAGGCAAAGTGCAGACAAGACACTCATGTGCCGACAAGAAGCCAATACAGTGACAAAATGCTAATGCTCATACAAGAAGACACGGTGCAGAACAGAAATCAATACACAGACAAGAAGCCAACGTGCAGACAAGAAGCCATGGTGCATAACAGATTCCAATGTACTGACAATCAAACACTACAAAGAGGCACAGTCAAGCAACTAGTGGAAAGACAAAAGGCCAAAGGGCAGAAAAGAATCCAATGTGCAGACAAGAAATAGGTGTGCAGTACAGGAGCCAATGTACAGACAAGAAGCCAAATGGACAGTCAGTGAGTTAATTCACAGACAAAGGTTAAAGCAAAGCAAAAAAAACGATGACCAATGCAAAACCAAAAAAATAAAAAGCATCAACTAAGAAACAGGTGCACATACAAAAGGCCAGTTCACAGACAATGAACCTTTGTAAAGAAAAAAAACATGGCACACACAAGGAACCAATGTAAAATAAAACAAACAGCCAAGGTATAGACAATTGTCTAAGACAACAACAACAAAGGCAAAGCACAGATAAGCCAGTGCACAGACAAGAAGGCAGTGTAATGTAAAGAACTGGCTGGGCTGACAAGTACAGATTCCCCCAACACGCTTGGCACTTTCTCTCTCTTCAAAATGTTAAAACACCACTTTGTATATGATCTATCAACATGATCAGATGATTAAAAGTACTAACAACATTGCTCTGCTTCAGGAGACACAAAGGCACTGATTAGTAAAAAAAAAACAAAAAAACACAACAACAGTATAGAAAACAGATAAAAGCAAAGCAGGTGAGTTTCACCTTTCGCTCTCTTTGGAAAATGCCAGATCGAAGTAAACAACAAGTTGAAGAGATCTAAGGTAGCCGTAATCACGGTCAGATGGAAGCTCTTTGGCTGCCTCAGTGTCTAGAGGACTAGGGGATGAATTGGTACTGCATGTCAGTGGCTGCCCTTGACTGCAGTCCTTTGCTTTGCGAGGCACCAGTCACAGATCATGAATAATAGGTGTTTGTCTACATCACCAGTAAACAAAAATTCTGATTCAAATGGGAGAATGACACGCAAGAGTAAACAAAAATTCTGATTCAAATGGGAGAATGACAAGGAAGAGAGCATCAAAAAGTATCTGGCCGGTGCTGGACAGGTTTATGCAAGATATGAGGCAAAGCTTTACTAAAACCAGGTCAGGTCCGAGGCATTCCTGGACGAATGTAACCCAAGGACACTCCTCAAATAATCTTTCTAAAACAGTGTGTCTCAGTGTTTCCTCCTGGGAATACTCAACTACATTCTATGTGGGCACAGAGAAGACCCTGTGTGCCTACCTCTGTCCAGGGTGAAGAGATACAACCAGCTTTTGCATCCCACTGGGTTCCCCCTGGGTGCACCAGGCAGGGAAATACAAATGGGCCCTTGGGATGTTGCATGAAGATCCCACCTCTGACACCAATACTTGTTTTTTTCTGTAGTGTTCTCTTCAAGATACAGCTTTTGGTAGAAGCTAATGTTTGAGACCTGAACCCGTGGATATGCTTGTCTGGTTAATTTCACACCTAAGTATTAAGTGGTAACCATGATACGCTTTGAATAGACTTCAATGGCCCATATGTCATTCATAGTCTACGTATGTGAAATGTAGGTGATATTTGGTATCAGCTGGATCAGTGGTGGCAACAAGTAGCAACTAAAGAGCGGAGGAGGGCCGCCACTGTGACACCCCGATTAAAACTCGGTCCATCTTGTGAATTCCTGAAAGGGGCTGCATTCTGTCTCTAAGTCACACAGCTATCTCTGCGCTTCAGTAGAGAGAATGGGATTTGATGATCTGCCAGCTGCCTGACGGAAGAAATATGGCCTAATGCTTAGGTTGCTGTCTTCAAAACCAGTTGTCAGTCCTCCCTTCCCCATTGCCCCATACTACATTATCCCACACTCGTTTCATTTACTGGGGAAAAAATTAGCTTTTTAAATCAGTCTAACCACTGGTAAGGCTATCAATGAGAATAAACCTGAACCTCAGATAGAATCTTGGGGAGTAAACTTCAAATATATTTCGATAACTGTTTACTGTGGTGAAAAGGGTCTTCGGAGGGGGATTTCAGCATAAGATATCACTTCTAAGAGGATATCCCTCTCTGGAGGGCATAATTGTGTGGGATATCACCTGGTACCCCAAACTAGTTAAGCTTGTGAAATGGAACTACCACAAATGGGGTTTGTACTGGTCCAGCAAAAAACACAGGTCCTAAACGTGAGGTCATCTTGATTTCTCGCCATATTGCAGTCATCCATGCTGTCCTGTTCTTATGTGAGGTCTTCGAGGAGGAAGAGGAAACGTAAGGCAGTTTGGCAAAGTGGGAGGATTAGGCACACTCTGGGGTGGAAAGGGACAAAGGCTTGGGAGGGACTAGAACCAGCTTAAAAAGATAAATCAGGAATCAACTATGTGCCAGTGATTGAGGGTAGATGTACTGCAATGGGTATTCTAACTCCATGGCACAGAAACTTTATAAAGACATGGCCTGAAACAGGGCATCCAGCTTGGCACAGTATCTGTGGCCCATCTTTTGCTAATTCCTGATAATATCTAGTTATGGCGATCCAAATGGATATCACAGCCGACACTTTTCTATCCTAAATGAGGAATATTCCCTCCGTATAGGGTCTGGTTGTCCCTTCTCTGTATGCCATTGTCACAGTTCCCACAACATGCATTAAGCCCAGCCAGCAAAATTGATTCTGCTGTAAGCTTTGTACCCTATAGTGGCTCTGACTTCCCGCCTGCTATCTCCACATTAAAAGTGAGGACTATGCCATTTAATAGGCTCCTAGATTGTGCAGAATGGCATCTAGATGGACTGAGGGCTCTGTAGAGCCCCTAAACATTGGAGTACCAACCTGTTTAGATACTGGATAAGTATCATGTTTTTCAACTTATTGCTGTTGAAGTTCGAACTCTTTGATGCCCACTCTCTCAACCTTTTATATGCTTGATGGTTCAATCATAGTTCTTCTAGGCTCCAGGTCACTGGGACACATTTTTAAATCCAAGGCTTTGTTTTAAAAAACATAGTAATCTGACTCAATAGTTTACATTGACATAAGTTGAAACTACATCTCTCAAAATGCACTATGTTTGTCTGAAAGCTGAAGTCAATTGGTAAAGCTAGCTTTGTGTAAAGATGAACTTTTGTCTTTTCCATGTTTCTTCCCTCTCATGTGAGTGTAATTTCTAAATGACCCAAGGTTCTCTTGGTGAACACTTGCCTTTTCCAAGCTATTTGTACCTTTGGGGCATTTGCCTGCCCTAGTCCCATCTCAGCGCCCTGCTCTCTGATGGGTGACCTCAGGTATCCACCCGCGAACCCCTGCTTGGGTTTCCCATGTGCGAATGGCTGAAAACAGACTACCTTCTTAATTCAAGCTGCTTGTTTTTGCAGGGGCTGAGTTTTTTTTAATTCTTGGAGGTCTCCAAACGTAGATACTCCATAACAGAAATTAACTCCTTACTCTCCTAGTGCCACATACTGAGTTCCAGGTCCATCTGTGGGTAGCTCATCCAGTTCAAGTTCATTCTTTGCAGTATGACTGATTTTATAATAGAATAAACAGGATAAATTATCCCAGAATGCTAAAATATATGTATCTGCATATATATATATATATATATATATATATATATATATATATATATATATATATATATATATATACAAACACCATAACACTTTGACAGCACTAAACTAGGATGCCTATATGACCATATATTCATTCATATACTTCCATGGGGCACTGAAACGGTTGACATCCTTCAGATATGGCTTCCATGCCTGCCTCACCCATGGCGCACTGGAGGAGGCTCTCCAAGGAACTCACAGCTTTCTTCTCAATGCCACTGAACCCTCTGAACTCACTCAAAACACCCAAAATAAAGGCTGGCGGTGCAGGCAACACTCACCCAGTTTTGGCAAAGTTGGTCCAGTAGGTCATCACCACAGCGCTCAGCATGACGTCACTCTTGGAGAAGTTGCAGGGGAACAGGTCTGTAGCACCAATCATGGGGACACCAAAAACGTACGGGATCTCGTCGCCATGGGCAGCGTCAGCCCACTCTGGTCTGGTGTCCGTCTGGCAGTGGTGGTAGAAGGTGTAGAAGTAGACGGGCGACTGGTACTCTGCATGGAGCTTGGCTGTGGCAACTGCTGGGGCTACCCACTGATGGTCGGTGAAGAGGGCCAGGAGGGTCTTCCGGCGCATCTCGCCATTGTCGCGGTCGGCCCAATCTGTGTACATGAATTTGATGGTCTCACGCAGGATATCCTTGCCCTCTGGGTAGCCGTAGAGGTTGTCCACAAAATTCGAGATTGTGAAGTCGAAGTAGCTGGCGGAAATGCCATCCTCGCTCTCCATCGAGTCCTCCACGAACTTCAGCCCCTCACCCTGGTTCACCCCAATCAGGATGTCATAGTTCAGGAACTCCCCTTGCTGCATGAGGATTTCTGGGTCATCAGGTACCACGTCACCATCCACCACAGGGCCAAATGCAATGTGGTATCGGGCTGGCTGGATGTCTTGGTCCACCAACTCGCGGTAGGGTTTCCGCCGGAGGCACTCCGCTAAGTCGGATGTGTCCGCATGGTTGCAGCCCACCTTGGCGGCCAGCATGCGGGTGTACTTCAAAGGCTGGTAGTTCACCGACCAGCTGGAGATGGCGGTACCGCTCTGGGCGATGGCCTTCTGGAACAAGCCTGGGGGGGGAAATATAATTGTGATTATTCGATGCATAGTGAAATATTGAATCTTGCACTCTAAGGATATCACTGTGGAGGGGGGCACTAACATCAGTGTGTGCAGAGGTCTGTGAGTGGCCAATGGGTGCTTCACTACTTTCCCTACTCATTTCTGAGTCACGTGATAAGACACCACTTCTCAGAAATGCAAATGTTTGTATATGAGATTTCTGTGGATGGAGACGCATATGTAAAGACCTAGCCTGCTCTTGTGTTCATTAGTTACTTTCAGCTTCTTTACTAAACCACTTTTTCAACTGGTTCTGCTTAGGCTGCCATGATTTCTACTAGAGTTGTTTCTGTTGGGGAAACACTATCTGGAGTAGTTCCTACAGGTTGCAGTTCTGCCTTACCATACTGCTCTGTCACCGAGAAACTCTATAGGCTGTTCTAAGTTTCATATATTCCTATTGGTTGCTGGAAAGCGGGAGTGGTTCCCATTGGTTACTGTTAAGCGGGAGTTGCTCCTATTGGTTGCTGTTAAGCTGGGCAGGAGCCTAGGACCTTTTCTGTTACACTGGAGCTCCTAATACACTAAACAGGACGTGGACCGTTCAGAATGACTTTACACGTACACTAAGCTTCCCTCCAAATGGTGCGTCCTTGAATTATTTAAAGGTCCAGCTTTCAACTTCTTTAAATATGCATTTCTAAGCTTTTAAACATTGCAGCCATTTAAAGAGCACTTTTAGGAAGTGCTAAGCAAGCTGAGAGAAAGCCAGATCAAATACCATTTGAACTGCTGTCCACTGAGTGTCGGAGGAACGTTTGGCACAAATTTAGTTTCCAAGAGTGAGCAGTGGAGAGCATTGTAGTAAAATGAAATCAGTAAGGGACTTCACACTGCTAAGTTCCAATCAGATCCTCATCCACATTCTGGGAACTCTTTTCGAACTAATCAGATCTAAAATACAGTTTGTAAAGGGCTCACCTAGTGACTGACGTAGTCCTAGCAGACAAGTTTAGCAGGTCCATGTGTGAATAGTTAGTTCAGTCCTCTGAGTTTTTCTTCAGAATTCCATCACTTGTAGTATTATTCACTCCAGTACCCAAACCAGGACTACAAGTCCCAGAATTATAAGGAGAAACAGGGACTGGACTAATTAGTCCCGACGTGACCTGGGAACCTTGGCATACTCCTGCCCTACTGAAGTGTTTCTCTGGGATCTCCTTTCCTCCCACCTCCCCCCCTTCTGGGTAGTACTAAGTGACAAAGGTACCTTCTGAGTGGTGAGAGAGGATGAGCAGGTTGACGCAGGAGGCTCCGGCCCCGGAACCGAAGATGGTGATGCGTTCGGGGTCACCGCCAAAGTGTGCAATGTTCTCCTCCAACCACCGCAAGGCCTGGATCTGGTCCATGAGGCCGTAGTTTCCTTTGGCTGACTGGTCCCCAGTGCTCATGAAACCTGCAGAGGAGACACCCAAGGCCCAAGAATAGAGTGAGAGCTTTGGCACCAAACAGTGGGCATTTAGGGCCAGATATAGCAAGCAGTTTTTCCCATTCTGTGTCTATGGGAAAATGTGTTTGTACACATGGCCCTTAATGAAAGGGATGGCTGCTGGACTGCTTGGCATGTAGTGCAGTAGGGATATCCATTGACCACAGCATTCTCAAACGCTTTCACACGAGTGCGCTAACATTGTGAGGATACATTTGCTGGAATTTTGCCATTCCAAACGAATTTGCACTCTGCAAAATTCTACCAGTATGAAATACTCCAACAAGTGCAAATTTAGGAGTTGGTTTATGGTGGGGAGGGTGAAATATAATTACGCCCACACAATTCTTGTTAAGGAGACAGATTTTTCACTTTGTGGAGCTTATAAAGTTTATTAACCTCAAAAAGTAGCTGTGGGTAGATGAGATTATATTGTGCAATGCCTATCAGATACGATGCATTACCTAGCAGGTGAGGGTGATGCTGCAGACATCACATGGGGAGGGAGATTTCTTCCAGGAGTTTTGGTGGACTCGTTCACCTCCCTACATGGCTTGCTATGGCTATGTATTTTACAAATAACATACTTGTCTCATTTATTTAAGTTTGTTTATCTCACTGGTACAGATGTTACCCACTGGACCACCATCTCCTCTTTTGCAATATGTCTCACTCATAAGAAAGCTGTTTTTTTTATTAGCTATTAGCATGTCTGACCAGTAAACAGTTGAAGGCACTAGGGACGGCGTCACTCATTAGGAGTAAGTCTCACTCATTAAAAAGCAGTGTCACTCGCAGTCACACCTGAGGGACTCTGGAAGCCACTGTTGTAACACTGTCACTCAGAAAGAGTACATCTCCCTCCAAAGGTAGCTGTATTATTGATCCAATAAGGGTCATAGTAACAGGGGTAATTAATTGGTCAAATTAACCAATAAGGTCAATCAGCCACACCATTAGCCGTTCTCGGCTGTGACAACTCCACGTGCCACTGATAGCACACTGGACCCACAACCTTCCACCATCCAACACTCCAAATGCCATAGTGTTAATAAAGCTACACATTTTTCCTTAATAGGGTAACAAAACAAAACCATACTACCACTAATTGTGTGTGTGTGTTTTTTTTTTTTTCTTCCATGTTAACTGGCAAACAAATCTCTAGGGTTTGAAACAACTGGATGTTGTAGCAGGTCACTCCCAGGATATTTTCAGGCCGGGCAAAACAAAATGCATGTGATGAACGTGTGACAATGGTATCTCTGACTACGTCTATTCACTTCGCCTTATCACCTCTCTCCATCTTGAGTTTGCTTAACCTTACCTTATTTCAGGCTACTTCAAAAACACCACAGTCCATTAAATTTTACAGAATGCCTATAGGATCATCGAACACAGGACTGCCAGTATTCCTATACGATAAACTACATGCCTCCATACATATCCAGCCTCCGCACACCAGACTTTGCTTTACGTGCTGATACTTATATCTCACCTCATCACAGCTCACATCCTCTGGACTTTAGTAGGGGTGGGTGTTACACGTGGAGTTTCACTCCATTGAATTCTGCGGAGTTACATTAAAACTTCATGAAATTCCACAAAGTTTCGTGAGTGGGTGGAAACCAGCATGTTGTGCTGGCCGAGCTGATTTTTAGCGCTGTGATCTTGTTCCGTGCTAGGGAATCAGCGCAAACAGCACCGCTTGGCACACTTGATGGTGATGCTGCTCAACTTGGTTTTGCTGCTGCTTAAGGAGATTTTCTACTCGAGCTGCAGGTTTCCTACACGATCGGTCGCGCCGGCCTTGACCATCAGCGTTAAGAAAATCTTGCTGAGTGCCCTCCTAGCGCCCGAAAGTCGTGTTAGGAGACGCCTATTCTCGCTCGCCAACTTAACATTCGAGAGCTCTGTGAGAGAGAAAATTTGTCCAGAACTCCATGTTACATGCGTGACGTGGAGTGGCCAAAACTCAGTGAACTCCACGGGAATAGCGATATTTATCGCTCACCCCTAGACTTTTGTTTACCCAACATTATTTACTTGTTTTCAAGTTGTGGAAAAAAGTAAGGCTGAGAAGTCCCACCAAGTTTTGAATACACACCCTGCAAATTACGCATAAGTAGTACTGCAGAAGCTCAGCTATATTCTCAGTTCCAGGGATTGACATACCTTGGTACCTCAGAGCCAAAGGGCAATCCTTGAGGGGTGTTGAAACTGTGACACCTGTGGGCCCCGAGGCTGACGAATTTGGAATCATCCAATTCATCACCAGCACAAAGCCCCTGACCCGCCATTTTGTTTACTCCCCTTCCCCAGCTTCAGGCCTCCTGCATCTTTAAAATGAGTTGCCTAGAAACCACGGAGAGGGGTCTTCTGTGGCGAGGATGGTGCCAGCCATTGGAGGATGCTCTGCGCATGCTCAGACGGCGGATCTATAAATAGCTTGACGCAGAGCACGAGGTTGACAGTATTTTTTATTGGCACTGAGGCTTGTGCCGGTATTCAATATTTATTAGGTTAATGGAGGCCCCGGCTCACCGTGAAGGCACTTGGAAACCATGGCAACAGAGCCTGGCTTAAGAGTCCCCATCAGAAGAGCGTGCACACGATCTGCGGTGTCTACGGAAGAGCTCACCGGGGCACACGGGAGGCGGCTTTAATTACCCCCGGGGTCCCTTGGAGTGGAGGGCAGAGTGGAGGGCACCGTATCATATGGCACCGCAGAGCTCTTGACAGGCTCAACACAGGAGTCCCCCCTGATGGATGCATCGCTGAGCCTATAGGCCGGAGCCTAGGCTGCATTAAAGGCGGCGCCTGGGCCATGGGTGGTTCAGTGAGGGGTGGTCTGAGATAGTGATAGTGAGAGGGCAGAAAATGGTTAGAGGATGCGATGCAGGTATAGAGGAAAGGACTGAAGCCAGAAGTTCTACTTGAGTGACAGGCGGGGTGCTCCCAATGTGGCAGATAATGGGTCTGAGATTCACTTAGACAAAGCGATTTGTCCAGGATCACACAAATGGGCAAGTGTAGACACCGGGATCAGAATACAGGCCTCCTGGTTCCCTAGCTAACAACTTAGCCACTCTGCTACATCACTTCCTGCCGTCCCTGTGGCCAGCCCACAGGGACTTAGAGTTGACCCGGAAGCTGGATCCAGCTCCAATGCAATCTATGTTTCTTACCTCCCGACCAAGTTGTGTGTATGAATATAAGGATGTAGTTTGGTGACTTTTTACAGTGCTGTGACCTAAGTCGAATGGCCAGGGTTGGGTTGCAACAAAGATTTTTGCAATTAATTTGCTGAATCATTAGGACAAATTACCACAGCATTTCTATGATGGAATTAAATCTGCTGGTAGATTCCTCTCTGGTTTTGGCACCCCCTCCACAGAGCAGAGCATCTCAGAATAATTGTCTTATAAGGCTCCTATCTCAACCGCTGGACCGGTGCAAGAACCAAGATGTAATCTGACAGCACTCAGGTCTGGACTGTCTGACTACCATTACCGTGGGCCACTGAAGCATCACTAGCTGTTAAACCCTATCCAGAAATTAATAGATGGATGCTGCCTCTGTCTAGATGGATCTAAAAACAAAAATCCAAACTTTAGGTGGTCAAGACATGGATTCTCTGCCACCCCAGGACCTACGCCCAGCGACACACAGAAAGCTAAAAACCTGGCAATTGTTTGTGACTCCAACCTCTGATTCATTCCTCAAAGCCATCCCAAAAACCTGAGAAAGATAAATTAAACCCATCACACAACTGTGCCCAACTACAGTATGCAAAACCTAGCAACATCTAAAAGCGTGCTGCAAAATCCGCCACAAACTATGAGGTGCAAAATAGGTGGCAAACGCCTACGCTTTGCCTCACTCTCAGTCGCACACATTCCATGCATCCGCAAAATGAAAACTGGAGGTCGCTCATTCTCTTACATCACACCCAGGACGTGGAACGACCTTGCTGTACACAACAGAGCCTCCTCCTTGAGTTCCACAGGAAGCTGAAGACGTGGCTCTTCGTATAAGCACCTTGGGGACCGCAAAACTACACATGTGCAAGCACCAGGATACCCTCTTAGGTGATCAGCGCGTTATACATATCAATATATCCTAACATAACATATACAACAAAGAGATAAAAAAAACACACCACAAAAACTGTCTCCAACGCAAAAAAAAAATCCAAAATGAGACACAACCTCCATCGTAAAATCCTACTCAAATATGAGAAGGGAGCGCAGAAGGAAGGGCAGACGTAAATGAAAGGGAGGTAAGGAGGGGAGGGGCCGGGGGACAGAAAGCGGATATGATTGAAGTGTACTGAGAAGAAGAGCAGGCATCCAGAGGCAGCAGCGCCCCCTCCACCCTGCTGGAGTCCAGATTTATAAGCTGAATATTGGCAAGCGGCTGAGATTGATAGAGGTGCTGGCTTGTGCCCGCAGCCTGTCTGCACGGGCCCCGCAGAGAGACCAGCAGGTTGATTAAACCCTCACATTTTGGGGAGGAGGGACAAGGGTGCAGACCGAGAGAAAAGGGAGAGACATCACTGCAGGGCCCCGGCAACAACCAGGTCTGCAGAAAGTAAATGATTGGGAAAAGGCCTTCTCCAGACGTGCTCCAGGAAAAACACGTCACCCCAGGGGAGACTGACTCTCCACCACTGCAGAAGACTTCAAAAGATGCATCTGCGGCCATTACTCAGCCGTGCACACAGGACCCGGAAGACCATGTCACACCCTCGGAGACTGACTCCCTTCTGCTGCACAAGGCATTAAAAGATGCATCAGCGGCCATTACTCAGCCATGCACACAGGATCAGGAAGACCATGCCACCCCAGGGGAGAATGGCTCTACTCAACTTCACAAGGCCTAAAGAGAGCCATCAATGGCCATTACTCAGCCATCCATTCAGGATCCGTAAGACCACGTCTCTCCAGGGGAGACCGGCTCTCTTCCGCTGCACAAGGTTTAAAGTGATGCACCAATGGCCATTACTCAGCCATGTACACAGGATCCGGAAGACCACGTCACCCCAGGGGAGACTGGCTCCCTTCTGCTGCACAAGGCATTAAAAGACGCATCAACGGGCATTATTCAGCCATGCACCTAGGACCGGAAGACCATGTCACCCCAGGGGAGAATGGCTCCCTTCCGCTGCAGAAGGCTTCAAGTGATGCATCAATGGCCATTATTCAGCCGTGCACCTAGGACCGGAAGACCATGTCACCCCAGGGGGGAATGGCTCCCTTCCGCTGTAGAAGGCATTAAAAGATGCATTAATGACCATTACTCAGCCATGCACACAGGACCCGGAAGACCACGTCTCTCCAGGGGAGACCAGCTCTCTTCCGCTGCACAAGGCATTAAAAGATGCATCAATGACCATTACTCAGCCGTGCACACAGGACCCGGAAGACCAAGTCACACCAGGGGAGACTGACTCCCTTCTGCTGCACAAGGCATTAAAAGATGCATCGGCAGCCATTACTCAGCCATGTACCTAGGACAGGAAGACCATGTCACCCCAGGGGAGAATGGCTCTCCTCCCCTTCACAAGGCCTCAAGAGATGCATCAATGACCATTACTCAGCCATGCACACAGGACCCGGAAGACCACGTCTCTCCAGGGGAGACCAGCTCTCTTCCGCTGCACAAGGTTTAAAGAGATGCACCAATGGCCATTACTCAGCCATGCACACAGGATCCGGAAGATCATGTCACCCCAGGGGAGAATGGCTCCCTTCCACTGCAGAAGGCTTCAAGTGATGCATCAATGGCCATTATTCAGCCGTGCATCTAGGACCCGGAAGACCATGTCACCCCAGGGGAGAATGGCTTCCTTCCGCTGCATAAGGCTTCAAGTGATGCATCAATGACCATTATTCAGCTGTGCACCTAGGACCCGGAAGACCATGTCACCCCAGGGGAGAATGGCTTCCTTCCGCTGCATAAGGCTTCAAGTGATGCATCAATGGCCATTATTCAGCCGTGCACCTAGGACCCGGAAGACCACGTCACCCCAGGGGAGAATGGCTCCCTTCTGCTGCACAAGGCATTAAATGATGCATCAATGGCCATTATTCAGCAATGCATCCAGGACCCAGAATAACAAGTCACTCACCGCAGGGGAGATTGGCTCTCCTCTGCTGCAGAAGGCTTCAAGAGAATGCATCTGTGGCCATTACTCAGTAACTTCAGGCCCTATCTTCCTCCTCCAGTCCTGCCTCCTTTTCCTACCCCTCTTACCTAGCAGAGCATTCTGTGGCTATGCAGATACCAGTACAAGCACACTGAGGGCTGGCACTGTGCCCTGCATCAGTAAGACACCACCTGCAGCCCTGGTCTCCTTTCATTTCAAACCCTGTGTGCATGCACTGCGTGGCTATAGCGGTGCCAGTCAAACCCCATAGTTGACTGGTGGCAGAAACGTGCCAACTTTTTCTGCCCAAGTGAGCGACGCGATAATTCAGCAACCTGGAGTCACGGGTTTTAATCCGAGGTCTGTATTTGACAAAACTATGTGTGATTCTGGGCAAATCAACTGATTATCTGTGCCATACTGTGAATACGTGTCAATGCCCACCATGGCTCCAGTAGCCTGTTTCCTCCCCAACACTTCCTGGTTTTTGTACTGGCGCCTTAACCGAGCTGAAGCACACACCAAATGTCTCTGTGTGCAAACACCTCATGTTCCAGACATTCCTGCTACAATAAAACTCTTTCTTGTAAAACTTTGTACTCATTTTGACTCTGGTCTCTGCTACACCAAGGCAGTGGCACCTTGACCAATCCAAGCCTGGTTGGGTGTTAAGCCTTCTTGTGACCTTGAACAGAGCCCTTTTATCGTGGGTGCCTAGTTTCACTGCTCAGCGGGTTCCTAAACCTTTTAGACCCACTTTTTAGAACAACAAACTTTCACGACCCACCTTCCTTTAAACGACAGGAGGCGGTGTGATTTTAGAATGCAACTAAAGCATGGTGTGGTACAGCACTGTCATTTACAGACCGCACATTCTCCATTGAAATGGCCGCCAAATTTGCAGACATACAGTTTTACCGATAACACTACATAGCACACAAATGATAATGTGTGGAAATCAGGTTTCTCTGAATATTTGTCATTTGTGCATCACTAAGTAAATGTCTTGATTTGTTTTCATCCTAATAAAATCTCCGTTGCCAGCGCACTAAAGAATTACAAAAAATTGCTTCGTTTTTGCATTTCTAACTGCTGGATTCACACAGTTCATTTACAAGTATTTACATTTTCTTGTACATCGCAGAAAACAACATTATACATTGTCACATAATTCACTTTAAAAGCTACTCTCACCTTGCAGTCAGAAAAAGGAAAGTAAACACCAGTCT